>NC_133582.1:43052485-43656671 GCF_964106895.1 Numenius arquata | reverse complement strand
ATCAGCCAAGATCAGTGGAAGTGCAAATTGTGCCTTCCCACCCACTTCATCTTGAAAAATGATCCCAAGCTGTCCCCTGGGACCACTGGTAACACCCATCAGGGGCAAGCAGGAAGGAAAGCCTGCTTTTCTCCATGAAAACCAAAGTGTGCTTGGGGCCCCAGAGAGTCTGGTAGTGGCTGTGGCTCCAAAGGGACTGATTTCTTTCACAAGTCAACATGAGGAACAGGAAATGCCAGGACCCTGTTCCCTAGGACACAGAAAACTGTGCCCAGAAGATGAGCAAAACCGGGGAGGCTACGTTGTGGAGACCTTAAGCTTGAATTCCATGGCCAAAACTGAAGGGGTAACTATTGCGCTTAAAACAACTACAAAATCTCTGTTCAGTGCTAAATAACACCATAGGGTGCTCATCCCTCCCAGAGGGTACATGGGCTGGAGGAATAATCAACTTTTCCCATGTGTGGCAGAATGAGGAGATGGTGAAAGATGTCACAGCCTTCCCAAGCAGCAGCTTTCCATCTACATCCCTCCCTCCCTGCGTAACAACGCTGATGGAAAACTGAAACATAGACCGGTGTGAGTGGTACCTACGGTTTTCCACTGTCAGGGGTTTTCCAGCGTCCCCCTTACTGGAGGGTGAGGGAAGGCTGCTGTCCCAGATATAGCCTGTAGGAAAATCTTGAGATGGACAAGATGAGAAATGTCTGGTTTGGCTTTTCCTGCAAATTATGCCCGGCCTTTCAGCCGCCCCGTATTCCCCGTGGAGCGAGAGTGGCACCTGGTGTTCACAACCCCCTCACACCAGCCACAGACTGATTTTTTTATTACTATTTTTTTGAATGTTCGGTACAGTGGAAATGACAGGGGAGCACTTCTTATAAAGCAGGCCTGATTAACTAGATCAGTGACAACTGCTGGCTCCAATTATTCCTGTAACCCACTATTTTTTGACACCTCTCATCGTGCAAGTAGCACCAATTCACAATCTGTTGGTGCAACACAACACTGCACAAGCTTCCCTACCCACATCATTATGCTCCTGTGAGTGGGAAGGAAGGAATGAGGACCTGTCCTAGCTTGTTGAAAACGTTATTTTTTTTTTTCTGACTGCTTAAAAAAAGTGAAATTCAGGGCTTCCTATCTGGGCAGAACAAAATAAGCCTGTTTCAAATCAGCTACCAAATGCACATCCCTTGAGATGCTTAGGGCCACATGTGCCTTGGAAGAAAATGTTGTTATTCTCCTTCTGCGTATCTCTGAGATGTTCTGTGCCTCAGCAGGACATGACTTCTGTAACTCCCTGCACTCTGCAATCCCTGTGAATAATAGATGTGCTCTGACACAGAACTTCTGCCAGGGGTGCTCCTCACATCACTGACTTGTCTGGCAAGATGAATTTTTGGTGCAGAAGGGCTCTGTCTGAGAGATGAATAGAAAAACAAGCCCACACAAAGCACTGAACCTGAGATAGCCTGTTTTTATTGAATTCAGGTCTTGCCTCTGTGTGATTTTTGTACGTCTGGAGTGTGAGTGCTTCATTAGAGATCAGAGATTGTCCCCTTACTTCTGACAAACTCCTACTGGAAGTTTTTCTGCAGCTGGGCCACTATCTCCCTCCTGGGCAGCATCTTTGCTGCCTAAGAGCGGCTGTACTCAAACTGCTGCCTTTCCCTGCTTGAGACTTATTTGTTGCCCAGCTGCCCCCTTTGCTAACATTCACAGGAATATACGGTCTCAGAGATCGATACCTCTCTGCAGGTTTGGCAGAAGTTGCCCGACGTGTTCAGCAGTTCACTAGGATGGGCAGTGAAGGATGCACACACAGTGGCACAGGCACACAATGTGATAGCATGAGCTGCGCTTCCTTAGGAAAACAAGACTACAAGGTCTGGGGGTGCATGAAACAAAACCCAGCTCTTCATAGTTGTAGTTCTGCAAGGAAATTATAAGAGCAAAGATGAAGTAACTGCCACAAAGCAAAAGCCACTGGGGCTGGCTTTCCTATGTGCCACGCTCACACACGCTTTTCCTATGTGCCTTCCCAAGCACCATAACTGCACCCCTAGAGGGATATCCACCTCTTTGGCTTACATCAGCACAGGCAGCAACCAAAGGGTGACTTTATGTGAGCACTGCAATCAATTTTAATGAAGAGTGGGATCTGTAGGTACAGCCTGAGGACAGATTCTCTGGCTTTTTTACCCAAGAGACACTTGAAGTAACAGAAATGCAATAGTACACAATACATCTCTGATGTATCCTGGAGGATTCATCTGGTGGAGAAAGCAAAGAACTACTAGCATCCCTCCCTCTGGCAAGTTTTTTCTCCCGTGCTACTCCAAGGATTGCATCCCTGATGCAATGGCAGAGGCTGTGGAATAAAGAGGTAAATGAGTGGACAGAGGTGGTAGGCAGAGTGCTCCATCACTGGGAGCAAGTGCTAAGAATATGGTCATTCGAAGACAACAACGTAGGAGTGCAAGATGGAAAGAAAAAGAGCTTGGAGAGACAAAGACTTCATTTTTTCTTGTTCCTCCTTGACATCTGCCCGCAGATGGCAGAAGAGCATTAATATTCTTGCCCCATCTTCTCCAGAGATGCAGAGTTTGCCCTCTGGCTGCTCTCTTCCTGGTTTGCAATCATATGGCTGGAGCAAGGAAAACAATCCCAACTCCCAACCACCACCAAGTCCTGTGCAGCTGAACTGGACCAGGTCTTGCTGCCAGTTCAAAGATCTGCTTACACAGAAGAGCAGAGCAATGGTACGCCACAGTGCGAGCTCAAACTGCTGCTGTCACACCAATGCAATGCTGGGGGTCGACCACTTTTTCTGACACGCAGGGATTTTTCTGTTGTAGCTTATGTCATGCTGAAATGAGTTTAAAACAAGTGAAAAGAAAAGTGCCACTTTTATTCCACAACAAAAACATCCACACAGGCGACCAGCCCAGTGGAAGGACTGAATTAAATTTATCAGTAATTGCTAAAACATTTCTGCCAAGAATCACTCAGTGGAGAGTTGTGCCATGTTTTGCAAGGTCTGTGCAGAACTAGGAGGAGCTGTACAACCAGGGCCTGTTTTAGCATCCGTGTCACATGCTTCTGCCACAACGCTAGCACTGAGCATGCAAACAGGGAAATGCTACTGCCTTTCTCCACCCAAATACCTCCCAGGCCAAAGCTGCCCTCAGACCTCAAGACGGTGGTGCTTCTGGGAAAGCATGTGGCCACCAGGCATGTTCCTGCACAGTGGGTGGAGCTATGTGATGTCTTCTGCAGGCTGAAGATTAGCAGCACAGAAATGGTTACAGACACAGCAGTAGGAAAGAAGAAGTACCAACCTACTTCATGTGAAATACACTCAGGGTTCAAATGTAAAGCCATAGGGTTAATATAGGACTGGAAAATACCATTCGGAACTGAATTTATTTGATAATTTTCCTGTGCTGAAAGATAACAAAAGGAGGAAGAAAACAAGAGTGCTCCCAGCCTATAGAAGGTAAAAGGATGGTAAGAAACCAAACTAACATTAAACCATAATGGCAGGGCTGCCTAAAGACAGCAGGATACATCCCTTTCATCTGCCAGTCTACATTCAGCAGTTATAACATCCACGAGGGAAAAAAGACTCTCAAGTGCTTGACAGCCTGGAGAGACAACCTGCTTAGTGTTTGCTGAGACACAAGTCCCCACCAGCGGAGGACGGCAATGCGAACTGGTCCTCTGAAAGGAGCAATCCCTTCTGCAGTGGGAGATGCTAATGCACCCTGAGACAACAGGCCACAGAAATGTCACACTGACAAAATTCTCTTGACACAGCAAACTAAGAGATTTCAGTAACAAGGGAAACTATTTTGACAAAATCTCCTGTAACCATTTGCTTTGTATCACGAGAGAACTGTTATCATTCAGAAGAGCTTTACAGTGAGAGAAGCAAAACACTAGGTTATAGGAAAGAGGCCAGATTTTGAACTTACTTACACAAAGATGAGCAGAAATTCAACATCAAGCTGTTCCCACTGTACACTCATATACAAGATAAAAAATCGGGTTGCAGCTACAGCCCGTGCTATACAACCCAGTATTCTTCCTTTGAAAACTGATTTAACATTTGGCAAGATTTTCAAACGAATTGCTGAAGTCACACTCACAAGTATCTGTAGGTCTGTGAGCAGAGCAGATACCCTCACAAGCCAAAGTGACTAAGGCCAGCTGCGTACGCCAGCATCTGTTTGTAAAAGCGCTCTGCCACTCTTCATGTGTCCAGATTTCACACACGTCATTTTTTTAGCTTTTTTTTTTTTTTCCTTAGATAGATCCCATACATATTGCCCCTCCAAGATTTAGAAGGAGCTCAGATGGCAAGAAGCCTGTCACAGTCTGTCTGTACAGACCTGGGCTCCAGGAGGTATAAGCAAAAGCAAGACATAGATACACACCTTCCTCTTTCTAATACATCTGATCTGGGGGAGGGATTCACATGGCTGTCCTCTGCCTTTGCTACTTCCTCTACCCCGAATAGCACCCACCACACAGTGACATCTCAGGAGTGGGCAGCAGCTAGCAAGAACCTGCAGCTGCCTCAGGAAGGGTCCAAAAATCGCCTTGGCATTGGCCAGAGCAAAAAAAAACGGGCATTTACGTGCACAGATCCAGCCACTTTAATAGCTCATCTCTCTTGCACATGCTATTTGCTGAAACATGCAAAAATAAGAATTGCGAAGTGAACAATGGATTATATTCCTCCTGGTCAGCGAGGTTCGAGCCCCATGGGCCAGTGGCTATTCTGTGAGGCAGGGCAGGGAAGGAGGCTGGATTTCTGCAGGACATCATGGTCACTGTTTTGTAGGGAAGGAACAAGCACTGCAACACCGTAAGACACTGTAAAACCATTTGCATTCATTTGCATGAACATGAAATCTCCACAGACCCCCACATCTTATACACCGCATTAAGAAGCTACCACCAGCTGTAACCTTCTTGCAGCAAAAAAAAAGTATCATTTCAATGAAATACTAATTGCAGAGCACATCCTACTATGGGTCCTTGGGGAGGAGAGAAAAGCTGTGGGGAGGACTGCACACGTGGTTCATTTGCATCACTTGCCCTTATTATTCCTTCAGGTTCTCTTTTTTTCTTCAATATTAATTAAAGCTCATGCTGTGACAACTATGAGGCGGAGAGAGAGTGACGGGGAGGCACACTGAGTGACTGGCAGACATTTCAGCAGGTTTAACTCATCCCACAACATCTTATTTTTTCATAATTTCCTTATTGTTTTGCTAAAAACCTAAGTAGGATAGGCTCAAGAATATACTGCATCTAGGGATAAAAAAAAATATGGAAACAAATTCCTGTTTTCTCTGCATAAATAACGCTGTTGACCCCCTTCACAGACAATGCACAAACAGCTGTGCATATGCAGAGCTTTCTTCCATGTTCGGGAAGCTCCCACACAGGAGGAGTACTCCTGACTGCTTACTCTGCGCAGGTTTTGTAGTTACATCCAAGGGGAAACAATGCCTCCAAATTGTTTGGGGCTTCAAAGAGGCTAACAAAGGTCTCATGTCAGCAGCTCTGGAGATAGCCTGTGACTTCAGAACTGATTTAACTTCAAAAAAAACCAGGGTTTCATTTAACACCCTCCTCTCCAGGAAAGTTAATTGTCACCTGAAAAGGTTGTGAACCAGCAGAAGCGTGAAATCTAGTAGTACCATCAAAACCCTGCAGGTTTCTACTCAAATTGCAACAGGAAAGGTCCTCTCACCCTCCGCATTCTTATTTCAACTGGAAATCTGGTTTCAAAGCAATGTCTGCCCACAGTGCCCAAGTATCTCCTAAGCACATACAGCCACTTAGCCACAATTTGGACATACATCAGCGGAAAGGCTTGCAAAGCTTTCCCTTCAGACCAGATTCACTTTTCCGTGCTGCCTCACCATCAGACTGGGCAAACTGCTGCCGATGGCACCAGGGAGACTCAATCTGGGGCCTCTCCAAGGGTCATACCTGCAGCACGTCTCAGCAGGCCTGGACAGGGCTTTCTGTCCCTTTCCTGGCTCGTGGCAGATGCATTTTTCTTCCATCTTAGACCTGAGAGTATGAAAACAAAGAGCAATCTAAGCTGTGCCACCTCACAGTGTTAAGGTGAGAAGCTAGAGACAATTCAGAAGCTGATTCCTAATAAGCACCAACACTGGCCTTTGCGCTTTTGGATTGGCAATAAAAACCTAGTTTTTCTGACAATAGGATTCAGAGTTAACATTCCCTCCTTAAAGTACGCTTTGCATGCTCTGCAGACTCAGGAAGCCTCATTTTTGTGAGCTGCTCAGTGCTCTGCAGTGGACATTGGCCATCTCACTGCACACTGGCTCAGAGCATGCAGTGCACATTTGGGCGCTCTATAAATTATAGCTTTAATTAAGGCTTTAATAAAAACGGGCTTAATAAAAGCTGTTGGGAATAGAGGTTTATATTTTCCAGACAGTTTAAAGCCAAAGCTTACGGTGACGCAGACCCACACTGTCAGTGCTGGCTCTCCCAATTCAACTCTCGTGTCTATCACCCTCATGAATAGTTGAAAGGCTCAATGTGCTGTTTCTAAACTGCCGTGGGCTGTGCTGGGGAAGAAATGGGCTTCAGAAGTGCAAATTGATTGACTCAGTTCAATTAAAAATTAATCTAAACACCACAAATCTAGGTTTTACTTCAATAGCATTTGAATTAGCATTACGGTATATCTAGAATAGGCCAAACCAGCTTACATCACACACACCAAAACCACGGTCCTAGAAATACTGGCTACTGCTACTTGGTCATAGAACAGGCCTGGTATTAAGTACAGACTATGAAAAATGGAAAGCTCAACACATTTTAATTTGAAAATGCCTTTTTGAGTGATTAAATACTTGAAATTGCAAGTGGCAGTGTTTTAAATTAATTCTTGTCCCATAACTGTAATTTTGCTAAGGAAGGCTTTCACATGCACAAACCCAGCTATGAGATCAGGGAGTCGGTCTCCTCATTTGTCAATCATCAGACTTTGAAAAGGACACGAGTTTAAGGGTTTCTCCTTGTTAAAAAATACACGTTTTTTGAATGAAAAATCACCAAAATGGTTGTTGAAATTCTGGGTGTTGAGAAAAAAATGGCAATTCTTGTGCAGAATGTCCAAAGTTTCAATAATGTAAAAAGTGTTACAAAAGGCTGGTTGGGGGTTCTTTTTTTTTTTGGAAGAAGTTAATTTTGAGATTGAAAAAGTAACAATTGCTATATGCTTCGTTCCAATTCCTACATACGATTTTTTCTGTTTAGAAAGAAACATCAAGTTCAGCTCACAAGGGACACCTCATGGCAAACCCAAACGGGCAGTTCAGCACGCACCAATGCCTCAAAAACCTGCTCTCCCACATGCTTGCTCCCTGGGGCTGGCTGATTTTGGGGTACATGAAGCTGTGAGCTTCAGTCAAAAGCCAGGGGCCCTCCAGAAGCCTCTCCCATGGGTTCCCCACCATTTCACAGCTACCTCCTCCTGTTTTCTTGAAAGTGGAAGAAAGTTAAGTTATGTCTGAAAGCTCTTACTTTCTGTCAGCTCTGGTTGAAATTAGCCAACAGTCCAGAAGCTGCTGGATGAGGAGAGAGATACACTTCTCCTTGCAGACTTTGCATTTCCTTAGGGAAAGGGGACTAAAAGCATATATACCACAAGCAGATTTTCAGCTACCTGCTGTCCAAAGGAAGTCTTGCTATATAATCCTATGACCCATGTAAGAAGTGAAAATGATGTTTCCCTCTTGCCCTAAAACATTTATTCCTACATAAGAAAAAACCCTACCTCTAAAAATACAAAAACTGCTAGTTGTGAAGGATCAGAACCACATTTATCACTTCATGTGTTATATGATGAATCTGAGTTTGCCCACACCTGCGTTAGGAAAACTAAAAGGGGGATTCAAATGGAGTGCTGCACACAAAAGGAAGGAGCTGGGTCAACTCTCCCGCTTCCTGCTTTTCCCTCCGTATTCCTAGGTGAGGATGTGCCCACAGACCAGGCACCAGGGCTGCAAGGAATCCCGTGCCAAATCCTGCATGAGCTGCCCTGGCTCAGGAAGCTGATGTGGGCTGAGGATTACTGTAAAAGCCATTAACAAATGGCCCCTTACCATTAATTGTTAAGCTATTGTTAATTACGGCCTTCCATGGCTGTTTTGCTGTAATATACATACATATATATATGTATGCATATATTGCTTCAGTGGCTAACGTTTAGGGGTAGCTAGTGATAAGGCCTCTTCCCACCTCATTTGAGCATCGCTTATGTCAGGGAAAGAGAGGAACTGCCTCTGTACGTGGGTCTGCAGTTCTGCCTGCCTGCCCGCCAGCATCTTCTCGCCTTTGGCTCCTGTATGTTCCCAGCTGGGACCAGCGGCACTATTCAACCTCTCACGGAACACACTGCGGCGTGCATGGCTCCCGCTCCTGACACGCCAAACGCACCCTCCCGCGGGGCCGGGGCCCGGGCCGGGGCCGGGGCCGGGGCCGGGGCCGGCCGGTCGGCCGGCCGACCTGCCTCCCTCCTCCAGGGACGAGAGAAACCCACCACGCTTACATCACCCAACCACGCAAGGACGCGGCGTGACGTTTGCGGAAGGCATTCCCCCGCCGCTGCGACGTCACAGCGCCGCCGCATGCGGAAGTCGGTGAGAGACCCCGCCCAGGCAGCCGCCAGCGGGAGGGGGGCGTTAAAGGAGCGGGACCGGGAGCGGGACCGGGCCGATGGAGCCGTGCGGGGACGGCTGGTTCCTGTACTACGCGTACGGCAGCAACCTGCTGCGGGAGCGGCTGCTGCTGCGCAACCCCTCGGCGTCGCTCTGCGCCCTGGCACGCCTGCAGGTGCGTGGCGCCGTAGGTCCGCTTGCCCCGGTGGAGCCACGCGTGGGCCTGGCCCTGCTGCAGGGGGTCCGGTGCCGGAGGCCGGCCGGTCCCTCCTGCCGGTAGCACGGGTTTAGGCGGGGGGTGGGTGGGTGGGTGGGTGGGGTGTGGATCTCGTCATCCCTGACGTCATGGCGTGACGCTGTCGGGGCTGCCCACCGCCAAAAAAAGGTGTTTGCCTTAGTCCGACCGCTGGTGGGTTGATCTCTGGGGGGGTTTGACCCAGTCTGCGAGGCCAGCAGGCAAGAACCCACGTGTAGAGTTATGAACCTGAAAACGTAAGTAGCAGGCGCGCAGTTGGATTTATGGGACGAGTTCCTGGCACTTTTAAAAGGATGACGCTTCATTTAAAAAAAAAATTATAAAAAAAAAAAAAATCAAAGCTCCTCATTGCCCTCTGCCACGCTGGTTACAAGCAAGGAGCCCTCCCCGTGCTGCGTGTCGGAAGGGATGCGAGCTGTCACCCAGCGCTGCCCAACTGCAGTGGCACCTCCTTGGCCCCTCCAGTTCTCCCCCCCCCCCGTCTGGGGTTGTTAAACGTTAGCGTATCAACTTGGCTTTAACGTCGGCTTGGAAATAGGAGCTCATGGTCATTAAGATGCTGATGTACGGATGTGTGCAGCTGGGAGGAGCCTTGGAGGAGCAGAGCATTGATTGATAGCACTTAAGGATGACCTGAAGGTTCTCTCGGGGTAACTGGCAGGAAACGATCCATGTTAGAGCGTGTGAAGAAGTTCCAAAAAGTTGTAATTAATAAACTCCCTATAGTCAGATAACTTGGTGTCTCCTGGGACAATCAGCCTGGCAACTGATGCCCGCTCCTGTAAAGTGTGAGGCGCTTACAGGTTCCGCTGAGAAGCCAAACCTGCCAAGAGTCCAGCACCTTGCAGGATCAGACCTTGGAGGTAAGGTGAAAAGCAGTAGTGTCGTGCACTTACCTTTGGCTACCCTGTGCTTCAGCTCTCCGTCTGGGTTTCAGGTAGATTTTCAGGGTACACAGAAGACGCCTCTTGCCAGGCTGCAGGTAGCTGGAGGTCAGGCAGTAGCTTTTCTAGACAGCCTTCGACCGGTTGCTGTGCTCCCTTGCTTCACGCTGGAAAATCACCGATGCTTGGGAGCACGCAAAGGTTGGAGCTGATTTCTGTTACTTGCTCTATGGAAGGAAAAAACCAAAAAAGAAAGGAAAAATAGCCTGTAAACAGAGTACTTCGGGTGCTAAACTAGAATATGAAATTCACTTCCCTCTGTTTTCATTTCTTAAAGCTTTGTTAATCCTCAGTCAAAAGCTGTGAGGAATGGGACACGTAACAAGCACAGAAAGAGCATTACACTGGCATGTAGAAGAATAGCGAAAGACCAAGCTCTTGACCCAAGAAAGTGTCTAGTGTGTTTGTTCTCTCTTGCCTGCAGTGCCTGCTGCCGTTGCCCATGTGCTGTAACACGGGGTTTCCTGCTTCCAGCACTGGAGCTAACTGTGCTATAGGAATAGCATATAGAAATAGTCTATAGAATGTAAGGTCTCTGTTGCCCTTTTTGGGTGGTACCTGATGGTTTTATACACCTCCTTGCAGGTATTCAGTGCAGGTCAGGTCCAAGAAAATATCAGTGGAAGAATAAAATAAAAATTGGTGGGTTTTGGTTTTTTTTTTCCCTAGGCTGCTGTGAGGGTACTTGGCTCTATGGGAGTATTTCCTTGGGGCTGCCCTGCAAACACTTGTCCACAGCTATAATTTCAGGCTACTACTTGACTGGACTGTTTATTTGTGTGCCAATTACTCGGGCTTGAATGTCTGCAGGGTCCGGCCCAGAGACCTCCTCACGCAGTAATCCAGTGATCCAGACATTGCAAAGCGGTTTTGCAGCAGCTTGTCAAATGGTTGTCTGGTTTACTTAAGACACACACTGGTGTGTCTTAAGCAAACTTTTTTTTCTAGTGAAAGTAGTTTAATGGGGAAGGAAGACGACTCTATTGATGGAGTAAACCGTTTGGCCTTGCCAGACTGCTAATGATTACTTACACACACACACAAAAAATAAATTTGATGAGTGACTAGGGCTGTTCTTCTGTGTGTAAGCTTCCAACTGCTCAACTTTTGCAAGTTTTTCCCCATGTCTCTTAGGACATATGACAAGAAGGTAACATGTCTTAGAAAATTAATATTAATATGTACATGCATATATTTCAAATCAAAACTATCTAACAGCTTAAAGAGGGTGATCCTGAGAAATAAGCAAAGCTGTGGGGTTGTATAGGTTTGGGTTTTACTTTTGTTGCTGCTTTTAATCATTTTTGCCTTTGCCAGATTTTGTTGTTGTGGCTAAGCAGGTAGTCTTTCTTAAAGTTGGTGGGTTGTTTTTTCTTTTTCTTTCCTTTCTCTACTTCTAGGGAAGGATCCACAAATTGGCTAACAAGTAGGAGAGGAAACTGAGTGTATGGATTCAGATGGGAAATTACTGTGGAAAAATGCAAGAACCCATTATTCTCTTTTGGCTAGAAAGTAATAGTTGATATTACTTATAAGGAAAAGAGAGATATGATTTCTAAAAAAATGTTTCAACTTGCAAAAACCTATACAAGCTCACTCAAGGAGGCATACACCTTGACTTAAAAATACCCAAGAATGTTCCAGTTGAGTGATGAGATGGCACAGAACACTGGAAAATACATGGGATGATATTTTATAATTGGGCAATTCTATTAGTGCATGAAGACAAGACCCAAAGCTCACCATCTTGGAGGTTTCTTTACCCTGCTATTTTCCTGGATCCTGCATGGTAGCATTTAAGTTTTAGCAGCACCAAAAGCTGCAGAGGAGTGGGTACCAGGTACGCATGTCTTTTGAGGAATGAGAAGAAGGCAGTACTCAGTTCCCTCTTTCATGGCGCATCTCAGCCAAGGGACCTTCATATTGTCCAAAGAGAAGCACATCCGCAATCCTGTCACTGCCAACTTGGACAAAAGTCAAGCTGATGTTTCTTCAGCGCTGCTGTATTTGCTGCAGAATTGGGTACCTGTGCTCCTCTAGAAGGGCTACCTCCACTTTCTTCTCACCGCTAGAAATTGTTAGCTAATGTTTAGGCCAGCCTACTAAGAGGTTTGGATGTTGATCCTGGTCTCCGCAGACCAAGGCTTTTACCAACAGTGCTCTCTACCAGACCTTTCTTCCCTTTGTCCCAAGGCTCCCGTTTCTCATGGAGAGGTGGAAAAGACTGACTTCAGCCCCTCATAAGATGAGAGCTGGATCAGATCCCGCCTGTCTGTTCCTCCTTCTGTGACTCCAGTACTTGTGGACTCTCCTTTAGCTGCCCCTTTCATACCAAGAACAGCCAACAGCCCTTATCTTAAGTGGAAATTGATTCTTTGCATTGGTTTCATTTGCAGGATTTTAAGCTCGAGTTTGGCCATCATCAAGGCAGGACAAGTTCTGTCTGGCATGGAGGTACAGCTACCATTGTTCAGAGCCCTGGAGATGAAGTATGGGGAATAGTGTGGAAAATGAACACTAGCAATTTAAGTTCACTGGATAAGTAGGTGACTTAACTTTTGCTGTCTTCTATTACTTTAGAGAGCAATTGAAAAGCGGTAGTTAATTTTTGGTAAAGAGCTGTGTGGAAGCTTTGGTGTTGGAACCAAGAAGATGCTTTGGAGTTTAATATGTGAATTTCACTTCACAGTATGTGTATTGACTTCTAACACATTTGTGATTAAAATGGCTTTGTTTTCAAGCTAAAGCTACTTAGGGGTATTTTAACAAGGTGTGGAGCTTGATTTGGAGTCGATACACTGGTCAGGCTCCTTTTTGTAACCCCTGTCCTCATGATGTGCTGTCCCTTAAATGACTGTAAACTCTGTATTTGTCCTGTGGCACTTTTCCCATTGCTATAGGGAGAGTTTCCTTTGAGACTGACATCAATTTCTGTCTCTATATATCTGTAGACTCCAGTTGTACTGGAAAAGGAAGGGATGAGGACAAGACTTTGCGGAAGACGACAAGAACTTTAATATAGGCAAAGGGACCTTTTGAGGAGGTTATTTTGCATGTCTTCTAAGGATTCAAACTTTTGTGAACTTGAGGTAGATCCAAGCAGGGAGCTGGAGTGGTTTTATTTCTCCCTTTAAATGGGAGAGGCTGCCTGCACCATTACAGTGCAGAATGGTTTGCCTGTGCCTGATAATTAAGACAAGTTTAAGGCAACCTGAGCAAGTCATTCCCAGGCTGAAGTCTGGAGGATCCACCTGGGTAAACAAATTGAGGAGCAGCATAACTTCTTGCAGGGTCTAAGGGAGGACTTAGAACTTAATCTCCAAAACTTTGGCTGGTGTCATGTGCTTATTGCAGCACTTGGGATGCGCCTGCACAGCATGGTGCTTCTGGTACACAAAGATTGTTTGTTCAGAGCCATTCATCACTGTCAATTAATTCCAGTAGAAATCTGGGCTAGTGAGGCTAAGGAAGCAGGGCATATTAAACCCATTGAAAGTGTTAAATTAATACAGTTCTCCTGCCTCTGGTACTGTTGCAATTTTGGTTATGGCTGCACCATGCTGTATAGACATGTCCTTATAACCTTGGCCATGAAACCTGGAAGGTCTAACTTGCTTTTCATTGCCTACAGTGAACCTGAAATATAACAGAACTGTTGCCCAAGTTCTGTTAGCACATCACTGGAACGGGCACCCAGCACTCTCATGTCCTGGCTGGGAGTGTTAGTCCCAAGCAGGAGGGCATCTAGCTTGTATGCTTCTGGTTGGGGAGAGTTTCCCACATCCCTGCTTTATGATTTCCTGAGTTCCCCCTTTATTGCTTACACTAGCATTTACCCCTTTCCGCTGCCCCCCCTTTCCGCTGACCTTTACCATGCTTTCCTGAAGCGCAAACTTCACAAGTATAAAGATCCTGCCTGACAGCATCTGCTTTGATAGCAGCACTGTGTTTCCCCCCACAATGGGGACAGTATTTTGTATTTCGCTTCTAGAAGTGTTGTTTACATCCTGTAGAATTGGAGGTCCCTGGCATCTGTTTCTCTGGAGATAAACTTTAATGCTGGCTAAGACGCTAGAGACTTGAGTGTTATAACATCACCAAAAACTGCAGGATGGACACGAGCATTAAAGACTGCTTTTTCCCAGCTGCCTTATTGATGCCATGAAGGTGACTTGGAAATGGAAGGAAATAGGATGTGTTCTTGGGTTTTACAGTGACAGTTGATAGCGTTCTTCTAACAATTGCTCCTAACCAACTCAAGTGAGCTTGCCTGTGTTTCTGCTGAAATTCTTGGGATTCTTTGGCTGTGCCCAAGCAGATATATTTAAGTTCTCAACCAAGTTATTTCCTGGAATTGCCATGTATCAAGAAAAAAAAATTTCACTATTTTCCCCATCTCCCCCCCCCATATTTTTCCCCCCAATCTGGATAAAGAAGTCTGTGCTTTGTTATCTAGAAGCAGAGGAGGGAATGTATAATTGATGCTGCATGTAGTTTAAATACTAGTAAAACAGTGTAATATATAGAAAACAAATATGGGAGGGGAATCTTTTGCTTAGATTGCTGAATTCTTTGGCTTCAAATGCATTTTGGTGCTGTTTCATGGTCAGATAATTTTTTTGTCTTCTATACTTCACAAATCTATAAGGTACAGACTAAATCATGACATTTCCTCATATATCCTAACAATGGATGTTACTTAGCTGTAATGTTTTTCTTGCTTTCTCACACCCTTGTGACTTATTTTGCAGTCTGTTGGCATTGAATCTGCAGTTGGCTTCCAGTTTCTACTTGCACTTAACCTAGTTACTCACATTACATGTCCCGTGTTATGTATGTGAGTAACTTGAAATGGTAGTCTTTGAAAGAAAGATAAATTGTCAAGATGATATTTTGATGAGTGGTGTTAAAATCCATGTTACCACTCTTATCTAAAGCATATCTAAAGTTAATTGTGCTCTAAAGCCTGTCTTGTATTGCTTAAGCTTCTCATTTACTTCTTAGTGTTTCTTCAGACTTTTATCGGTGGCTGAATGCTAATGGTTGAAGACAACAAGTAGCCTCATTTTTGAGTTTGGTTTTGTTTTCCTAAGACAGCATGATTTTGCTAACAAAAAAATAACAAAATGGGTTTTGCCCTGATCTAGCTCATTGTCGCTGTACGTCTTGCGCAAATTAAAGGCTCTCTGGGATTATTCATTGAAATGTACATCAGAAGATTTGTGCGAATTTCCCCTTATTCAAACACAACACAATGGGCAAGATAAAACTTTGCAATTGTTTCATTATCTGAGCGGAAGGTAATGAATGATATGTGCCTGGCTCATAACTTCTGGTAATCTTGGTTGTGTTTCTCTTGTAGATTACCAGACTTGCACAGTAATAAATTCACAAGGAATATTCCCTTTCTAACTTTGCAAGTTAATCACTAGTCATGTTTCTTACAGAGCTGATATGATAAAAGTGAATGTTGCTGCTTCTTTAGAAAGCTATTTTTGGATATGAAACAACTTAGCAAAAAAAGTACTGGAATATGTTTTGCTCTGTTTGCTTTTCTTTAAGTCTGTTAACAGTGCAGACCAGTGTCCTGCCTTGAATTCTTTTATAATAAATGCATATGTTTAATTGCACAGTTTGTTTCAAAGATGCATCAGTTACTTAGCATGAAAGGAATGTATGTTCCTTTACAGGCAAGAGGGAGTTGAAGATGGCATTTATGTCCCAATAGAAGTCAATGTCCACACTGAAGCTGGAAAGGTACTGACCTGTCGAAGCTACCAGATGAAGGACTATGTCTGTGGTCCCCCTTCTCCTCAATATAAAAAGGTAGGTGTTGCACTGTAATTTTGGAGAGAATGCACAGAAATATATAATGCAGTACTTCTGTCCTATTTAATAAGTACTTTATTTACAGTGAACAGAAGACATGAGTAACTCTAATGTAAAGGTATAAATTAATCCTTGTGCGATGTAATAGTGTAATGATGCTCACAGAAGATTGCTAGCTCTTAAAGGCCTACTAAATCAGTTTTATTTTTTTGGTTTAGTTATGCCTTACATGAAGGCTCTTTTTAACTCGTGAATTAGTTATGACTGACCCAAGGATTCCTGAAGGATGTTGTTTACATATATGCAGCAATTCTCTGTTTGAAAAATTAATGTACTCCATTAAAAGGACAGAGGGAAGCTTCTTTTGGGAGAATACAACACCTGGCTTGTAGTCTCAAGGACACAGATTATCCCTATTGTCTTATGAAATATCTTACTGCCATTTAATACAGGAGTCCACCTGCCTCCTTTTACCAGGTGCATCATCAGCATACCACAGGACTTCCAGCAACACTGCAGAGCGCTGCAGGGTTCCCACTCGATGGCTGGTGAGGCAGAGGTGTTTCAACACTGTTCTGCAACACACTGACTCTGTAGAGACACATGATGCAGTCACGCAGCAGGCCTGACCTGCTTAGCTTGTGAGATCTGATGCGGGCCTAGCCTCGGGTGGCATGACTGCATGTCTGGAATTGTGCAGTTATTAGCAATTGCAGGTAGACATCCTGTGACACATTGACTTTTTTTCTGCTGAAAGCAAAGAAACAAGGCTTGAGCTTGTTAAATCCCAAGTGTGCAGCCTTCTCTTAACCAAGGAACTTGCTCCCATGAATCAGCTTCCAGGAGCATAGCTCAGGCCAGCTGCTGCAAGACTTCTGAAGAGAGAGCTTGCTTAGAAAGCAGGCTCTGCTACTTCACAAACCTCCTCTCTGTCTTCATGCTTCCTGTCAAGACAGATCTTTAGGGCTCTTCAAGCAGATAATACAGTCTGCTGCTGCGTGTCAGCTCTCACTAGTATGCTGTAAGAGCAGACTTCCAGTATTGGCAACTTTATCTAGTTAAACATTCCCTCCTCCTGTTGTCAGGGTCAGTTGTTAGTTCTCTGCTTTCCTCCTGTCCCCAGCTTTTATTTGTTTAAGTTAACCAGGCAGGAGAGCTAAAAATTCGGTACAGGTCAGTGCATCTGCACACAGTGATCTCCATCCATCTATTGTTGTGTACTTCTTGTGGCAAAGTTCATCCTTTCTAGACACCTCATCCTTGAATTTCTTGGCCGTTGATTGCCTGAAAGAGTATTTACAATAGTGTCAGCTTTTTAAGGCTGCATTTTTTAATCAGAATTTGCTGGTGTCTCTTTCAAGCCTTGGCTCCTACAGCCTTCTCATTTCCTCTCACTGTCACTTAGTTTCTCTTGCACCAATACTTAAGTTTATTTTGTATGTAGAAGGAAAGCTGCAGTAGGAAACTAAGGAATTTGTGCTTTTTCACTAAGGTAAGTATCTGTTTCTGTTACTCTGTAACCTGTCTATTACAACCATGCTGTTGTGCTCTGGATTTGAACAGTTTAATTTTAAAAATAACTTCAATAATATATGCAGTTTCTCACTGAGATGTGATACTAAGGCTGGCTAAAGGCATAAAAAGTAGTTATCTTCCTCCCTGGAAGAAAGAATGGAATCATTTAATAACAGCTTAATTGTGCAGTCTTGTGGACGTTAGTAGCATTTTGGAATCTTAAGGGTATGCCTTGGTAGTTACAAACCTTTTCAAAGTAATTCTGTTAAGGTCTTCAGTAGTCTTCTAGAAGCTTTTGACTATCTTTAAGTACAAATGGCATTATTTGGGATTAATTCTCTTGTTAACTTAAGTGCTTCTTCCTATATGAGTAAATGTTTGGAGGGGTCTGTCCTTCCTAACACTATTATTGAAGGTTCTTTTTTTCCCCTTTTGATTTTAGGTTATCTGCATGGGTGCAGAACAGAATGGCTTGCCAACTGACTATCAGAAGAAATTAGAAGCTATTGAAACTAATAATTATGCAGGACCAGTGCCAATCATGGAAGAGATTGAAGCTGCTATTAAAGCAAGGAAAATAAAATCTGCATAGAATACCTCTGCACTTGTTTGGCCATTCACCTTGATTTAGATACCTCTCCTCACCGTGCTGATCAGCAGTTTCTTTATTTATCAAGAAAAGATGAGTTTGCTGTGCATCTTACAGTAAGCCATTAGACATAATTTGCAGTCTGAAGACATGCTGACATTGGTAACTTCTTCACTTTGTATGTATAGCTTGAGTACATACTGAAGTTTTTGCCGATTTAGGAATTATCTTTCTGTAATTGTCATGCAGTGCTGCATGCAAATTTGTGGTTTGTGTCCCGTTTCCTGACCTTTTCAAAGGAAAAAGGCCGTCTTGATGGGTATTGGCACCTGTTACCTTCTGAGGATCAGGCCCTTTGTTCTTAAACGTTGTGTATACAATTACCAAGAATTTCAAAGATTTGTTTTTGATGCAAAGTAGACTCAAAACCCTACACCAAGACTAAACTTTTTCCTTTGCTGCTTCTCTTAATGGTTTAAAGCCCAATCTATCTGAAACTATGAAGTTCCTCTTTCTGTTTTTATAGTTAACAGAGAAAGAAAAGTAATACTTTTTTTTAACTATCTCCATGTTTTTAAGTGTTAGTCCAAAAGGCAACCCAGGCCTGAGGACAACATTCAGCAAAGGATCTCATTCAAACCATAATGACCACCTCCTTTCTATGTCCAGTAATCCTCATAGCTGAACTGGTTATATAGCCAACAGATTTTTAAATAATTTGTTTTAGTTAGATAATTCCCAAGTTTTTTAAGCAACAAGCCAGTCAAAAAGGTTGTTTATCTAGGCCTTGGTCACATGTCCCATGAAATCAGGAAGTCTCCTGTGAATCCTAGTGCATTTGTTTCATGGTTTGGTTTGTCTGTTAAACCCCAAACAGACTTGGCCTCTTCCAACCCCCCGCCCTCCCTAGCTTTGACAATCTCCTGTAAAACTGGAAGCTCATGTGTAAGGTTTAGAGTACTTATCTTTATGGTACTTGGCAACCTCTATAGTTAGTCTGTGGGGGACAAGGCAAAATTGACAACCTGGAAGATGTCAAACAACTGAACTTTGGCTTATCTTCTGTACCGTTTATTTTTTTGTTTCTCATGATGTACAGAGGGGTGTAAAATATAATCAGTGTCACTGTGTGACTGCTTAGATAAACAAATGACAAAGTAACAGACTTACTGTGTCTTTTCTGCATAAAATTTTTCTGTAGACTCCTGCCAGGGATGTATAGGTGCTGTCCTGGTGCCGTATGCCCGTTTCCAGAGCTGGGCACGGTGACTGCAGTAAAGCACGGTACTTTCTCCATTAGCACTGTCTAGTCTGTAACGGAGTAAATAAAACTGTGATTACCAAACCTCCCCTCTGTCTGTTCAATGCATGCTTCAAGAAATACCAGTGTTGCTTATCCAAGCAAAAACTGGCAATGTGGAAACGTAGCTGGAACTTCCATGGGCTACTTGCATTTTTAATGGCTGTAATTTTGGTATGGGGGGCAAAACTGTGCATCAACACGCTCCTTGACACCAGCACCACTTAATTCGCTTTATACTTACCAAGGGCTTTTGAACTTTTAAAGATGTATTTTGCTGTTGCGAGAGGAAAATGGAAAAAAACGCCCTGACAGCCTCCTAGGAGGGAGCTGACAGGAGGTACTTGATGCCTCCTGTTGAGGAAAATGGCGGGAGCTCCAGCGGGCCGGGGGAAAACTTCCTCTGCCGAGGCAGGACCCCCGGCCCCTCTCTCAGGCAAGGAGGCCTTCCACCATGCCGGCGTGGGGAGGGAAAGGCGGTGTTCGTGAAGGAGAAGGAGGCCTTCGGCCATGCCCGCGTGGGGAGGAGAGCCCGACTTCTGGGGCGGGAGTTCCTTCCCGGGGGTGGGGGGAAGCACCCGTGAGCCGGCCGCCGCCCCGCTCCTCCCCTCGCCTCCGTCCCTTCAGCCGCCGCGGTGAGTGCAGGGGAAGGGCCAGGGGCGGAGGAGGGTCGCTGGGCCGCTGCCTGCCTCGCTCGGGGGGGGGGGGGGGCGGCCGCCATGTCGTGAGGGGTGGGCGGCGCGGGAGGCCGAAGGGCTGGGGGCGGGCGGGAAGGGGGTGTTTAGGCAGCAGGTCGGCGCCTGGCGAGGGCTGGAAATCAAAAGTTTCTGCTTTTTGTAAACCCAAGTTTCTCTGCTACCGGGGGAAGGGCAGCGTCTCCCCGGCTCCCGCTGGCGCCTGCCTCTCGGTGAACTTCTGGCGCTCCCGCAATTGAAAGAATTTGGGGGCTTTTTGGTGTTTCTTCAGCCGGGGCCCCTCCCGCCTCCGGGGGAGGTGTTGGCGGCGTTAGGCAGAGGGTGAGGAGCGGGGCCGGGCAGCGGTGCCCCCAGAGCTCCTCGGTGAGGGAAACGGCGCCTTCCGTCAAAACGCGGCAACGCCACCAGAATAAATACCGTCTCAGGTGCCGGCCAGGGGTGTCGTTACCCTGAAGGCGGTTGGGAAAGGGTGGCGAGGTCCTGAAGGGCGGAGGAGGTGGGAGGGAAGTATCTGCCTCCATCTCCCCTCCGTCCGTCCCACCAGCCGTGGGGCCCGGGCCCGGGCCCGCCTCGCCTGTCCCATGGGCGGCGGATAAAACAGCAGGGAAAAAAAGTGCTATTTACTTGCCATAAACCTGATTGAAGGTCCATATCCATGCAGGAGTCGTTTAGGCCTCGGTGCTTTGCTCGCTTAACATGAAAGAAACTATAAGAGAGGGAGGCAGGAGCGTTTTACCTGGGCAGAGTTGGTGCCCCATGGCGGTGGGGAGGGCAAGGCATGGCATGGTGGGAGGGGTGGTCTTCCTCCACGCCAGTGTGCCAGTGGCACCAGTAGTTAATCCTCTGCCTCACCCTTGGTAGGTGGGCAGTTCCGGCACAGGACCCCATTTTGCTGGAGGGAGGGATGGATGGGTGGATGGGCATGCACAACCGAGGGGTGCCGGTGAAGTGGCTGTAGCTAATTAGGTTTGCTGTCAACGACCAGCACAAAGCTTGGGAGGTGGAATTAGGAGAGCTGCGAATATGCAATTCCGTCAATTGCAACTTTGTAGAACTCACTGCTGGTTGAATGTGAAAATAGTAAATTATAGTAGAAAAACAGTTCCATTCTTTAGATACAACAGTAAATTGTTCCCCTCCTCCATCTCTAAAATAAAAAAAAACCCAAACCCAAGATCTCTCTGATAGAAGAAAATGTCTTTGCTTTTTAGTAGTGGTTCCTTCTTATTTATTAAATGTTTTCTTGAGAGGAGTTATCAAGAAGCCACATAAAATCTTTTTGACAGGGATTTGTTAATTAATCCAAACATCAAATGTAGAGCTCCATTTGTTTGAAGTAAGTTATTTGGGAAACGTAGCAGCAAAACCTGTGAGGGATATGAGTATTTCTGTAAAACCCTGTGTAAAAACCGGCAAAAGCTTGTCAGTTTACCAGGTGGAGACAGAAATAATTTCTTCTGTGTTCTTTTATACCTGTTGCTCTTCAAACAACTCGGGATGGCTACAAAAGCTTATGCTACAGTCAAAGGAGAGATAGAGAGGGGGGGGAATCACTGAAAGATGCTGATCGCGGTGACCCCGGAGCAATGCAAAATCACATGAGTTGTAATTGATTTACACTAGTCTGATGTTAATGTATGGCTCCTGGGGCATTTATTGACATATGTAGCATTAATGATGATAGTTACACAGAGATTGTAAAACTGGGTTATGATGGATGTGTTTTAACTCACAGCTACAGAATATCATTGAAGGTTAGTACAGAGGCAATGTACAAGCTCTGCCAATGCACTGTGCCATAAAAATAAAACGCTATTTTTTAGTGTCTCTGGGAAACACGTGGCATCACTTCTCATCAAAACATGCAGACTTTTTATGAGTATGTGTCCATGTGTTTCTAATCTCTACACATTTTTTACTGTTCTTGAACTGTGTAAAATAGTTGAAGTTCTTTTAAAAGTGAGAGCTGCTGTGTGGAAATATGTTCTTACTTGTTTGTTATAGTCAAAGACTCGCTGCTGTGGCTCATGTGACATAAAATGTGGAAAATCAGTCTCTTTTCTGTCTCTCCCAGTGATAGCAAAAAATTGAGTTTAGACTGGCCTGACTGAGTCTAGATTACCATTATTAATGAAAAAGCATGTCAAAGTCTCCAGTTCTCTTGCTGTAATGACTCTGCAGTGGGGTGGCTGGCACTGTAAAATAGCTTTTCTCAGGAAACAAAAAATTGGAGACACAAAGGGCACAGATTTTCATGTGAAATGGAGCACTATTTTCATACAGCCACTTCTCGAATAGTAATTGCATTTTGAATAGTACAGACAGAGGCTATGCTGACGGGGGCTCCACTAGCCCTGGGCTGGCACTGAGGTTTGTGTGCATGCTTCACTGTTGTCCTGCCAGAGCTGGCTACTAGGTGCTGTGAAAATGCAGGTGCTGGTAGCTTGGTAAGTGGCATAGGACTCTTTTTCACAGGCAATTTAGAGGAACAGTTTTTGTCTCCGTACAAAAAACTCCATACTTGGATACTTGGGTGAACTTGTAGTTCGAGTACTCTGTAGTTTACCCAAAAGTGGAAATGGTTTTTAGCTATTCTTTAAGATCCTTCGGCCCCTTTATCTACAGTATTTACATTTGGTAAGACCTTGTTGTGATAAACCAGCACATTCTTCACTGCCAGAGGACTTCAAGTACTGGAAGTTGAACAGGCATAGCAGTTTTGTTAGAAGAAGAGCAAGGAGGTCTTAGTGAAAAGAGGATGTGAGAAGGGCAGGGCTAGGAAAGATATAAATGTATATATGGTTGCACAATGCTGAGAATAGAGGGAAGTCAGAAGAACCACTAGATAAAAATGCCAGTGCCTCATGCGGAGGCCATCAGTGCTGTTGCAGCTTATTGACATGGATTGTACAAAACCATGCTGTAAGCACTGATACTTTTACTGTACCCCTTACTATGAGAAATTTCATTTCCCTTTTTAATTTCCCTCCTTATCCCTGACCTGATCTTTATTGTGCTGCTCTTTGTTATTCTCAGTTACACAGGCTTATGATGTGCATCTCTTGCCAGACTTGCTGTTGCTTCTCACACCCCTTCAATCCCTGTTGACACTTCATTTGGCCAAGGCCCTGTCTTCTGTCTCTTCTTTGCCTGTACAACTGATGGGTGAGCACTCTGCTCTCTGGTTCTTTTTAATTCCTGGTAGTCTGGTTTCTGTCTTCTTCACTTGACCGAAGCTGCTGTCCTCCAAACGGCTAACTGAATTTCCTCTCCAACATCATTGGCAGCCTTTTGAGTAAGTCATGGTTTTTTATTTTTCCTCTCAGGAACAAGAAGCCCATTCTGTTCCCAGATAGGAAGCTTTTCCCCACAAGCATCTTTCCTGTTGTCTCCCCGTACTAGATTCCTGCATTGCCCAGGTATCTCTCATCTCTCTCCATTCCTAGTTAGGTGTTCTGCTGTTTCATCTACTGTATCAGGCTTGAAAAATCTTTCCCCTTCTCCCCATGTACATACCTTTCTGTGTATAAACCTCAATGCTAATGTTCATTTCTCTAAATAAATATGTTCACAAACCGTTGCTGTTAGAACAGGTAAAATCTCTTTATCATAACTTAGTGTTTTACAAAGGATTATAAGATCCTCAAGGTGGCTTTCAGGAGAATAATTTTATTCATTAACCTTTTTAGAAATGAGGCAGTAGTTCTCAACAGTGGATGGCTTTAGACCTTGGTCAGTGCACTGAGGTGTCTCACATTAATGTATATCTCAGTCTTTTCTAACAGCATTTCCATGACTGATGCCACATGGGTCCCAAGAATTGCACTGGGATGGAATCCTGCATCTGGAGTGCCCAAGATAAGGCAAAGAACACTACATGCACTCTAGCAAGCAAATGCTTTCAATGCATATTTACAAGCTGCATAAGCATTTACCTTTAAACATACCAGATGTGTAACCTAGCATTGTAAAACTAACAGATTCTTGTAAAAAGAGACTTAGTACTTTGTAACCCTGTGATCCCTCACTGTAAAGACATCGTAAAGCACTGTTGGAGGTTGGGACTCTTTCCAGAAAGAGAGGTGATGGACTTGCAGATAAGTGGGAGACCTCATGATGTCAACACATTGGCCTAGTGTTTAAAACAAGAACAACTGCCGCCAGCAAAACAGTATCATGTATGTCAGAATCTTATGGACAGTGTGTTTCTCTAAGAGAACAAACACATTTCTCATGCTGATCAGGACTTTTAGGTGGTGTTGCAACTAGAACTGCTACTGTAGAAATTTTTTGTGTTTACTTTAGTCTGAGTAGGACTTGAAGTTTCTTCATATAGCTGATACACTTTGCTACAAACTACACGTGGCAGGAAGTCTTTCTGTTCCAGCACAGTTTAGAGTGTTCAGCTGCTCATCTGATGTGACATTTTCTTAGTCTATGGATGGTAGAAGTTTCCATTTTTTCATATTAAAAGAGACTGATGGAAATTATTGGTTTTTCCAGTACTGGTTGGTGTGTGGTTTTTGCCTTAAAGTTAATATTGGCACTGAAAATATCACTGAGTACGTCATCATGCATAGAATTCATATTGCCAGCTCTGACTTCCCTGCTCAGTGTTTTTGCTCTTTCTCCTTTTGTCCCCTGATGCTTACTGTTACTTCATATTCTTTTTCAATTGCTCACTTATTTCTCCACTCTCTTGCAGATCACCCTCTGTGATTTCATGCTCTCTCCTGCAGTATACGTATGCACACCCCTTCCAGCAGCAACCAGGTTCTGTACTGGCTGCACTTAGGTGCAGGGTAGGCATCTTTGAGACATCCTGATCTTTCCACATTTTCCATGTTCCTGTCCTTTTGCTATATTTCTTCTTTCTTTTCTTATCCTCTTTGTAGATGGATCTGAAAGAGTGAAGAAAATACTTCTGTTTGTTTTGTACACATGACAGCACTTTGGCTCATTATTATGGTTTTGTGGATGTTTGTCTTAGTTCTTCGAACAAAGTAGGAAGAAAGAAAATGAGTTAGGATAGCCAAATGTCCTAGAATAATCAAAGCAAGCAGGGAACGTTGGGTAGATGCAGTATCTTGAAAGAAAAGGGTTAATGTTTCTATTACACGTTTTAAGGTGACTCTATCTCTTTAACTAAAAGCTTGCAAAAACTTTAGAGTAATGATGTTTTCAATATTGTTTAGTTTTCATGATAGACTTCATTTATGGAATGAGCTTTCTTGAACAAAGAGATGTGCCAGTGTGGCTTCTAGGAAGCTGAGTGACTCAGAAGTCAGCCTCTTCATCTGGTGGGTCATGTGGATGGCATGATGAAAGGTTGATTTGTCTGAGTAGATGCAGTCACTTACTCATGTGGTAGGACAGTCAGATCACTTGGTTACATTCCCTTTCATTGAAAGGGTTTTGCAGTTTGGGAGCTGGCTGTGATCCAAAACAGTCGTGCTGGGGATTCGCCTGGTCTCAGCCTTTAGAGGGCTCAAGCCTTAATGCAGTTATCCGCATCTCCACGGGTCAGCCACTCCAAGTTAAGACCTATTAGTCTCCTGACATCAGAGGAGCTGAGCTGGTTTGCCCTGTGGTTGTAAGTGTAGATAGTTAGTATCACTAAAATGCAGTAGGATAAATCATGTCTTCCTCCAGTGCCAAGCAGGAGAAGCTACACTGATGCAGAGCCACAGCTTCTGGTATGGAAAACCCATAGAAATTAGTTTGTTCCAGAAGCAGGTCACCTAGAAGAATCTGTGACCTGGCAGGGCTCAGTTACAGCTTGTCAGGGAAGTGCTGAGGAGCATTTGGAAAGTTTGCCGGCACTGTAAACATGTTGGGAAATTGTGAGAATTATGTAGCAGCAGAGCTGGCACCTTTACAGAATTGTTGAAGAAGGGCTTTGTGTTTTGTTTTCATTAGTATGACTGTAATCCAAATCTAAGAACATTCTTCCAAATACGACCTGCTGAAGCAACAGTACATTTTACCTGTTACTGCAGGGTGCCAGTAATTTGTGTTGATTGTGCAAATTCTCATTGTCTATGTGGAGGTGACTCAGTTGTGATCTTGCAAAAAATCTGCTTTTTGCATGGGAAACCATATGTGCAAGGTTCATACTTAAATAGTACCTAAATTAACTTTTTGTTGAATTGTAATTACAATATAACTTCATGCCTGCTATGTGGTATATTAACTGCAATTAAAAAAAAACCCTTTAGTAATACAATAGAGAGCAGTCTAATCCTGATTCCTACTGCCTTATGCCTTGTAAATAAAAATGGGAATAAATGACCATCTAAAAAGAGCTCTCAAGAGCTGGTATAAAGAATGAGGGCATACACAGCATATATATTTGTAGACAAGGAGAGAGCATTCATGCTAAAGAGTACAGTTTCTAAACATCTCTACAGCAATGAGAGGGTTTCCTGAGCCCGTAACTGTCTGAGTTAATGATCACGTTGTGTACATACAGAGGCTGAGGTCAGGCATTCAAACCTAAGTGTTTGCACAGGCTTTTGAATTGATGTCTTCGTTACAAGCTGCATTGTGTTCAATCTCTTCCCTTTATGAAGATGGAGTTGGGTTGGATGCCCAATCCAGTAATGAATATGAATTGTCATGCCATCTTCCAGGCCTAGTTCATCGTATGGGGAAAGAGTCTGTGAATTCAGTTATTCTGTGCAATTCCCGCTCAAGGAGAGGTCCAGATTTTTTGTGTGAATTACTAGAGATGGGATCCTGTATATTTACCATCACTTATTTCAGTCCTTTCTGTAACATTTTTATTTTTCAGATTCTGAAAAACTGTATTTTTAAATTTTTTAATTTTTATGGTTACTTACCTGAATTTGATAAGCTTAACCAAATTAAACCAATGCAATGATATTTTCCCTGTTATACATGCTGTCTGAACCAATAGCTTTAGGAGATGTGAAGCGCTGTGTGCCCCTAAGTGGTGTATTAGCTCTGAAATCTACAGCAGCATTTTCACTGTCAGCATCATCTTACTCTTGGCTTTCTTAACAGAAGCATCTGATCAGTGGTTTTCCCACAGTCTCGCTACCGCCTCTCAAACCTGGAGCCCTGAAGCTAAACGCTTTTTCCTAGTTTAGCTAAAACTGTCTGAGTTCACAAGGCCTCGCTTATAGGGACAATTATCATATTGGCAACACTTTCTACTGGGTCTGCCATTGAAACAAAGAAAAAGCAAAGTGGATTGCTACTATAAA
Source organism: Numenius arquata (assembly GCF_964106895.1). Lineage (NCBI taxonomy): Eukaryota > Metazoa > Chordata > Aves > Charadriiformes > Scolopacidae > Numenius > Numenius arquata. Next base: position 43,629,594 of record NC_133582.1, on the reverse strand, counting down.
TTAATTTATCCTACAAAATTAATTGCTATGAAATATAATTTTAGTCCGTTTATTTCCTTGTCCAGATATGTTTGGACAGATGCCCTACTTTGTCTGTTGAAACACGAAAAGCTAATAAAAATATTAAATTATGCACTAAGAACAGGCAGTTAATAAAGCAGATGCCAGTGGTGTTGTTTGAGGCAAGCTACAGTAAAGTACTGGTACAGAACGGAGACTGCCTGCTGTAGATTATTTTTTTTCCAAAACTTGAACAAATAAATGGAAGTACCTGAGAAAGAAACTGTATTAAAAAGTTAGCCATGACATTATGCAGAGGTTGGAAGTATTCTTTGATGGTTAATTGAGGGATGCATCTGCGTACGACAAGGTTTAAATTGAGGTTCTATACAATTACTTTTTACAGGTTCGGTATGTGAAGGACAGATTGCCTGTTTCCTCAAAGTTAACTCAAAGAGGCTGACTTCTCACTGCAAATGGACGGTTTGTCAAAGATGAGGTTAGGTGGAGCAGCTTCTTACTGTCTCAACTATGGACGGCCAACTTTGTGCTAACGTGGAGATTTCTGTGGAAGAACCTCCAGGAGCAAGTCCTCCATCCTTCATTGCTTTGCTGAAGGTATACCGAGAACTTCTGGTCAGTAGAATCCGAAACACGCAGTGTTTGATTGACAACTTGATTAAGAATGACTACTTCTCCACTGAAGATGCAGAGATTGTTGTCCAATTTCCAACTCAAGCAGACAAGGTATTCTTTTTATTTCAGTAGCCAGCGTAAACTTTTTGTTACTTTCAATTTATCACTGGGGTTTATGGGCTTTATCTGGCAATTTTATGTCTAGTGTCTCTTCTAATATTTGTTGTTTTGGAATTTTCCTACCCTGTTCCTTCTGGACAAGTGTCTCCTGTACATCTCTTTCCAGCATGGCTGGCACTGCTTGTAATGACCCTTGGCAGCTATAAGAACAATCAGGGTGATAATTGCTGTTCTGTCCCCTCCGGCTGCAGCTTTGTCCTCTGATAAGGAGGTGACCACAGTGGCTGTTAGAGTGCAGCTTGCTACACGAAAGCCTGTGTTATTGTGCAGAGCCTTGCAAGGAAAATCTACTTCAGGATGCTGTGGGACAGATCATCCTGCTTTAGAGGAGGAGAGACAGAAATTAAATACCAATTTAGAAGTTAATGATCATGTGTTGTCCATGTGCACACCTTCCCTTCTCTTTAAAGACCTATATACACTGTAACTGTTTATATGGAAAATTGGTATATCCTAATACATTTGGGGTTTTGCTTCATCTTTGGACATCAGTAGCAAAAATTGTTTCCTGGGCTTTTGATAGGATGAAATTGTCATGCATACACAGTTCTCTCTGCACCATGACTTTAAACAAACTCCTGACCTGTTTCCAGTCACGCAGCTTCAGAATAGTGTCGCAGTTAGAGGCAGGCAAATCATAAAAAAATCAGGGACCTTGGACTTCACTAACAGTGCAGATTTTCATAAAATACTAATTCTTGCTGGCAAGTTAAAATGGTAACACAGTGCTCATTCTGTGCATAGGGTCAAAGCTGAATAAATGCATGCTCTATGATCATCTCTATTTCTTATTGTTCAGCATAGTATACGTGAGCTGAGAGGGAGGCTGTGCATCAGGAGTCTAAGCAGAGACAGAGAGCAGGCCATAATAGTGAGTGAATTGAACTCTCTGGGAGCTTTTCTGGAAGGCATAAAATTGCTTTTTAGAACATAAAAATTTTCAAAAAATACCATGCTTTTGCTGTGCTGTACGCACCTCACACCACTTTAAGCTCACTACAGTCTCTAGAAACCTTTTTCTGGTTTAGAACTGAATTCTTTATTCATTTTCAGCAAGAAGAGAGTTCAGACATTCAAAATGGGCCCCGAAATTATTGCTCTGTTTTGCAGAAGGTTTTGTACTAGGGTTGCCCGGTACTGGTTGCACAGAGGTCAGATTCTGCCTTGCCTTTAGAGGTAGTGCTTAGTCTTGAACTGCTCCAGCCACTGCCTGGTAGCCATTAGTTTTAGGAACAGTTGCAGGCAACGAGTCCGTGGTACAGAGGAAGCCTGCAGAATTGAGTTGCTGTGTTGAAAGGAAGAGTTGTAGGGTTTTGTATCTGTATTAAGATCCAGAGAGAGATTCTACCTACCCCACTCTGGATCTGGCTGGATCCTGAGGTAAATCTAAGTGTGACTGGAATATTTACAAACCAGAGAGTGAATTTAGGGCACTGAGAAACCACCCCTTTCTTTTTTATTTTAACCGTCATGGGATTTAAAATATACTATCTAGCCAGGCTGAGGAAATCCTTTGGGTTCCCTATTGAGGAGCAGTATTTATACTTTTTTTTTTCTGGTTAGCGTACATTTTAGCTACAAGTTCAGACCTTAACTTGCAGATCAAACTTTCTTGCAACATACAAATACAGTTTTGTGGTGGTTCAAATTCGGAGCTAGATTTTGGATTCAAATTTTTGAAGCACCAGTTTTGATTTTGGTGCCCAGTTCTAGTGCAAAAAAGATCCTAAAGCAGTCTGCAAGTGTAACTGTGGTCAAATGCTGTGCCTCAATGATCTTTCACATGGTGTTTTTTCAGGTTCGCAAAATTCTAGACTTGGTTCAGAGCAAGGGAGAAGAAGTCTCAGAATATTTCATCCATGTCCTGCAGAAAGTCACTGATGCTTACTATGAACTTCAGCCTTGGCTGGATGAAATAGGTTACAAGCCTTCAGAGAATATTTGCAGTAAACTTGTGGTAAATACAGATCCAGGTAAGGTCATGCATCTATATTGCTTTCCTTAGAACTACCCTGTTGTGCAGGAAGCTGTAACCAGGTGATGTAGGAGTAAGAGAGTCTAGGTAGGCACAGCCAGTGAAAACAAATGTGCACATGCTGTGCTTGATAGCAGTGGTAGCCAGATAATTAAAGGGCACACTGTGTAACGCAACAGTCATGTTGATATATTACATCCTGCTGTGCTAACGTCAAGCTCTTTCTGCGTTTGTTTGTGGATATGTAGCATAATGGCATAACCGCCTTGTGCCAGCCGTTGTATTTTCTAGGCTTCTGCTACAATTTGTTAGCCACGCTGTGATGTTTTGGCAATGGAATATCCAGTATTTCATGATGAGGACAGTCAGGCAATGAGGCAGGTTGCCCAGAGAGACACTGCAGTCTCCATACTTGGAGGTTTTCAAGATCCAACCAGATAAAGCCCTGAGTAGCCTCACCTGATCTCATAAATGACCCTGTTCTGAGGGAGGTTGGACTAAAGACCTTCTAAAGTCCCTTCCAACCTGAATTATTCTGTGATCCTAAATAATGAGTTATACCAAAAGTCAAAGTATTGCAGAAATAAATGTTTTCCTCTTGAAAGGTTTTTTCGTACTATACAAATACAAGAATTACTTTGCCCCCATCCGAAGTTAAGTTTCTGTTGCAATAAAAACACAAGCCAACATTGCACAATAACTGAGACTTTTTGGTCACTTTAAAAGAATATTTTGAGGTGCCTAGCATTCTAGGCACTAAAATGTCTTCTATTTACAGTAACAAAAGTTACTGAACAAGTTAGGAAAGAATAACCACCTACCTGATAGAAATTGCAGGTAGAATATAAATATAGTGAAAAGGCCGATGCCAAAGCTAATCAGTAACAACCAACCCAAACAAGCAGCCCCTTAAAGCAATGCAGTGTCAGTACCTGCTTTCGGGAAATCATAGGTCACACGTTACCTCTTTCATTAGCACTTGAATTTCCCAGGAGAGTGATGATGGCATTACAAATAAATAGAAGTAATCTGCCAAAGAACCAATTTTACATAAGGATTTTTTTAGTTTATTACCTTGTCTTAGTTCCCAAAGAGTTGGGTTATTGTATACATATACTTTTTAATAATAGTCTCTTTAATAATAGTTCACTGTCCTTTTAGTTAGCAGGTATTGCCAGAAACTCAGATATGAACTGGGACGGGACTCCAAGTTTGTTATGTCCTACGCTCAGAGGGAAGAGATGCTGCTTGAAGAAATCTACTCTAACAGTATTATGGAGCTGGTCAGTTTTAACAATGAGAGTCTAGGCAAAGTGTCTCAATTAGAAGCCCTTTTTGATGATACAGTTGGGCTAATTAATGAAGATGGAGAGACTATGTATGTCTTCGGTGATGCAGGAATTGGAAAATCCATCTTGCTGCAAAAGATACAAAGTCTTTGGGCCAGAAAAGAACTGGACATAGGGGCCAAATTTTTCTTCCGTTTCCGATGTAGGATGTTTAGTTGCTTTAAGGAAGATGAAGCCATATGTTTGAAAGACCTACTCTTCAAATACAATTGCTACCCAGACCAGGATCCCGCAGAGGTGTTCCATCACATCTTGCAATTCCCTCATACAGTTCTTTTTACATTTGATGGCTTCGATGAGATCTATTCCAACTTTGATCTCAGTAGTGTTCCTGAGATGTGTTCACCCGATGAAGCCACCCACCCCCTGGTGCTGCTGGTAAGCCTTCTCAGAGGAAAGCTTCTTAAGGGATCCAAGAAAATTCTTACAGCAAGGACAGGAACTGAGATCCAAAGAAACATCATTAGAAAGAAAGTGTTGCTCCGTGGTTTCTCCAGCAATAACCTGAAGGAATACACTGCCATGTTTTTCAAAGATGAGGGGCAACGAACACTGGTGTTGAACCAGTTGGAAGCCAACCCCAATCTCTGCACTTTATGTTCAGTGCCTTTATTTTGTTGGATTATCTTTAAATGCTATGAACACTTCTATTCCATGTCTGACAGCCACGAGCTTCCAGACTGTTCTGTTACATTGACAGACGTATTTTTGCTCATGATTGAAGTCCATCTGAACCGATCTCTGAAAACAAGTTTGCTGAAGAACAACACCAGGAGCCAGGCAGAGATGCTCAAATCAAGAAAGGAAACTCTTCTAGCTTTGGGTAAAATGGCATACAAAGGGATGGAGAACTCTTTCTTTATCTTTGAGCAGGAGGAGGTCTCATCAGCGAACATCTCTGAAGAAGATTTGCAATTGGGCTTTCTCAGGACGGTTAAAGGTTATAGTGGCCGTGACAATCAGTCCACTTATGAGTTCTTGCACTTAACCCTTCAGTCTTTTTTCACAGCTTTGTTCCTGGTTATTGAAGAGAAAGTGGGCGCCAAGGAGTTACTTCAGTTTTTCAATGAATGTTCTTCCACTAAGACTGCCCAGCTTACTTGCCTTCCTATTCCTTGGTTGAAGAAACAACTAGCAGGGGAGGATCCTTTCCGAAATAATGAACACTTTCATTTTACCAACCTGTTTCTTTGTGGCCTGCTTTCTAGATCCAGGCAGAAGCTTTTCAGACATTTAGTTTTGCCTGCAGTCATTAAAAGGAAAAGAAAGACGCTCGTCACATACCTCGGGGAGAGCATGAAATCCCATCTGAAAGGCCTCACTCGCTCCAGACTTCCAAACTACAATCAGATCCAGGTCCAGCCCAACTTTGTTTGGATGCTGAGGTGCATTTACGAGACCCAGAGTGAGAAAGTGGGGAAACTGGCTGCCAAACGCATGCATGCCAATTACATCAAGCTCACATACTGCAATGCCTACTCTGCTGACTGCAGTGCTATATCCTTCGTTGTGCATCACTTTCAAAAGCGCCTGGCTCTGGATTTGGACAACAACAATATCAATGACTATGGAGTAAAACAGCTGCTACCTTGTTTCAGCAAGCTTGCAGTGATCAGGTAGGAGTCTGTGCAAGCAGGCCCTTGCTTATCCTTGGTTTATTCCACAAACTGCTGGGCTGGAGGAATTTATCTTGAAAGTGGAGAAAGATAAGGATTCTTACTGCTGCTGGAAATCAGTTTCAGATCTTCTGAAATCTTTGTCCAGCCAGTCACAGGAACGGAGACAAGCTGTGAATTTGGAAACCCAAATGGAAAAGGTGATAAGAAGTCCTTAGAAGCCAGGACTGTTTAAACCTGCAGGTTTAGTTAGCTCAGTCTCAGACTCTTTTCTCAGACTCAGTCTTGAAAGAGGATTTTTATGGTAGAAAGTGCTTAAGGGAAAAGAAAGGAAACAAAAGTGTTTCCTCCATCGTCTGAAGACTGCCTGAGCCTATCTGTGCCCTTGGTCATATGGGATAAGAGAGGATCTACTATTCACAATAACCCTTGATCAAAAGCTCTGGCTTTCTTGCTTTTACATCCTGCCAAGAAGTCTGGCTTTCGCAGAACAAAAGCTAACAGTACTCCATGAAAGGATGTAGTTGAAGACTTTAGATGTGGTGTTTCCCTGAGATGATGTGGAGGGGAGGACATGTGTGATCAGGGAGAACTAACTCCACCCCTAACATCACAGGCCAGATTGTTCCACCTCCAGTCCTTTAAGTTGTACTATGTAGCTATACCTTATTTGTCCAAACATTAAGGTGCAGAAAACCAGGCACTTCAAATATGTCTTTTTTAAAGCTCCTTCAGCCCCATGAGAATTTTTTTTTATAAATGGATTTATTCCTTCAGGTTGGCTGTGCTCTGCCTTGTTTTACTCTAAGACTAAATCAAAGCAAGTGACACTTGTTTTTTCCAGTTAGTTGCAAATCAACTGACCTTCCAAGAGAAAGCAATAAGGAAACTTGGGGGGGAAATGCATAAGTATATAAGACAAAACAAAGAAAAAAAGGAAAGACTTTGATTCTTTATCCCTATCATATGAACATGCCATATATGTGTTAAGCATGCCGGTGTGATCTTAACACCATCCCCAGCACTAAACCAGTCTGTTAGGTTGCCTTTTTGTCTGTATGGCTCTTCTGATGTTAGGACTTTGATTTCTAATGACCAATTTCTGCAGGGCAGGAAATGTTGTTTCTAACAGCGTAACCTTCCCTTTCAAAGAAGCAGCCAGTTCTGAGCTGTAGAAATAGGCTCTGATTTCTCCTATGTGCTAGTCCATTCCAAAGTGACCAAGTTACTAATGAGCAAGAGCCAGGGAGGCTGTTGGTGATAAGGGACTCTCAGCTGTGAATGTTCAGCTTCAGAGTTAGTTTGTGTAGAAACCAAAGCTGGTCAAAGTGTTTTCATGGGGACAGCTTTATCCAGAAAATGGGATTAATCAGAATTGGAATGCTTCATGAGAACCTGTCCATTTGGGCAAGGTGAAAAAGCTTGAGAAGTTTAAAATAAATAAATAAATAAATAAAAAAGACGATGACCAAAAAACTAATCCCAGAAACAACTGGAAAAAGAAGTATTTTTAATCTGTGACTGATGTTGAGTTGTTTCAGGTCTAGTTGGGACAATAAAATTAGAAACATCTAGTACACTTATGGGACTGCAGTTGTATTTCCTGGCCAGGGCTTTTCACGACCTTTATTCAGTGGAGCCTGAATGTGTTGTGACTTTCAAGATGCCTGGCTTTCACGAGGTACTCAGAGAGAAGGTTGCAATAGTAGTAGTCTGGAAAGCTTGCTTTCGCTAGGGTGTCAAGCAGAATTTCTTCCTGCAATCACAGTAAGTGCAGGAGGAGGATGAGGTGATTGTGTCTGGTTTCTGACTTACATGTTATTGTTTTCAGTTCTTTGGTCAGCTTCCAGAGCATTACCTTGGAGATTTTGGGCTTTTGTTTTTTATTGTTTTTGAAGTGAGCCATATGAAATTGAGCTCACATTTGCCTTAATGGCTTTTAATATGTGACCTGTTAAAATATCAGAGGAAAATGCATAGACCTCCAGTCATTTGTTAACTCATGGGCGATGAACACTTGTAATCTGTATTGATTCAGACTTTCTTTTCCCTCACTTCATTCCAGGCTCAGTGTAAATCAGGTGACAGATCACGGAGTGAGGATCTTGTATGAAGAACTCTCCAAGTACCAGATTGTGACTTTCTTGGGGTATGTACCAATTGGGAGCAAAAGATTAGGTATTTATACTAGAAAATAAAACAACAATCCTGACAGTACTGACACAGCACAGGTGGGGTGGAAACCACAGTTACCCCCTCATTTACTGAACATAAGCAAAGCAGCATTTTGTGTCAGAAATAATTCAGCTGCCACCCTGTCACAGTTCACTGGGAAAAGGACTACAGCCTCCTCTCCCATGGCACTGCCTCACAGGATGGCCCCCACTGACATCAAGCCTCCTGTTTTCTCTGCTGTAAACTGATTTATTTTAACTATGCAAAGCAGATACAGCTTGATAGAGACTAGTATCAGAAACATACGGTTTCAAGTGTTACATTCATGCTACCAATTTCTTTAAGACTTTAATTAGTTCTTAATCGAGTTGAAGCTGGAAGGCATGTTAGCTCTGACTTCCTGCTCTTGGTTAAGTAGCTATATAAAAATGACTTTTTGAGAAGTGAACATGAATACCAAGAATCACCTCCTTCCTCCAGTGCCCTAATGTAAGTACATCTGCTCAGGTATCTGATTTTCCGTAATATTTGCAAGGGGATTTGATGACTTTTAAAAGATCAGAAAGACGTTCTTCTGGTGTTTTCTCTTCTGACTTCACTTCTGGCAATATTATTTCTGTAATAACTCAGGAATAAAGAGAAGCTTTGTTTGCTTTGGGAGACCATATATTAAAAAAATCATATCAATATTTTCCCATGATTTACAGTCTGGTCTCTTTGTATTTTATATCTAGCCCTCCACAATATGAATTGTGTATCAAAATAGAAATAATACAAGCAACTGTGAATGTGTACAAAGCAATGCAAATAAGATAGATGTGATGTGTGCATTAGAAAACATTCAGGTTGTAGATATGAAAGTAACAGCAGGAATAATCTATTTTTACCAATGTTATTTTTCTTTAAGCTTATACAACAATCAAATCACTGATGTCGGAGCTAAATATGTTGCAAAACTAATTGAAGAGTGTTCGAGCCTTGAATACGTTAAGTATGTGGGATTTTTTTTTCCTTTCTACAGTATCCTAATTAAGGTACAGCAACTTGAAATGGGAGGGAGAGTGGAAAAAAGAGAAAAAATGTGTTTCAAATAAAATATAGCTTAAGTTGCAATTGTATATTCTTTTACAGTAGTCTAGCAGTGAATGGCAGCAGGTGAAACTCTCGAATCCATAGTCTTTGCTGGAATGTAGCAGTAAGCAAAAGGAAAGCATGAGACCTGTTCTTTACCTAAACCCAGTCTGAGCATCTGAGTGAGGCTTAAGCGGTGCATGAACCTTGCTGCCGCTTGCAGTAGGTGAACTCACTTGAATTTAGAACCAAGCTTCTTTATATCTTGTCTTTTACGGGCCATTGGAGTCAGGCTGTCCTGATGTCATACCTCAATTCTGGAATTCCCCAGATTCACTTGGTGTCCTATTCCCTTTAATTCGTGGAACTTCCCTAGATAAGAGTGCCTGGCCATGCACAACACTGGTTTGACATAAAGGTAGATCATTAACCAGTGGTTTCATTGTGACCATAGCAGAAAATAGAGGTAACTACAGCCATGTCAGCTGCTGGTATAAAAGTAGCAACCGGCAGCCAGGGACTCGGGTTATAGTCCTTGTTTTACCACTAACTTGCTCTGAAACACCACACTAGCCACATCCTTCCCACTTAAAATATTTGTCGTTTTGAAACCCAAAAGCACTCTGGTTCATTCACTGCTTTGACACAGTACTTCGCTTATTTAATCTAACTTTTACAAAAAAGCCTGTTGGAAGATGGTTACTTTCAGGCTGCATAGTAACCCCACAGATTATTTTGAGATTGACTGACTTCAGGCACGTGAATATGCACTCTAACAAGCCAGTTTTACTTTATGTAAATGTAGCGGGTTGGGGGTGGTGGTGGTTTCGATTTGTTCTTTATGTCATTGTATATGCAATTGAGATTTCTCTCTTCCTTGAACTCCAGCCATTTGATATCCCCTTGTAGGCCAGAAAAAGAAAAGGTCTTCTGGGTCTTCTGTAGAGAGCTAGCCAGAGACACTTGCTGCTGCACTGACCTATGCCACTACCTATAGGCTATGCTCAGAACAGAAAGACTTGAAATTCTTACAATCTGTGCTTATCACCTGCAATCTCCTCTGGAGTCACACAGCCAAGAAATACTCTGTTCCCTGTGGTATTGTGAAACATGCTGCATGTAATTCAGGTACTCTGTAGCAGCTGCTGATATTATGAACTATATTTAAAACTAGTCAGGGGTCCTTGTCTTGAGGATTGGTTCTTAAACTTCACTTCTGGCATACTGAGCACCAAAACCAAGATGCTACAGTAATACTTCTGATTCAGAGGGATGACATGCAAAATATGTAAAAGACAACATAAAATGATGTCTTTTAATCAAAGGTCAAATGCCTGCAGTATCTTTTACTCTAGGTTAATCTTTGATAACTGTAGCTAGCCTCCAGAGTTAATTAGCCTTAAATACTTGTATTGCTTTCTGAGCTGGTGTTTTAATAGCTGTACTGTTGTAAGTGATGTACCTCATCAATTCACGTATTTTGTGCAGAATAGGAGCAAACAAAATAACGAGCGAAGGAGGGAAGTGCCTTGCCCAGGCCATCCAGAAGAGCAAGACAATGTTTGAAATTGGGTAAGTTCAGTGCTAAGGAGCAGAGCTCAGTGCCTGGTCTTGTCAAGGCATCTGTAAATCCTTTAGGATTCCTTCTTTTATTCTTACCTTCTTTCCTTCTGCCATTTCTTCCCACAGCAGCACTAGAACAAATTGGTGCAGAAGCACAGCCACACTTCCCACTCACGGGGAAAAGGAGGGCTGCTTTATTGTTCTCCAGTTCATACAATGTTCATTTTGGGGTTTTTTTCCCTGTTCTGACAGAGCCTTAAGGGAGAGACAAACTAAGAAGAGGACAGTATGTAAAGATAGCCACTTTCCTTATGGCAACACAGCTGTTCTAGAGATATTTGGTCAGTTTTAAAAGTCTGGGTGGATTTATTACTATTGGCAGTGTTCCTAGTTATTGAGTGTCATTGTTATAATTGCCAAACCTCCTGCATTGAGTCCTGATAAAGTTGTGAGCTAAGAGAATAAGAAGGAATTCCCATCATCCTTCTCAATAATCTGTCTCAAACTGGAGAGTCTGCTATTATTGGAGAGAGGTCTGAATATACCGTAAACCTTTAATCCCTGTCCTCTTTCTTGAGAGACTTGAGGGTTTGTTGGTTGGTTTGTTTGTTTATTATTTTTTTTCCCCCTCTGGCAGATCCCAGTTCTCTTTTCACTCTACAGGAGAACATTTTTCTCAGATTCTAATACTCAAATACAAGGAATTTAAACCTCTGTTTAGCCATTATATCACAATAACCCTGAAATATGAAAATCAGATTTGAACCATCAGACTTTTGGCCTTTAAGTTTGTTATTCTACAACATTTCACAGGTATAGTCAACGGCATGCATGCATACTTCCATTGTTATGTAGCTGGAGCTGTTGTGCTGTACTTGCTGTAATTTCAGTTAAGGACTCCTGTTTTCTCCTGTGGAGGAAGATAATCACTCCAAATGGATTTAGGATAGCTTGGACAGAAATGTTTAAACAGATGCATTCGGCATTTACATAACAAACTGCATTGGGACTGAAGGACAAGGAAATTCTAGGGAACTTACTGGAAGTGGATGTGTTTAGATACCACAAAGCTCAATTGATTTTAAAAGAGCTGCCAACTAATTACCCATCAAGCTGAGTGTGGCTCTGAGTCATCAAGCCATGATCCTTGTAAAAAAAACTTTATACCTCAGCAGAGGCGCTTTCAAGCCTCATAATATATAGGGTGAATTTTCAAAGGGGTTGGTCTGCATAGGAAAGATTTGCCCAGATACTGCTATTAAATGTTGATCAAATCTCTGCAGCACATTACCTTCTCTTAACCCTTTGTGTCACCAAGGGTTGTTTTGCCATTGGAAATACAAAGGTGTGGAAGAGCCCAGGGTCATACTGTCCCTGTGAGATTTTCGTTTTTCTCTTGGCAGCTGGAGAGGATATATCACTTGGGTATAACGCTGAAGGAATTGTAACTGTTTCGCCAGACTATTCTGAAGGAGAGGGGCAGGTTGTAAACCCGTTCACTTCAGAAAGCCACCCATTCAGGTGTGGGTCCCTGTGCAGTTGTGCATCTGGGGAGTCTTTCCCAAGACCTGTACTTTGCACTTTTGCACTCAAGGCTAGTCTGTGCCCAACAGGTAACAGGAAAACTGCAGCAGGGAAATGGGGAGGAAATGCTGAGCAGGGAAATTATAGGACTTAGGACTCGGTGTATTTCTCACAGCAGCTCACTGTACAGGATCACAAGAATCCTTTAACCCATCAGGGTACAGGGCTGTGGAGGGTTTGCCCAGCACAGCAAGGTGATCCCTAAAGCACTCCTGCTGCAGCAGGCATCTCCTAGAGCTGCTTCTGTGCTGTGGCCTTAGGGTGCTGGTGAGTCAGCAGAGGCTGGTGGTGTGGTGTGCAGGGAGTGGAACATGCCTGGCTCAGTGGGGAGGGTACCTGCCAGGTTTCTCGCAAGTCTGGAAGACCATGAAGGAATCGGGGGCAATGGAGGGAAGAGAAAAAGGGAGAATGTAATGCTGAGGGGCAGTAGGGCAGCACATCTGATATCTCCTGGTTTCCTCTCTTCATCAGGATGTGGGGTAATCAAGTTGGAGATGAAGGAGCAAAGGCATTTGCAGAGGCCCTGAGGAACCACCCCAGGTTAACAAATGTGAGGTAAAACACCAGCAGAGCCAGGCAGCTTGGAGTAACGCTGGCTTTCCCATCGTGCTTTGAAGCAATGACTCTTCCCACTAAGTGTTAGCTTGGAACGCCATCTGGTATTGCAGCCTTTGCTGTGTAACCAGCGGGCTCCTGGTGCAAGCAAGAGGCCAGATTGAATCAAAAAGCCCTGTGCAGCCACTAAGCAAGTTAAAGATGCCAGCCCTGCAATATTTTTTCCTCTATCTGTACCTCCTCCCCTCATGCTGCCCAGAGTTACTGGCATTTGTGAAAGCACATGGTCAGTGGGTACCATTTTGATCTGGGAGCATTAGCAGAAGGATGCACCAGCTGTCACAGAATCAGGCTCCCAGTAAGCTCAGTATTAACATTTTCTGTTGCAAAGGTACAGCAGCTTTTACCAAAGTAATTTTTAGGCGATAAACTCTTTGGATAGGGACTGGGTGCTCTTAAATTCAGGCTCATCCTGTGCTCCATTGGAGCTATGACACCACACATTTGGGGCTAATGAGATGTAGTTCTCACTGGAGTTCAGTGATTCATCTCACACTCGCCTTCTGGAAGCCCTAGCATGGGTGAAGCTGGTAGCACAGCTGGAGAGAAGCCCAGCAGTGTAAAACAGCCCATCCCCTGCCAGGCTTTCAGATGCTGGCTAGGGATTTAAAGATGCATATTGTGGCTGCTGCTGCTGCTGTTTTTGGGTCCCTCCACACAGCTGGAGCACTGGGTCCATTGTGTTCCTTTCGATTTGTCTCCCAGTGCCACTGGCCTCCACCATGAGGGAGCAGACAAGGCTCCTTGGTTTCCCCACAAGGTGGCACATGGCACTAGTTTCTTTAGAAATACAGTGCTCGAGGAGTTTGGAGATCTCTGGAGAGCTTATTGCTGCCACTTCAGATCCAGGGATTTCAGAGTCGGTGTCTTGTCCTCCTTTCTGCTAGCAGATAGCCAAGCTTAAAAATTAAAAGCTGAACAGGTGCAGTGACCTAGATAAACTTAAAAGCTATCTGAAATAGCCATCTTCCCATAATTGCAGAATTCATCCAGACGCATCAGACTTGAAAGAAAACATTTTGAACCTGAATCAGAGCTGAGGCATTCTCAGATGGGAACAAATATGCTGATGAATGTGTTTGCAAAAATAAGAAGGAGTAGCTGTGCTGGCTGGAGCTAGGTTTTGCTAGCACCTACACAGGGTGAATCTGCTGCTCTGCAGTGTTCTTGCACTTGGGTTCATTTCTTCCGCTGGTTAATCTTGCTTCATGATTTGAATTCATAGTAAGCACCAGTGGTAGCTTTATGTGAAGATTAGGGGAAGACAGTCCCTGCTACATCAGTTTACTTTAGCATATTCCCCAATTTTAGGCCCAGTGATGATGAACTAAGAATATCTAATTTCAGCTGAAGCTTGCAGGGACTTGTGCTAACACGTATTTGTGCCATTGCCCCACTTGATGTCTCTCTACTTTTTTTGACACCTTGCGCTGTATTCAGGGTCTGGCCTGGCTTTTGAGGTGGGAAATGCTTTTTGAACTCTCAAAGTCTGGAGCATAAGTTTAACTGGATCATTTTGCCAATGTCTGTTCAAAGAATGAAGGGCAGACTAAGAAATGTTTGTGGTTTGTAATGGAAAGCACGCATTTACAAGCTCATCTCCCCATACACAACAGAAGGTGTTGTGTTTGGAAGAAGAATGAGATATTCAGGGATCTGAAGGACTTAAAGGACAAAGTGCCCAATTTGTACAGGGACTTGGGATGACAAATGCACGTAAAAACCTGTGTACTGCTAAGCACAACTCTTTGTCCTTGTTAAAAGCCATGAGTCTCAGAATCACTGGGTGCAACTCTGCTGTCAGTCCCAAGAGTACAACTCACTGACAGCAAACTTTACGGCCTGTATGATAGACCTGTACTCAGGCTGTAGCCTATGAACTGTTCTTACTTGTAAAAGTCATAGGGACTTCCTGGTTTGCAAAGTATGTGAGCCTTTGAAACACCCAAATACCAGGATATTCACTAGTATTTGGCCGTGGAATGGCCAAGTGATGCTGGCTGATTCTTACACGTTTGCATCTTTACTTCACAGCCTCGCATTCAATGGCATCACGACAGAGGGAGGCAAAAGTATTGCTGAAGCTATGCAACACAACAGCTCTGTGAAAATATTCTGGTAATTGACAGTGTGGTCTACTTCTCCTGCTATTCTTTCTCTAGAGAAAGCTGCAGCCTAATTTCATTTCCTCCAATCTTATCCCTTCCTCCTACTCTCCCGTCTCTTCTCTCTCTCCTCTCATCCCCTATGCAAGGTATCTTCACTACCAGCAAGCTATAAGATATTCTCCCTTTGGAAGAATGTGGTCATGAGTAACAGATCGGCAGCAAGAGTCCTTTAGGAGTCCTTGCTTAGGACTCCAATATCCCAGTGTCATACTTCTCTCTGCTCCCTCCATCTTGCTCTTCCCATCTTCTCACACTTCAATCATCTGAAGTCAAGTTCTTTGTCCTCATTTTTTTTCACCTCTTCAGTGTTGTCTCTACCTCTACTTTTTTCCACCACACCTCATCCATCTTTTAGACACTGAAACATCATGAGAAAGTATCATTAGAAAATTGCTATGAGAAATAAAGGTCTGATACTCTTGTCTCTCTTACCTCCAGGGCTTCTCTTCAGTATCTCTTTGTGTCCGGCCTTTAGAAATTGCTCAGGGCAGAAACAGCACCATCCCCCTTTGGCTGTCTAAAACTAAGTCACAGACAAGCTGGAAAAAAGGGGGCTGAAAAATAATGATAGCATCCTAAGTGAACATTTTCTCTCCCACTTAGGCTGACTAAAAACGAGCTGGATGATGAGGCAGCAATGAGTTTTGCAGAGATGCTGAAGGTCAACAAGAACCTGGTGCATTTATGGTGAGTTACATTCCACAGAGGCACAGGCTCTTTGGCAGTCACTGCATTAAAGCTTCACCTTCCAAGTCTATGTAGGTCACAGTAAGCTTTCTGTGCATGGTCTGGATGCAGCTGACTGGTTGTAGACAGTTCTAATGGAAAGTTAATAAAGCTGCTGTCTAGCATTTTGGACCTGCTTTCATACAGGGAAGAGTTTAAGCTGGTCATGAGTCCTGGTAACTTTCGAACTACTAATTGATTTCATCTCTCCTTAGGGAAACAGTACTGGCCTCAAACACAAAAGTTTCAAAAAAATATTACAAGCAGACAGCTAGAATAGAATAACCTTATTATGATTCTTACTATTTATCATCGTGCTGTGGAAGTAGCAAGCTCAACTCTTACTCTTCAACCGAGAACCCACATGACAGATACTTAAAATCATGTCCCATTTGCCTGATGTTTTCTTCTAGGGCTAGCACTTCCACTCATGCAAGACACTCACCTATAAGACATAATTCCCCAGGAAACCAGCGATTATTTCTAGCAAGTGCAGAGAGACTTGTTAAACTTCTAAGAAAACCCAGCATTGGCTGTTCTAATCCAGAGGTTCACAAGAATTTATCCATGGGTGGAGTTGGTCAGAAGCAAATAGCCATCCATTCATTCCAAGTGATCAGGAGAACATAATAAATGGAGTCCCTTTACAAGCTTTACAAAGACTTCACCTACCACACTGTAGCATTCCCTGTATTTATCCTAGTTCCCATCTCTTAGGAAGCGTACTGGTTGTCAGAGGTGCCAAGTACTTGTAGCTTCTTTTGAAAGCAGTAGAAGCTCTGGTGCCCATCACCCTGAAAATAAAAAGGGAGAGGGAGGGCTTGATTTCTTTGTGCACAGCTGCAGATATGCTTCACCGAGCTGTTTGGTTTGAATTCATAATACAACTTTCCCCATCCAAAGCAGGCATAGTAATCTAGATAGATGTCTTTACCATGGCTCAGTGTTGTCCAAGGGTTTCTGCCAGTAGACAAATGTATATCCTGCTTTGTTGGTTATACCAGTAGATACCTCCAAAAGGTAGTGACCTGTGTAGATAGTTGGACTTGAGGCAGAATTAAAGTGTTTTTCCAGTAGCTGAAAGAATCTACTGGATCCCTCTGCATGTTAATTAATTTACCAAGTGTAGAAAGTCCTTCAACAGGAATGCCTCCCTTCTTCCTTCCCTCCCTCCCTAAGAGATTGTTCAGGTCATTCCACTTTTCAGCCTCATCCTGAATCCTGTGGGATTCATGCAGCCAGGCACTGGAATGGTACAGCTGTGGGGCACACCATGGTAGACTGAAAGGTAAGTATTGAATTAGGCTAGGCTGATGGGCATTTTTATACTCCTGCACATGAGGGGGCTTTGTTCATTTTTAGCTATAGGGATGGTCTACAGTGGTTAATAAGAGTTACCTACTGCTTCATTAGTTGTGCTACTTGAGGATCTTTTGCATCATTTTTTTCCCTCAGCTCAGGTGAGACATATGTTAGAGCTGCCAAGGTGGCTTTACTGGGACTCACACCTGCCCGTACTAGAGTCAAATTCAATGCTGTATGCTTTCAAAGATCTTGCTGGTTTGATAAACAATACAGGAGGATTTGGCAACCTCTAGAACATACCTCTAGGCCTACACAAGTTCTGTACTCAGAATTTTCTGTACATCACTTAAAAATGTCCCATAGTGTTCTTAATAAGAAAACAACGCTAAGAGGTTAGCCTGTCTTTTCAAAGAGTCCAGATATCACAGTCCCATATGGGTTGTAAACAATTCTGAGCAGAAATTTGTCAGCTGCGTTACTAAGCTCAGTATCTCCAGAATGCAACCACATGCAAGATTAAGAAGAAAAGACTGACACTGCTCTGTTTCTGAGAGTGCATGTATGTGGGGCATTTGACCAATACCACGTACCATCCTCACAGATAGAAATCACAACCATCTTCTTGTGGCAAACAGACAGCTTTGCTCCTTGACATCAAGCTGAGTGTAGGTTGTGCATGCGCTGTAAATTAGTTTGCATGTTAGTTTGACATGAAGTGCTTTCTTTTCAGGCTTATCCAGAATAAAATTACAGCCAAAGGGGTGAAGTACCTCAGCGAAGCTCTCAAGGAGAACACAGCTATTAAAGAAGTCTGGTAAAGATCCCTTCCTCAAAGGCTCACTTTGTAAACTTTCTTTCCCTTTAAAATGCTTCTGGCATTACTACTTTCCAGCCTAAAAAATTCAGAGCAATTTATGTGAGGCAGGGGTTGTAGTTCCAGCTGTGGGTTTCAAATAGGTAAAAAGCCTCTGTCATTGAAACACTTTCCCGTGTGTTACGAATGTCAAGCACTTTTGTTAGTTCATGTCTGTCTGTACCACTGATTGACAGAACATGTGTGTTTGCAGAATTTGGGCCTAAATTTATAGACCAAGTTTTGCTTGTCCCTATTTATTTTTAAACTTCTGAACATGTTCATGCTTTTCAGGAGCTAAATCCCAACAAGCAGGACATGGTTACGTTTAATTAGCATTACTAATTTGATTCATAGAATTTGTGCTTGGATTTTCTTTGGGCAGTGCTCCAAACACACTGAAAGTGCTAAGCTACAAGAAGATTAACTTTTTGTAAGATTTGCTTGTTTCATATTAGGTAGGCATCACATAGTCACACGTGTGCATCGTAAGGCACAAAGCCAAATACCACATTCCTTCCCTCACCTCAGGGAGCTCAGGAGTCAATAGGACTGTGCTGGTTTTAGCACTGCTGCTGCTTTATTATTGAACATGAAATTTATTTTTAAATAGATATATTTGTTTTAGTGAAAGGACACTGAATACTTGCTTAGAAAGACGATGACTCACTGTCTGACTAGTGGGTTCCCTGGAGATGTAGAAGAGGTGCTTTTTTTCAAAGGCCCCTGTCAGCTTTGGTCTACAGATGAGGCATCAATTCCCACTCGAATCATTCTGAATCTTCAGACCGAAATCTGTCTTTTGATACTTGCCTGAATTTTCGGAGGTGTTCATTAACCCAAATAATTTCATAAGTCTAAATGGCTTAATAGATTTCAACATTTCTGAAAGCTGCAGTTATCAGGCTGCCCATTTTCAGGGGTGTAAATATCAAGGTATGTAATGTAGCCAGACTTGAAAATTTTGCCGTAAGTCACTTCACATTAATAGTGCCTGAGTATTTAACAGAGTATTCTTCCCATGTTGTCATGGAAGATGCAAAATGCTCTGAAGACTATTCAGATTTCTTTAAACCAGCCCACTGCCTGGTAAGAACCTTTGTCAGGTATGTGCTGCTTGCTGAAATGCAAACAGCTGTGTATCCAACACCGATTTTAGTTCAGTGAAGTTCAGGTGTTGGTTCAGTTTTTATTTCGGAAGAAGTAGCCGTGTTCCTCATACGTGCAGTGGGAACAGCGGTGCTGTATGTAGCCTGTCTGTCTGAGGCCAGTTCCCAGCTGCGTGCCCTTGAGAAGCACGCCGCTCACACAGCATTGCAAAGCTGGGATCTCTGCTCCAAAACCTCGGAAAAATAGAAGATGGACAACAGTCACTACCTGACTTTCACATCCCTCTTATTTTTCCCCTCCAGTCTGAACGGGAACCTGATAAGCCAAGAAGAGGCCAAAGCTTTTGAAAATGAAGAAAGGATCATTTGCTTTTGAATGAGGACTTTCCCATTTTGACAAGCTTCGTGTTACAAAGGTCGCTCCTACACTTGGACTGCAGAGTTTATAGAGGCGTAAATCTGCAGTGCTCATGGCAGGAGACAGATACGTATGAACACGCTGCGTTCCCTCAGCTCCGTCCCTTACCCTGCCTGTTATTCTTAATCCTTTTGGTGAGTGGGAAGTGGCCTGGGTAAATAATTCATGTTTGTATGGTGCTTTGAAGATGAAATGCAAAGCGTTAAGAGACTGAACCCACTAGCAGGTGTATGCGTTTTGATAACTGAGTTTAGATTTCTTCTGTACACGGATGTAAATAATCTCCTAACTTATTTATATGCATAAATATACACATATATATGCAAGAAAAGGTGCCAGATGCGCAAACTCCACCAGCTCACAGTATTATCTGCCTCATAACTGAAAATTAACATCTGTAGCTTTACTGGAAACATAATCAATCTGTAATAGTTGCATGGTATCAACATTTTCAACATGAATACCTTTCTCCTGCCTAGCAATTAGGTCCTTATTTCTCCACTGACTGCAGGCAGCATTGTAGACACTGCTTTTTGCTTTTCTTTTTTGAGAAATGGATACATCAGGCTCAGATTACTTTCAATATTTTTTTCCATATTGAAGGCAATACATTTTCTTTTCTACAACCAGAAGTCCTTACTGCCATCACTGTAAAAGCATAAAACTGGCAGTAAACCACTTTTGCTTAAAATTTCCTGAGGGCTGCATAGAAACTGCTACCTCCTGTTTTCACAGTGTTTGTTCTGGGGAGGGGGTCTGGAGCTAAATGTGAAATATTAATTAGCAGGCTGTTCATTGCTTTGGCTCTTGGCCTAGACACTGTGCTGATGCCAATACACCAGTCTTAAGTTGCTAGGATTCATTGGGGGGAAAGGACAATTGAAAATCAATTGCGTCAAGTAGAAATCCCTTCTCCCAGCAACATGTAAGCACAGGGAAGGATTGAGATTTGCATGGAAAGCTTTCATTCTATGCTTGAATTAGTAGAAAGAGCAAGGCAAGGGGCAGGTAGCAATGATAAGGACCAGCAAGAGAAAGTTTTTCCCCCAAAAATAATTAATGTTTAGGGAGTGTAACTTTAGATGCCCTTAAAAGAAAACGGTTTGCAAAGGAATGGGGTATTTGATTATATTTTTTGTGTGCAAATTAGTCATGCTTTATAAAGGTAAACTAAAATTCTACCCCACAGTGTGTACAAGGAACCTAAAATGGAAAAGCATGATCCATTTTCCTTCCTTCTCCCGTGTTACCACCACCCACCCCACCCCACAGCTTTGAGAAACGATTCTCCAGTTGCTGACTAACCCACAAAACCTTAGTAGGCTGGAAGAAGAATCTTGTTAAAATGCCAAACCAATGAACCCTCACCTTCCCATCTCCCGAATCTGCCCCATAAAGCAAAACATGAAAAAAGGGCTTGCTTTGTAGGTCAGTTTTTCTGTTTCCTGCGTGGTAGCAGACCTTTCCCAGTCCCCAATTCTGTCTACTCCCCTCAGCTCCCTAACACATTTTAAAATACTCATAAAGCTTTTCATGTAACCCACAGTTCCAAAAAAAAAAAAAAAGAAAGAAAGAAGAGAGGAAAAGCAACTTAATGTTCATTGTTTTTCAGTGGCTTTTCCTCCCTGTCCATGGTATCAGCACTGATTTTTCACAGGGAGAGAGATGAGGCTTTTAGACCGTGCCAGAGGAAAGTCAGGTAACTTGAGTGATTTCTGCACCTGAGCCGTTTGTTTACTGAAGCAAAAGGGCACACAGTTACGGATGAGCGGGATCTCAATTGCAAAAACATCTGCCAAAGCAAGGCCTTTAAAGACTTCTCAGCAACTTCAACAAATGACACCCATGCACCTTGTCAAAATGTTGTTCCTCTTTTGCCAGCCTGCCCTTACTGGGGGGAGGAGATGCTGGTGCAGGAAGGGCCTTCACCAGAGGTGTCAGCTGCCTGCGCTGGAGGGAAGTGTGCTCCCAGTTTGCCTCTAATCACCGAATTATTTGCTCATTTACCAAGTAGAAAATATAGTTCAAAATAGAAAATATAGGAGCGTCTGCGGGGCTGCAGCAGCTAAACACGGTCCCAGAGTAAGTGGTGGCAGGATCATGCCCAGCTTCACCTCGGGCAGAGTTTTTGCACTGATTAGGGTGCCAGTGACCATGCCACTCACAGCCACTCATTTCAGAGGTGATTTTGGGCTGCGAGCACTCGTTTGGCCTGGGCTGAAGGTCTGAGCGCAGACTGGCTTTGACAAAACTGAGGAGTTTCACAGCATCCTGCTCCCAACTCACCCAGGGCAGAGGGTCTACTTCACCCAGGACGTCACAGCTTCTGGAATCTGATGCTGGGGAAACGGGTTGCTGCTCTGGGAGCAGCCGGAGTTCCCTTGTTCATGGAAAGTGTTTCAGGCTGCAGTTCTTTCTTCATAATCTTACTGGACTATTCGTAGAGCGCATCAGAGCAACACATGCTTGCAGCAAGAGCCTTGTTTACTTTAATTCAGAGGCAACTGTATCTTCTTTAAGATTTGTTTGTAATTTGCTAAGACCTTCTCTGTATGCGGTGGTATGTTTTTTCTACTTGTCCCCTGTGATAATAAACAGCTTTTTAAAGAACTTGAACAGGCAGCCTGACAAGTGCTTTGGCTTTGCTGAAGACTTGTCAAGTAGAGACTTGGCCAGATCAAGATGGGGTGGTGACAGCCTGCCTAATCGTGGCTGCAGACAAGAGAGAGGAGCTGCCACAGCTGGAGAAGGGCGCTCACAGCTGCCACTGCCCACGAGGGACCTTTCCATCCACGGGTGCCAACCCAGTTAAGGGCAGTGAGGGAAACGGTGATGGTGGCTCAGGGACACACTGCTGCCGTGCTGTGCCCCTCTAGTGCTCCTGCCACAGGGACTGCAGGAGCTCTCTGCGTTTCCACCCTCTGCTGGGGCCAAAGTCTTGCTGGCTTGAGGTGTAACGCTTGCATTTGGCTGGTTCAAACTGTGCTTGCTGGTCCTGCCAGAGAATACAGCGGCCCTCAAGAGAGCCCTGCTGCAGCGCAGTGCTGTCCTGCTCTGGCCACACACTGCTAGCTCTTCAGGAAAGGATGCTTTTCTGAGCCTGGTTTAGCGCTCAATGATGCGGTGTCAGCCCCGCATCCAGCTGTCAGACGCCAGTTCCAGACTCGCAGGGTGGTGCAAGGCTGTACAGCTTTTTCTCTTCAACCACAGCCAGCCCAGGACCCCAGTCCCTCCATCCCATGCTGCGGGAGCAGCACTGATGCTGAAAGGCAGCGAGAGACCCACCCCTGCTTCCCTGCAGCTTCGCTGACCTCGGTTTGGCTGGGGAGAACAGGAGCCTGTTGCAAAATTGTATAAATGGCCACCCTTGGGAGCAAAGGTACGAGAGTCTGGTCAAAGTCAGCGAGGGACGGGTGCGCTGTGAGGAAGGAGAGGTCACTGCTGAGGCTGCTCGGTTTCAACTGATGGAACAAACAATCTTAGCAGCAAGAAGCTGCAGCTGTGCACGAAGGACTTGACTGTTGCTTGAGTAGGTAGAAAGAAAATAGAATCACGCCCTGCTGACACACAGCCCCTCCTGCCAGCCCAGCGGGACCCACAAGGAAGGGACAGACACTTTCTCCAAGCTCAGCACCCTTCTTGGTCAGTGACCATTTTGGGCAGTGCCAGCAAGCCCAGATTTGAGCACCTTCGCTGGGAAAAGTCCTGCGCTTCCCCAGTCCCGGCCCCCAGCACAGGCAGCTGGCCCACGAGGTGGCCACTGGTGGCACAGCCGATGGGTCACTTCCACCTCTGCAGCGAGCGGCTGTGCCCGAGAGCAAACTGGCCCCGGTGCAGAAGCGTCCCCTTTGCTCCCGGAGGGAAGAGAGTTGGAGCTCCAGAGCTCCAGCTCTAATAAACCCTTTGCAAACAACTAAATTATGCCCAACCGCTCATGTCCGGGGATTCATCCCATACGCTGAAGGCAGCAACTTAATTAACTGCTTAAAGCCTCGTGAGCCAGAAGACATAGACCCCCCGGGCTGGAGCAAATGAAGCTGTCAAGATTTCATGCTCCCGTTACCTGCCAGACTCCTTAATCCTGAGTTTAGCAGATGTTAATCCTGGCCCGGGTGACTTGCGAAAAGGAAAGCTGCTCCCTTTAGAACTCATCCGGGTCGGATGAGGCAGGGAGTGGGTGAGGAGACCCCACCGGGGCACAGGGGACACGGCCCCATAGTGGTCATTCTCCTTGGTGACAAAGCCCGCCCTGGCTTTGACAGAGGCTTTGGGTTTTCTTTTCCTTCTGTTTGAAGCCGGCTTAAAGACGCAACTAGGCGGGGAAGGGGGGGAAAAAAAGTCTTTGTTAAAATTTAAACCTGTGTTCAGACAAAGAAACACATAACCAGGGCAAAAACAAAAAGCAGGGCAGGAGCTTGACACAAAACATGACTCAAAAGATAACGGGTCAAATCCGGAGAGGCACCAAGCACCTGCGGCTTCCACCCAGCTCAGTTGAGGACCCGTCCCCATGCTTTTAATATCTGCCTCCTCTACGCTCTTACGCTCTTGCCTTTACGAGGAGTGAGTCATCTTGCGTCAGCTGAGGATAGGCTTGATACAATTATTTATTTATGTCAAACCCTCCTCCCTGCCCCCACGCATCCCTGATCTCATCCCCCTCAGAAAACAGATGCTTTATTAAACAAGGGCTGGAAAACTCCACCTCACTTGGCTTTTGCTGAGGCTCCTTGTTGTCCAGTGGCCGGCTGGCGAGGAGATGGCGGGCACAGCCTGCGTAGGACCTTGCAAGTAATGTCCTCTATGGCCTTGTTTGGCCTTTTGGACACGAGCATCCCTCTCCCTGCAGGGTGGGATGGAGCCGGGCACCTCCTCAGCGAAACAAATACGCCAGGGGATGGTCACAGAGACCAGTAGGCTCCAGCCTGAGCCCCCCGGGCACGGACACTGCTCGGGTCTTGTAGCCTCAGAAGGAGCACGAGAGCTTCCAGCACAAGGCACTCAAAAGCCAGGGGGGAAAATGCCCCCATTTAGCTCCAGCTGCTGCAGGGGGCTCTCCCCTCCCTCCCTGCCACAGGCTGCATGTTTTGCTGCCCTTCTTGCTAAAAGCAATGCTGCATCCAGAAGCGGACATAGACCACTGTCTGTACCGAACAACAGCAGTGGTGGTGGGGCCAGAGGCACACACACACGTGCAGCATCACCCGGTTCACCCACCAGGGCGAGCAACTTGGGCAGAGGCAGCATGTCCCACATCCCAGATGTAGGCAGGACGGCAGGACACGATGATACCAACAGACACCACTAATTTAAATTCCACACATGAAATCCTGTACCTACTGAACTGGAATCGTTTCCAGCAGATTTTCCTGATGCGAAGCCAAACGCAGCTCTAACTAGTTATCAATTGCTTCCATAATGTGGCTTGAGACTGAGGAGAAAAATACAGGAATTACTGGCAGTGAAGGAATTCAGGCTTCCCAGAAGGCGCTCAGGGGGTGGGGGGGTAGAAATTACACTAGCAGAAGATACAAACACGTTTCTTAGTAATTACATCCAACTGCCTGTTGGTGCAGACTTTAATAATTCATGCATTTAAACTATTATCTCCCACAGAGAGAATTGCGAGGGTCGCAACTGTTGCCGTGCTTTAACAAGGGGTTCAGCTACCCCTAGCCACGACAAAACCCTTCTCTCAAAAGTGGAGCAAGCAAGGACGGACACCCAGCCCCGGAGGAACCTCTGCCACAAATCCTTGCACCCCATCCCACCAGCAGCTCTTACCAGCCTGCTGACAGACGGGCAGCAGCACCCGCGTGGGTTGAGATGCGGCGCCCCAACACGAGAAGAGGTGTTTCTTGCCTGGAGAGTGAACTCCTTTCATTTTCCCCACCCACGCTGCGCGTAGCCGTGGTGAAATGCACTGTGGTTTCTCCCAGGGTGCCCGCAGCTCCACCCCCAAGTCGCGTAGGGGACGGGGTGTAAAAGCACCCTCTCCAGCGCAGAAAGAGTGGAGGTGACCCCAAGGATTCGTTACCTGCAGCCGCTGCCCCGGACGCAGGTTTCCAGGCTGTCGCCGGGCTCTGGCCTTGCCAGGGAACTCAACTGGAGAAGAATTTAACGCCCTCGGTGCCTCTGGGCAGAAATTCCCTCCTGCAAGCAACACGTCGCTGTAGGAGCTTGTTGTAGTAGCCTCCTCCCCGCTCTTTAGGGACAGACAGGAGAGTGTTGGTGACCATCAGGGACAAGGAAATCCACACGCTGCTGTGCTACGGGTACGCTGGCAGGGAACTAGTTTTAAAAAGGAAACTATGAAGTGTTTGGGGAGGCAGCTAGAGTGGTATTTGGGTAGAGGAAACCAAAAGAACAAGCAGTGTATTAAGCTAGCTCCATGCTTTGATGGAGCTTCCCAGTCCCCAGGAGAGGAGAAAGGGCCGTTTGCCACCCCCTTCCCTTCCTCTTTTTTTGTTTTATAAACCACCCATGAGTTTCCCACCTCCAGACCTGGAAGCTCTAATTTATGTCATCCTCAAAGGCCATCATGTCTGCTGAAGATCACCAGAGGACACATCCAACCAGAGACACCTCACCTCCAGCCACCAGCCACCCTGGCAAAACAGCAGCTACATCAGCTCTGCTCTGTCAAGACCGTCCGTGGCCAGGTGGATAAAAGCCTGTCACAGCCGCTTTGCAGGAGCTGTGAAGAGCGAACGGGGCTCCGAGAGGGGCCAGAGGCGGCCCAGAGGGGCTGCACTCCTTCCTACCTGCAGGACCGCCGACAGGCGAGACACCCAGTGGCTTTTCCAGCTGGGACTATTGCTTTTCCTTCCTCTGCTTCAGCTTGGCCTGCAGCACGGGCATAAAGCAGCTCTTGCCCCACAGCAACGCCTCTTTCACTAATACTTAAAAAAAAAAATATTAAAAAAAAAAATCACCTGGAAGTGTGAAGAAAACTGTGCTTCAAAAGATTTATTACATATATTTGTACATATTTTACATGAATGGAATGTTAAACATACAACCTAAAAATCAATAAAAAAATATTTTCATTCATGATTATGTACTGGCAAACCACTGAAAAGAGTACCTTAAAACAACTTAAGTCAACTTGCAATCATACTGCTCAATTAAAAAAAAAATACAAACATTTTACATTAGACATTGCAAATTACATTCCGATTTCTGCTCCGGGTAATGAAGGAAGACATCTTGTCCATTACCACTGCACGTACGGGTGGCATCTCAGAAGCTAGCACGGAGTTCCCTCTAACTCGTCGTGGGCAGGGTTAGCTCTGTGGGATGAGGCATATAAAAAAAAGGGGAATATACACTCTGCTCCCTACCAAGCAGGCACCTGCCAAAGGGTAGGAAAGAGCCAGAATGAGATTCGCAATCAAGCGATAAGGTCAATGCCGGATCACCACTCGTACAGCCTGATGCTGCAGCTTTTAAAATGAAGTCGTTCCTTAAAACATCCCCTCTACAGCTAAGCCACCTCCCTTCTTCCTTGAAAGTTACAGTGCTTCGGCAATATCAGCTAGGAGAGAGTTCTTGACTGTACGACAACAGATACTTCAGCTTCATCTTAACATGCGCAGGAAAAGCACAGAATCACACTTTGATGTCTCTTCCTGTTAGCATTTCACACCTTGAGAGCTTGTGACCAGTCATGTTGAGAAGTGTTTACTATTAAATATAACAAATTAGCAATAAAAAGGACAGATTTGAGAGAAAACAAGAGGAACGGGATTCAGCAACAGATTATGTACTTGCAGCGTCGGGTTACTTACACTTGAATCTCTGCCAGAATCAAGCAAATCCTACTTATCATTGCAAAATCTTTGCCAAAGCACACCCAAGGGCAAAAGTCTCTCAAACAAATATACATAGATTAAAAGCTGCCAGAAAGATCAGCTAGTGGGCTTGCTGCCTCCTACTTCTTGTACACTGGCAATTTATCAGATCAAAGGCAGAACCAAGTCCAACCTTTTTCAGGTGCATGATATTCCTACGACGGTTTTACCCGAGGGAGCCTGCAGCAACTAATAATGCCCCACAGCAAGGTCATTTTACAGTTTATCCCATCATCAGCTCTGACGTACTTAGTTGAGAAATGACCATATAGAAGACGCTGCAGAGGCTTGGGAAGCCGGCCAAACTGAGTAGTGAGATAACAAAATGCAACTTGAGAGTAAGGACTGGTTTGTTGTTTGGTTTTGTACGTTCCCCTCCCTGCCCCTGCAACAGGCTAGAACATTTTCAGCCTGATTTTAGAACCAGGTTTATTTATATGGAGAAACATCACAAAAGTTTTACACTTAGGAAACAAAAACTGGACACGGTTCTGTCATTAGTTTCTCACACAGTATTTTGAAGGATGAGAAGTAGCGTGAGCTGATGACACCGCTGCAGGAAAAAACACTTTGGGCTGGGTTGTATCAAAACCCCTAACAAGCCCTCCTCTTCCAGCTACAACCTCTTATGTTACTTTTGCTGATGCCAATGGAAAGCCTGTCCAAAGATGGAGGGGATACGGCCTAAAACGTATCTTGTCTTCAGCTAGGAAGAGGAGAAGAAGATGATACTAAAATGACTTTTAAGCTTGGAAGGATGGAAAGCAAATCATAAAATATAGCACTCATCAAAAAAAGAGATAATCCTCCGCTGGCAAAGGCGAGCAGCAGTTCCGCGCTCCCAGGTACACGGTAGTCTCTTGCCAGGAAACTCCCCAACTGTACAGCAAAATTAGTAGGTACAAACCAGCAAAAGCAAATTTACACAGCTATATTCTCTTTCAATAAGGGAAATCACCTAAAATTCATAGAAACTCTGAGAGATCTTGGCCTACATCAAAACCAACATACGCTTTGCTGCTGTTTGCATACAGATAGCAGTAAGATTCAAGTGCCGTGTTCCCTGCTTTTGGTGGAACGCAGAAGAAATGGAGCAAGTTTCTGAAGCCCTCACCTGGAAAAGGTGGCATACTAAAAGCATCCATATGCACATCTTATATATTAGACATTATCCAACCAGAAACACCAAAGATCCACATTTCTGAATAAAAATTCTCTTTCCCACAGTTGCTGAGATTTTAGTCTTCTGGGAGGCAGTTTTACCAGCTCTCCAGCCTTTCAGCAAAGACTTAATTAAAAAGCCAGTGCTCCTAGCACTAAGAACTAGGATAAATGTAAAAATCTCAAGATTAAGTCATAAAACCCCTTTCACATCATAAAGGGAGGGAGAGGGGGAAAAAAAAGGTCACAAATATCCACCCAAGTCTTTGTACATCACCTACATTTTTTCCATTTCAAAATACTGCAGTACATTTACCCTTGAATATGAAAGTTAAATGGGTTACAAATAAGACCATCTGGTTTACGCTTTATTCTTCCCAAAAATAAAATACCACAAGTTTGCAGTGTGCTTCATACTTTTGCTTTTACGTCCCACTGAACTCATCGCTGAACGTACACGTGGAAAGAAAATTAGCTACCTCCTTCAAAAAGAAAGTGTTATTATAGATACACTGCCTTATCAGAGCCAGGACAACGGGTGCCCCGTGCTGACAGCAGCCTGGTTCTCTTGGTACTGTATGGAGTAGGGTTATACACCATCCGACTCGGAGCCACCTCCACTACGAACTTCAAAACACAAGTTGCTACTCAAGATACATGGGTATATTACAAGTTCAGAAAAATCTCACATTTCAAGACAGTGTTGAGTCTACTCTTCCCCTTCTGGCAAGCAGCATGTGTATGGCAGACCTGAGTATGGGAATTATTTCACACCCTTACATACTTAGGGAAGATATAGGCCAGATGACAGAAAATACTCTGAAACCGCACAGAATTGGCAATCTCAACATATTTACAGGCAAAGAAGCATATCGCACCGTAATTTAAGTTATTGCTTCTTGTGGACAAGTGTGATATTCCTTGATAGAGACGCAGGACTTGTTTGGTGTTTATTTTTTCCCTTTCTGAAGCACAACGACTGAGGACCACTGTGAGGATGTTTTTAAAATGGAGGTGTTGCCTATGACTAGAGCTACGTCTACAGCATGGTCATCGCCAACTGACCAACACAGCTTGGTGACAGAAAGCTTACGTAGGTGAATTTCCACAGGCGTTTTCAAACTCAAGTATCACTCTCGTGCTTCCAGGGTCATTCTAGGCTTGGTTTTTATTACAGGTTTATTACAAAAAACCCTCCTATAGTCTTTCAGAAGAGATCTGTGGATACCAAGAATGCCAAACTAGGATCTAAGGCTGATCTCATAACAGTTCCTCAAATAATCCAAAGTATCGCTGCTCTACTGTGCCAATAGGAGCAGCAACGCTCTCTTGCCTGCAAAACCACGCATCAGTGCGACTGCTAGTGGCATGCTTTTCAAGCACTGGTCCTAGATGTAGGACAGCAGTTGCTGGCTCTTTACACCAGCTACTTGCATCTGAATACAGAAAATTAAGGTTTTTGAAAAAACAGTAAATGAACTAGAAATATGGACTACCAAAACTGAGCTTAAGTTGTAAACAGATTTATGTTTATAATATTTACCTACTTAATCCCCAAGCCAAAGACTATCTATGACCTCGGAGCACAGGACACCAAAACACTTATCTAACCCCTTTACACTATTACAGGTGAGTTTCTGTAGGCATGAAGCCGACAGTAAACCTTAAATCAATGCAAATGCAAAAGCTTTACTTTCAAGAAGATAGCAGGAATTTAAAATATTGGGAAAGTGGGCCTGCAGGCAACACCACTATTTGAGTATTACAGGTGCTGTAAAATTCCTCATCCCCTCCCTCCCCCCATGAAAATACAAGGCAACACAAATATTCTCAGCTAAAAAGGAATCTGTACAGGGAATGACTGTACATTTGATGTGACTACAGAATTCAAAGTGTGACAAAATGCTTCTGCTCCCACTGAAAAAGAGAATACAACAGGGCCCCATAGTTACAGGTTCAGCTGAAACCAGTGATGCAAGCCCAAAAATGCAGAAACTGCACCAGTGACTAGAACAATTATCTAGTTTGGACTCCTTTAGATACACAGCATAACAAAGGCATTTTACAGAGCAACATTCAAGAGCAAATGTTATCCAAGCAAGAATAGCTCTGCAAGCAGGATAGGAGAGTTTAGTAAGATGCACTGCACTTGTTCTCCAGATAGCAGCAGTTGCTCCTGTTCTTTGCCCTTTTTGATATGAATCACAGTAGCAACAGAGAGAAGTATGTATTTAAAACAAGAAAAGCAGAATTATATATGTACAAAAAAATGTTTGAGGTGTTGTGCAATTTAACTATTGAAATCCACTAAAAATGCTGTCGCTAATAAATATTCATAACTTCCCTGTACTGTGAAATTCAGAAACTAATAATTCTTGATATAAAAAGTACGCTTCTAAGCCCTGATAACTGCTCCAGTTTATTGTCTTTTTTTCCCTGTCTTTTTTTTTTTTTTTTGAACTGTGATACTTTATGGGAACTAAAACTCATCCACAGTTTTACTTGGTGTACCTCTCCAGAGACATCCTGTGTTTCATGGAGCCCTGGTTATACCAATATAATACAGTAAAATAATAATAAATTAAACAAATGCAGGTGCATTTTTTTAAAACAACAAACCACACTGTCAAATGCTGGTCTGCACATGAAGAGACCAAGGATTTAGATGTAAAGTACTACAGATCCTGCCATCAAAAAAACCCATTCAAACGAGGGAACAAAAACTTGCACATAAGTGTTTAAAAATTAAACACAAATCCCACCTCGATGTTATCTCACCCGTGCCTATAAAAACCTCTTGCTATGCCCATATTTGCAATTATTCATTTACACCTCAGGAGGCAGCCTGGAGATGAGAGTAGTACAATAAAATAATTACCTGAAACATTTTTAAAAAAATACCCGTTAAACAAATTACCTTAACTGGCAGCACTTAAAACTGGTAATTCTTCTTTTTTTTTTTCCTATTTAAAAAAAAGTTGCATAGCTGTAAGATTTTGCTTTGCTGCATTTTTTTGTTGTTGTTTTTACTCACAAGCAGTAAAAGAGAAGTTTTAGTTACTTAAATAGCAATACAGTGTGCAGATTTCAACAATCCCTATAGCTTGATCAATATAAATTAGTTACCTGTCTTGGTTTTACTCTTTGGAACTGCATTGTGACAAAGGTTTAGTTACAAAGTTTTGAAATATAGTATTCCTATGCAGAGAAGTTTGTTTTCTGTCCTTGAAAAAAAGTGAAGAACATAAAACAGGCGTGAATTCAGTAAATTAAGGTCACACTGTTAGATTATATTTAGTTTGCCATTTACTCTTCCTTCAGCCAACGAGAAGGTGAAAACGTTCCCACTCAAAACGGGGGCCATCCTCCTGCAAGGGTCTCAGACAGCACGTATCGAACGTCTCCGCTTCCACTCGAGGCGGTAGGAAACATGCCCAATAACTCGCTTCTTCACAGAACCAGAAGTTAGGCTGAAATTAGGAACTTTGGCCTTCGATACAAAAAAGTGTCAGTAACGTCTGTGGGGAGTCGATTGTTACAGAATGTGCAGCATTTTCAAAATCCCTGTGTGTCCTTCGCATGAGTGTTTGGTATACCGAGCACTACTGGCAAGTAACCGGTGTCTGCAACGCTTTTTCCATGTCACTGTCCATCTTTGCCTTTTTCAGTCACAAAGAACTGTAAGTCTCAAGCCAGGCACGCTGTGTTCAGCACAGGAACCTCACATTTACGTTTTCTGATCAGTGGAAGCAGCTGTTGAAAAAGCAGAAGACAAAAGTACCATCATTTCAGCTATTTCCGTTTATAACACACTCAAACAGCGTGAACACAACCACTGTGTTTTCCTTCCCCTTCTCCTTAAACCCCCAATTATCACCATCCCTGCTCTGAGAAGGCGCAAATTGGATTTAACATGAGGTTAGACACCCATAAGCACAACAGAGAGAAACATATTCCTAGACAGCAGGTGGGCTTCTTCCACAATTCAGTTGTTGGGGGCAATAAAGGAAACATCTTTATTTATTAATTTTGGCTAACGCTGCTCTGAGGTTAAAACCATTATCCCTGTAAGCAGGATACCTTCCTTCAGGTTCTCCCTGCTACCCTTGCAACAACCACAGCGCTGCAATGTGACCTGCAACACAGGCACATTAAGCAAGATGAAACAAATAAACACCAATGACGATGTCTTCAGATTTATTTTGTTTTAATTTCCATCAGAACAACAAAATCAAACCCTCAGCTACCAGCCAGAATTTCAGATATCTCAACTTTTTAAGAATTACGATGATTGTTGGTGTGTTTAGCAATGCTTAGGGGTAGTAGTTTAATACAAGATGAAGTTTTCAAACTAGTCAACTAAAAGAATAAACCTATCCTTTAAACCTTTGACACCAACTGTAGATCAGAAATCATAAGACATAAGATGGAAAAAAGTGAACCTCTGAGAAGGGATGGACAGAAACATGTTAATATTTTTGTTTATTTATATATTTTAAACATTCTGGAATGCATTAACATGAAAGTGGTTTTGAAAATACCTAGTTTCAACTTCTTCATATGATTCCAAAAGCTTTTGGTCAGAAATAAACGCCAGTACTCACGGAACAATCCAAAATTACACAATTGTATTATTTTAATTTTGTTTCATTTCCATGGAAAAAATACTCTTTAGAAGTTAATGCTAAAGCTTTATTGGCACTGACTTGCCACTTTCCAGAACTGAAACTGGAACACATCATTTCAGACCATGCCATATAAGGATGCAGAAACCTTTTACATATTGCAATAGACGTCAATACTTACAGATTAATATTGCAGTTCTGAGACACAGTAGCAAATTCCCAAATTAAAAAAAAAAAAAAGCATAAGGAGTTATTTCAGATAATAGAGATATTTACTGTTGAAATGTATGCATCTAAAAATAAGTATTACCTAAAAACATGAATCTTGTCTTAATCAGATGGATGCTCAGGGCAAGATCTATTTACTTCAAACCATTCATCTATGCAGCTGTTGGATGCAAGACAAAAATGAAAACAATTGACATGAATGAATCTCTCAGTAACATTTAGCAGTAAGGTAGGAATGTAAATTGTTTTCTCCTAATTTCAATGAATAGTAGGATTTCATATTATATAAAGAAGTATAGGTATATAGACACGTATTTCAAGACTCATTGAAAAATGTAATAACCCCAAACAATAATATTTGGATATTAAACACTGGTGAACAACTAAATATCTTAAGTGTTAAAATTTTCTGAGGAAGCATTTTACAAATTACTATCCAGCTTTTATACACAGGTTACTTCACTATTAACACTATCATCTTGATTGTACCATTTGCTAACATTTTACTTCCTGCAGTTACAGACACTTGTAAAAACAAATACAAAACAGATTTAAAAAGCGTTTCCCTTTTCCCCTCCAAGTCTATTAGCATTTGACACAACTTCTATTATGTAGGTAGGCACAACATAAGCTCCATAGCTCTGATGTGCGCTCCTTCCCCATACAGGTGATTTTGCCTTTTTTCTCTATGGGCTTTTCATACAACCCAAGAAGACTATAGCAGGGAAAACTGACTTCAAATGCATTGGTGGAGAGGCAAAAAGATGTCATTTTTAAAAACATCTTTAGGGTTCCTGCTGTTGTTGTTTCTTTGTTATTGTTCTCTTAAATGTAAAAAGTGACTAAGTTTTAGTGCTCCTTTAAGCACCCCTTAGAGGAGTTACGCAATAAATGCAACCTTCTGGAATTTTATATGTGTCCTGAGGAATACTTGCCCTTTATGATATATGCAGAGGCAAGGCAGCCGTGCTATAGTATCTCCTTGCTGCAGCTCTTCCAGGCATATTGCACACTCCCCAGCATCTTTACTCAGCACATCCTCTGAAGAAAAAGCACAAAGTTAAACAGTTAAAAAGCAGACTATTACGATCAAAATGTTCTTTATTCAGAACATCAAGGACAGCTACAGAAGATACTTCTAGTCCTGCAGAAAGTCACGTCAAGGTGAGGATCAGTCACACACCAGCTGACTGAAGATTCCTGATGGGAGACATCTTAACAGCTCAAATTAAAACATGGTTATGATTCAGCTTCTTGGCTAAACACAGCCATAGCTCAAAATGAAGTCCTATAGGAAGATGCCCATATGGAGAAGTGGGGTAGCCATAATCAATATCCAGTAACCCTTTGGAGTTTATACTCTCCCAGCAGATCCATAGCCCACTGCAGAGGCTGCTCTGATCTGACCTCGGAAACCTGTGCTCTAAACCATACAGCGGCAGCAGACACGTCCTGCTGACCCTGAGAGATAACGATTGGAGAAACTGGGTTCTTCATACAAATGGTACCTAATGCCTCTAGGGCTTTGAGGATTCACACTGGATAGGTTTTTCCTAGCTGTCCCCTCTTCCCCATGCTCAGCTTTCACTGTGGAGGTTAAGTTCAAACCTGAACATACTAACATTTCTCGGACAGGACAATGCAGGTAATTAACTAGATAAAGATCTTTTTAAACTTCCAAACACCTAGCCTATCATTCGCTTTAAAGATCTTCTTAACTTCTAAACACCTAGCCTACCATTCACTTTTACTACTCTCCTACTCATCTCTCTTCTATACACCTAGCTTTCTTTTACCAACCTTTTTGGAACTCCTATTTCATACCTTCAACCTCCTTGTCTTGCCATGTCAGCACGTTCTACCACATCCCATCCACCTATTCCTCAATGTAAGTATGCAACTGTTGGCAATAGGTATGGGAGTCATCCATCAGGGAAAGATCAGTGCTGTATGGCTCCAATGACCCTAAATTCCTGGACATACTGATTTTTTTGCAGCATTACTAAGTCCCGTAACAAATGAGGAGAAAGTAAGTTACCAGGAATGCACAAGAGTTGGCTTTCACACAGAAGTTTCTGGGAAAATTTATTATTTTTAACAAAAACCTCCTCTCTTGGACATTTCTCTTGGCCAGGACATGGGGTGCAGAATTCAGTCTTAGTACAAAGCAAAACAGGAGACCACGTAAGGCCCCATTTGCCAGAAGCAGGTTAAAGTCCCAGTTAGACACAACCTCACATAGTGCACAGAACACTCCCGGCAAGGGACCCCAGAGCAACCAAGCTGGCACTCTCTGCCAGATCAGAGAGGTGCACATTCGGCAAAGTAAAGCCCATGTTTTCAAATTTCCAGTTTCATGGGAAAGGGACTGTTTATGGAGAGCATGGTTCCCAAGTACGACTGAGAAACCACCAGCTCTAAATTATTCTCCCCGGTGGCTCCAGTACTCATCACTACAGCATTCCAAACACACACAAAATGACAAGCAGACAACTAAAAAGCTATCATTGCAGGGAAAAGTCAAATAAAATTAGGCCTACTTTGTTTCCCTTAGAATGACAGCAAGCTGTCTTGAGGTGCTTGGGTTTCTAAAACGGTGCTTATTTCAGTCTCTGCTATATTCATTGGTTATGCTAAAAATACTGTATAATGCCACATATATGACATATTCGTGAGTATATGCGAAGAACATGTAATACGAGGTGAACTGTTATAAAGAAAAATATTCAAAACAATTTAATAAACAATACACACCTACCACAATAAAGAAAATAATAATAATAATAATGATAAAAAAAGTATTTTACACCTGGTAATATCATTGGGAAGCATCAAATTAAGAATCGCTTCTGTCGTTCCATCAGAAGCTATAAGCTTCCAAGAACGTTAGAGGTACCTAAGAGAGAAAGCAATTTAAAACAATACAAAAGATCTTAAGAGCTAAAAATCCTCACACTATGAACTTGCCAGAAGAGGGTGCTACAGATAAATACTTCCTTGAGAGTGTCTGGGGTTTTTTTTAATATAAAACGATACTTTCGTATCTGACACCAGGAGGCAAAGACTCTCCAGACAGTATTGTCCTGCTATAGAAGTACAAACTGAGGCTCTCAGACACTGCCCTCCTAGACCGCCTCTTCACACAAGTACTTTGCCAAAAGTTCTATGAGCAGGTCGACTCTCTTCCCACAGTTAGGTTGCAGGAAGAAGAGCCATTATAATTGAAGCATGTATCATATACACAGGGCATACTTAATAAATGTATTTTTTTCCATGGAGTCACCTTATCAGATCAGCAGCTGGTACCCAAACCAAAATGACACTAAGATACCTCCAGTGAATTAATCTGCAGCCTTCCTCCCTCAGCACTAAATGCTAAGGGAAGCATTCAGTTTTGATGACAAAAATTAAAAAGCTGTCCAATAAAAATACAGTTTATAAAAGAAAACATTCCTGTGAACTGCTTTCACATCATTTTCTATTGTACATGTCTGGCTTATCATGCTCACTCCAGACTGTTCAACGCTTGGGCCTGAACTCCCGCTGAGCGATTTAACAAGGTTCTGCACCTTTTGGCCAACATTAGGGCAAGATGCCAATTTAAACATTTGTATCTCCCACCAGCCCTGGTGTAAGTGTCTGAGACTCCTTTTCTTCCCGCACTCTCCCCAACTGGCATCAGCCTCTCTCTCTTGCCAGCACTGGCCCCACTGCACAAGACCCAGGCAAACAGCTTGCCACTCCTCCTGGCTTGACCCCAAGCTTTTCCATCGGGATGAGCCGCTGGGCATGCACCGGCTTTGCCTAGTCATGCCAGAGGGAGCTGGTGTGAACACTGATGATGGCTGGCATGGACAGGGCCTCAGAAATCTGGTGGAGTTCTGCCACCCCTGCAGAAGACAATTGGTTATGCTCTTCTTCCTCTGAAATAACAAGGGGTTGGCATTCCCTACTTCTTGTGTTAACCCTACGAGTCCTACCAGGCTCTCGTGCAAGAAGAAAGTGTAAATTCTGAAGGAATTAGTACAAAATACCCAACTGCTATAAATGCCCGTGTGCAACTTGTCATTGCACGTTAACAGACTCCAAGCCTGTGTAATTATGCTCATAATTGATTACACATGTAGAATGATGACAGCAAAACCAAATCCTTCAAGAACCTACGACACTTTGGGTCTGACTCCCTTTTGACCATTTTAGGTAATTCGGATCGTCAATCCCAGATAAAGAAAAAGGGGTGAAAAAAACCTGTTAGACTTGGATCTGGTCAGAATTTGTTCTGTTTTTGTTTCATACAGCACTCCCCTGTACCAACGCTGGCTTGCACCAGATGGAAGTCAGTTTAAGGGCCATTTAACACTAACTTTTAAATGTCTCTTTTATGGAAAAATGTGTAAATCATTTTGTACAGAACCACTGCAGTCTGAACAATTTTTTTTTTTGTTTCATATTTTCCTGCAGCGGAGTGATTCAGCAGATATATATTATTCTTTTTCTCTTAAAAAAAAAAAAGAAAGAAAGAAAAAAAGAACAGTTTGAGATTTCATCAATGTTATGATTAAAACATTTATACAAGTGTATTACCTAAATGGAAGTGGGAAGAGGAAATAAGCAGAGGCCACATTTTTCCATTTCGCCCACACCTGGGTATATACACAAACACTCACCACACCCCCGCATCCATCTGCCTTGCACCAAAGAGGAGGTAAACACTCCTCCACCTTCCCAGCTATTTGAACAAGTACTCACCAGCCAAAGACTGGTGTCAAAGATGAAATCTGGCAAAAAAACCATAGTATTTCCCTCCTGTGCCCGCTCAAGTACTTCCTCCTCTCCTCTATCCCTGGTTAATACTGTTACTGTTTTAACTTCTGGTTGTCAGTAATTTTGCCTCCTAAAATTCTTTTATCTTTGCTGAAAAATAAATTTTACTCCACTCCTGCATTTATAGCAAAATAGGTGGCACTGCTTGAAATAGTGTGAAATGAAATAGTCTGTCTTTAAACTGAGGACTGCAAAAGCACATGCAATACATATTTTATGGATTAAGTCATTAAAATTTATGCTACTGTTTTTTGGTTTTCTTTTTAAAACACAGATAGATACAGCCCTAGACTCAGGAAACCCCAAGTCACAAATCATGGGGACTGTGATCGTATTTGGGGAGATACCACTTTACAGCTACAGTATTTTATTTCTCTCTAGGCATTCACTGGAAATGGAACACCAAGTTAGAAAGACCTTTGATCTAATCCAGTATGACAATTTTTTAAAATATTTGTATTTTTTCCAAAACTTAAAAGCTTAAATGTCTGTGGAAGCCGCCA
This sequence comes from Numenius arquata, assembly GCF_964106895.1. Lineage (NCBI taxonomy): Eukaryota > Metazoa > Chordata > Aves > Charadriiformes > Scolopacidae > Numenius > Numenius arquata. Next base: position 43,591,057 of record NC_133582.1, on the reverse strand, counting down.
CCCCAGCTAGCTTAACAGTGAAGAACGACGCAAAGTGCACCCTTTCAGGGATATGACTGAAACTTATTGGAACATACCTTCTGAACAGTATCTTACCCGCACTAAAATTAGTTAAACAAGAGCCGTAAGAGATTAAAAAAAAAATTTAATAAATTAAAAAAATTTAAAAAAAGATGAAACTTCATTAAATAGCATACATTTCTATATATCTGTTCAAGATTCATTCACTTTTGTTGCTGATTACTAAAACCTCTCAGTTAAGTGCTAGAGACTGTCTTTGCTTGTTTTTAAATGGAGGACATCAAGCTCTTGACATCTGGAAGCAAATACATTTCTTCACACGTATAGCATGAATTCATCCACACCACAGAATTTATTCTACACTTTTACTGATATCACCTTCTGGGATGACCCAAAGTTTTTCCTTGCAGTGTTAAAAAAAACAAGTAGACCAGAAGGACCTGCACTTTCCATGGGTAACTATTCAGTAGCAAGCAAGTAAGTGTGGATGTGATTAGCATACTCTTATTAAATGTTACTGACTTGATTTACTAAATCTTTCCAGCTTCTGTTGCATCTGTTTTTTTCCTCTCCATTCCTTTCCAGCTATGCTTTCCTTCTCTTTGCACCCATTTTCTCCAAAATATCATTTGCTTTAGACCTACTTTTTCTACCACGCCTCCTACCCCCCCCATTATCTCATTTCATTTACTGTTGCATTATGAAGGCACTGGAGAAAGGAGGAAGAGATTAACATTATTAGCCACTATCTGATATGAATAATATGGGCAGCCTACTTATTTGGGGATAATAACCTTGGAAGAAGTAGACACTGGAACAGAAAGAAAAGGGACCATTATACAGGATGATTTTAACACTGTCCTGCCTGACATCCTGGTCTCTAAATTGGAAAGGCATGCATTTGATGGATGGACCACTCAGTGGATAAGGAACTAGCTGGATGGCCGCACTCAAAGGGTTGCGGTCAACAGCTCAATGTCCAAGTGGAAATCAGTGACAATTGGCATTCCTCAGGGGTCAGTACTGGGACCAGTGCTGTTTAACATCTTTGTCGGACATGTGGACAGTGGGATAGCGTGCACCCTCAGCAAGTTTGTCGATGACACCAAGCTGCGTGGCATGGTTGACACACTGGAGGGAAGGGATGCCATCCAGAGGGACCTGGACAGGCTTAAGAGGTGGACCCATGCAAACCTCATGAAGTTCAACCAAGCCAAGTGCAAAGTCCTGCACCTGGGTCACGTCAATCCCAGGCACAAATACAGGTTGGGTGGAGAATGGATAGAGAACAGCCTTGAGGAGAAGGACTTTGGAGTGTTGGTGGATGAGAGGCTCAACATGAGCTGACAAATGTGCGCTGGCAGCCCAGAAAGCCAACCACATCCTGGGCTGCATCTGAAGAAGTGTGGCCAGCAGGTCAAGGGAGGTGATTCTACCCTCTACTGTGCTCTGGCGAGACCCCACCTGGAGTACTGTGTCCATCTCTGGAGACCTCAGAACAGGAAGGACATGGACCTATTGGAATGGGTCTAGAGGAGGGGCAGGAAGATGATCAGAGGGATGGAATACCTATGCTACAAGGACAGGCTGAGGGAGTTGGGGTTGTTCAGCCTGGAGAAGAGAAGGCTCCGGGAAGACCTCAGAGCAGCCTTTCAGTACCTAAAAGGGGCGTACAGGAGAGAGGGGGAGGGACTCTTTATCAGGGAGTGTAGTGATAGGATGAGGGGTAAAGGTTTTAAACTGAAAGAGGGGAGATTTAGATTAGATTATTAAGAAGAAATTCTTTACTGTGAAGGTGGTGAGACACTGGAACAGGTTGCCCAGAGAAGCTGTGGATGCTCCATCCCTGTGTGTGTGTTCAAGACCAGGCTGGATGGGGCTTTGAGCAACCTGGTCTAGTGGGAGCTGTCCCTGCCCATGGCAGGGGGGATGGAACTAAATGATCTTTAAGGTCCCTTCCAGCCTCAACCATTCTATGATTCTATGTGCTTCTCTCATGTAGCTCAGAAAACTGTTTTTGCAACCTGGTACTGGCTGCAAGCAAACGCTTTCCCTTCTAATCCATCCTAAGCACTAGGAGGGCAAGCAGTTTCTTTGGCATTCTACCTGTTGTTTTTCAGTATTCTGGCTGCCACAAAAGGAACATCCTCGTCAGCATGCTCCAGCTAGGGATTATTCTTGGATGACCAGGTCAGTTCTCCACTGCTGCTCAAAAATTGAGGCAGAAAGACACTCTGAAGGAGAGTCGATTCTTTAGCACTCAGAGCACTCAATAGCAGGAGAAAGATCATTCAGTTGTCACTGCAGAAGATGCTTATTTTGCCACTCAGAGCTCTCCAAGCTACAGGGTCTGTCAGCAGATTGAGCAAGGCAGAGCTAAATCCATTAACTTTGTTCACTTACAAAGACTGCACCTTCACAGCCAGAAGCAAAACGTGCACTGCCCTCAGAGTAGGACACATCTTCTGAAGAAGCAGTGGGTTCCTGACCAGATAAATTTCTTATTGCTCTAATACAAGCAACCTCCTCCAGATCAGATGGAAGAGGGAATATTTTTAACATCTAGTGTTTTTACTCGAACCACAGCTAAGTAGTTTTCAGGATTCACAATACCAGAAAGTTGAGCATGTGGAAATTCATAATTCAGCTCTCCTGACTAACTTTAATCCAAATTCCCTTTTATACTGCTGAAAAAACCAACATCTGTATGCTAATCAAACAAGCACATGTCGTAACTTTTTGTGCACTTCTAACAGGCACAATAACCCCAAATACCACTGCTCGACTTGCACGGTAATACCTAGAACTTAGGCAATCTAAAAACACCTTCCCCCACCACACTACACAAAACCATAACCTCTCCCAAGCAAACTGAACAGCTACAACAGATGTGACACTTCCTCAACTACTAACAAAGCGTTTGATGAATTTGGGGGGGTAAGTAAGGGGAGCGTGCATGTGTGTTTGGCATCTCACCCTTCACCCCTTGCAACAGCACAGCAGCCCACTACAATTTCCTATTCAAAGTCTAAGCATTATTCTTGGTTTCCCTTTCCCTCTCACCTTGCTCAGTATTGGTCCAAGACTAAGGCATCAATATACAAACAGATACCCATCACAAAAGACTTCCTGCACAAACATTGCCTACAGTCTTTGGTGCTCCCTCCTCTTAAAACACAAAGGTAAAGGGAAGGGAGCACTGAAAACAAAATGAAAGTTGCACAAGAAAACAAGAGAAATATTTGCAGAATAAGGGCTAAGTTGCAATACTTTTATGGCAACACCATGCTGAGCTAGAGGGAGGTGGCTGCAGAGCTTTCATTGTTTCTCAGTTAACCCAACATTTGAAGAACTGGATTTAGATTTTTGTGGGACATTCTCAACTTTCAGAAGCTAATTCTGAGAAACAGCTAGAAGCTTCCTGTTCAGACAGATAACAATCAGGTGTATGGTAGAGAAAAAATATTCACTTTTTTTTTTGAATAAAGATAAAAACTGAAATAGTAGCAATAGAAATACATTTTAGGGAGCAGGATGAGTATAAAAGCCTGTATAGTCCTAGCTACCCGGACACAACTCCAAATAGGCAAACTAAATAATATAGAGGGGAGAGGGATTTGTGCACTTAGGGAAACAGTTCTTTTGTAAAGAGGTTTGTTTCAATGGCCTCAATGGAAATCTAATCTGCAACTTTAAGATACATGGTGTCAATACAAGATATAGTTCTGGAAAAAAATTTAAATCCCAAATTTAAATAACACAGCTTTCATATAGTGTCCAATCAAGATATCTTGCTCATAGACAAAGTCAAGTTTGCACCCCAGGACTCCCAATGAAAAGCTAGGCTTGGAAAAAAGGCCAAGGAGATATAAAGCTCCTCACTTCTGAGCAACAACATCCACAGCCACTCCTACGCTACCATGACCAGCATACCAGCCTTCTCAGTCTGTATTTATGCTTCTGGTAGAAAGCTTTGGGGTGAAATAGATACTCATGCAAGATGAAATTTATCAACCCAATTGGACATGAAACCTCTTGTGCTCCTGTCCTGATTTATTGGCAGAGTGACAACGCATTTCCACAGCGATTCAAGATTTGCTCTCGATAACAATTATCTGATTGACTCTGAAACTCCTACATAAGCTACAGTCTTTCCAACTTCTGTTTAATCAGTCTGCATGCAGTTTGAGATGCCCTTGAATGTTAAATCATCTCAAGATAGCTAAACAACTTTCTCCTGTTGCACTGACTTCTAAAGATAAGTTCCATTCACCACATTTATAAGTGCCGTGTCCTTAAACTGTCAAATTTTAGTCTAGATATGGACCAAAGATCTGCACCTGTTCACAAACAAACCACAAATAAACAGTCTTTTCCTCCAGCACATGATGTAAAGAGACTTTGTGTCAGCCTTACCCATCCTGTACTAAGTCCCCATTCCAACTGAAGTGATGTATATTTGTGCTTTGAATGACCCAAGGGGTAACTTGGTCTTGAATAGTGTTTCCTTGGGATGCTGTGTTTGTCCCAAGGCTTCCTCCCCTCCCTTCAGAAACTATTCTTGGAAGATGAAAATACTTCTAAATATTGACTCATCAGGAGGCAACTGGGTAAAAAAGGCTTGAATGCAGCAGTACCAAACTAGTGCCCTACTGTGCAACTCCATCATGAATAGTGTACCCCAGCACATACCGTCTAAAACAAAAGCTACTTATTCCATCGCATGGAACAAGGAAGCTGCCTTTAGGCTGCTTTCTCGGGTTTTAACCAATATTACCTGACCTCTCAGGTTATGGGATATTAATCTTGAATGTCAGCAGTTAAATCAAAAGTAGCATGTAAAGGGGCAAACCCACAAGAAAACAAACAGCAGCAAAATAACACTCCTTATGAAACAGTGTAAGCAACTATCACTTGAGGAATACCTCCTCCTCGGCTTCATCGGGTAAAAATGATTTACACTTCTCAAGGCTGAGTTTACCATCAAAGAGAATCTTACACCACAAATATGCTACAAAAGAAGGAGAGGTTGAGTAAATGGCCAGGGGCAACCAGCATGTATTGCTGACAGAGTCTGCTGCAGCTAAGAGAGGATTGTTTCTCACAGGGAGCTGGAGGGAAACTTATAGAAGTGGGCAAGAAAGAATATCAATATGGGATCCATGTATGCAGATTTTCTATCACTTTTGTTCTTTGCTAAACAATGCTTCTTATCTTTGAGAAGTAAATCCAAGCAAAATATTTAAGGGCTACTTATATGTACCTGTCAATCTGTACCAGCACTAAGAAACTGCTATGATAGACGCAAAATCAGTTGAGGCCTGTTGAGAACTTGAGATCATAACCCAGAGATCCAGTCCAAAGGTGGCTGAACCACATGGTATCCCCCAGAGCAATGGGCAGAAAGTTAAGTCTTGTCACCAAGAGGCGCATATTCAAGAAATCTGAAAAAGGCCTGAGGTGCAGCTTGCCTTGTGTAGCAAATTACTTCTTTTACCAAAGGTAAAAAAAAACCAAAATAAAAACAAAACAAAAAAAACTCCACCACAACCAACCAGGCATAAAGCCCCAAGAGTATTTATCTACAGAAGCTTCTTCTGGTAATAAATCACTTGGGAATCTAATTTAACCATTTAATGAGGAAAAGGTATCACTGTGGTTAGGAAGAGGGTGAAGAATTCCTTTCATATACTGTGCAGAGACAGTTCTTTTCAAATAGCTTTTTGGTCAGAAGGAAGAGCTAGCTATGATGCTGTAAGTCTATTAAAATGGGCAACTTTGCCAAATCAAGACTGGTTACTATTGCCAAGCGTTGACAAAGACTGGGAAAGTAAAGCAAAGCATGGATGCGGCAGAGTTGCTAAAACAGAAGATGGTTGTCTCTGATCAAGCTGAAGGTCAGATCGAAGTTTGAAAAGATTTCGCAAAAGCAAGATGTTGATGTGACTGTACAAAAGGATCCCACTGAGGCTAGGAAATCCCTCGTGCTTTGGCAGCTTTTTCAAGTGACTAAGCTTATTTTATCCCCAACACGAAAGGGGACCAAAATGATTGCAGAAGACTATCTCCAAATGGAAAGGGTTCAACCATTCAGTGTTGCTGAAATTACAGTCAGAAGCCAAAGAAATTGCTTTGTAATGATTTTCAATTAAGAAGTTTCATTCCAGTAATAGTCTGTAAGAAATTGTGAGTGTGATGGGGACCTGCTGGCCTAATGAAATCTATAAGAACTCATCTAACACTATGCAGGCGAAGCAGGCACATTAGAAACCTTCACGGAAGGAAAGGGTATGGGAATGGTGTCCTTGAAGAGCAGAGGCAGAAAGGGAATGAACAGAGGAAGCTCAGATGCAGATAGCTAGCCTATTACACAGGGCAAAATAGGCTTCTTTAATGGTGACTTGTTTTGAAGTTGGATGTAGGATTTGATTCAGAGTTCTGTTCACTTTGTCCTTTTTCAAGTTCCTATTCCAGGCTTCCTACAGGTGCCCTGAGCACAATGGGTTTTGCCAAGTCTTTTTTCCAGTCTTTTATCATTGGCCAAATACCTGACTCATTTCTTTGCAAGCTTCCAGAGAAGCTTGGTTTGATCTGATGCAAAATTAATGCATAGGGAACGCTAAGGAAGATGGCACGAAAGATGAAACTATGGGCCTAAGCTCAAAACAGGAGAAGGGGAAAAAAACAGGTGTGTCTGACTAAGACGCTATTCTTAGGGAAGATACAAGGCTTTACTGAGCAACACACAATGAAAACAGTGGTGCCAAAACTCAGTGTGCATAAAGTCTGGCTTATTAACCCCAGTGCCAGGTGCTAGGCCTACAGGGTGCTTTTCCCAGCAGGCTCAAGATCAGTCTTCTCCAAGTTAAAATTGAACGTCTGGTGTTGACGTGCATACACAGGTCAGGGATATAAATCACTGCATAATTTTGACTTGTCTGTCTTTTCTGTTCACAGCAGACAGACTGCTTTTTACAAGCTATTCCTATTTTAAATGCAATTATCCTTGCGATATAGATGGAATGCAAAACATGTCTGAATGCAAAAGTTCTGATAACATCAAACCTTGAGTCGGAGTTTTCAAAGTTATCTCAATTTTTCTGCTCTACACTAAGCCATAATCCAGTATTATAATTCATTACAACAAGCAATAGAGATACAGTATTTCTGGTGCTAACAGGTACCTACAAGTTTTTACTATCCCAGTAAGATACTGAGTATGTGGATCTTTAATTTCAAGAGGAAAAAAAAACAAAACAAACAACCTCCCTTTATACTTAAAAGCAAACAGCATCAATTTCTAGATCCTAGCAATTTAGTCAAATAAAAGACACCCACATATTTTCAATAGTATTCAGCAATCATGATCATTCATAAATGATAATACAAAAATATTAACATGGGAGATATGTTAAAAAAAGAGTCCCCATATAATTATCCAGTATTTGTTCAAAGTTTTATGCACATAATCTGGCAGTATATTCCTACAACCATATTAAAGTTTTATTTTTATCCTTATTTTTTAAATCTACAGGCTATCACTACTATTGGACATCACTATGACAACAAGGTGTTTCAACTAATAAAGCCACAGACTGAAACAGACTTCCTTGGAACTGGGAAGGGGAAGTGTCAACCAAACAACTCCTCCCTCATCTTTCCATCTCAAATAAATAAATATTACTTATGGGCTAAAAATTATCATTGAATACTAAATTATTGCTTAGCTACATGAAGGCTACCCAATACCTAATGTTATACATGAAGACTAAGTAATTAAACTTTGCACAAGAAAGGAGGGGATGAGGAACATGGTCAAAACAAAGAAAATTTGATATGGCTTGAAATCAGACAGTTATTAGTGCAGGGTTAAAATGGAAGTTATCTGAGGTTTTTATGAGGAAACTTTAACAAGGCTTCGTAAGTGTTAACATAGCTCAGCATTAAATCTAGCAATAGTGAAGTCTTTTGTGTTTCAGCTGTGTGTTAGAACTTGGGGTTATTTCTGCAGCTGAACAAATCTGTAGCCACGTGGGACAAAGCTCCACAAACTTCGTGGAGCAAGGAGGTTCCTCCAGGACAAGTCTAGTATTTTGTACCTATGTCAGTATATAATCAATGTCATTCCTGTCCATAGGAAACTTACAGCCTGTTCTAGAATCATGGGATTTTGTTAAAAATACTAAAAACTGGTAATCTTTTCTCCTGCGTAAGCCATGATAACAAACCCCAGTTTAGAAGCAGGAGTACCCTATCACATTAACAGCATTTTCACCCAGCTTAGTTCTGAAGAGTTAGGCTTCTTCTACCACTGAAACCCCCTGAAAAAGCTGGACTGACTTCTTTTGCTGTTGAAGGGTTGAGTCTGCAACTCAGAAGGCACAAGACTATTTAAATAACCAAAGGGTAGCAGGTTTTAAAGCAAGATTTTAATCTGAAGAGAAAAAAAAGTTACAAATAACATTTCAGGCTATTCTTTCAATTGATCTGCCCCCGGGGTAGTTTCTAAGCAAGGAGTGCCTCTTACTCTTTTCTATTTCTATAGTAAAAAAATCCTCATTTGCAAATAAACTGTTCTAGTTCCTGCAAAACAGTGAGGAATTTAGGGAAGGAAATACCACGAAATTCCTACACAGATCACTCAGTGAGATGGAATTTGGCATTTATTTTTAATAACCTAAAGTTTTCAAGTATTTTTATTCCAAAATCCAGCCAATGAAACCTATTCACTAAGATTAGGAAAAGGTGTGTATTTTCAAGGGTTTTGTTTTCACAGAGCAACTACAAAAAATAAGTCAGTTTGCTGCTAACAAACAAGTAAAATCTCAAGGTTTAAAAGGTATCAGCTTTAAAGACTGCAGAATTACCAATACAAAACTAGGAACGTTATTTCCCCTGAAGCTAAATTCCCAGTAGTCACAAGACTGCAGCAGTTGCAGACACGATTTATGACATCCTCCGAATGACCTCTCCAAGCTAAAGACTGATTAAGTGTAAGACATGGAAGGTAGCTCCTGTCTGCCCGCATCACGTGATGAGGAGTCACAGCACAGCCAGCGTTTGCTACCGAGCGAACAAAACCCTCCCTTAGCTGTCTCCCGCATGCAGCACTGCGCTGCCATTATATAAGAGAAGCACAATGACATCCAGCACAATATATCGGCTCCTCTTCTAACCTGATCTGAATCGCTCCTCGCGTCACCCCCAGGTGTTCTTTGCGGCACTGGTTCACAGGTGTATCTGTAATTTTCTAGGACAAGAATTGTCATTTGACTTCAGCAGCGCTGTCAGTACCAAAGCAAGACAACGGCGATATCTGAGGTTAGGAGTAGCTTCTAAAGAAAAGAAACAACTTGAGCTATTCAGCACATGAATGACCCTGGTTTCTCCATTTCTTTCAGAAACAAGCAGGCTTGTTCTACAGCTGTCAAAAGCTTTACTGTATTTAACCACTGCTGCATATAAAATATTCCTGTGGCACACGTACGCATTTATAAAAGGCAGTTCCAATGTACCAAGAAAAAAATTTTGTTGTCCCTCTCTCAAGAGCTGACTTAAGCATGAGATGACACTGCAGCTATTTTGGCCAGGAGTGATTAGTGATAGCTCTGTCACAGGAAGTTCAGTCTAGCAAATTTAGGCCTGGCTCAAGGGAAAGTATGTAGAGAACCACACACCAAATACCCTTCTCCCCAAAGATTCATTAGAATTGTCAGTCCCATTCATAGCAAATCAGAGAAAAGTTTAAGATATGAATGGATGTGATGTCTGCAGTGTGTCCTCCTCAGCAGGATGCAAACATGTCAACTTTACTTCACTATAGCAAGAAAATTTAGCATAATCTATTGATCATCCCCAACCTGCACCATGAAAAGGAGCTGTCATAGCTACTTTACAAATACACACCTCCCTTCCCTTTACGTGAAGGGTAAAATAATAAGCAATGTTGATCCCTCAGCCACCACCACTAAACCTCTCATATTATTATTTTACCAAGATAAAAGGGGTAGTCTGAGTTCTGGGAACTGCTGTTCTGGACATTCAAAGCACTTCCCTCTCAGTTACATTATGTTCCCATTTCAGGAGCTTTCTTCACAGCCACACCATTAGAAATACACAGCTTGCTTTTATGACTCTGTAGCAAAGGGTTGACAGTTTGTGGGTGTGGAGGAAAGATAAGAGACTGCAGCCTCTAAAAGCAACTCCACGCTGTCACAGACTGACTCAATTCATCCACTGACTGAGGCTGAAATGGGGTCACCGAAGCAGGTCCTACCCCTTGAACTTGAGTGTGGTTTTATTTAGTGACATTTGTCAGCATTACTCTTTAAAATGAATAACCTCTCTTCTAACAAACCTGAACTGTACCAGGCTGCTTTTGCAGCGATGCTCTTCTGTGAGATACCAAAAACTGTTGAAGGAGAGATTCAGGACGGTTGGAAGGAAATAAAGCCTTACTGAATAAAAGGGAGGAAGACTTAGAGTTTGCCACTGTTCCTCTTGGCAGTCTAGTTTGGACCAGTAGCTTATCCACAGCCTACACTGGTGAACACCAGTCAAAGTTTCCTCCTTGTGCAAATGTTGCCAACAATTCCCAAAGGGAGAAAATATAAACTAATCAATATATTGTAATCAAGTTCTTCCAACACAATTTCCCTCCTTAGAATTGTAACAGTGATTTACAAGACAAGCTATGAGAAGTCTGAGCTGATATTATACGAATTCACAGAATAACAGCGGTGCAAATGTCTGAGATTAAAACTTCATTTACTACAGTAACGCTCTCTCAAAGTTCAACAGATGTTTAACGGTTTTAATTATTTTCAAGAACTACTGAAGAAAACAGTTTTAAAGCATCAGGAAACTGAATGAACCTCCTACGTACTCTGGAGGATGTGCCTGAGTACACAGATCAAAACAAGAGTAAATGTCACTATTTTAACTGCAAGCACAGGATAAATGTCTGTTTACATGTCTTGTTAAACTACCTTATAAAGTATGGTCTTCTCCCTCCCCAGCACCCCAGAGAACAGCACACAACCATCTATGGCAGAGCAAGAAGCTAGAAACTATTAGCCAAGAATCTTGTTAAACTCAAAAAGTGGAAGAATTGAGAAATTCTATAGAGAATTTTGGACCTTAGATAAAGTGGAATGAAAGAACTGATTTGCCCTACTATTATTTTGTACTGCTTTGCTGAAGGTCTAGTCCTATTAAAGGATGAGGACAAGGAGGAAGGCTTAAGCTTTTCCAGGCAGGCTGGCAAGATGCCCTTTTGCAAAGTCTTTTAGGGTATGATCTCAGGAACAGTGGCAGAGAAGTGAACTTGAAGTTAGCTGTTCTTTTCATTCCAGACTGAAGTTTTGAATGCATCAGTCAAAACAGTTGACAGCATCAGCCCTGCTGAGTAAAATACTCCCCCTTTTTTTGTGCACAGAAGTGACCAAGGAAATCAAGTCGCTGCAGGGGCCGGAACTACCACAATCCTATATCTTGGTCATCCAAACGTTAGGTTAAGGTGCACTATTTTTCTTCCCTTCTAATGAGGAATACACACTGAGTAAGTTCTGGCAAAAGTAGCTTGCCCCAAAGGTGTTGAAACAGCCACCAATGAACAAAGCTTATAATTTGTGTTAGAAAAAATTAGGTCGGTCCCAGCCACAAAGAATGTTTCCAAAATATTTTTATTTAGTCCTTTAGGTGACTCATGGCAACATTCAAGTCTCTACTTTTGATCAAAATGCATTATGTTACGGCTGTAATTCAGATGTTGACAACTCCTCTAGCAGGATTATTGCTCACAGAGATTCCAGCTCAGGATTCTGACACTCACTCGCATGCAGGCCTCAGCATGTGGCAGTACCAGCATTTCTCTTTCCTCAGAAGACAAAACTTAAACCAATACCTTAAATTGATTTAGAATAAACAGTGTATTTGAATCCTCGTGATAAAACCCTGCTTTGTATCCTTGTGAATCGAATCAGTTGCACTGTTGTGGCCCAAATAATTTTGAATTCGGTGAGACAGCACGGGACTATTTGGCTAGCCGTGCACGGCATCAGATTCAAATGCCCCATAAGACAAAGAACATTGCCAGACAGAAAAAGCACGTTGGGTTTCATACATGTTTTCCTCATAGTACAGCTACCTTAAATTTTCAATATGCTGTCTATATAATAGTCTTTCCACATACTACTCCCTCCATTCAAAACAGAGCTGAATAAACTTTAAATACAAAATTATACATGTATTCCCTGCTATCTGAGATGTTTGATTCTCTACTCTTTTTTCACTGTGACAGGGCTCAAAAATTCACTTATTTTAATTTTAAAAGAATAATTGCAAAGTAGTTACCTTGAGTAAAGAAAAACCTCCAACAGCTCATGCACTGGATGTCTCAACATTCTCGCCCTCTGAAATTACATTAGCAAAAGCTTTTTCCCTTAAAATGAACCTCAATGAATATGCTGGGCAATAATCAGACCCGTTGCCATATCTGAATTAAATGCAGAGTGGTCTGAGTGAAAGCAGCACTGATGTCAAAGCAGCACCACCCCTGAGCAAGAGGCTTTAAGGAGACCCGCTTCCAAAAGTTTCCAGTAGAACAGCGTTCCAACACAAAGTGCTGACTTGATGAAACCCAAAATATTCCACAGGAATGTGCTAATTCAATCAAAACTTTTGAAAGAGGACAGGCCGGCTCGCCGAGCCAGCCAACCAGTCTAGTGAGCTGACTGGCTCTCCCCAGCTCTCCAGGGTCACTGGCTTCCCCATCTGGCCAGGTGCCAGGCTCCAGTCCCTGCTCTCAGAGGGGCCCTTTAATAATAATAATAATAACAACAACTAAGTCTTACAAAGTGTTCTGAGAAACAAACAAAGGAATTTTAAAATGAAAAACAGAATTACTTCAGAAACAACTGCAAGGTTTCTTCAAGAAGAATTCGTTGCATTTGCTGCAAAGCATCTAAAACTAAGTACCCTTAAAGACACGTCTCTCCTGTGTCTCCTCAATTTTTATAAAACATCTTCTAGTGAAAAAAAGCATCAATACTGTAACAACACAAAAAGAACAGTAATTATATTCAAAACCTACACTTTACCAGATAGGTCTAATCATCAGCAGGGAGTTAAAGGCAAGTTGCTTCCAAAGCACTGAATGTTACTCAAGTAAATGCCCCTGACTGACCAAAAACACAGGGCTACCTTGTAAGCAACATCTTGCACAGAGTAGTCCCTAAATGGGTTCCTCGCATCACTCACCCTGGTAAACTTGAACAAGATGGATGATGGAAGGAGCCTCATTTAACAGTTTGGAGAAGCTCAAAGGAATAGGTATGGCTATATAGTATTTTAGCAGTGGGATGTATTTTGTTTTGTTGTTGGTTTTTTTTTTTTAAAAGTCAACTAGCAAGTAACCCACTTTCTTCATAAAACTGTTTTTTAGCAACCTGTGGCTAACCAGCGCATGGGACCTATTCTGGCTTCTCAGCACCTCAGCAAGTACCAGTATGAAGGGAGTTTTTAATTGCTAAAAAAAGCAAGGCTATTTAAGACAGTAACACCAAACACCACAATGTTTTTGCAAAATTCCATTCATTTAACCAGCATTGGTATCAAAACGCCTAGATATTGGTTCATGCGTGAGTACCACAAGTAGTTTAAGAGAACAAAGTTCCACAGAAAATAGAAAGAGCTCTTTCTACATGCCAAATTGAGTCAGCAATGAGATCTCTGTAGCAGGCAAGTCACATGATTTTGAAAGAATAACGCTAATAAAATGTACCGATTTATTTATATGAAAATCAGCACAACTTCCAGCATAGAACTGGGACAAATCTGTGACCACTCTCTTTCAGAAAACACGTGTAAATCAGACAGCTGCCAGAGTTTGCAGTTCACTGACCCTTCTTACTGCCAAATGCAATGCACAAAGGTAGCTCAGAAAGCAATTAGAGATTGGCTGCAAGGACTCATTAATTTTTTTAAACTTCAAATCACAACTAAAGACTCTGGTAGCATTTTTCTGGGAAGACTGTACCCTCAACCTCACATTTAAAAAGAAAGAAGGTTTGTCTTCTAAGAATGACAAAATACATACAATTTGTTCCCTGTTGTTTCTTAGGAAGAACTATTAATACACTTACATTATCATGAGGAAACATATCTAGAACAGAACTAGACATAAGCACAATTCAATCCAACTGCTCAAATTTTAGACATCTCACCATCTACAAAGTCTAAGGTTCCCTTCAACTACTTGCAGCGCAAAATTCAGAAAGATAAGGTGGTAAGTGAAAAAAAGGGGGGGAAAAAAAGACGTTTTTCCTGCTAGTCATAATAGGACTGGGAAACCACCAGTGACCAATGTAAGCAAATGATGCCTACATGGCTCTGAGTATACATGGCATAACACCAAGATAACAATAAGCAAGTAAAGCATAAAGAGATGCCTTCCATTTTGGAAGAAGGTATCAAAAGTTGATAGCAGCATCTTTCCTTCTCTCAAGAAAAACTTGATATGCCCTTCTTACTGCTTGTGACAAAAAGGCAGATCCATCACCGATCTCCTCATCATGGCAAACATAAAAAAAAAACCCAGGAAAAAAAGCATGCATATAAACACTCATATGCAATTCTGGGCCTGTAATCATGGCAGCATTAAGTTACCAATCTGCTAGTTAATTCTCTTTCATTAGCCTCATTAAAGGGATCACAATCATACCTCAAAGTAACAACTGAGTGCTGCACAACTCAAGCTACATCCTTAATTTCTTTATGCTGCATTAACTTAAATAACCAACTATCGGCTATAATTTAAGATTTAGTCCACATCTCCAGGAGCTAACCAGCTGGAGTTACAAGGATCAATGCATGCTTCTATTAGGTGTTTATGAGAATGAGACCATACATCTAAGTAAGTGTCTCTCTCTCAAACCAATCTATGTAATTTAGTGGTTCTCTCTTTTCAAGCTTATAGAAAGCATTTCCTAGAATGTGTATGTATCAGAGGCTCTCTATACAGTAGACAAACTCCTAAATTGAGAAACGACACATTGCCGGTCATACCTCATGTTGCATTGCCCATAACTGCTTTTGCCACACTGCAGATTATCAAGAGAGTGGCTTCAGGTGCCACTCACAGGTTTTACTTCTGCTCATTTATACGGAAGTTTTTTTTTTTTAACTTAACAGACTGCACAAGAAGGCTCAAAGAAGCTCCAGCTAGCAGAGTGCCAGCTGAGAGAAACAGTGCAGGGGGAAAAAAAAAAAAATAAAAAAGAAAAAGAGGTTGAATACGGCACTGTTGTGATACAAATGAACATCACAAACAATTCTGAGAGGTTATGTTATGTAATTGTTGTTTCTTTGAAAAAAAGTCAGTCAGCTGAGTGTGCTCATATGTATGTGTAGGAAGCGGCAGGGGCAAAGGATTTCAGTAAGTCAACTCATAATTTGTGCACGTCCCATCAGCTGAATCACTGCCAGAGCTTGCTCTCTGCCAGCCTGCCTCCTCCCACTGCACACCAACCCATCCCAAGTGCATTATCACTCCCTAACTGAGGCCACTAGCTTGCTTCTCCCTCATGTTCAACATCCCTCAGGACACAGATTTCTAACAACCTATCTTGGAAAACGCTTAGCTCTAATTTACAAAAGGCAAAACAAAGAGAAACAAAGCCCCCTCTGTTAGATGAAGTCAACCTTCTCAAATATACGTGTGGCAACACCAGGAGAAAAAAATTATTTACTTTTCCTGAGTGCTGTGCTTTGAAATAGATTTCACAACTGTAAGTATATGATTTCAAATTATTTTTGCAATTAAGGCCAAGCCTTATTGCTACCCAGACAAAGAATAAGGTGGGCCCAACCGTCCTTCAAGATCTGTTCCAACTAAAAAGTCCAGTGTAGGATACCATAACAGCAAAGGAGCCAGGAGGGTGAAAGAGCCCACAACACTGCAGGTTATTTAAACAATAAATACCTTATGTTGGAAGAGACCTCTGGAGGTCTTCTGGTCCAGCGCCTCACTCAAAGCAACTTATTCTAAATTGCTCAGGGTCTTGTCCAGTCAATTTCTGATCATCTCCAAGGATGGAAGTTGCACAACCTCTTCAGATGTCTGCCACTGTGTTTGACTACTCTCGTTATAAGGCATTCCTACCTTATATCAAATCAGATTTTTCCCTAGTGCAGCTTGTGACCATTGACTCAACTTTTTGCTGTGCACCTCAAAAAAGTCTGACTCACTCTCCTCTACAATTTCTTTCTAATTGCATTTTGTTCTCACATATTCCACATCTGATGACTGTTGAGCAATAAACTCATTCAGGAGGCAACTGTAAGACCTCCTGATGGTAAGGCAGCTCTGCCAAAGTAGGCACTAAGATTTCAGTAAGATTTTCTACTTTCTAGTTTTCTGAAACCTTTCTGTGCGCTTGCCATAGAACCGAGTGTCAGCCTAAGCCATAGTAACAGAAAGGTTTGATCCCAACTGTGACAAAAGTTCTGTTTGCCTTGCATCAAAGGTTGCCTTGAAGGAGGGCTTAGTAGTAGGGAAAAAACAGACCTACCACAAGTGATTCATTTGCCATTGGCACGTCTCACTAAAATCACAAAAACAATCACATATGCAATCAGCTGAAGAAGGAGAAAGTTCTTTAGCTCCTTCAAGAAAGGGTCATTTGCAGTGTGTCAAGTAACAGTCCTTAATAACGTCCCCAGAAGGCAGCTTGACGGACCTGCCTCACCATTTGATGTCATTAAATGAGAGGACATTTAAGCTAGACATATCTCAAGTGGACACTAAACGCACACTGACCAATATCTGATCTTGTGGTCAAAAAAAAGGGATAAACACACTCAAATAAGAATAATTTTATATTTGCAGAAAAAGTCAACAGTATAAATTATACTGGCAGGCAGTATAAGAAAGACCAAGTTCTTAGGAATCATGTCAAAAAAATAAAACTACACGCAAAAAATATACACCATTTCTGAGTCCGCTGAATTAGTTACCAGAGTATCTTATAAATAAAGCATTATTATCACTCTAATGTTTTAAATGAATAAATAATTGTCAGCTTACTTCTTTCTTACCATTGTAGGTTATCCTCGGTTTTGTCAAACACATCACAAGATGTAAATCCATTTCATCAGAAGATACAAATTTTGAACATACAGGGCACTTGAATCCTATGGAAAATAAAAATATGTAAGTGTGAGTACACTCAACCACCTTGCAAATATGTCTATTCAAGCCAAAAAGCTATTCTGCACATATATCTGGCAGCTTTTCAGTTTTGACTTATCATTTCTTATATGAACATAATTCCCTTGATTTCAAAAGTTCTCAAAATGGACCATTGTTTCTGCAAATTGATCTGTTGCCAATTGCAAAGATGTCAGCACCTCTGGAACGCAAAGTTTCCCAACAACTCTAAAAACCATTTAAGACAAGTGCAAGAGGGTAACGTCACTATACTAAAACAGAAATTAGAAATGTATAGAAAGCATAGCCATTAAAATCTGAACTTGGGCAGGAGCCCTGAATTAACAACTGCACTTTTACTAGGAATACATTGAAACTTTAACAAAGGATCTTGGGTTTACACCTCATTGTGCTAGCTGCAGCATCTTTTACCAGTCCAGAGCACAGGGAAAAGGTTAACTCAGGGGTGTCACCTCACCTACTGAATCACTAATATTTCCTGTAGCACTGAATTTGTTTGACTTCTCTCATCCTAGCCAAGCATGACCTTGTTTAGCTTGTGAGGTCACAGCCTGAGGCAATAAGGGGTAAAGAATAATTAAGACAGTCTGGATTGTGATGCAACTGCATAATAGTCCATGACAAAAATGCTTAATACTTTAATTTACGTCATTACCAAAGACAACAGTCTTCCAGTTAAAGGAAAAGGTTGGTTGGACAAGTTTTATAGTCCACAGTCTGAGAAAAAAGTCTGACTGATTTTGATCTGCTGAATAATTAACACGTAAGTGAGAGGCAAAAAGCCACCATCAGGGATCTTGATGCAGAACAGCTGTTAAGGAACATACCTACAAGACAACATACAGCAAAAATATCTAAATTCGTGCTCAGTGCAAAGGAGCAACTTTTTCTTTGATGCTGTTGAAAAGTAATGATGTAGGCATGTACAAATGGCCACTGCACCTTCCACCAACACCCACATCTGGGCCTGCTCCTGCACATTTTATTTTGTTGCCCCTTGCTTTTGTACATCTAACCTTGGGAGGCCACAATGAACCGAGTCAGTCAAGGATGACAAGCGACTTGATGCAGCACTTTTGAGTTACTGATGCCTGAGAATTTTGATCTTTACTGTTAATTATTATCCAGATGCAGATCAAGCAACTACTCTGAAGCACTAGCACTTGATAGAAATAATGCACTTCATTTATCAAGACCATGATTTTTATTTTCTCAGTGCAGCTCATAGGAAGCAAGTCACACCAGACAACTGGTAACACCCATGAGGAACTCTGAGCAGCAGCTAAGCATGTGCTGGAAACCACTTCCTGAGATAAAGTACCGTTCTGATTCTTCCCATTTTAGTCATAAGCAGTTCATATCTAATTCTTCTCGTGTCAATCTTACACTTCAGTTTAAATATTGCTCTTCTCTCCTTATTTTTAATCCTCTTCCCCTAAACCCACAACATACAAACAACAGTTACAACCACAGGTTAATAAACATACAACAGCCAAATACATCTTTTGGAAAAAACAAGTTGAAAGGGTTAATTTACTTGTAGAAAGCTTTGTCAGAGACTCTTCAGCCACTGTATAGCCTCCTTCCCCTGGGTTTCATATCAACATGACTAAAATCGAAACTAGTATCTCAGTCCTCCAAACACTCAAAACCACCCATAGCTCTTTTGTTACAGTTCTCTTCAAAAACTGACCCCGGGTAAATTTTCTCTCAACCTTTATCAGCCTAATGCAGCTGATTACTTTTAAGTCTAGTCAAAGCCTACTAAGACCCATGCATTATTGTCATTTTTGCGCTTCTGTAGGGCATAATTGACCACATATTTTGATGTCAAATAGCATGTAACTTTCCTTATACGCTGCAGACTGAGTCCTGCTGTGCCAGAAGGGAGTTTTTGCACTACAGCAAGTTAACAATTATGTTCATGGCTAGTTAAGCACTGGGACGGGCATTAACAGGTTCCCTCTGCTTTCTGGACAGGACCCTTCTTAGCTTATTCCCTAGAGTCATCATCACATCTAATTGGGAGTCACAGGAGGCAGGGAAAATCATCAGTAGGTCTTCAAAACAATTGCTAAAGTTAACAGTGTTATTAAGAAGGTACATATCCCAGGAACGTTTGGAAGGAATACTTAAATCCAAATAAAATAGTGGGGAGAGTTTGGGTAAATAAATTAATAGGTAAATAATAATAATAATGCCTTTACTTAAACCCACGCTTAAAAGACAGACAGCTGTGAAAAATCTTCCTGGTTATCCACCTACAGTATTCAGCTGAATGTAGTTATCTTACCATATACCTGCCCCTAAACCTAGTAATAGTCCACATTTTAACAATATAGTATCTTGTGCCTTGTCTAGTGTCAAGGGGTACTGGAGGTAATAGTTAAGCAACTACAATTATCCTTCTGACACAGCAAGTCTGGGATATCTGACTGCTATAGCTCCACTCAGCACTCAGAACACTAAAGAACCCCAGCAGTAGAGGACACTACACTTAGGTAAGCCTTATGGACCAAATTTGCAACCAGTGATAAAGGTGTCTTTGTGGAAAAGGATGTTTTTCCAGTGCCAGTGTCAGCTGCATGCCAGAGACAAGCATTACAGCTGAAAAAGTGCCTTGAGCTCGCATCACCTTCCAAAACATTTTTGAAACACAAGTGAAATCCCACTTCTCATTCCTTCACAACGTTCTGCTGCAATAACCAGCTCCTGCATTTAGCCATCTTCCCCAAGAGGTGCAAAGTGTTTTTTGTGAAGGAAATGACCATTTCCAACTTCTTTAGTAACCCCAAAGAACAATTTATTTTGACTGTAGACACATATTTACTTTGTTTTTAACTGTATTTGAAAAATATGAATAAGCAAACAATCAACACTGCCCACAAGCCAGTTAAAGGTCCTTAAAAAAAGCTAGTATTTTCCCACCTTTCCTGAAATCAGAAGGTAATAGTTTAATGACCCAGTTTACAATTAAGTACTCCATAAGAACAAAGGCTCTATTGTACCACTTCCCAGCAGGCTAACAACATTTATAGCCTATGTTTGTTTTTACCACCAGTCTCAAGGAACAATTCCAATAACTTTAAGAAAAGTTTCACATGACTTTAACAATCGGCAAAAGGTCAAAAATAACTTGATCTCTACATGACTTGTTTTACTGAGTTTTGCAGATAAACAATGCAGACACAGACTTTTGGACAACAGAGTCATCAGATGAGGTGGCCTCAGGTAAAGTGTCCTCTAAAAACTATGAAATTCCAGTAACTACTTTCTCGCTCTCTTTACAAGGAGAGCACAAGAGATAACGATGAGGGTGGTGAAAGAGTGGAAAAAGGTTGCCCAGGGAGGTGGTAGCATTGAAGGTCAGGTTGGATGGGGCTCTGAGCAACCCGATCTAGTTGAAGATGTCCCTGCTCATTGCAGGGGGGTTGGACTAGATGACCTTTAAAGGTCCCTTCCAACCCAAACTATTCTATGATTCTAAAGTGGTATAGTTCTAAGTAAAAATTCAGCTTTTATGAAGGTGTTGGTTTCACAGCGTCCCTTATCCTCATCCAAGATGAACCTTTGTATTAGGATTGTCACTGTCTGTCAGCATATAACTGCAAAGCTGTCCTTCCTTCTCCCACAGTAGAGAACATTGCATGTGATACAGCCTAAGTCAGTGGAAGAACCACGTCTCACCCCATTCTCTTTTTGTACAGCAGGAAAGAACTGAGCACCAAAACTGAGCAAGCGCATGCCTCTAGCTGACTTGTCCAAGAGGCAGGGAGACAAATTCTTACAAGCTCCCATCATCTAGTTTCACAACCCTGAGTATACAATACTGAAAAGTAACACATTACTTAAAACTGTAATCCTGGAAAATAGTACAACTACAAGAAAAGAGACAGAACAGAAAGTTGCAGTAAACCTACTAGAAAATCCAAAGGTGACACAGAAAGTTTGAAATAACTAAACCTGTGTAAGTAGAGACTTAAACATTCAGAGGTAAATTCTCTCTCTCATTCTCTCTTGAATGTATCACTTTCTTCAGAACCTGCCATCTTTTACAAATGAGCCTGCCCAGTTAGCCAAGAAATTCCATCTTCTTTCACATCCATCTACAGAACTCATAACTTGCATCTCTGACAGGCTTGGAAACTACCCACGGGGACAGGTTGATGGGTGGCCACTCACTCTATCCGTACCAATTTCAAGCTATTATTGAAATCTTACTGCATTCACCTTGCTTTGCAAACATCAGACTGTTTAACTTGTGGTTCACTCCATAACGAAACAAACAAACAAAAAAAAAATCCAACAAATAAGAAACTCCCAAACCTCTGTAATTTTTACAAAATCACATTGGCACTCATCCTGCAATATCGACTTTGTGGCGGAGAAAAAAAAAGAACTATGAGCTTCCAGACAATATAGTGCAGAGTGTCACAGAATTGCACATAAAGGAAGCACCTTAAAGTGGTATTAGAATTGCACAGAAGAATGGATGATCCTTTTGGACAATATTGAACAGTAATAGCAAGAAATAACCATAAATGAAAACCTGCATAAATGAAAGCCTTGCATACACAGATTTTGTAAAATGTATTTGACAATAAGAAGCCTGACGAACGTTACTTACGTATTTGCACTTGTTCTTCGGTACTTAGAAAAATAAACATAGATAATCTGGAAGGACAGCATCCAGTAAATACGATGGTATGCAATATTACTGTCACACAAATAAACCCTGCATAATGATGCTAAAACAAAATAAAACAAATCCCTCCCTGTAAACATAGAAGATCTCACATAATCAGAGAAACATGTTAGAAAGGACCTCAAGAGGTCACCATGTCTATCCCATACTGGAAAACTGGGTTAAATGTACTTAGAGGATTTAATCTGGCCTTAAAAATCAAGTAGTGAAAGATTTTCAGCCATCCTAGACAACCTACAATGCTGAACAGCTATTCTTAGAGAGTTAGAAAAATCTCCCTTTATAAAAAAAGTTGATTACTTTTTATGTGTCCAGTAGACATGGAAACCAATCGTAACTGTCCTTGGTATAAAACACATGTTCACACTGAAAATGTGTGCCCTTCGTCTTTTTCTCCTAGCCTGAAAAAAAAACAAGTTACTCAAATCTTTCCTCACAGGCCCTGATGCCTAAACATTTTATTCATATTGCTGTCCTCTGGACTCTCTCCAACCTTAATATATTGCATTGCCAAGAACTGAGCAGAGCTTTCAGGCTAAGACTTCACAAGTCTAAAACAGAAATTGTTACCTATTACATCGTTCCATTACACTAGGTGCTGGATATCTATACATAGATCTATCTATACATAGAGATATCTCCGTTATGTGTGTGTATATAGGTATGTACATTTTAAACAAGCCAATAGATTATTGGCTTATTCCTCTTGTGACCCGTAACAATGTTCAGTAGAACTATTATTAGCCAGGTCCCATTTTGTAGTGGTGTTTTCTTTCTCCTCACAAGTAAAAAAGACAAATGAGAATTACTGATTAATTATGAACACTTTTCTCACGTGTTAAAAACAATTATGAACTCAAATTTTGCCCTCCATAGTACTTTCAGATCTTACAAGTTTTTCCCTTTTTAAAGTGCCCACCCTCTAAAAAAAATGATTGAAACCAGACTCAAAGTAGATAACTATATTTGACTTGAACTGCTCTCCTAGAGCAGCTACAGGATTTTTTTCCAACTATGTCAGCATCCACCTACTTTTTCACCTAGACCATATTCTCTAAGTTTGCTAATGAGAATATAAAGTAGAATAGCATAAACATTGTATTAAAGTCAAGTATAATGCCTCTACTTCTTCCACTTCTTCCTTTTATATTCAACTGTTTAGAGGACTATGAAGTAAGATTGTAAGAACAGCAGAAAAATAGATGGAAATAATTCATATTCTTGGTGAAGTAACAGTAGTCCTGGTCAAGCCAAACTTCTATTACTCCCTTTTTCTGTAAACTAATTTGTAAAACTTAAAGAAGAAAAAAAAAAAAAAAAGCTCCAGTAAAGACTACATAGTCTGTCAGAGTTATGTGGTCTCAGAATTCTCTCTCCTCTTCTCCTTAGACAGCTGAAAAGGAAAGACAGAATGAGTAATCCCTTAAGCTCAAAACCATGACACTTTGTACATGAAAGCATATTGCTTTAACACAGCTAACATCTTACCTGGCTACTTCTCCCTTACCATCAAAGAGAATACGAAGATTATTTCACATTAAATCCAAGAACAGAGAACTGACATTTTTTAAATGTCTTTAAGTTAGAAGGTAAAAGACAAAAGAGCATTACCAATTCCCAAGGAACCCTCTACAAGAGAATTTCTAGGTGCTTTAACTCTCAAGTGGCTACTCAGAGAAATGATACATCTAGTTCTTTAGTTTCCATCCTTCCTTATGCTGTCAATGGCCTAAACTGGGAGAACACAGCACCATCTGGAAAGACTTCTGGAGATTAAAAGAAATAAAGAAATGCTCCCCTCAATTGGGAGAGAATAGGAAATCAAATAGAAACAAGAAACACAATATGAAAGTTCCAAACTGTTTTTTCTATAAAACTGAACCAGGATAAGCACAAATAATTTCTTCTAGTCAGCACTTACTGATTTTTGTGCTCTTAATCTAGTAGGATTTTGTGCCATAAAACTGAAGTAAAACACACTTGCAAATTCTTTGAGGAAAACAAGGTATTTTCTCTTGTATTTTCTGATTTAAAGCTCCCACAGCACTCAGTGGCAAAGGGGGGATATATAAAATGGGGAATAAAAAACAAACCTGAAACTTTTTTAGTTAAGGAGCTCATGGAATAAGCAAAGAAGATATGTTTGGATAATACTGCATCTCCTAAGAAAAATTATGAAAGACAGAATCTTGCTACATAACTTCTTTAGCCCCCTTCATCTTGATAATTGGGAAAGTGAGATCTTCACTAGCAATCACTGAAAATCAACCAGTACAGAATGAAGAAGCAAAATTGAACAAGGCACATTTTCTTATTAATAAATAAAGCCTTTATCAACTGCACTTTAGGTGTCTAATACCAATGTAAAAGTAACATGTAATGATGATTATAACTGAGCTGCACATTTTTAGAAACTTAAGAAAAACATTTATACAACTGTTAAAAGAGAGGAAAAAAGCCCCATGCTAAAATACCTTGCAAACCAGAAGATGAAATTATAGGTGGGAAAGACCTGTGGAAAGATTGATTTCACCTCTTAATACAAAAATAACGACAGCTGTTGTTACAGCAGAACAGCTTTTCAAGAGTGGTATTTTAGACGGATGCAGATGCCCAAAGGGAGGAGGAAAGATCTTCTTAGCTCCACCTGTGTATGTGTGGGTGGGTATGTGCTACCTCCCCATCCCATCATCCATAGGGATCTGTAGTCAAGGTAGATGAGAGACTGCTCCAATCTCCTCCATCCAAACTCCTAGAAAGTCCATGTGCTTTCAAGTTGACAAGCACAGTAACAAGAAGAGTTTTGAAGTGTAAGCTTTCAAATTCAGTCTTTAACTTACTACTTAACTGCATTGCAGACGTATCACACCCTCTAGCACAGATCCATACCACAAGTTTCTCAATGGAACAGAAGCAGCTGAAGAGAGACAGATAAGTGTGAACATAACCTCATGTTGGGAGTTGCATTTGGTAGATTTAAAGGTAAGAGCAAACCTCAATTTTCATGTAAAAAAGGCTCCACATATACTCTAAGTCCAAATGATTTTAGATTTTGACTTACTACATTTGAGAAATATACTTTAAATCAGGGTCCAAAACCTCTGCTTATCCACAACACTTTACTTAGAAGAATATTATTAATTTCCATTGCATCTTTCCCAAGAGAGGAGGGCAGGGGAAAGAACACAAAGGAACATGCTCTCACTCTTTCATACAGGTGTGATGACTCCCTTCCAAAGTCTGAGTTAAGGGCAGCAGAGGAAAGAAATTTTTCATACCTCTTATGTTTGCTTACCACCAGATCTCTGGCAAGCAGACATAATGCAAGGTCCCCATCCAACCACATTGGCAAAGTAACACCAGTAGTATGGGAAGAAATTAGTCCATCACCATATCAGAAGCTTCTGTACACAAGTAGGGTGGCTTGCCACTTTTGTGATATCTTTTGGAGATGTGTAGAAGATAAGAAAGTTGTCTGAATATGCAGTTAAGCCAGGTTGGACACATTTTGGGGCCCAATCCATTACCTTATTCAGGATGTAAGCAGCCAGAAAGCACGGTCAATGGTCTGGGGCACAAATGCAATTTATTGACACATGGCAGACAGGATTAACCTGTCAAACCAGCTTAGTTTTCACATTACTAGATGATGACAAATAACTCACTGCAAATCAGGTTGAAGGTCTGAAAACTTCATGCAAATGAAATGCCTTAAAACTCTTACTTTGGAGATATTACATATTCCCATTGCTTTTTTCTTCTTAACTCACCTATCACAGTTTAAGGAGGAAGAATTCTCTTTCATTCCTAGTTTCTCCTGAACCTATAAATGATTTATTTGTTTTCTTTCTACTCTCTCAATTTTCTCCCATTGCCTGAAACAATTATTTTCCTCAAACACCTGAAAACTGTCTTTCCACTCATCATTTCACAATGGAAGTCGGGGAAGACAGACAGGATAACAGTGCTTTACTGCCAGAATTAAGCTCTTCTGGAGTAACCGAGTAACTTGGCAAGACAACTACATACTTTTACCTACAGGGAACCAGTTTGTCTACGCTCCCCTCCCCTTCTTCACACTGTCAATGTCAAGTCACTAATATAGCAGGGTTAAAGAAAAAGTTTCAATTAGAAATCACATCATTTAAAAGGAAGTATAGGAAGAGCTGCTCCAAGATCAGAAGAAAGAATGAAGTCCTAATTTTTGAAATGCACAGATGTAAAAATCTTGAAAACTTGTACTGTACAATGCAACAAATCTGATTAAAATTACATGAAGCATGATAATAAGAGAGGAGAGGGCAGCTATACCATGCTGAGAGTATATTTAATGATAGCTAAAAGGGAAGAAGTATGATGTGAAAACAGCTGAATAATGGTTGACGAGGATGGCTAAACTGAACATGTGAAACAGAGCATCTTGTTGGACGCAGAGAAGTCTTCTGAGCAAACTGGCCAAAATGAGGTCTTATGAAAAAAAGAAATGGGAGAGACAAAGTAAACACTGCACTTGAAACGCAGCAGACAGGAACAAAGGAGCAAGCCCCAGGAAAAGGCAGCATCTTAGAAGACAGCACAGATAGTGATGCTGCTTGAAAGCATGCAGAAGACAAAGTCTCTTGGAGAATCTGAAAACTATTACTCTACTACACAAACAAGGCGATAATGGAGACCTGAGAATGCACAGCATTTACAGAAAATTGGTCTGTTGTCTACAAAGTTTTTACCAAAGTAAGTGAGGGTAAAAAAAAAAAAAGAAGTCCTCACTATGGCAAAACTTTGTAAAGTCTGATTTAGTTGAAATACTTACCGATAACCTACTTGTTCCTGCAGAAAGAGAGGTAGCAATGACAAAGAAAAAAGGGGAAAACCAATCAATGACAAAAAAGTCAGAGCACAAAATATTAATAAAATTCAGTCAAATTGTTGAGAAATTTGATTAGTTACCTGTTTTAAACATCTACGCTTGGAAGAGAAACATCTTGTTTACATTAACCAGATCCTCATAGTAAGACACACAGATATATGCACGCATACACACACACAGAGCATAAGTTTTAGGGGGGATGTGCAATTGAAACAAATTAGTTAAAATGACAGATATTTTGACCTTTCAGCAGTTTGAAAAATGACATGGTAACTCAAATGCTTTTACTTGTCCAATTATGGCTTTTATATAAAGAAGTCTATGCTTTCATTGCTTTACTCATCCATAATGCTACTCAAGGTAAGAGAAACTGCAACTATTTTAAGAAGTATGTTTGGTTCTTCACTGTTCAAACAAAATCATTATCTGTCAATTGATATACGTAAGCATTATACATAAAAAAGGAGACACTCTTGAGTTTGTTCAAATACTGAGATAGCACAAAACTGCAATATGCTGATAAATTCTATCGTAATAAGAAAGGGGCATTGGGTTGGGGGGAGGTGTTGTGGTTTTGGTTTGGGTTGGGTTTTGTTTGTTTTTTTAAACAACCGACCAAAGAACAATCTTAGTTAGAATTCCTATTTCAAGAATGCCCTTATAAGATCAGGATCATAGTGTTTGTTTGCATTAGTATGTATTAGTCAATTACAATACTAATTATTACAATTAGTATTGTATTAGTCCCTCCTCCAAAGAGCTTGCACTCTAAAATTGACAGGAAAAAGCAATGGTTACTATGGGAGCAATGTCTCCATTATATACTTTAGAAAGGCAGGAAGAAACTTGCTCTAGCTTACACAGAAAGACAAACAATTCTTATAAGTCTCTAGGTGTCACCTTATATAAAAATGCTATTTGCCCACAATGACATTGAGACAAGGGTCACAGGAAAAGTCAAACATGACATAAATTTGCTCTGCCTTTTCATATAGCTCTGCCTTTGTAACCAGTCTTACCTAATGAGTTAGAAAGGCTCTACCACAGATCCCTAAAAATCAGTGACTGAACAGTTAAAATATAAAGAATAAAATGCTCAAAAATAATAATAAAAAATATCTGGCTTTGAAAGAAGAAAAAAGCTCTTTAGAACAGTTCTTGAGGGCAGCATATAGAATGCCAGAGTTTGAGCCTGTGCTTCTCTCAGCTCATTTACATGTTCATCCCTTCACCTTCCTGCTGTCTCTTGGCAGCACCACCTCTTTTGCTCTTGCTGTCCCTTCCTGCGTGTGGGTGTCCGCTGGTGGGGACCAGCCCAAGCAAGCAGGACTCTGAGCTTTCCCAGCAGTACACTGGAACAGCCTACCGCACCTCGCTGTATTAGCAGGCCTGCCAGAAGCCTATAAAACAGTTCAGAGACTGACAGGATCAAAACAGCAGCTAGAGGTCAAAGACCAGTGAGGTGCATTCAAGTAAACCCTTCCATGATATAAACAAAGCAAACAAAAGAGACTCCACAACACGAAACCTTGGACTTCTAGAACGTGCAACAAGCTAATGAAGGATACAGCCCAAACGTGTACTATACACATATTTCAGCAGCAAACAACTTATTTAAAGAAAAAACTTCCATGATGCACATTAAATACCCAACACTTAGCTCTTCTCGAACAACTAGGATTTAATTCTCTTCCAATTCCCGCTTTTTTCAAGTGTAAGACACTCATTAAAAAATAATTTATGAATATTCTGTCACTTTAGACATCTAAAGTCCTGAGGTAAGATTACTCAGGACTACTACCACTATTACTACCCCAATACCAAAATTATGAGAGACAAAGATTTGTATCTATTTTTCCATTGTAGCCTTTCATTCTAGGTTGAAAAAAATTCACAACTTCCCAAAATCATCTGTGAAAAAACCAGTAGCTCTCTAAAGGTACTTCCAGTTAAATAAACCATTCCCCAAGCAAGAAAGATTTCATACTGCTAAGTATTTGCGTACTAAATTGTCACATTGTTACTTTTCACAGACCAGGTTTTAAGAACTGCAAAGAATTAACATTTAGAGGTATTTTTCTGTTTCAAATTAGATCTGCTCCTTTATCTAAGACAAGCATTAGTAGACAGAAGCTGTACTTTTAATGGCTTATAAAATAAAAATCTCCATGATGCTCTGAAGGATAACTCTCTCACACTTAGAACTTGTTACCAGTTTTCTAGAAGGCTTTCTAATTCTGGATTTTAGGAGAGGTAGAAGTAGCTGTTTCCCACATGGACACCATCTTAAATCCACTCCTCTCGTTATAGGAGAAGCCTTCAGAAGGCAAGTCCATGGCACACAGGTGAGTGCAGTAAAAGCACCTGTGATAAATTTGACATTATGGTCACCAACCAATTAGTGAGATTCAGCCAGGCATAAGTCATCAGCTCTGGTGAAAAGACAGCCTTGTTCCAGTTCTTCAATAGTAAACTCTATCTGTATTAAAGACTACTGAGAAGTAAGCCACAGGCATGTAAAGGACAGCCTCTGCTTCCAGATTTTTTTGCTTCATCAAATAACCTTTTTTAAATTTTGCCATTCACTACCATTTTCAGGAACACCTGATAAAGAGTTCCCAAAGAAAGCCCAGCATTCCTATCGACCGTCATAAAGCACACTCTTCCTCTCTCTAGTGGAGATCTTGCCATACCTGTCCTTTACAGCAGTTGTATCAAATCAGAAATCAGTAAACTGGGAGATGTGCCAATAAAAGAAACCTACTTTTTTTTGGTTTTTTCTTGAGAAGAAGCAATACTCAACACAATTCCTGGCTTTGTGCAGCGAGAATGGCATTTAAACTTACATCTTTGCTTTCCAAAGCTATGTAGACATTGTACTAGTCATTCTATTAATCCTATAATCTACAACAGCAGTTTCTGTTTTGGAAAACATCTCCGCAGGGCAGCAGGCAGGCTACAGAAGACTAACAGTTGTCTAATCTTTCAGGGAGATCCTCCAGCTCTAGGTTGAAAAATAAGCGAATGCTGAACTTGTTCTGTGAACAGAAGACTGTAGCCTGACATGCTGTTGTCTCTGGTACTTGCCACAGAACGTGTTTGGACTGACTGAAATACTGCTCTTGGTGTAAAACCAGTACCTTAGCTAAAAATATATCAAAATTGTTCAGAAGCTGGCCTAAATATGACAAAAAGAAAAAAAACCTGATAGAGTTGGAAGGGTTATGTCACACACACGGGAATATATTTTACACGGAAGTATATGCTTTTGGGTAGAAGTCAACATAAACACACAAATTACCCTCCTTCACTATTGTGTAGGTAGGATGTTTTTTATTGACAGCAGAGATATTCAAAACAACATTGCAAATTAAGCTCTTAGCTAAGGAAGGGAGTTCATAGCACTAAAACAACATCTACACAATGACTTCCAGAAAGAAAAATAAAAGCTTCAACTCATTCGCCAGGTTTCTACCTGCAACAAAATTCATACAAGTTGCGGTAAATCTTGGGACAGACTAATCTTGTTACACTGTCACCTAGTTACTCTAGAATCATACAGTGACAACATTTCACGGAGTAAAAAAAGTTCATTTAATCTCTTAAAAAAATTAATCTAATGTTTCAGATGCATTTATGTCAAATCAGCATGTTACTCAACCCACAACATAGGTGGGATTAGAAATCCTGCAGTAAAGTTGAGGGTAGTACTATCCAGCAAAGTCAAACAGCAAGCCTTTTGGAATAAATTCAAAGTACTAAAAGCACAATACAGTATTCTTATCTATTGATATTCTGGCAAGAACATGTATACACAAACCTGAGTCTTTAAAACCAATTTAGACAAAAATTCTGATCTCAAATGTATTAATGTGGACAGCTACAAAGCTGCTTTTATTTTCTTAAGAGACAACAGCTTCTACACAAGCAATTTCTAAAAGATACAGGAACATCTTCTTAAGTACCAGTTATGACAACTTTCTTATCAATTCCTATTCCCTCAGGGACCTTTTGATAGAAGGAAATTGAAAGTGAGGCAAGGAAAAAAAGCCCTCTTAATACAGCTACTAGCTTTTGTCTTGCACTGGCTAATCTGTTACGGTAGGTTTAAAATTTATTTAAATGTAAGTGTACATGATGGGTTCCAGCCCCAACCATGTCCCCCCCATCCAAGCAAATATGAATAGGCTTTCATTCACTATCCAATCTCTGTTTGTTTCTGTAATTACTCAGTGAACAAACCGTTCCTATACGAAACCTAAGAAAACAGAACACCAGGGAAATAACTTTTAAAATGTGACTTCAGTAAAAACCTTTGACTTATGTTATATATCATCTCTCCAATGAAGCAAGTTTAATGGGAGAGAAAAAAAAAAAATACTAAAAAGTGGAATGCAACCCTGGAAATTACCCAGCAGCTTGCCACAGTTCTCACATATATGGCAGAGGTCCAACCTAAACAAAGAAAAGTTACCCATAAGTTAGGGACAACTAATTTGGAAACGTAGCTTTCCCAGGACATGGAGGAAACTCTAATACTAATTTTGTTTAATGATGCTATTTCCATTTTTCATTTAAAAGTTGAAATGCATGTATTCCGACAACTGAAATAGCAAAACCAGTTTCTTTTCTTTTCTTTTCCTCCTGAAATTCATTTTATTTAATCCAGTAGGGAGGGAGTGTAAGAAATGCATGTGGCTTCCTTTTTTATCTGTTTAGTAGTAAACTGAATAAAGCTGCCGATGTTCTTACCATCATAATGGTATGGTAGTATACCAAAAGGTCTCCAGTGTAAAAAGCAAATAATATTTACTTAGGATTCCCATCCCTAAGGAAAATCCTGCAAGACATTTGTAAAAAGATAACAGTAAGTAGGAAAAAAAAGCACATACTATCTTAAATAAACTACACTTAACAATAGGGAAAAAAATATTCAAACCACATAGCGCTCTGCAGCAGGGTCATAAAAAGAAAGAAAAAAGGTCGCTGAAGTATTTACAAATCCTGTTTTCACATATGAATCAAAGTATTACTATATTTTCCATGTTGGCTTTGAAAGCCATTAAGTAAAATTAAATATTTACATGCTTTGTTCTTTTTCTTCCACACAAAAGATGGATCTTATCTTATTACCTCAGCATTACTGGATGCAAAACTATCCCTTTTCAAAAGTAAATATTTCAGAACACCACCTTCTAGATTTTCACCTCTTGTCAAGAAAAACTAATGTTATTTTGAAAGGTTAATCTTACAGCGAGCCTCCTACTGCTCAAGGTGTCTTTATAATACTAATTCAAAACATATCAGAAGTTTCTCCGGGTTCTTAAACATTTAAGATCAAATATTTTCATCATCTCATTTAAAAAAGTGGTACCACATAACACCAAAGAAAACTGAACAGACAGTATGTCTGACAGGATCTGTATAACCTGCTTTTTCTTTTTCTGCTTCCACTTACTGGAAGGAACCAAGCAGGGAAGTCCAGCTGAAACTACATGACTAACAAAACTTTAAGCAGAAAATGAGAACTAGCTTTAGAAAGTCCTTATATCACGTGAAAAACAAACAACAGAGACGAAACTAAGAAGGAGGAAGCCAGCTACCAACATTTGAGAAAGCTGTGACAAGAAATCTATTTTCTAGGATAAAAGTGAACAAATAGATGAAGACTGAACTTCTAAAACCCAAATAAAATTTAAAACAAAAACAAAAACTCCCAACCACGAGCAAAAACACAACACACAGAAACTCTAGGCATATGAGTCAGACTTAGAAAGAGCTACAAAAAGCCTTCCCGAGGAAGTCTATGTGGTCTACTCTCAAGGCTGTCCAAAGTTGCTTTCTGTACCACAGGGAACTGGGGGCAAGTGACAGTCTATCACAAACTGTTGGTCTTTTAAATACAATTCAGTAGTCCAACTAGAAAGCTTTGGGCCAGCATGAAACGTACTATTCTTGAGAGGCACGTTCTCTTACATCCCGGCAGAAGAACCCGGGGCATCTCCCGGGGCAGAGCAGGGGCACCCGGCGGGGAGCGGCCCGGCCCAAGAGGCCTTGCTTGAGCTGTCCAGGGCGCGGGTGCTGAACAGGTCTCTGCCCTGGGAGGGGCTCGCCTGGGGTTTGGGTTATTCCTCTTCTTGGCTTCTGCGGAGCGTGTGTTAAACCCCAAACAATTCATGCTCGATTATTAGTCTTTTATTAAGTGCTGTTATTAAGTGCAGTTAGCTAAATACCACAACAGCGACACAAATAGATGTATTATTACATGAGGTCTGTCTTCTGCAGCCAGGCCAGAGTCAAGCCCCTTTAATGGTTTTTACTCTGCGTCTTTAGGGAAGATTCATGGTTTAAAGATACTAAATTCAGGTTGTGTAAAGGATGATGAGGTATATGCAAGTGTAAAAAAAAAAAAAAAAAAACCTGAAATCCCCCTGTATTTATACAGCACTAATGCCAATTTGTATGCACAATCACAATTGAACTTTTGTCTGTGTTATGGAAAGGTTTCTCACAGCCCAATCGGATGCTTCGAATTTTAAAGAATAATTGCAGCTGGCTTTCTTGTTTATACAGGAAGAAACAGCTTCAAGTTTACTAGATAACACAAACAGTAATACCAGATAACTCTCTACCTAAGTCTATTTTTAATGAATACTGCTATCAATCTATTCTTCTCAATCTGGCTAGGCAGACAGTCACTGACAGAAACAGAAACAGCAACTTAAGTTTTTTAGGACAGTGAGTCTACTGTTAAATGTTGTCTGCTTCATTACCACCCTGGTCCTTTTTTCTCAGACACACCTAGCAAATTAGAGCTTTCTACAAGACTAATTCAAAGTAAGCAGATATAAAAATTGAGAGATACTAAACCGTAACAGTGCAATAAATGCTCTTTCAGTTACATTCCAAGGCAATACACATTGTTGAAATTGTATCCAATAGCTAGAAAGTGTCAAGTACAATTAAAAAGCAAAAAAAGAGCTTTCTTCATTTGTAATGAAGAAAGAACTACTCGTTAATAAAATGCACCAATTGCAAATTTCTGCATTCAAAATTGGGAATCAGTTGTGAAATAGTAAGGGTAATTTGTTTATTAGGAAGTTTTCCAATGGTAAAATTACTTGTCAAAATAACCCAAGGAATTACATGGTTTTCCAGTAAGAAATTAAGAAAGAAAAGATAAAAACATCATCTGCTCCGAATGGGCTAAACCCAGCTGATCCTGTATTCTAGTGCCGAGAAAGAACTGTTGACCTCAAGGTTCCTTCAAGTGCTATGATCATCAACAGAGAGCCTTTCCCCCACACATCACTCAGAATTAAATCTGTTCTTGTCGCCCATTTTGTGTAGTTTTGGGGTAAAAGACATTGTATGCCTACTAACCTAAAAATAATCATGAAAATTCATTTATAATGTCAAGAGCAAGGCCTATTGTTTTCCAACACACTGTATGAGAAAACACATTTAAGTATTGCATACAACAATAACTTACTGTAATAGCTGACAAAGTATCTTTCCTCTACACTTACCCCTCTATGGACAAGTACTCGTGATGATACTCCTAAACCTCAATTACAGGGTTCAATGTCATACCATTCACTGACTTTCATGGTTAGGAAAGCACCATTAAAATTAGCTTCCAGTTTAGGAGTTTCTGCAAAAGACTATAAATCTATCAAATTAAGATGTGAATACTGAGATTACAGAAAGAGCTCCTTTCCTCCAGCAGAGGAAGGAATTCTTGTCAGTTATATATGAGAATTCCTGACAAATGGAATTATACTCTTCAAGGCAGATTTGTGAGTATACCAAAAGTTCTGCATGTGCAAGACTCACTGACGTGAGTAAAGCTGTCCTCAGAGCTTTAGCTGTACCAGTAGCTTAAAAGCATTGTACCTAGTACATTTATCATCACTGCCTGAAGGAGCACAAGGCTAAATATGTCAGAGAGAAACTAAACTAGGGAAAACACAAGAAAAACAAGGTACTGACTTGAGGCTTTTCTTCCTTTCCTGTTTCTATATGAAATTTCATGTCTGAAATTGAATTACAAGTGTGTAATTTTGTAAATTTACAAATCTGTAAGGCATATACAGAAAACTGATAGGATTAGAATTTAATATGTTGACACTTAAATTCCAGGCTTTAATGCCTTGTGCTGTAAGTACAGCACACTTACTTGGTTAGACCTTTGAGGAAGCAAGTTTAACCAGTTTTAACTTGCGTGCGCTTCAAAATACTGCTAATGAAAAGAAAAAAAGTTACACCGCAATTTTCAAGTTCAGGGAAATTCAAGTTAGAAAAACTGGAGATAAGAAAATACCTAAAAATGGATAACCTAAAATAAAGAATTTCATCAAAATGGCCTCTCTTCTCTTTGATATAGAGCCAATTATCTGTTTCAGTGTTTCTCTTCAGCATTACTCCTCCATTAACACCTACTGCTAGATGAAAGTAGGATAACCAAGTTAAAATCCAAACTAAATATAATAGCCAAAATTATGCCTTTCTAGGAAAAAAAAAATCCTAAATTAAGACACTGATTTTTTTTAAACAGGAATATTTTTAAGATCCAGCTGAATCAGTGTTTCTGCAGATTTATTTTTGTTTCCAGTAGCACTTCAGTTACTAATACAGGTGTTGCAAGTAAGATGACTCATCCGCACAGAAAACAGCAAGAGGGCAAAGAAAAGGAAGAAAAAAAGGGGAGGCTCTCAATAAACTATAAACACACAGCTCTACTGTGTCACAGGATCACAGTTTAAGAGACTGGAGAACAACTGTATCAGAACCCATATCCTGATTCTGCGCACCCTGATTCCCTCTACATCAAAGTAACGTACCAAACAGCACCATTCTGTACTGACTTTGTCCCCACCTCTCTCTTGCTTACAAATTTGGTATCCTTTTCAGACGTTTTCCTTTGAGATTAACATTTGCTGGGGTGCTTATGTTTTTCACTCATTTTAATTCTGCATCTTTGTGGATAGCATCAGGCCAGCCACATGTTGAATACCAACATTTGCTTTTAAACATAATTCAAAGAACGCTTGCATGCTACACCTAACAGTTTTACAATTAAGAATAGGCTGTCGTGAGACACAGCTGTTAAACAGCCCATTAATAATCCAAATCCATGATGGGAAAAAGAAGAAAAATAAGAGTCCCTAGAGGTTCATCTTATAATTAGTATTTTGCTGCACTTTGTAAAATGTACAACATTTTACAAATATTACAGCTAAATAAAAGTAGAGGCGTTTGACTGCTGGCAAGCATTTAAGAGCATTCCTCATGTTGACAAATTATGCATCACTTCTGCATACTTAACTTGCAAGCTAAGGTATCTGTAGAGAGAAACAAGGAGAAAATCAGAATAATCTCCAATTTGATATAATCTCATCTAGACCAGAATACCTCCAGGTCTCCCATTCTCAGCCCATCACAACCGTAGCTAGAGTAATTTCCATTATTTAAAGGCAGTGTAGCCCAGCACCCTGCTTCTCAGCATAGTTAGCAATCCAGACGCACCACCAAATCTACAACATGGCTGTATAGACTCGAAAAGCCAAACACATTCAATACCATGCTACACCCTCATTCAATACCACACTACACCCTACACCTGCCATTTTCATTAGTTAATTAATGAACAATTGGTGGAATGGCAGAGATGGAAGGAACAATCTGTGGATAACAAAATACAAGAACGCTGCTGTCAGACCAAGTGGTCTTCATAAAGCTTAATTCTAGCCCACTTTTCACAAATCAACAGATTTCCCCAACATATTAAACCATTTAACATCAAGAAATTACATCATCTGAGTTTAAAACTCTTTTGAATATTTCTTCTGAATAAAGCTTTAAAGCAAAATGCACAATCATTAAATGCATTTAAAAGGTTGGTTGCCTGCACACCTGTAAAGGGAAGTCATATATACCCGCCCAGCCCACCAGAAGGAACTCTTGCCCCCCAGCTCCAAATGTGTTCATCATTTCCTTTTGACTTCATCAGCTGAGCACAACCGTGTCCTTTACAACTGAAGGGCACAGTGGAGACACAAAGGAGAATAACCTGGGCTGAACACATTATCCCCCACACTTGCACAACACAAGACACATTATTTGCGTTAGCCTTCTTATTTGCTTGCAGCAGAACTAGTCTCACATTTGCAAGGAACGTTTCCTCCACTCCCTACTTGTATGCTGGATCTTTGTCTTATCAAGTGCATCAAAAACGAAGTTTATTTAGCACACCATTTATTATGCTAGCAGTGGAATCTGCATTTCCTCCAAACTAGAAGTTATTCCAGTATTGTATTTTACTTCCTAAGTATTTTATACACTTCAGTTTTTCACATCCATAGTTACAAAGAAGCCCAGTATCATGTGTCTTTGAAAATGTTATCACTTACAAAACTCACAAATTCAGAGATATGAGACATTTGGATAAAAACTAATCCAAGGCTGAGCCGTAGCAAATATACAATTAAAGCTAAATGCATTCAGTCCTTAAGAAGCAAGGCAATGCCCTGTACACTTGTCATCTAGTATTTAAATGTTAATCATCTAGTATCCAAATGT
Source organism: Numenius arquata (assembly GCF_964106895.1). Taxonomy (NCBI): domain Eukaryota; kingdom Metazoa; phylum Chordata; class Aves; order Charadriiformes; family Scolopacidae; genus Numenius; species Numenius arquata. The sequence goes on along the minus strand of NC_133582.1, from coordinate 43,553,653 downwards.
TAGGACAACTGAATTAGATATTCAAAGGGTGTTTCTTTGATAGCATGCAGTGCTTTTACATACATGAATTTCATACTGTTTTCCTTCATAGGCTGTTCTAGTAGATCATTTCTCTTCAGCCAGCGACAGCCTTATGGCTTTCTTGCACTGGTGGAGCAGGTAATTTATTTCTTTACACAGCAGTCTAAAGATATCGAAGTAGTGTTACAATTACATATTTTTTTTTTGGAATTGCAATTCGCTAATAGATTGATAGAGCTTTAACAAAAAGCAGGGTCTTTTTCATTTTGAACTCAGACAAACAATCTACTTGTCATATATTTAGTACTACTCCCAGTATAGAAAGGAAACAAGTATCTATCCACACTGACCTGACTACTTCTAACAACTACACCCATAGGGATAAGGGGGTGAAAAAACAAACCAAAACACTGAAACCAACCCTAATTGATCATTAAGGTTGCAAAATCACAACAACGAAAAAATAGAAAGCTCTAGAATAAAGTTGCACAGGTAACCCTGTACTTGGGCATTTCACACCTGAACTCTGTAGTACTAACTTTCAGGACACTTCATCAAAATCACCTCTGAAGATGAATCATGCTTATTCAGTTTAAGACACTACAGGGGCCCTGAGCCACTTGCTGCCCAAACATAATATGCCTTCAAACATTCAGAATCCAGGGGTGTGATTTTAAACTTATTCCTCCCAAAGGACAGCAAAATACCCCAGAAAACAAACAGCAAATCCTCAAGTCTAGCATCTTAGGCTACTTCAGTGATCCTTACTTTAGGCTACTCTAGTCATCCCCACTGATGCAGCAAAGACAATGGCAAGAAAGAGGACTGCCTCATGGTGAAAGCTGTTAAATGACCATAGAGAACTACATTTTACTATTGTCACCATTCTTCATATTCTGGAAATTGTCCACCATTATCTCTCTGAAATTTGCTTAACTGATGATGCTCTGCTCTACCTGGTAGGGCCACAGCATTTTCTCGACAGGTAAGATCTTTCCCCATACTGGAATTTCAATCCATATTCATGCTTGGGAATCAAGGAAGAGTAATATTCTTCAGTCTGCAAGAAGTAAAACTACTGATAGCTGCAGGAAGGCAGGATTCAAAAGCAGCATGATTTTCAGGGAACTATCTATGATTCTTGGCAGGGAGATAGTTTATTTTCTAAGTTATCTGAAAGACTATTACCAGATTGTTCGAGATTTCATTATAAAAGAAAAATTTTGAAGATTCTCAAAATACTGTCTGTGTGTTCAGGCAATCTGCAGAAAGCACTTCTAAGACGACCTTTCTTTTGCTGCACATGGAAAACTTCACCAGTTTTTAATTTCTTTCATGAAGGCCACATCTGTTAGTGCAGACTATGACAGGTTTTATTTTAGCAGCACAGAAGAACTGCATTTAGGTTACGCTTAGTGCAATTCAGCAAGAACTCATTCTTCAATATTGTGTCAAATTCAATACGTGAAGACAGATGCATCCGCATTTCAGTAAGACTTGGGTCCCTCCTCTTTTTGCACTGAGTCCTATTGACTTAAAAAAATGTGGTAAGTGCCTTAAATTTATTTCAACTCAAGCAAAGGTATATACATCTATACTTTATGAAAAAAAAAAATTCCAGGAGAATCATAACTGAAGCTTCATTTTTCCCCATAGAATAGCCTTTATGCATGTTCAGGCAACGTGCTACAACTGACATAACAAAGAGTGTTATTTACTAGCTTTGATACTACTCCAGATGCTTGACTAACCTTTCATATCTAAAAATTCCACCTTCAATTTTTAAAACCATAATGAAATTGCGGTATAAATCAATCTGACATAGGGACTAATTATGGTAGCCCAACTAGGAAGTGTTTTGGAACACCATTAGTTTTAAAAGCCATTTACAGTTAAAATGTTGCTAAACAATTGCTTTATATAAATAACACTTCATATGGAAAGCCAAATATATTTTAACAGCTCATTTTTTCTTGCCATTATTCTTAGGTGAATTTATTATAAGTTACTAGAAGACATACAAAGTGGATGCCAGATGAGAACTCTGTATTTATAGCACACTAAGTCGGTCAGCAAACAGAATCTACTAAAAATATCCACAATGGTATGCAGCACACCCACCCTTTGGGGACTATTCACAGGCTGTGGTGGTCTGATTTTCAGACAGAGTAGACAAGGAAGAAGAAAACAGCCAGGTAGGTCAGTCCCTAAAGACTAAGAGTAACGGAGTAGAATCCCATACAACGCTTCATACTTTGGCAGATATCCCGTGCCCTACAAGATTTTCCTGTGTGCTTCCTGATCGCTCTAGGTCAATACTATGCAATCTCCAAACAGGGAACAGAAGCATGTGACGAGTGAAAGTGAGAACCAGCTCCATTCTTATTATGGCTTCCCCTCCCATTTTTGCAAGCATCAGGAACTTGAAGCCTACCACAGAACAGACACCAGACAGCTCTGGATGCACACTGAGACATCCTTATGAAAGTCACAATGATCATTTACAACAGAAGGGTGGCCTTGGGAACACAGGAACGCATTTAGGAAATACCTAACAAGAGCAGACAACAAAACCACTGTTCTGGATGCCTATGAAGTGCGGTTCTGGTTTTACTCAGGTAATTGTGGTTTTTACACAATTTGTTTTCTTTTGATTTATAAGGTGCATGTCTTTAAGGATATTCCAAAATAAAAGCTCAGAGCACTCAAAGGTTTCTCACTGTTTCCTTTCATAGGTTAAATATCTGCAAGAACATGTTCCATCACCACAGCAAATGAAGACAATCTGTAGAAATGACCATACATCTCTCCTGAAACTAATTAAACCATTCACGAGCAGTAGACACACTGCAGAAAAATTTTGAAAATAATATAAATTTGGTTCATACATCTGCAAATAGCAGGGAAAACCAACACAAAAGCCATCATAACATTATTCAAAACTTAAAAGTTTCATGCAAGGCTAAGACAGCAAATCAAGAACATTTACATGATGAAGTTTTCTATGAGCAGCTGGCAGGAACAGGAGAGGAGAACTTACCCAAACAGATGGGTAGGCAATGTGCTTTAAAAATAGTTTTGAATTTCTAGCAGTGACAAAAGGCTTTCTTTATAAGACAAAGAAATGAGTTGGGAGGTAGTTGGAGACTAGTCTGCAATTATGTGAGAGAACATGAGGAGAGGCAAACTGTCAGGATATCAGGGTTGGATTTGGTATTCAGAAGACATTAAAGAGGAAAGCCTTTGTTTGAACTGGCACTGCAAAGGCTCAGTCAGGTACTATCACTGTCTTGATAGCCAAAAGAAATATTTATATATGCCATTACAATTAGGCTGTTTCCTTTTCTTCAGACCGTTAACTACTTATGTTTCTCCCCTAAATGCAGGGCTGCCATTTTTATTAATTGGCTTCTCCTACCCCCTTTTGTTTACCAGGCAGTAAGAAGAGAAAAGAAAGAAGCCCTTCAAAGATCCTCTAACGCTTGCCTCAGTCTTTACTCCAGTGCCCTGAGCCTCTCATCATCACAGAGGCCTGTCTCCCTCTTCAACTGAAGGAAACCGCTCCCAGTCACTAAGACTACCAGAAGATCCACAGTGCTCATTTAGTTTTTAGCTCATCTGTCCAAATATGTAACGTTTGAAACTAAAACCAGCCTCCTGACTGAGCTGGAGCAGGTGAGGGGTGGTTGTGGACTTTTTGCTTCTTTTTCCTGTCCCCCATCGACTCATCAGGAGAGTTTACGTCTCTGCTGCCAACCAGAAACTGTATGCTGCCCACTATATGTGTGCAGAAAGAGAAGAGCCTGCTAAATAAAGAAGAGCAAGACCCTGGAGAGGGATTGGATTCCTCAAATTCATCTGTCAGAACACCTCTTCTGAAACTCCCTATCAATAGACTTTATCTTTGGTCTGCTTTCCTAGCACGTTGGATTTTTCAATCTGTATTTTGGTTAATGGAATGATAATACCATAAAAAATTTCCAAACCCTCCCATATCTTCAGTGACTGCTGAAGTGACTCTTCTCTCTTACTCTGGAGTCAACTCATAGGTATAACTCAAGAGAAAGTGAGGCTCACATCTCACACCCCCCCAGTCTGTGGCTGTTGTGAGGTTATCTGTGCGTGTACAGACATGTTTATATTTCTCTCAGCTTCCAAACTGGTCTCCATTTTAACCTTCTTCTACAATCAGCAGACTTCAGCCAGCCTTTCGTTGTTATTGCTCTCATTTTTATAAAGTGGACAAACACGGATATGATTGCGTTTCACTGGTGCAGCAAAGTGAACTGAAAAAAATCAAAACATCAAAGCAGAGACAGCCTCTTAGCTTTCACCGCTCTGCACCTTGGAAGACCTATGAACAGCAACAGCAAAACTATCTGAAAGTGCACATGGGATTTTTTTTTGTGTTCACAACAGCAAACAGCAGTGTTATACCTCTAAAAAAAGGCAGAATTTGTACAGAAAAGTTATAGCTTTTATTAGACTAAATCCTTACACTCTTTCCTCATTCTGAATGGTTAGGAAATAATATCGAGAAATATATATTGTATCAAAGATTCACTGGCCTTCCCCTCAAACATCAAAAAAAAAAATCCAATTGCCAGGAAAAGAAGGTATTCCAAGTGGTACCAAGGCATACAGGTTGAAACTGCAGTAGTAAGTTTCCTGCTTCTAACATGTTTCACACACAGGGGATATCTGAATAATCTCGTTGCAAAGCACGCTTCCCAACAATTCTCCCAAGTCAGAGGGCAAAGACCTCAGAGCTACAACTTTGGCCAGCAAAACAGGAGCAGCATTAAAGTCTGAAGCGTTTAAGAGTTTCACGATTTCTCAATGCAATAGTACTTGTGTGATACAGGGAGAGAAGGGCAAGGAAGTGACCAAGAGACAGTCATACACACACACACCCCCCCCCAGAAAAAAAAAAAAAAAAAAAGTGTAAGAAAGATGAAGAGAACCTGAAGAATGTATTCAAATGTACCATATAACTAAACAGATCAGATGGAAAACAAACTAAGATGTGGCTTTCTAGGCAGTTTGAGAGATGTCCAAAAAACTTTATTTTCTGAGACTTCCCATCATTTTTCTACTGATACCTGCTTCCCACAATCCAACAAGTAATTCAAGGTCATCACCTGAGGCTTTCATGAACTTTATTCTATAGAATGAAGAATTCACTCAATACTTCTACCAGCTATTATTACAAACAAATGCTATTATAACATATCTATAGGGTTCTACCCCTACTGCGTTACATACGTTCAGTAGCTGGCGATAAATCCTGCACTGTAACATACTTCATAAAAAAGCCCAATAGTTATTTGGCTTGAGAAGAAGGTAACAAACTTCCTTCTCCTAATAAAGTTGAACAGATGCAACTTAATCTCCAAGTTATTACTCTGAGTCTTGACACAGGCCTGAAAGCTGTCAACAGTTGTATCTGACAACACTATATATTTAAAAACCTGTCTATAAATATATCATATAAAATTGTATATGACTGTACATAGCACAATCTGAGATTTTTTATAATACTTGTACGTCTCTACTCAATCAACTTGAGTGAAGAACTGATGTGGATATTAAAAGACTCAATATGTAATATTTCTGCTCTCTTCAGTTGAATTTTTACATATTCTTCCCTAAGAGACTTTTAAAGGCAAAAAATATTTGAAGGCTTTATTCTTGTCGTATAACGATATTCGAAGAAGAGATTTAAATTTGAACACCGGAAGGATACTTACAGTAGGCATTTTCACCAAGAATTCTCCCTGTTGTGACCACTCAGAAACAGGATCACAAACATGAAGTGGGTTCTGAGGAGCTGCCAACATTTTAAGTGATGGAAGTAACACACCAGCAGTTATCCAAAGCAAAGAAAATTCACCCAAACTGACCATTTTTAGCTGAACCAATTGCTGCAAGCATCATTGATAAAACAAGCTACGTTGTAACTACAGCAGTAGCCTTGCTGCAGCGCTGACAGTCTAAATGGGAATACTTACTGCCTAAAAACACAGTGGAAAAACTAACTGTGGATCTCAGGGCCAACTCTTCTACACGCCGCTCTTAACAGGAGGTAAGAATATTTACTTTGGGGCTGGGAGAGAAGGGAAGTGCCATTCACTGAGCAACGGAGTGGGAAACCACTGGTCAAAACTCACGATAACAGTGTTATCACCTTAAAGGAAGCTGGAACTTGGCACTGTGTTGCAAGAAAGCTTGAACGTCACGTGCAAGTTTGGCCTCTGCATCTGGGAGTGCCATAAGATCTTATGGAATTTGGGTCTCACTCTGCTTAATGCTCTAAGCCTACTCCAGGCGTGCTTGCAGCACAAAGTTAAACACATATGTATTTCTTCTTTTGTGAGATCAAGGCCCCGATTATTCAGTGAATTGAACTCTTCCTGAGATGAAACATAAGGTTCCAGAGCAGTATTTACTCTGTCATATCTTGATCGTAAAGGTGCACTAGCCTGAGGTCAGACAGGAAGATCAGACCCCTGCAGGTAGGAAAGGCTGCTGTTACTACAGTTCCTATTAAAGGAACATAGAAAATAACTGATCGTATTTTCCAATACATTAACATACAAAAACACAATACTTTTTACATTCTCATTCAAATGGCATATTAACTAGTATGGATTTAAGCATGTTACATTAGAGAGTTAATATTTATACATTACTTCAGCATGCAAAGTTGCTCCGTAAAAGTGACTATTGTCAAGTGTAAATCGCTAACAGCAAATTAATTACAGTAATTTAATAAATACACCTACATGTCACTGATTGATGAAGCCAAGCCGTATGCCTAAAAGTTGGAGATTCAGTTCAACTTCTGGAAGTTATTCTTGTTCTCCTTTCTTATTTTAATTTTCACAGAATTACTATGCTAAACCTCAAAGTTAATTTCTGTAATTTCAAGATAAAAAGAAACAATTTGACTAATTTGCAAGTTACAAAACAAGGGAGGGGACTTCAAGCATGCTTATGATACACAAGATAAATGCCAGATACCACACCTAGACAAGCTTGAGCTAGTTACCATCAGGACAACAACAATGCTTCAAGTTACTTTTCACCACGCTGATGCTGCTAAATGTATGATCTCCAGTGGGGCTACTCATTCCCACCATCTAGTTATTACAGGGAATCAAGAAAACAGAAACCATGCAACTAAATAAGGATGCCAACATTCAATGTGATGTGGTATAACGTATCACTGATTTTAGAAGAGAAAAAGCAAGTAGATTCATTATCATCTTGTGACCACATAAGGACAGTGTATTTTGAAACTTGCTACTTAAACCCCTAACATATGGCATTCCTCATTTATTAGTCAGTAGATGAAGAGAGTGTACCCCTCCTAGCACTTTTCCTCACTGGGAAAAGCAACAAGCTTTGCATCATTTCAGCCTATAGCCTCTTTAATATACCAATGTTGGAGATTCACAAAAGACAAAATATGGTGTAGTACAGCAATTAGTAGATTATTACATGCCATAGAAAAGTACAATCAAATTCAGAGTTATTCTGAAGAGACCTTCATGCATCTAAATAACGAGACAGTTGTTGATCCTCATCACTGCATTTACTTTTAATCCAGTCCCTCCTGGCAGCAAGGCAGGTTGCAAGACAATGTGTAAGCAAGAAGGAAAAAAAAAAAAAGTTTTACCTTTGAGCAACAACTGGCTACGTATTTTGATGATTCCCTTGAGCTTAGCACAAACTGCATAATACTCTGTGGTAGGGCATCCTTTCATCACTGAGAAACACATGTACCATCTTCCCCTACAAGCTACCTTGATGGTATAATGAGCATCCTTGCAACAAAGCACTCCTATTGAGCAGCTTGGTACTGTAAGAACAGCTATGTTTTCTTTCTTAAGGGCAACTACTCCTTTATTATAATAGGGTTTGACAGATTTCTGTTAATGTTCAACCACTGGGCTGGGAGGAAGCAGTTTTAGATGTAGGAAGTAACAGTTATGTTGTCTTCAGGTCAACACAACATATAGGTGGCAGGCCGTGTGATAGAAACCTTGTGCACCCTGTGCGGGTCAGACTGAAGGGAGCTCTGCTTTGGCTAAAACCAGGCTGCATTACAGAAAAGAAGAAAACCCAGCCTGCTACAAATAGTACTCAGAAACAGATAAAAGAAACGTAGGAGTTTTACATGAGCCTCCTCTTTCCCAAAAGAAAGCTTTTGGGGAAGTTGGTTAGTATTTAGACAGGTTATAATACATACATATTTATATTAGAATGAGAGAATGAATCAATTTTAAGTCACCTTGCACCTTAACGTTTGACTTATACGAACAATGACCTTTAGAAGAAGCAGTACTGAAAGTAGTCAGCAACTCTGAAAGCAGCTAGCAACTTACAGGAAGATTTATAACTTCAAGGTAAAGAACACAGGCAATAAACCGCAAGTCCTATACCAGCCCTATTCGTCTCAATATCACAGGAGAGACAAAAAACTATGACAACTTGCTCCACGTTTAATATGCCTCTTAACGGGCCTCAGCTTCTTGGTTAATTCAGAGTTCAAGCCGAGTGTTTCTCCTGCCTCAAGAGCACATGTAGCCATCCTCCAGATTATACGGTACCGGTGCTGCAAGCCTCTACTTGAGCGGCAGGGACAGCTATCCGGCTCTACTCATCTCTTGGGGGGAAAATAAACAAAGAAACTTACTTTAACTTCTGTTTTTCTTAATAGGCTTTCAGAACCTAGAACCCGAGAACTTAGAAAGAGGAACAAGCATCAGCCACATATTTACCAGTACCTTAAAGAAGAGTTTGGTCCGATTTTAGAATAAACGGCGGAGACACATGATCCAATTAAATTCTAATTATGTAAGTAGTAGGCAAGAGTATTTACACAGGCACTGATTACAGCTATTAGAGTCTAAAGTCGCCGGCCGGAGAGGCTCCGCTTCCTCTTCGCCGTCCCGACCGCACCGCCGCGGGGTTCGTTTCATTTTTAACCTCCCCCTTTCACAGCTCTGGTTACAAACAATAGGAGACGGCTGGCCTGAACACCCCCCCTCTCCAAACCCTGTCCCCCTCCGGCGGGCGCAAGCCTGGAAGAGCCGCCGTTCTCCCCAAAGTGATGATTCATTACCCGTCCCACCTTCTGGCCGGCAACCGGGGATGGAACTCCCCCCCACCCCCACTCCATCCAGACCTCCCCCAGCCCCGCAGCAGCGGGAGAGACCGCTAAACCCTCCCGCCGCGCTAGCCCTTACCTCCGAACAGGTGCGGCGAGAGGTGAGCGGGCAGCGAGCCGATCACTAGCCTGGGCCCGCCGGAGGAGCCGCCGCCGCCGCCGCCGCCCCCCGCGGGCCGCTCCCGGCCGCCCTCCTCCGGGGTGCTGTTGACCGAGTCCTGCGAGCCGTAGGGACCGCTGCTGTGGGGGATGTTGAAGGCTGACTGGGCGGCCCGGGCCCCGGAGGCGGTAGCCCCCCCTAAGGACCTGCTCCGGGGTGCCGACCCCGCGGCACCCCCCGCTGTCGCCGCCGCCGCCGCTCCTCCTGCCGCCGTCGCGCCGCCGGCAGCGGCATGAGGCGCCGCCGCCAGGTGCGCGTACCGCCCGCCAGCGCCGGCCGAGCGCCCGCCGGTCCCGTTAGCGCCGCCGCTGCTGCTGCTGCTGGAGGAAGGTAAATCCCCGCCTGAGTACGCCCGGGTGCGGCCGTTGGCGGCGGTGGGGCTGCTCTGCTTCGCGCCCATGGTCCCGCCGCCGCCTGGCGCTGCCCGGTGCCCTTCGCCGCCGCCTTCCCCGCGGCGCCCGGGGTCGGTGGGAGTCCGGCCCCGGCGGGGGCGATCCGAGGCGCGGGTCGCGGCGGGGAGGGCGGAGAGGGTGCGCCGGGGGAGGGGAACGGGTCGCTCGGTGGGTCGGTGTCGAGAGGGGAGAGCCGCCCGCCGGGATCCGGCTCAGCTGGCGGCCCCGGCGCGGCCGTTGCTGGCGGGTCTGGGGCGCCACCATGAGCTGCTCGGGACGGTGCTGGCTCCCGCCGCGCGGCCGCTCGGTCCCGCTGTTGCTGTGCCCGCCGCCGCCGTGACCGCCGCCGCCATCCTCCTCCTCCTCCGCTGAGCCCTGTGGGGGGCAACGGCGGCAGCAGCGCCGCCGAGGCCGCTCGCTCGCCCGCGGCGCGCCGTGCCTGTGCCGAGAGAGGCGGGAGGGGGCGGTCACCCCGGCGCAGCCGCTCCTCTACTGTGTCGCCATACTGGGGGCGGCACCAGCGGGCGGGATGGGGAGCGGTTACGGGCGGCAGTGGCCGCTGCCGCCTCTCCTTCCTCCCCGCTCCGCCTCCTGCCCCCTATCCTCACGCAAGGTGCGGGGTAGCGCCAGGCGGACGAGGCCGCCTCCGGGGCTATCAGCCTCGCACCCCGCGGGAGGGAGAGTCTCCGAAGCGGGGCCGCTGGGAGCGCGGGGCTGAGGGGAGAACCTGCCCGGGGGGACTCGGCTGCCTGCTCTCCTGGAAGGGGGGAAGCCAGGCGGAGCGGCTGCCCCGGCGGGGAACGAGTTAAAAGCCAAACTGCCGCCGGCACGAGGCGAGCTGTGGTGGCTGCGGGCCGGGCGCGCGCGGTGGCCGTTGGGGGCGGCCGTTGGCGGTGCCCCGCGAGCCCCGGGCGGTGGCGGCCGCCCCCGGGGCCGCGCTTCAGTGCGGGGTCCCGCCGGGTGAAGGAGCAGGGTGGCGCCGCCCGCCCGAGAAACGGGTGCCCCGCTGCCGCTGCTCGGTTTGCCGCCGCAGCTTCAGCAAAGCGCCCGGATGCCCGGTCGGCCGCGCCCCGGGCTGCGCCGGGCGGCCTCGCTGCTCGGCTGGGCCGCGCACCGGCTGAGGGGCGAAGGGCCCGGCCAGCCGCTCCGCCAGCCTGCGTTTGGCGGGGTGGTTGGCGCAAGGGCCGCTCACCCCTAGTCGGGAACTTTCCCGGGTAGGGGACTTCCAGCGCGGGGAGTTTGATGCGAGTCTCGGTTCTCGTGGAAGGTGTCGGGGAGAAGCTGGGCAAGAGGGGCGAACGTCTCCGACCTTTCGGTCACAGGCGGTATCGGGAAATCCTGTAAGACCTCAGTGTCTCACTCTGAGAAAAACTCCCGTTATTATTGAGGAGAGCTTTACATAAGGATTGACTGACAGCTGAAAATTTTGGCCCCGTGAATTATACCGATGTGGTTAACAGGCTCCGTTTGCTTATGACAAAACGATCAGAGACAAAAAATTTTGTTCTTTAAAGGTTTTGTGATACCGAATGCTATACACATTGAATTTATATGAGCATAGTTCCTGCAATCAGTCATCCAGGCTAAACTGTTTGTTTTTATGAATTATCATCTGCTCTAAGATGAGGTATGTCACCATGAAGCAGTGCGATTACAACATCTTGGGACTTTCCATCACACAGTCTAGGTAAAGATTCTAACTACATGCCTGTGTCATAATCACATAGTAGCCAAGCAATACAACTGATATGATAAAACAGATCAAAACCTTAATTAATATACAAAGTATTATGTAACATTTGTACTATACATGTTACATGTATGTGTAGTTATTACATGTACATTATTACATCTATTATGTGACATGTACATTACATGTATCTTTAATACTTATCCTCAGATGGGAATAGGTGCAAAGCCCTCCCTTTCCCCCTTCTTTTGCCATTGACGTTACAGCTGCATGCAGTTGCTTTCTTGCATCAGGGCAGCTCGCAGTTCAGTTTGGAAGACGAGGCACCACAGTTTGGGATGGCAGAGAAGGTTACCAGCCCTAATTCTTTGTTCTGACACCGCTTTTCTGGAGAGCTGAGCCACTCTGTGAATAATCTGAACCCCGTTTAGAGGATGCTGCTGTAAACCGTTGCCGGTTTCAGTAAGAGGCAGTGATTCCACAGCTGTCTCATGAACAGCTTGGTCTTTTGTGTGCTGGGTGCCAGGCAGACAGCTGGGGTCGATAATCTGCCGTCCCAAGCTATGCCATCCCCACTTGTGAATGATGATCTGAGGTCTCTGGTAGCAGTGGTAGATACCCCAAGGTAGATCAAGAGCAAGCACTTTCTAGTTCGGTTTCCTACAGAAAGAAAATCTGCGTGAATATGCTGTCTGCTCTGCCACTGGTTACTTTTGAAACCTTTGGCCACCTTCAGCCATATCTCTCAGAGACACTAATAGTATAGAAAATAAGAAGTTGTGTAGAAGATAGAGATTCTATTAATGTTCCCTCAGCAGGGAAAGCTACTGTAGGAATTTGTATCTTGCTAGATTCCAAGAATCCACATGGGCAAAGGATGTTGCAGACATGACTCATAATTTCTGCCGCTCACAGAATGCCTGTGGCATGTTCAGCCCTATCGGAGAAGGTTTAGAGGGCAGCATGCTCAGAGTTTTATGGAGTTTTTAAAATTTCCACTACTGAGTACTAGTGGAGCTGGTCAGCTACTAGAATAAACAGTATTTTGAAATTAGTACATTGCTACACAGTACCACAGTACTCTCTAGTTTCTTTACAGAGGATCTAAGAGTTGAGCAGGTATTAAATATAGATTATATTTGACTGTGAATAAACTTTTATTCAATTTAGGATTAAATGATAAAGTCTGTGGAGGGAAAAAAAAGCCCTCAAGACATCCAAACAGTTATTTAGTCTTACAATCAGAAAATTACCTTTAACAGCATAGACTATTTCACAGAAAAGAAGTCACAACAGGGCAGCCTGTGTTCCCTTTCTCAGAGAGCGTGGCTGTTCCCAGCGCAATGTGATTTTTTTCAGGCCTTCAGTTTTGGTTTTGCATGCAGGGCATGTATTTGCAGCTCTCTCGCTATCAAGTGTGAGTCTAAACAGGACACATACCTCAAAGAACACCTACATCTTCAGAAAAGCAATGTAACATGCTTCTCAGCCAGCTTTCTCCCCTTCGTCCTTCCCAGTCCCTCTTTAAAATGGTTGAATAGAAATTTTTCTACATGTGGAAATTTGCTTTACGTAGCCGACAGTACAGTTAGGTTTTCAAGCTAACATTTTGTCTGGCAAATGACTGTCTACTAGCCATTAAGTCTTGTAGAGGCAAGTAACTGGCACTGTAACCTCCACCCATTTGTTCATTAATATACTCCAGAGTAGTTTGCATAAAAATTTCAATTTCCTACCCAGCATGGAAAATAGCCAGTGACAAGAGGAAACAGTACAGAGAGAAAGGAGAGCATCTTGCTGCTGACTATATTTCCACAAATCTCAAGGACTTGGTGGAAAGCAGATAGTTATATAAAAATTTACTTCTCTAGGCCTGTATGGGTGAATACTGTTATTATTCCTGTAGAAACACATCTAGGGAATCTTATTCATAATTAAATAAGCATGAAATAGGAACTAACCTTCTTGTTCCTTGTCCAGGGTAGTGGAAAAAAACTGGTCTAGACAGGCAAATACACTTACTGTTCTTTGTTATAAGCTGCATACCTCCACTACAGTTCTGGTTACACAGCCTTGTCTATCAGCAAGTGAAAATAACGAACTTGTTTCTTGACCAGTTTCCTTGAAAATACCAGGTGGCAGGTGTGCCCTAAGCATACAAAATTAACTGTAAATTCATAATGTTGCACACTTGGGAAAATATGTGCTGGTAAATGGAACAGGGGTCTGAATTTTGCTCAACAGTGAGCTATGCAGACGTATCATCCTCCCTCTCCCCTCCTGACCCCTTCTTTGGTGGCTTTTACAGGGATGCTGAAGCAAGGTTTCAAGTGAGGTTTCATTTCTGACAAAAGCATCAGACCCTGAACTAATAAAGTCAACACATTCTGTTCAGAACTGATCAGGCACCTGTGTCTAGAAACGTTTAAAAAACAACGGCCCACGCTCGTAACACACAGCTCAATTTTTTATAGTAAATTTGTGGGCTCCTAATGGGGTTTGGGCAACTAGATTTTCTGATTAGACACCAAACTAGAGGAGCACACTGTGGTTGAAAGAGATCAGTTTTTACATTACTGTATATTTCAGCTGTTTAAAATAAATAGCACTGCACAGGACTTCTTCACAGATACTGAAAATAGGGACTTCTGAAGTGTTCAGTTGCTCATAGAGAAAGCAAAACAGAGCTGGTTTATCCCTCTAAAATAACGTGTAAAATACACATGCCTTACATCTGCAGCTAGACTAAGCTAAGGAAAATAGGTCCCATATTATCCCTGACAGTATGACTATGAATTGTACATAAACCTATTGTAGGCATCTTTTTGCCTAAAAATATTTGGTATATTTTGGTATCAGTATATCTCCAGCTGGTGAATGATATTTTGAGAGATGTAGGAGACCCTGTTACCCAGTATCTTAGATATATATTTTTTTTTCATTGAATAACTCCTTGTACATATTGACTTTAATCCTATAAAGATTTATGCATATGCTTACACTGATGCACGGAAAACACTCCAACAACATGTTGTGATCAGTCTTCATGGAATAAAAAAAACTAAGCATCTCAGAAAGCTTGAGGTTTGGGTCCTAAAATTATTCTGGAAATGTGTGGTGATGCTACAGGGATAAGGAAGTTTATCCTTACTTTATAAAATTTCTCTTTAAAACCATCTATCTTTTGTTTGAAATTTATGCTTTTCTGAAGTTTCTGTCACGCTGTAAATAATACGCTGTATTTTGTACACTGGAGTTACCCTTAGAGAAAAACTGATGGTCACAGAAAAGATAACATAGCCTTAAAGATAAACTGACATTTTGACTGGACTTATTGATTGACCATTTTGTACAGGAAGAAATACTTGGAAATAACTTATTTGAAGAAATGACAATTTGTGCTGTGTACTCCATTATCAGAAGTTATGAAGTAGTACTATAAGGAATATACTTTACTCTAACAATTTTAATAGGAAAGAGTATTCACCATAATAATTTCTAAGCTATTCTACATTCACAGTTGTATTATCGTAGCCAGTGAGTACCTTCATAGGTAACTTATTCAATACCAAATGCCATTTATATGAATTTGCCATTTTAGTGCATAATCAGGCCAGCATTGTTACTGATTCTCTGATAAACTGTTAGTTTTACTTGTTGGTGGCTTTTTTTTTTTTTGTTAGCAGCTTTGCATGATTTACCCCTTTGCATAGCTTCCTGACATTTCACACGTCTATAGCCCCCCCAACCCTATCTTCAGAAGCTCCCAAGCTTTTTTGTTATAGGCAGAGCATTTTTGTTATATGCTCAAGGAATAACAGAAGACAAACAGTATCTTAGTCTATGCCCATACCTACACTAAATTTGCACCAAGTCATAAATGAAGTGACATCAATACGTGTTTGTGTGGGCAAGGCATGATACACAGATCTGTGGGTATGGGAGTCCGGGGGTAGATGAGTTGATACATAAAGGTCCCATCCAGCTAATTTTTCCATTTCTGTGATTTCTAAAAAGAGGGGGTGGAGGACAAACTGACAGATGGGAAGTATGTTTACTCTCTCTTGTTTTCAGATCTGGTGTATCAGCATCCAGCAATGCCAGCTGAATGTGGATTCAGGAGTTGGAGGACGACTATTCATCACCTCATCTCCTTTTAATTCTGCAGAGGGAAATAAGGATCGTCTTTCTTTCAAGGTATATTCCTGAATTAGACTGTTTTGCCTTGCAATGTAGCGTGTGAGACCACAAAGCCCTTCTGCACCTAGAGAGGCAGCTCTCTTACAGAGAGCCTTATCTGAACAATTCGTGATAGTTAATAAAGAAGGCACTTCAAGTCTTGACACAGTGAATATTACACAGGTAAATCAGTCTTCAGGAGCTGATTGCAGACAAGCTCTTTCACAGCATACATCTTTCATTAGCAGTACTAATTGTTTGGATACTAGACATCTATAGAAAGAGGTGAGTAAATGGAAAACAGTATTACAGAAACAATAACAAGGTGAAATATGTAGGAATGGTAGCAGGTGGTAGAGCCACATGACATTAGATTTGCCAAGTACAATTTGTATTGTCTCAGGTTCTGTATTATCTGCCAAATATTACCTTAACTTCTCAGAATCAAGGAGAAAGAATACCTTCGTCCTTATTTTTGCACAGTATTTGCTAGTATTTTCAATTGATAATTTTAAGCACTATTCTTTTAATGTTCTATAGCCTCCTGCTTACAGCCTGCTACTGATAAGCCTAATAATAAGAAACAAAACCACAGTAGGTAGTTACTCATAGGGCTTT
Organism: Numenius arquata; assembly: GCF_964106895.1. Lineage (NCBI taxonomy): Eukaryota > Metazoa > Chordata > Aves > Charadriiformes > Scolopacidae > Numenius > Numenius arquata. Next base: position 43,537,418 of record NC_133582.1, on the reverse strand, counting down.
TAAGCACAGCTGCTTGGGCAGTCACGCATGTGTTGCAGTGACTTCATGCAACAGAAGTCAAAGGGACAGTAACAACCTTAAAGTAGAATAAAAGCAAGGTGTACTAGTGTATGTATCAGGGTAAAATTTTATTAACTAATACATGGTGAAGAATATACAAAAGCATGTAACTGGATTTTTCTGAAGGCCTAGATTGCAGCCACAACTATACCGAGTTGGGAGGAATGTCAGAGAGCTCCGCTTCACGTTCTCTGCCAGAAGCGTTTTCTGCCTCGGCTTCTGTGCATCACGCCTGGTGTAAACCAAGCACGAGGGTGGTGTAAAAGGCTCCGTCTGTCATGTTGGCTCAGATCCACTCGACAGAAGCCGGAACCCATGAAAGTAAAAGATGAGAAATCAGAATTGTGAACCCACTTCCTCCTCTCCCTGCTCTGCCCTTCCCCAGCTTGTACTTCACCAGGAGCAGGAGGAGCACCTTGTTCTAGATGGCTGCTTGCAAAATGAGGGCAGTCAGGGTGCTTCATGCCCCTTCCTCAGCCCTCCTGTAAGAGCACAGGGACCACTCACAATTTAGACTGGGGGACTTAAATTCCTTAAAGAAACAAAATGTTTTACAAAGAGTGATAGAAACCAGTCATTTTACCGCTTCAGAAAGCCAGCATACGCTTCCTGGCTGGTTGCTCTGCCCCAAGCTGGTTTCAGTTCAGTATTCAGAAAATGCCTGGCAAACAATAAATCAGGTTCAAGTTAGAACAGTCCTTGTAACAGCCTGGTGTAGCAAAACATTTCTAGATGATGCAGTGTCTTTCTGGACAGTAGGAATGCAAAGACTCAGTTGCATCAGTAGGTTCTTGTTGAGATGAGTGATGTTAGTTACAGCATTAACCATCCCTGTGGAGCACCTGTGCAACGCTACCTTAGCAGGGTCACAAATTATCAACATAATTCAGAACCATTTCTTTTTCTCTGTAATTTTCTAAACAAAGCTTTTCCTCTGGAGTCATGGTAGCTCCTCATTAACTCAGAAGTAATACGATCACAAAATGGATAGGGCCCATTTACAGCCATATTAATCCCAATCAGGGACAGAATGCAGTTCTGCACTTACCACAGGGAGTTCAAAGAGTAACAAAAGACCTGTTTTGTAGGAAGCACATCTCGAGGCTGGAGAGACCTGGATTTGTTCTGGATGTCAATTCTTCCTCTCTTGTTAAAGGGAAAATACAGAGCAATCTGGTATCACAAGTCCACACTGACATCTAGTGCTGAAAAAATTGCACTAGCCAGTGAGGAAACAAAGAAGGAAAAAGGTGTTGGACTGGAATGAAAAGTCTAAAAATATAGCAACGCTTCCCTCCTGCTTTATGAAAGTGACTGGTGGTTTGTGGATCTCTCTGATGGGCAGGATGAACCCTCTCTCTGATGGCTCCATGAACTTGGGTGCTGTGGGGGCACCTCCAGGAGCACTGCATGTGGTACCAGGTCTGACGGCCAGCCACTCAGTGTAGCAACTCCTGGCTGCCCCTAAAAACTGCTCTTCGGGACATAAGGAATCTTGAGTTGTGTCTTACTTAAGTTTGGTTTGTGGCCACCATTACTGTAGGACTTGGTCTGGAGCAGCCTAACTCGTAGAGTACTGCTGCCAATGGGCCAGTAATCTTGATTTTACAAAGACTCCACAAGGATGAAATGTTCTCACTTCCCAATCTGAGAAGAGAATTCCCTGGTAAATCAGAAAGATTCCCTCTCTAAGGTTCTCCTAGGGAAAGGGGTCATTTGTTTAGCGGTGGCTCTTAGTTGTTAATGTTCTCTTACCTCCCATTTTGATATAAAACATTCTCACCATTTTTACACACGCACAAAAATTTGCAGTTTGTAATATTTTACTGTGCCTTTAAGGGCAGGCAAAGACTGTAAAACAAAACATTTGTGATTTTTTTCATTGTAATTTCTACCTTCCGTGGGGAAGTAAAAAGTAATAATAATGTACAGAATAATGAGTGTTTTTCAGTGTCTTAGCTGCCAGCACACTTCCTTCCCTGTCACCAGGGAAATGGTGAGATTAAAACCATGTGCTCTGTGTGCTTCAGAAGTGAGATATGCATGTCAGTGTTGTATAAATCATCAAAGGAGATGAGCAAAAGGACAGATCCAAAGCCACCAAGATCAATGGACGTTTGTTTTTTTTTTCCATTGAATCCCATGAGCTTTGGATCAGGTCCCGGCAGATGTCAGAGCTCTGCCAACCCCACTGAGAAACTGTAGTCCAAATGCTGGCATGCTGTTTGGCAAGTCACAACCATAAGGTTAAGCAGAGGTTGGCAGATGTTTCCTCCATGGAGGGAATCCTGATGTTGGCAAGCAGGACTTCACAGCGGGATGCAGCACGAGGGACTTCTTGTTTCTCTGCATGGAGGCAAAGCAGGTCCTAACCTACCGGCCATTGCTATATGTGAGGACATCCTCTTCCTCCAGAAACCTTATGCACGTTGGCAAGCTGAATGTCCTACCATTCCCATTTGTTAATACCTGGGAAGAGGTCTTACCTCCTCCTCTTCCACAGCCCAACAAGCAAAAAATGACAGGATTTAGCCCTTGCTGCCTATGTGAAAGCCTCAGAAGGAAATTTGGCTTTCATCCTGTCCATAGTACCCTTCCTCCCCTTGTAGCCAGAAAGCCCAGGTACTCAAATGTAATTTCTTCTTTTAATATTTGCAATTCTTTGTTTTTCTGAACAAAAATGATATAGAAGTAAGCACATTGTCATATTTAGGCTGTTTTGGTTTTTTTCCCCCATCTCTTGTAATCAACAACCGTATGCAGATTTTAAAAGCGTTTCAGACTCTTGTGTCTGGGCTGGACAGATTGGGACGTACAGGGAGGATTGGCAGGCCCAATTAGACAATGAGTAGCATAAGTAGCTGTCAAAAAATAAGGCTAGAGCAGGAGAAAGCATGTGGCATCTCTCACTATATAAGCTAGAGTGATTGGCATACCCCGTCAGAAACTCTTATTTTCTGATTTAATGGGGGCTTAAGACAAATTGTCTCACAGCTGAGACTATGCAAATCAATCATTAAAATGTAGGGTTAGAGCCTGATGTCAGTTTAAATTCCATTAATATCAGTGGAACCACACTAAATTTATCCACCCAAATTTATAGGGTGCAAAATTTGGCCCATAATTATTATTAGGAGCAAAGGCATACAAAACTGTATCACGTCTAGAATTTTCTTGAAATAAAAAGTAACAGAATAGTAACAACCCAAAATGTAGACTAGACTAGAGTAGAATAGAAAAATGAGGAAAAAGAAAAGGAGAAGGAAAAGAAGGGGAAAAGGAAAGAGGAAAAGGAGAGGAAGGGGACGAAGGAAAAAGAAAAGAAAAGGGAAAGAAAATGAAAGGCTGAAAGAAATGCCAAGAAAAGGATGCAGGAATTTAGGAAAATTCCCTGATGAAATTTAAAAACATGGAAAAAATTTCCACATGTATCGTAATAATACTGAGTTAAATTACTTCAACATTGGTGTCATCATATCACGTTCTTGTCCATGCTTTCATTTTCAGCTTTTAAGAGGACCCAAAGGGCATGCAATCTGATGATAGCAAATTATTCAAGAAGATGCCACTATCATTTTAACGGTGACTAGTTTGCAGAGCATATTTGGTGCAGTGATTGAACGTCCCGAATATTCAGCTGACATTAGTTCCTAAACCTTTGGGAACATAGGAGAGTGTGTTAAAAACAATGTTTTTTTTCAGTACGATACTAGACAATAAGAGATATAATCCCAACTAACAGCACTGACTTGCTTTGTGCTGAACACATTCTATTTTAATGAATTTTCAGATATGTTTTGGGGAGTAGTGAGTTAGGTTGAATGGTAATATTTTAGTGTTCTGCACTTAATAGTAAAGTCCCCCACCTGATCTTTTTTCTTATGTTTGGAAGTGTGGTTCGGTGAAGGGAACACTCCTGTTCATACAAACAGCATGGGTCAGGGCTACTTGTCAGCGAGGGCTGCAGGATCATAATCCAAATCAGAGAGCCTCTGTGGGGCCTTTTAGAGACTCAGTGGCTTAGGACTTTGATAAATCCCCAAGCTGGGGTGAAGGAGTAACTTTTGTAAGGCAGTAGGCTGGTTTTGCAAATGATTGCTGCCCATGAGACAGGAATGACAGGGTTTTGGCAGCATACAGGCCCATGCAGCAGCAGAATAGGCTGGAGGGGATGACACGGCTACCAACCTTGCCTCATCACGCTGCTCTTATCTCAGAGGCTGGCATCCTTGCCTGGAGCTGACAGAGGGATACAGACAGCTTGACGTCTTAGAGGAAAGCAAAAAGGATTGTCAGTCGGGAACACTGTCAGTTCAGAAGCTGCTGCATGGCCCTTGGGCCCCCTCCCCTGCAAGGGTGGGAGAAGGGGAGGAGCAGCCCTGCTTTAATCTGAGCTAATATCCTGATGCTTCGGAGTTTGGCTATGAAGAACTTCTAATCCAAGCTGGCTGTCCTCAGTGACAAAGAAAAATGTAAATGTGTGACAACAGTTATGGAGTGCAGTGTTTTGGACAGTGATCGTCAAAGAAAATAATGCTTTAGAAAATTCACAAATACATAAAAACCCCTCAGCTGAAGAAACTAAAGAGCCTTTTTTTTTTTTGCAGCTCCTTCCCTACATTTTGAGTAGTTCTCCTTGCCTTTATCTGAAAAGGGTTCTTTCCAGAATAATTTCAGTCTTCATACTTCAATTAAAATTGTATTTGATCATCTGATAGTTTGCTCTGTCCCACAAAATTACAAGGCAGTTTTCATCAGCTGTAACTCACCTGATCTGATGTGTCTCTACTGATAGGACTCAACCCAGGTCTTTGACTCAGGTTCCTGTTTGCAATGGAGGCTGAAGAAAAAAATCTTAATGTACTCCCATTTTTTATGAAGGACATTTTGCAAAGGGAAGCGAAAAAAGGAAAACTGAATAAGGATGCTAAAAATTATTAAAAACATTATGTTAAATCCAAAATTATTCACATGAAAAATTCTTTCCCAGTGGCAGAAGCTGGAAAGAGGGAGCAATGCTTGGAGAGCAGCAGCATAGGTCACAAGAAAACTTGTCCTTGTTTTTCAGCTATCTGGCTTGATTACTTGGGCAACTTATAAGTCACTTTGTCTCTTGTTGATTCAATTCCTCCCTTTCTACTCTCTACCTCTTTATCATTTTGTCAGGATAAAACACATTACAAATTACAAGAAGCTCAAACAGTAAGTAAAAGGCCCTTAATAAGCACAGAAGGTCAATACATTTTATACTAGATCCCCACAATAACAAAAGCTTTGGAAGCACAGAACTCTTACAGAAGTCATGGTACCCAAGTTATGCCAGTCACAAAAATCCCCTGCCACTAATGCTAGCCGGCTCAGCAGAGCCATGAAGCACAGAACATGCAATAAAAAATTCTGAAAAAATCCCCTGTAAGTTCACATAGAGCAGGATATATTTTTAAAATGGGTCACAGGAATACTTTATCATGTAGAGATTGTTGTGGGTAGAGAAGCCACATCTGAATTCACCTGGGGATTTATAGATATGACCTATACTGGAATATAATAGATGAATATTCAGTCAATCAGCAGCTGACATAAAATAAATGTGTTTACTGTTAATACTGCTTTCACAATTAATCACAAAACCCCAGGAATCAGATGCTACTGCACCCATTGTTTTTTGTTAACATCACTGTGTGGTGAATATTAGGGCTTTCTCAGGTAGGAAATTAATTCTTATTAAAATGTCTTGAGGGCATCAAAACTGAAGTAATGAGACAGGAATGAGCTGGGAGTCCAGGGGCAAACGGGGTGGGGGTTTTATATAAAATAGCTCCTTAATAATCTGTAGGGGGAAGCTCATGAGAAAGGAGGAGTATGCCAGATGGAACCAGCTTTGCCTGTTGCCTGAATAGAGCCTTTCACCCTGTTTTAGAGAGGTAGGGTGAAACGTTGTCAAGGCTGATCAGTCCCACAGGCAGACAGTAAAGAATTTGGACTGTCTCTCTCTATTACTGTTTGTTAACTGAGCTGACTGCCAGCTTGGACCATTGGTAGAAGTTTAATTATCAGCCCTGTTGTTTTCATTACAAACTGGTGTTCCTTGGGGTTTTGTCATTTCAGTTCTTAAGGCCTTTCTGTGTGTGGTTTGACCACAGAGGTAGCAGAACTAGATTGATTCAGAAGCAGATTTAGCCAGACTGGTGCTGAAATTGTGGTTAAACTACCCTGACATACCTCTTCACCTCTTTCTGTAACACACATGCTAAAAATCCTGCCATTATATTTACTGGAGTCCCACATAACTAGAACCACATCAATAGTCTTTGCAGAAAAAGCCTTCCTAAGAGGCGTGTGATTAATCTGGACTCTCTTAATGAGGCTGCAGCCTGGCACATGTGCAATGGGCAGGTCAATTGGTCAACATTTGCAAGGAATTCTGAATTATACTCCAAATTTTGGTTCTCATGGACCTCATAAGATCTTTTCCCTATCCTCCTTTTCCAGATCTGGGATATGCTAGTCTCCCAGTTCTACTGGTTAATAAAGGTCTGAAAGCATAGTTGTAATTGGGAGGCTTACATGTATTTTACATACCAGCAAACTGATATTTCTGAAAAGTGAGAATCTGAAAGGACAGAAAGCAGATTTTTATAGACAGTATTGCCTTATGCTGATTTTCAAAGAAACATGGAGTTTTGTGGTTGTGGGTTTCTGGTTTGGGTTTTTGTTTGGTTGGTTGGTTTTTGGTTTTTTTTTTTCCCCCACAAATCAAACAAGATCTAGAAAGCAATTAGTTCCTCCTCTTCTCCACAGCAGACAGTGCTTTTGAAGTCTTTCCAGAGTACTTGTCATCAAAGTATTTGTTACCTACTTGTCCAGGTCTTTAGAGGGCTACAGTATATTATTTTGGAAGGTGTAATTCTATGGTTGCACATCCAGCATGTTGTATGGCTATTTGTGTAGGTAGACATTATATAATGCTTCCAGAAAACATTTCCACGGTTGCAAGAAAAAAGTTGGAATTGATGAACCAAGTTTTCCTGTGCTGCATATTTCAGGTTTAGCCCCTCAGGATCTGTCTCCGCTGCAGGTTTAACTCAAGTGAGCAGCAGACCCAGCCAGAGGGTGCGCAGGTCTGCATTCAAGTGCCATCACACATCTCCATCCTAGTCCCCCTTCCTGTGAGAGAGGAGGATGGGCAAACAAAGGTGGAGGAACTGTACAAGCACTTTGGTTGTCATTTGTGTTTGGTTTCAGAGCTGCTGTTTATATCCCACAACACTCAGCATTATACCAAGCCAAGCTGCTCCGTCATTCGCCTCCAGTGGGCCGCGGGCCATAACTAGAACTAGAGCTATCAAAACGGTTTTCCTTACAAAATGTAGCCCCCAGGTTGCCAGTGTGACTGTCAACAGCACAAGGATTTAGGGTTATAACCCAGCCTAGTGCAGGGCAAAGGAAATGCTGGGGTGAGCTGGTCCATATTTGTGGAGACACCAGAGATTTGGGCGTAGCATCCAGGTAGGACCCCCAGGGAATCCCTAGGGACGGCCGACCTTTGAACCACATGGACACAGACAAATGGGGGATCATTTCGACTTGCCCGTCCTAATCTGTCTCCTTGTCACGGCTTGCTGATACGGAGCTGCACAGATACGTCCACCGCACCCCAGGCAATGCCCCTATCTCAGGAGACATCTATAAACCATTTGCAGATCCTAAGCGAATCCAATTTAGCGTATATGGATATGTGTTATCCAGCCCGTACAGGATGAATTTTAACGGGTGCATAAGCGCTGTGTAATCATTGTTTTGTATGGTATTTACGCATGCTTTATAAAGATACCGCCCTCTGCATAGCTGGGGTGTTCCTCCATTTGTATGGTAATGAATCAGCATTCAGGGAGCCTTTTCTGTGCTGCTTCTTACCCAGCCCTGTTCCCTCTGATATCTGCACAAGGCCCCCAGCAGCAGAGCCGCTAATGAAGGTAGGGGAAGATGAGGACAAAGAGCCCCGCCATACCTATTGAGGGAGAAATCTGCATCTGAAAGTGCCTGCTTGGAAATGGGCGAGGTGCCAAACAGCAGGGAGAAGGGTGATGCTCTGGAATATAAAGGAGGGCGTACTATTATCTCTTTCTGTCTTTAAGTCACTGATTATTTGTTTAAAAAAAAAAAAAAAGGAAACAAACAAGAGGAACCGTTTATTTGACAGCAGCACGTTTTATATTCATACCCCAGACAAGGCAACACCCATTCTCTCCCACAGACCTGCCTGCTGCTGCGAGTCTTCTAATGCTGCAACCATTCCCCTGTTCCACCTCTCCCTAATAGAGCCTCTACCAACAGCTGATGAATGTGCTGGATCTGCAATTGCCCCAGGATGCAGCAGTCAAGGCAGGGCTATCTGAGCGTGTAGCTGATGTAAGCGCTTGTTTTCAGGGATCACTGCCTTTTGGGGAGTGTACGTTTTACAGTTGAACACATGATGCCAACACCTCAGGCCACAGCAATCACCATTGCTCAGCAGCCATCACTATTCCAGTTGAATGGTGGTTTTTTTTTACTGTTTCTGAGCAAATATGCTGCCATGTTGTTTTTGTAGTTCTTCTGCTTCCACGCCTTCTCGCTTGTCTACCGTGGGGAAGGCACCTAGATGTTTCCCACCGTAGTCCCTCTGCATACCCCGCTGCCTTCAATAAAAGAAAGCTTCCTCCAAGAGACCCTGGTCCCTCCAAGGTCCCAAAGTTTAGTGGTATCTCCTACTGAATAAAGGTCAAAACTCACAGCTCGCCTCAAAAGAGAGAGCGAGAAACACCTCAGCGGCAGGCTGCAACAGCAGAGAGTTCTTCAGTACTCAGCTCACGGGGGGACAAACTGCAACAGGAGCCTGGCTGACATGTAGAAACTGCATGCCCAGCCAGCATCAGTGGGTACGGTAATGCTGAAGAAGCAGCCTGTGGTCTTCCTTCTCATTTTCCGTAGCTAGGCTGAGTAGTAGACAGCAGCTCTTCTTCTGGAAATAAAAAAAGGGGGCGGGGGGGCACTATAAGTAAGCCCAGAATGAAAGGGTTCAACTAGGAAAGACAGTCTTCCCCCAGCAACCCATAAATTATGCTTAGCTCTAAACCAGGTTTTCAGCATGGTGGAAGGAAAGCTTCGGGCCCCTCAGTGCAAGTTTGATAACAGCGTGTGAATCGCACACCAGTGGACCTGGGCTGAGAATTTGCTATCAAAATCTCAGCTACCCCAGTGCTAGAAGCATCCCAGTTGAGGCTCATCCAGGATTAATCTGCAAAAACTAAGAAAGAGAAGGAGCAATGATTGACATGGTAATACAGCATCTCCCATGCAAAAACGCCCTCACCCCCTCCAGCATTTTCATAACCAAATACACACCTTGTTTTGCACTATAAAGAGCATGGGAATGAAATGTGATAATGAGACATAACGAGATGCATGTATAAGACAAGCTGTGGACAGGCAGTGAACATAAAAAGAGACACATACATGTGCACATAGGGAAGAAGTGGCAGATAGGCACTTTCTTATAACTAGTAACAATAATCATGACAATAATCAAGTTCTGTTTTCGTTTTCCATCCTCCATGTGTTTCCATCCTCCATCCTCTATGCACCTTTGTGTATCTGGGGAAAAGAAGCAAAAATGTCCACTAATATCCACTTTCAGGTTAGGGTTAGGGCAAGTTTACTTCAGTTGCCTTCCTGCCCCTTGCATTCTGCATTTTTTTTCTTTATTGAAGAAAGCTGCATGGAAAGCCTATAAGAATGCATTTTACAGAGAATATTGGAAAATATCGGTTCGGAATTCACTTTCCACAATCCATGGTGCACCCAGCACTAAAAGCTGCGTTCACCTTACCAGGAATCAGAAGCAGTGCCAGACCTGCCTCTGTTTCTTACACTTGCAAAATTAATATCAGTAAGCTTCAGATCAGAAAGGACTTGGAGAGATTGTCTGGCAAATATTTTCAAATAATAAATAATAGGGGGGAAATAAAAATGCCTGGACAGTGCACCAGCAGAAAAACAGGCAATATTTGTTCACTAAACTATCTTCTGATTATTGACATATTGCAAATAGTCAGCATTAGAAGCAAAAAGAAGCTGTCATCTATCCGTATCCTCCTCTTTTTGAACTGTTTCCAGTGCTAATTGCAGCAGAGGAGCATTCCGGACCAGAATCCTCTGGCTTTTCCACTCATTGCTTAGAGGAACTCCAAGGCGACAAAAAATTGCAGGTTTCCTGGCTTTTTTTTTTTTTGCAGTAACCCTTTTGTCCTTTTGCCTTTTTGCGAGGCCACAGATCCACAGCAACAACCCTGTAGCTGAAAGCCTGTTGTAAGCTGAACCAACAGTAGCAGATGCAGAAACAGATTTCCTTTGGGAAAGAATGTCAAGTCAGTCTGACAGCTGTAGTGGCAAGTACTAGCAATGTTCATTGCCCTTGTAAAGCTTGGGGATAAACATCCCTAAAATGTCAATGACTGATGGTGGAGATTGAGTAGAGTGTAGGTGTTGTAGTACACAGTATACATTCCCGTGCTCTCATTGCATAAAAACGAGATGATAAAAATAAATTACAAAAATGAATGATCATTTATATCGGGCAGGGTGTAATTGCCGACGCCGTGGCGTGGAGCTCATGGGCAGGCAGTGCTAGGGTGGGCGAAGACACTTCTACGCGAACATGTCATGGTGATCAGTGTTCATTGATTCTTTTAGTCCCCTGTATCTGTTACTGTCTAGGTAAGGTTACATCCTCTCACTGAAGCAGAGATTGTTTATGCATAGCACAGTGGCAAGAGCTATGCACACATTAAAAGGTGGGTATGGTTCATTCCTGCTGATGGAAGCAAACCCCTGGCAGAAGATAAACAAGTTATTCCACCGTGGCATGGAGGTCTCTGTAGCAGACTTGGGGTATTTCTGGTGTGGTTTTGCTCCCTATTCAAAAGAAACATTTGCTTTGCTCCCCACGCTGCAGCCTTGCAGGAGAAGTTCTGCTGGCTGCACAGCATCTTTCTGGACTGGGAAATGTGCCTGCCTTATGACACTGAAGCCACCCTCTAGGCAGGCAAATTTTTCGTCTCAGCCATCCTTCCAGATACCATCTTTTTACCCTTTTCACCCTAGAGGGCAAGGAAATTACTGGTGGGACATCAACAAGGAAGGGAATTTCACTGACGAAACCAGCAGCCCGCTTATCGTTGTTACTTTTTACTCATGCCTGGATCATCTTGCAGTGGTTTCTATGACAACAGAAAAATTATTTCTTAACATAAATCAAGTTTGTCAGACTTATGCTTGTGCATGGCACTTGCTGAAGGCTAGATAAGCAGTTCTGAGACCGAAAGCAGACAAACCGATCCACTCTATGAAAATGGGGGTGCCAAGGATCTGCAATAGAAAAGATTCCTTATTTTTCTAGGAGATTTGCTTTGAGTATTGAATTGTGGTTGTTCTTTTATATTATGAGAAAGAAAAGCATGAGAATAGTGAACGTCATTAATTAATACACTTATGTTTTAAATACAGAGACTTTGGGACAAATCAACTGTGTTTCTAAGAGCAAAAGTGTGAATATTCAGCACATAAACAACATATGAAGATGAGGAAAGGATAAGATTGATAGAAGCTCCTTTTTAGAAAATGTGAAGGGATTTCTGAAAATCACATTCTGTGCCCTGGGTAATAATGATCATAAGTCCTGGTAACCTGGTCCCCAGAGTGCAAAATCTTAAGTTTAGCTTTTGCTTGCACATTTTCTCTCATCTTGTCCTATGCCATCTTTTCATTAGACCCTAAAAATATAGTTATCATTGACAGATTGGAAGGACTATTTTGCAGACAGTTCATCCCTATTACATGTGTTTCTGCTGCATAGCAATGAGCTTTTTAAAAAGGTATAAATTTCTGTACAGCCTGAGTGATGAATGGTAGCACCCCATATTTGTTTACTCTAGAATGATCATAATTTTTAGTTATGACAAAACCCTTTCAGAAGCTTAGTGCAATTTGTAGCATTGACATAGCTATTGGGTTTAGGCAGTGGGTTATCCTTGTTAATCTAAAATAGGTGGTTAATGGACTGTTTTAGTTAAGCTGTCTCTGACTGAGGGGGTATCTGTTCATCCTGTGAAGGAGAACAAACTCCGTGCCTGGGTATGGAGGATGGGCTATGGTACAAATACAGGCGAGCATATTGCCTTCTGTCCACACACAACTCCTGCTCGTCTCAAAGGGAGCTTCACAGACTGAGCAAAGGCAAAGCCTCATCTTTTGCTGTGGAAGGTAATGCACTGTTTACTATTCTTTCATTCTGTTAGTGCTTGATTCGGCAGAACTCAGTAGGAGTGGTTTCTGTTCCCTTCCTTCCCATCTTCCTTTCTGTTTCTGCTCTACTTCCTTCTTGGCATCTCTCCTGTCTTCATCCTCCTCCTTCCAGCAATTCTAAACCCAGCCTCAACTGCATCTTGGCTTCATTTCCGTTCATCTCCATCTGCTAAAATGTATTCATGTATTATGTATCAAATGTTGACATTTATAATGGTGTCAATAAGGTTTTGAGTCAAAGCCTGAATGGAAACAAGCAGTTTGGACAGCGTTTACCTCTCTTGTCATCTTGCTTTAGGCTATTTTCAGACTCAAGAAAGGAAACACTGCGCAGTTGAGTCCTACTCGGAAGTTTTCCCAGACAACCGTGATGGATAGTAGCATTTTTTGTTCTTTAACCCCAGCTTAAATGCCAAAGAGTATGGTGGTTCCATGTGGTTAACTCATACAGCAAGTGGGCCCAGTGTTTCAAGAATACTGTATCAAAGTAAACATACACAACTGCAGTAAAGTGAATGTGTACGTCTTTTGAAGCATCTGTGTACATACATATGCATGATTGGGAGTGGAGTTCTGTGCTTAGAGCTGCAATTCCACAGCAGTTTAGTATGAGCTAAGGTGGGGTTGCCCTCCACCTTCCCTTAGGTGCACTCTCCATTTTTCTCTTCACTGATATTTCTCTGATCATACAGTGAGCCAGTTAAAGGAGAGAAACTAGCACCTCATTTCATGGGAAAAAAAAAAAAAGAAAGAAAAAAAGAAGCATTTTCTTCCAATTTAGCTCTCCAAACCGACTCACTGCAGGATTAAGTGTGTTTTTGCCAGTGTGAAGGAGAGCCAGAAAATCCAGCCAGCGGTGTCATGGGGCAGAGGGGCAGGTAGTCAAGAGGTAACAGCAACCCAGGTCAGCTTAGAGGCTGACAGAACTGCAGCTTCAGTGGGGATTTTGAAAACATCAGGCATGACTTTGCTGTATCCATAAAAGCAGCAGAGGTCTGTCAAACTTGCTTCAGAAGTATTGTGGTATTAGGGATGCTTAAATTTACAGCCCTGTTTTCCATTTCTTGTCTTCAATATATTGATTGCTACTCTTTCTCCAAGCTGTTTGCTATACATCATACTTTCATTTTTAGTAGAGGTCTCAGACATATTTTGTCAGCTCTGGATATCTGGATAAGACAAATTTCTTCTGCTGTACAGATTTGTTTGATTTGTGTTTATGGATATCCATATCTGGCTATTTGGATCTGATCTGCATATACACTAGAATAATTTGATAGAAGCAAAATATGAAATAGGATCAGGCACAGGACCAGTCAATCCTTATTTTTCCCAAAATGGAGATTTTTTTTCTATTTCACGCAATACAAAGTTCAGCACTTGGGAGGAACAGAACAAAAAATAGTAGAAATTCTTAGGCTTGATTTCCTCTTGGTAAAAAACAATTGAAATGAGCTGATAATCTGCTTCTTACTTAACATGATGAAGTAAGTAAGAACTAGACAAGGTAGACTAAGAAGTACATGGCTCAGTCTAGAAGCAAAGAGGTGAAAAGAGGTTAGAGATGAGAAAAGAAAAAACAATGGCTTTCTGAAGGCTTCAGGTAGTCAAAGCCCTGCATGAATGCCCAGCTAGGTGAACTATGGCCTCTTTACTCTTTGATCTTTGTCTGCAAATGATTCATGGCATTTAGTGATCCGCTACACCAGCTTGCGAGTCGGTTATTGGGGAGTCATAGAAATCAGTCACAGCTCCTCTTTTTGCATCCCACCTATGTTATTACTTCATTCAATTAATCTCCCAGCAGCGTATTTACAGGTGGGAAAGAAGCACCAGTGAAATGGAGAAGAGCCGCTTCTCTGTATGGCCCCTCTGCCACCCCTGCCTTTGTGTCTAAATGTTTTCTCTTGTGTTTGGTTCTTGCTGCTCCCGATCTTTTGCAATACATCTCATTTTCTCTAATCATTTTACAGAAACACAGACTGAATCAAAGGACACCCTCCAGAGGAGAAACAACTTGTCTGAAAATCAAAAGTTCTGCTTTGTTTGCTGTTAGAGGTCAGCTACCCTGCACATTAAATTCATAATTTATTTTTGAATTGCTCTTTATTCACTCTAAGTTGTTCAACCCATACATAATATTCTAAAAAAAGCCCTGGTCTTGAAGCATGCTGAGGACCACCCAAGAGCTGCTGAACATTTCTCACTCCCATGAGAACTTAAGGTTCAAAGTAACTCCCTGTGCTGTGCCTTAACTCTTCTGGTCAGAGCAGCACTGAAAAGCTTCACCTTGATGCATCTGCTTCCCACCGTTCCTGGTTGCTAGCCACCAGCTGATAGGTATCAACCAGAGCAATGCATTTCTTCAGGTATGTCTCAAAGAGAGAAGAGCTCAGCAGCATTTTTTGATACGTAGAACTTCTTAATGTATTTTCTATCCACTCAGCGTTATCTGTAGGAAAAAGTAAATCTGTTGCTGCAGTTGTAAGTGATGCGGGAGCCATTAAGAATTGCCTGTTCTTCACTGCTCCATACCATGACACTCTGTGTCTGGAGAGGAAGCTGTGGTTGTTGCCCTTCTCTTCCCAGGGCCAAGAGTTAGCCAAAAAGCAGGTGAGATCACAGAGGCAACAACAAGGAGTACTGACTGAAATTACCAGTAAATTACCTGTTTCTGAAGAGCTGCTATACCCAAGGTGGACATGGTGTAGCCACGCCAAGAAAATTATCTTCTTTCAGGTGGAATAATTACCTTGTTTGCAAGTCCTTCATGATGGCAGGAAATAAGGTCTGATCCAGGAACAATAAATGGTCTTTGGAAGTAGAAATCAGTTTTCAGGGATCTGTCTTAGATCACCTTTCTCTCACTCTTGAAATCATTAGCTGACAAGTTCTTCCCAGGCAAATATTGTATCTCTGAGGAAAGCTCTCTCTAACCTCAGTGCTTGAAGGCTTCAGAACCAGGCCCTGGCTGCATCTTTCCTTCCATCCTAAGTGTCCTTCCAGACTTGTGTGCAGGATCCTGGGAGCCATGAGAACAAAGCCATCAAGGCTTACTGTTGCAGTCCTGTTGAAAATCCTGTTGTAGTTTCAGTGGGGTGAGTACTCTACACTTAACTGGTTGAGGTGGTGTTTATATGTAGTTAGAAAAGCTTTCTCTTTTTCCTTAGTCCACAGAGCCCCAATGAGGAGAAGAGAGCTAGTTATTACCCTTCAAAATGGAAAATGTTAAATCTGATCTAATTTTTCATCAGTCTGGTGCCCTCAATCACTGCAAAGGGGCTATTAGTTACTTAGGTACTCCTGCTGACATCAGTGGGGCCACTTGTGGAGCAGGTTACCGTTCACTCTGAGGGGCGGAAGGCTATAATCTAGCATATTTATCAACCTGAAAGTCCAAAGCCTGAAAGTATGAAGTCCAAAGCCACTGACTCTTGAGAGGGGTGGACAACTGTAAGTGTCCCTGAAGTCAGAGAGAACTGAGGGTGGAGAGCAAGCCCAGGAGATTTTCTGGAGTTCAGCATCTAGATCTTCAGGAAAAAGCTCCTGTAACTATCCAGTCAAAGGAAATTAAATGTGGGAATCTTTGTAGGAGAATTCCTAATTCTGTCCCTCAGTAGATGAGCACAGACCTTTGTGAGAGTCTGTGTTTTGTATCAATCAGAAGAGTTTTCAGTTTAAACATCTCATTCTGGTACATGTGAACTCCATGACTTTTCATCGGCTACAGTCTGACCCTGCGGTGCCATTGCAGGATGATGTGTGTCTGTCTTATAATGAAGGCAAAGCTTCTTCTCTCAGGAGGTGAATTCAGAAATGTAGCCAACCTATATGTGACTCACAGGAAGGAGTGTATTATTTAGTTTCCCTTTATTATTTATAGTCACTGGGATCCATTAAAGCTGTGAGGCTGCACAAATGTTTGCAAAACTGAAGCTGTGTTGTTTTAACCCGTACTGCACCTGGAAACACAATACAACATTGTGTAATAGACACCTGAGGGTGTTGTCAGGGGAAAAAAGGTAACATTGTGAAGTGATTTCAAAAGGCAGCAGAAGTATTGTTCAGTCATAAAGCTAATATTTGGCAAGGGAAAAGTGACATGTCTATAGACAACACAAAAGATGTTTTCAGAGGATAGTGAATGGAGAAGGATATAGGAAGGCTGTGCCAGATGGCAGAACCAACAAATGAGAAAATAAACTGTACCACTCACAGGAATTTTACGTGGCAAGGCATAGTCTAGTGGGCTGTATTCTCAGCTGGTGTAGGCTGGAATAACTCCATTAAAGTCAATGAAGCCAGCAAGTCCAGCTGAGGACGTGGAGAAACATGCTCCTTTATTAAACCCTTTTGTGTAAGCTGCATTCTGCATTTTGGTGCTTTCCATGCTGTTTGTTTTCCCCTCGTAACACACTAAGGGACAAATTTGGCTTACAAGGTCATCAAGCAGCTTATAGTGCGCAACCCTGTCAGCATCATTGCTGCCACTTTCAGAACCGACACATGGAGAAGCGCTGCACAGCAAACAACACTCCGTGGACTGAAGCAAGATGCTGGGCAATAGTAACAAATGGTGTATAGATAGGAATAGCCTACAGCCTCGAAAACAGCCATCTGAGCTTGCTGCTCGCATCGGCATACAGCCCAGGACTGGCAGAACCAGAGGTACTTGGGCAGTCAGCACTCCTAGAGAGATGTTACGCTTCATCTCCTCTGCATACCTGCTGCTTCTGCTCCTCCATTGGTTCCAGAGGAGGCAGGAATGAGCAATTGCAAATCTGTGCACATACCAACCAATCTGTTGTCCCATTATATCCCTAGATCTGTCCTGACTATGTCTAACGCAGAAGTGAAGGGCACAGGGCACTTGGTGCGTTCAAAGCCTGGGAGAAATTCTAAAGGAAAAGCAAAGCCTTTGACGAGGGAATTTGGAGGGAACTAAAAATTGTATTCTATAACATGTAGAATACATGCTTGTGATGAAACAACCAAGTCATATACAACAGATGACTTGCAGAACAACACCAGTACTAAGTACAAAGTCATTCGTAGGGAACCAGAGGGCTCCTGTGAGGTTTTGCATGTTTCGCTCGTATTTTCCTTCGACAGCATGAATGCAAGAGAAGAATACACCACCTGATTTGGTTTTCCCTCCAACTCATTTTCCTGGACCCTGCAAGTCATAATCCTCCATAGGCAAAGTTTTGTGGCAATGACCTGCTACATCAGACCTCCACGTAAATGGATAGAGAGAGTCTTGCAGTTGCTTGAAAAGTTCAATGTTCTCAAAGTGAGTCACTGTTATTTCCTCCCTCAGATTGCAAATGGCATTTCTTCAGTTTTTCTCTTTATTTTTTGCTCACCATCAAATGTTCTTTAGCCCTATGGACAACACCAAATAAATATGACCGTGTCATATTATGGGTTAAGAGAAAGAGCCTAGAAGAAAAGTAGGGATTGATGTAAGTACAGCACCAACCAGCTCATGTATTCATCAACTAATCTCAGGAAAGCCTGCTGAGATGTTTATCAAGTTAAATGCTCAGTTCTTTTCTTGTTTTCCACCCATTTTTTTCCTGGTTGTCTTTGGATTTGTTATCTATCCAGAAGAGTCATTAATTCTTGCCTTGGTAAATAGGAGTACTTTGGAACCACGTACTGTCTCTTCTGGGTGACTTTTCCTGAACAGTTCCATTCCTGAGCACTGCCGTTCAGTAGCAAAGCATTATAAGTTGAAGCTTCATGAGTCTATTATGCGACTCCTCTCTAGATACAAGATGCCCTAATTTCTGAACAACGTGTACGGTTGCTGAGTTTTTTGGCATGGTGAGGATCTCTCTCAGGTCCTCTTCACTATGGTTATTACCATAAGAGTGCAAATATCAAGGACCTGTTAGTTCTCAAAAGTTTTTCCGCAGCCCCCCCAAGAACTCACCAGGGCATCTGTTTTCCAATCAAAAGTAATTTGCTGCTGTCAGTAGGGCACTACTGAGTTATTTTTCTGACTTGGCAGTGAAAAGAGACCCAGGCATAACCTATAAAGCCAATTAGGTATTTTTCCTGTGCTTTTTAGTGCAGCATAGATTTATATCCTTTATGTCCTTTCCAGGTTGGCTCTACCAGTTTGTGTTCATGGCTGGAGCACTTCTATGAAGACAGGCTGAGAGAGCTGGGGTTGTTCAGCCTGGAGAAGAGAAGGCTCTGGGGAGACCTTATAGCAGCCTTCCAGTATCTGAAGGGAGCCTACAGGAGAGCTGGAGAGGGACTCTTTGTCAGGAAGTATAGTGATAGGACAACGGGTAATGGTTTTAAACTGAAAGAGAGGAGATTTTAAATGGTTTTAAACTGAAAGAGTGCTGCACCAGTAGTAACCTCAGAAGCAGGATGGAAGGCAAGTGGGTTTCAAGAAACCACTTTCCTGTCAGTGAGGAAGTCCATTTTCAGAGCCTGAAGAGAAGAACAGAGTCGAGCAGGCCGCTCTGCTCTCCTTCCTCGCTCCAGAGATACCTGGTGACCTCATCAATACTTGAAAGTTTGAGCAGAAACTGAAGTTCTTGTGGTTCAGGTGATTTTGAAAGGCTCTGGGTGAGGAGGCCTCTTTTGCAGTGTACTCTCTCTTGTCTACATGTGCACTCATCCACGTGGTACAGGCTGGAATTATAAAGTCAGAATAGTTGTCTTGTGAATGAGGATCAGTCCTGGGACTAAGGAGGAAAAGGCTGGCATCCTTCACTTAGCCTTGTCGGATGTAGTTAGGCTGTTTATAGTCAGTGGTCAATGATAGGTATCTTCCAAAAACTATTCAGCCCACACCTCTTTTATAGAATGTGATAATTGCCCCCAGTGGTGGTCAGTCTCCACTGACTATAGAGATAGGCTCTGTACAAAGGTTGGCTTAGGTGCTTGACACCTAGAAGACTAAATTTGGGTAAAATGAATGCCCTCCTACATGGCAAGATTTTGTTAGTACTTTAGGCGTGATCACCACAGACTACACCCAGCTTGGCCACTGTAACCCCGCGTTTGGTATTGCAGCCTCTCTGTCTTGGGCATTGCCTTTCTCCGCTTACACCACAAGAAGCCAAAGGCTGGCCGTTCTGGATCACAGAAGTCAAAACCTATCTTTCCTTTCTCCCCGTCAAATACCAAAGCTCTCAACCTTTATGTCTGAGATAGCATTTAAACTGCAAAATAGCTTTCATTTCTTATTTATACATACATTTCTTTGCCTCTGCTCAAGCTGCCTGAATGTCAGGTTTTGGCAACCAAGGCACAAAAGAACCAGGTGGAACTGAGACTAGAAGAGGCTGCTGTCTCACAAGAGAATTGAGGAGTGTCTTGGGGACAAGTCAAGCTACTTGGAGATAATGAGGAGATTTGATGAACCAGGGTCACTAATTCTGCTGGAACACGGTAAGGCTGGAATGGGTGTTACCAGCACTCAGAGCCAGATTTGCAACGTATATTTAGTTGCAAGACACCCCGGCTTCATTTGCCATTGAAATAGTGGGGATGACTCTCAACAGATGATTTTCATCCATCTTAAAGACTATATCATCCCTTATTATTTGTGGGTTTGATCTTTATGGCCTAATTCTCAGAGACAGCTCTCACCTCCAGCCCCAGTGACTCTAACTATACTTTGGGGGATTTACTTCTTGTGAATTCTTTACTAACATAAATTGACCTATTGATTACACAAGGGGGAAATATTACTGCTGTATATAAGAGCTGCGGGATTGGACTCTTGAGGGTTAAGATTCTCCTGGCTATGATCAGCTTCCTCCTTTGGTCAGCCTCCAACAAATTGAAGACAAGCAGAGCATCAGCGTACAATATACAATTACACTTCTGACACATCGCATCTTTCTGTGCCATCTCTTTTTAAATCAGAACCTGTTTTCACTCTTGTAATTTAATAGAGCATGATATGAAGCCTTAAATAAAAAGCATTTACTTTAAATTTGACTAAAAATAGGTTTCCTTCCACAATGAGCTCATGACTTTTTACTTTATCTTATGGTCAGTTGGCTTCCCCTTCACACATACACTTATTTTATGAAGTGGTTCCTACAAATGAGGTCTATAATTTATTAATTATCTTTGTGTTTTATTTTAATAGTTTCCTGTTATGAAATTTCTCAGAAAAGGAGTTGACTGTTATGCAAATGCACATATTGCAGACCTATTCTTGTACATATTCAAACATAGTCAAGTATATACTCTTATGCTCTTAATTTGAAAAGCAGTAGCTTTATTGGCTGCTGAGAAAGAGTTTAATTTGCATACTTTTGTCACTTGTGGGTTTTATTAATCTCTGTGACTGTTAATTTGCAAAATAAGTTGTATACATTAGTTGATCAGACATAACATAAGGCCCCATTCTAAGTGAAAAACTGGGTCCTGTTCCTATTGAGTCAGATACCTGGAGTGAGGTTGTGGGAAAATCCCTATTTTTGATTTTTCCAGCCCTCTAAGGAAAGATAGAGTAGCTATGAGGCTCTGCTGCGTTATCTTCTGCTTTCCAAGGTTTTCTGTTAACTCTGGGAAATGGACATCTGCTGGGAACGCTTTGTACAACTCCTGGTCAGCTGGCTGGCCACTTCAGGCTCCAGTTATGTCTTAAATCCCTTTACTCCCACTGCCAATGTAATTGCAAGCTGGGATAATGGGGTTTTCAGCCACTCATTGCAGGAGAACTTTGCATTAATGAAAAAAGGAAAGAGAAGCTGAATTCTGCATTTTGATGCTGTGGAGTTATAGTTAATTATCCCTGTGCAAGTTTTAAGAAGTTAAATGAAATTGTCTGCTTTGATCCACCATTAACAAAAAACTTCTGCACAATACGGTCCTAATTATTCAGCCTAGCAGCATCATTCATACAGGTGCAGTTTACTATTTCTCTTAATTTTCTTTTGAGCGTTTCTAGCAACAGCAACACTAGCCATAAGTAATCCATCAATCGCACCTCATGGTGGCTCGGTAACTTTTCTTTATACCATATAGGTTGGGTCAGAATGAGGTAGCCAGAAGTATTTATTATTTGTGCTAATTTTTGTTGGTTTTCCAAAGGGTGCAGGAAATAAAGTTGTCCTTTATAAAATACATGCTAACAGGAAGAGCATGCTAAGCTGCAAATAGTTTACGTCTCTTCCTATCCGGACCATGAGTTAGGATGGTCTTACGTCTTGGCAAGTTCACCCATACTTACGTGTGCTTGAGTGCCTTTCTTTGTACAGCACAATGAGGTTTCTTGTCCCAGCGTGGATTGTCCATTTTCATGCTTACACATTACAGTAGAAAACTTGGGCATTCTGGTAGGCAAATGTTCATGATAAAATACAGGTAGTATTGTAAAGAGAGCTGTATCTCTGGGCCAGAAGTTCTCTGCCATATCTGTCAAAAAAAAAAAAAAAAGAAATCGCTTAAGGGTGGCAAGAAGGGAATTCACATTCCCAAAGTTCAATCAAATAAGAAGGGCCTGTTCATTAACCTGGCATTGGTTTGTGGGACCGTGTGCCACCACGGCCCATGTTTGTTCAGGAGAGCTGTGACTGATTACCAACAATGATGCGACTGATTACTCTGAAGGCCTGAAGAGACTTGCAAAGGGATTAACACTGGAGAACAGAAAATGCTCTTGGCACAAATGACCTCATTGGAATAGATTTATTTATGGAAAGAAGACAAATTTGAAAGTGTCCTTTATATTCCAAGGAAAACCTCTTTGTGATGGGTTGCTTCAAGAGCACAACACGTTTAACATATTTACTCTGTAAAGGATATTCAGGACCAGTGCATTAAACGTGGTGGTAAAAACTAATAAGGAGATTAAAAAAAAAAGAAAAAGGCAAGTAAGAGCCAAGGTTAGGCTGCATGTATGCTGGAAGCTGTGTCTGTTGACTCAAAAAGCTGTAACATTGGTTAAAGAGATTCTGAGCTTGTTTGCAGGAGGATAAAATTTCAACAGACTTGCAGAAGTCTGAAATATTAGAGTGACATCAAGACAACTCAATTACACCTCACCAGGTCAATGTGACTTTTCACAAAGCATTTGTTGCAATGTCCAGAAATCTGCTGAACAACCAGATTCAAGCATTTCCTCTCAACTACTAGCCCACTATGGCTGGAAAAAAGAGGAAGAAAATCAAAGTACAGTTTAGCAGGGTAGCCAAAAAGACATCTGGCGAGTGGCAGAAATTCAGCTGTGGATTCCTTTGTCTCTTAGTCAAAGGGAAAATAATGAGAGGAGATGTCCTGTTGCACTAAAGCACAGTAGCTTGTTGTTGTACTTTGTACTTGAAACAAGAGACCTGATCTTGATCATCAGGGTAAACTTGAGCTCCAAAGAGACCAACACAGAGGGGATAACACTGAGCACTTCAAAAATCTAAACCCTGCAAGACAATTAAGATCATGTCTAATTTCATAACATTGTGATAGAGCTAGTCTGTCAGTGCTGCAATTAGCAATATGTAAGTGCAAAAACAAGAGTAGGTTTCAACTCTGCTAAGCAATCCCTCACCATAGACATAGTCAGAAATATCTCAGGAGGTGAGGACGTTAAAACAGCTCGAAGGTCCCTTAACATCAGCAGGGATTTCAGAAGGTACTGAAGTACTGGGTCCATTGAGCTGCTGTTAAGATTAAGAGCATGGGTCTTCTTTTAAGGAAGACCCTACTGAAACTTAACAGAAGAGCTATGTTTCATAGAAACGTCGAGAAACATTAAGAAAACGGTACAGAGTATCATGACTGAGTACTGTAACTGTCAGGATTATAACCTTAACTATGCCTCTCGGTCCATCACAGTACCAGTCTGGCAGGGCACATTTTACGACAAGCAACTGGCTGAAAGGAAATCCTAGAAAGCCTATAACTTCCATTAACACGTATCTTAAGATATTTCTCTCTGCGTCTCTCAAGTCCCTCTCAAGCCAGTGGTCCCCCTCCCACCTAAAGCAGCAGTCTTTCTCTTCTGATACCTCTTTCCTGTGGAGTGCCAGGGAGGGGAAATTCTGCCACTTCTCTGTGAATCCCCTGGGTATTCTGAGAAGGACATTTATCACATTTACTATCAGCTAAGCATATACCTGGTTCAGATAATTGCTGGAGGCTATGGGAGGTGACAGTTTAGAGAACAGCCATGCCTGTTCTACCATGAGGCTATATCCTTTTCCTGCTCCAACAGGCAGCAGGAATGTGGCATAAATGTTCTCCTTTCACCGTTGTTAAACTGTGACCATGAATTCTACAACTGTAAATTTGTCAGCTTAATCAATATTAACAGTAATTAAAGGAATAATTTCTGTGGGTTAAATAAGAAGTGCTTTTACTTCAGATGAAGGTCAGCACTTCAACCATAAAGTTGATGTCAGTTGGTTGTTCATTTTGTCATATTTTAATTCTCTGTTATAACTGGGTTACATTTTTTTGAAAAGAAAAAAACAAACTAGAAAGTTCCCCTGTGTTTCACAGTGAGCGCTCGCTGTATGGCTCATGACATTTGAATGTACATGTAGCCTACATGAACAGTAAGAGCCTTAACAGAAGAACTATGTCCAGTTCCTCATCAACCATTAATAACGTTATAGTTAACCATGTGCTGATTTTGACACTTTGTAGACTGCAAATCCCCATTATTTGGAAAAAAAAAAAGGCTTTATGTAGGTGACTATCTCCATTAATTAAGCTATTCAAATCCAATTAACTTTTTTCCAGAGGGTACTTTATCTCATTACAGTTCTCTTAACTTAAACAATAAAACAAACAAGCAAAAACTACAAACCCAATCTCACTGTTCCCGATGTCACAAAGAGTTAATGTCCTACTCGCCAGAAAGTGAGCCATGATGCTAACGCTTCTAGTCAGGCATGCTCTTTGCCCGTCATCTAAGGGCAGGGGGAGCAACTCTGATGTTCATTAGAGACACTCATCACTGTCACAAGAGAGTGGCAAGTCTTTTCACCTCTCTGCCTACACCACAACAGCAGAGGGACACCATGGTCTTCATAGTCCAGCAGCAGGAAGATTTTGAATGTAGCTTGCCTTTCCAGGCAATCACAAGCCTGGCTACTGCATTTGAAGGAGAGGCCAAAGTTGTGCTCGACTCAAGCAGCACTGACCATATGCTGATAGCGTAGCACATATGTGAGGATTTCCAGGACCCAGGCCCAACATAGTTGTTTCTCACACAGGATTTCACCCAGCCATGTGGAAGTGAGATGCTACCACACACCAACTTGTTTTGCCATCTGGACACTGCTGGAAGCATTTTGCTTCTCGTAAACAGACTGAGATCATCTTTCCTCATTAGCTAGGTCATGGGATGGCTAGCCAAGTTATCGTGCCATGTTATACTTCAATGCTTAATCATTCCTGACCAATAGGCTTCAAATTACAAAAATATGGACAGATCCCTAATTTTTAGGTTTATTTGCTGAAACATGCCCCAAATTAATGTTCAGTGCTACTTGGCAGTGTGAACAAGCACCAGGTCATTTACTCAACACTGATACTGATTGGCAGCTCTAAGAGAAACGCCCAGATGTTCCTGTTCATTTCTTGCCACCTTGCACGACTCTGGCAGATGACTGTAATCCAAGAAAGGACTCGTAAAACCAGAAAGAGGGAGAAATAAAGGCCAGATACACTGGGGAGCCCATGAGACCAGAGAACAAGCTGTTCTGCCAGTGACTCAAAAGCAACCTCCTCCCTTAGGAGGCATTATGTGTATTTTTGTTAGAGGGCAGGATTTGGATTAATGAGAGACTTGGTGGATATAAATAATAATATCGCTATCTGGGAACTTGCGTAGTCAAGAAAAACCAAACCAAACAATCCGTGAGTGCTCATAAAAATTGATAGCCCCTGAACCGAAGCAATGTAGGACTTGGTGAGTTAGCTCTCTGACTCTTTTGTCCATAGCAGGTGCAGGTGCTGGCACGCAGGTGGGACTCAGTAGTTGCCAGGGATAGAGCAAACTGAGAATTGAGTTCAAAACTGAACACCACCTCTGAGCTTGAGAGAGAGAAAACAAATAGGCCAAAGTGGTTTTAAATTAGAGCATTTACAAAACACTTGTTAGTGATATCAAAAAAGACAATTCGACGCACAACTCCTGTCCTCCTCTGGTCTCTGAGGCAAAGCTTTTGTGTCTGCAGTGTTATATTTTACCGTATAGGATTCTGCATTAGTACGAAACCACATGTCATGACCCTTCCCTTTGTCCTGCCCTTATTCAGCAACTGGTGAAATTTCAACCTACATGGATAAACAGTGATTTAGAGATCAGATCTACATCATCCTAGTTTTCTTGAGTGCATGGACTTGGAAGGAACAGCATTGTAGACATCGTGACTTTATCAGATGACCTGGGTGAAAGCTGGGAGTGCTATGGAGGGCATAGCTGGAGGCAGATGAGGGGAAATAGGTCACAAATCTGTAGGAATTCAATATCCATTTGTTCTGTTGCTCATAGAGCAGAGTGCTTACCTGAGACAACACTTTCAGCAAGCTTCAGCACCAGGTTCTGCTTTGTAATGGTGGTGAGACCTAACAGCAGGATTTCCCTGTGACCTTTGAAGGGTTAAACAGGTTTTGTTTCAGAAACTAGGGGAAGTATGACAAGTATTATTATGATTAATGGGTGTTGTTATACTGCCCATTTCCTAGATGTGTTGTAGCTAATTTTAGCCAACGCACCAACTCTTTCTGCAGTCACATAGAAACACATCAGTCTATGAGGAATGTGCACAGCTGCAAGCTGGGCACCTGGATGTTAGATGTCTGCAAAAGCGGCTAACTGATTCTCTTTAATCACCCTCTCCTCTCTTCTGCCCTCCAGGTTGGCCTCAAAAGCTGTGGTCGCAGATTTGTCTCTAGATGCCTGTGTCCAGAGTTTTGCCCCTTCCAGTTGCTAATTTTGAGTGGCTTTGCGGGACAATTTCAGAGTATGCTGAAAGCACTATCTTGGTCACTAGGGGTTCGTTGCACCAAGCTAACTAGCTGTGAAAGTACCCAGAGTCACCCACCCTCACTGAATCCATGTCCCGATGCTGTTGAGACCTTCATAATCAGGTTGTAACACTGAGGAAAGTGTTGCGAGACAGAGTCTCGGTGTTAATGACAGGTCCATGCAGCATATACTAAGAATCCAGTATGGGCAACCCTTGCAGAAGCTGGATTAGGCAACTCTACAGAGCCCCAAGATTACCATCCAGGGTGGAGAGCAGCAATAACAAGCATCAGACAGGCAGTCATTTTGGCTGAGCCCCGAATCCTTCATTCATTCTGAAGACAACTTCGTAGATGGCTAAATGACAGGTTTGCTTTTGAAATGCAGCAATTGCTGCTGATTTGAAGGAATGGTACCAAGATTGATAAACTTGCCAACCTCTATTTAGCTGGCCTCTCAGGGAGATTGTAACGCTGGCCTGGGGTGAAACCCTCTTTTTTGATACTAATGATAAGGCTCCTTAGTGATGCTACGAATGTTGCCTCCTAAGCTTGCGACAGTGCTACAGCACCAACAATCAGGAGTTTCTGGATGATCTCTTCAGTGACCCTTGCAGTCGGATCTCACCAGCTGTGGATGAACCAGTGGCCAGTCACCATTTGTCACAGCCTGAGAAGGACAAGGCAAGATGACTAAAAACAGGGATGTTGAAAAAGGGGATGACTGCCTGGTTCTGTCTAACACCAAAAAACCTGCTGCTTTGCTGGCATTCGTGTTCCTACACCATGTATTGCTGTGTCCGTTGGCATGGTTCTCACAGATGCTCAGACTAAAATTGACCGCTACAGCCACCCGGTCTGAACAAACCCCTAACCTGGGTCACAGGGTTTAACCAACAACCTTGCCTCTGCTAAGGTGATCTGTGCTGTCATTCCTGTGGGGTGGGAGCATACCCAGACAGTCCTGAATGAAGATGACTTTGGTCTCCAGCTGGTGTACATCGATGTGAGAAAGCAATCAGACACAAGATTTCCCATCAAGTCACCAATTAGGGTAGCATATCATACAGGTGCGAAGCAGTCTGCATGTGTTGTTCTTTGTCTAACTTATATTTTGCATCTTACAGTAGTCTGGCCAGTCAAGGTGGGAGTCATCTCACCTGACATCAGATGTCTCCATCTGAGCTGGCCTTTATCATCAGTGCAGAGAAGTAGGTGCTTGTAAGGCATGAGTCATCTGCCCTCTTTTAGATGTCTGCATTGGGGTGAGATGACTCACATGCTTCCAATGACTACAAAGGAAGTTCAAACTGCAAGTTCAGATAAAGACATTTATATTGTAGCATCTAAAATTAGATGAGTCGAGCAGTATTCTTAATATCTTGA
The DNA here is from genome assembly GCF_964106895.1 of Numenius arquata. NCBI lineage: Eukaryota > Metazoa > Chordata > Aves > Charadriiformes > Scolopacidae > Numenius > Numenius arquata. The sequence goes on along the minus strand of NC_133582.1, from coordinate 43,509,668 downwards.
GGTGTGTCAGTGGCCCAGTCTCACTCCTGATCTGTCATTTCTATATAAAACAGTACATTTGCCCTGAGAATGATCTAATTCCCACTTACTTAAGTGGGCACTCTCAAATTGGAAATAGCCCAGTTTCAAATAAAGTGTTTAAAATATCTTATGGAAATGCCTGTTGTTCCTGGCTTTTATCTAGACAGCCTCTATCTTTTGCTGCTGTTTTACAGTCACGTTTTCCTATTATTTTTTAAATTATATTTTCCAGCCTTCTTCTACTCCCAATGAGCTGCTGGGAGACCAAAGAAAGCATGTGAAGAGGGGACACAGCAAAGAGAGAAGCTAAGACATACCACTAATTCTGCCAGCTGAATGAAATAAAGTAATTACCCAAAGGATTTTTTTCACTCTAGCATTTTATTAAAAAAAAAAAAAAATTAGTAGTTACTTATGACAGCAATACTGACTTCTCCCACAGAGTCATCTTAGTGGGCAGTGTCCCTTTAAATTAGATTTTTCTAATCGAATGACTAACTTCATCAAGCAGCCAAAATCAATGCTTTGTATTAGACATGGACCCAAACCCATTAAGGCCTTATTATTCAAGCATGCACCTCCCTTCAGCTTTTATCTCCCCTCAAGGGTTTTCATAGTAAAGCAGGCTTTTTTTTTTTTTTTTTTTTTTAATTAGCCCTTCTGCCCCGGAGTCTTCTATTTGATTTTCCAGTATTCATGGAAGTATTTTTTTTTTAACTACTCAATCCTTGAATAGAAAATTTCGCCTCTTAGTTCTTCATTACCAGTGATAATAGAGCTTCGTGGAAGACATTCTGATAATGCAGAGACAGAAGCGCACAAAGGCAAAGCGACACTTCAAAGGGGCATTAGCTCTGATATTGGAATCTCATTCATCTAACTCACTCCTAAAGGACGAGTTAGCAGTTCATGGAGGTGCAGTGTATACGTGTATTTCGTTTCACGTGTATACATGAAGTGGTGTGAAGGGCCCTCCAGTTCAGCAGATCCCAGTGCCCTTGAGTGTGTGGAGCTTAATGAATGTTGTTGTTGTATTTTGACTTTTCCTTGACTTCATTTGGTTTCACGTGGAGAATCAACCACTTGCTTATCTGTTTCTGTGTGTTGTGGGGGACCTAGAAATGATTGTACGAGGAGTACAGTTACTGTACGAGGAGCAAATCTGCATGTTTGCTGCCTTGCCATGTGTGCCGAGCAACCTGCCAGTGATGTGCAGTGCCATGACTACCCAGGTGTGCGCCTCTGTATCACAGATGCTGTGCCGTTGCTACTTAATCATGGTGTATCTCATCAATAGCATAAGCAATGTACACATAATCAATGTGTGTATATTCAATGGGCATAAGTATGTGTATCATGCATTGTCTTATCCACTGGAAATATCACACCTATTCAGGAACTGTAATTTTATTCATGAGATAAGAGCATTGGACTGTATTGTCCAAGAGACTCCTCAAAGCTAATTGGGTCCACATGCTGGACCACATGCTGGACCCAATTGCTATCAGCGACTGGTGAATCTGTACCGTGAGCACCACTAAGAGCACTAGTGAGCTTAGAGCTGCTCAGAGGGGCTCATCCCAGCAACCCACAAGCAAGGCAGAGGAGCTCATCCAGCAGCCGAGGCTCCCAGCAGCAGAAGAGGTGTAAGATTGCTATCATATTGTTATTATTTCCACGGTTTACACAATAAACCGGTGAGCCAGCCTTGAGTGTTGGTGCCGACGTTGAACATCCATGGTGTGCTGAGCTGGGTCTAGCAGACACACCCTCCGTAATTTTCCATTCTGGCAGGTAACTAATGCATCTGTCTCCTTTCCTTTACCAAAGGCTTACACTTTACCTTATTTCTGCGCTCGGCTGGCAACTGCCAAAGTCTCCGCACCTTGTTGAAAAACCGTGATGTAGACAATGAAACCAAGAAGCTGAAGCTTTCAGCAAGAGGGAAGCTCAGGAGCCAGTGTAAGTGAGCGGGAACAAGGCGTTTGGTGAAGTTTTACCTCTGTTGTTTTCAAACTAGACATCATTGCATGAAGAAAACTCAATGTGAACTGCCAGCAAGTTGTTTTCCAGAGCGTGAGGCAGTTTCAGGCAGTAACTTCAAAAGGAAACTGTTCTCCTCCTTTTAATGAAAGAAGAGCTCTGCAACCTAAAAGTATCCATTTAAATGTCTATGCAAATTATTTCATGCAGTGATCAGTTTGCTCCTGCTAATGAGTTCATCCATATCCTCCCAAAATCCCTAAAGCCTGGGAACATCAAGGTTGCACACTGTTTTGGGGAAAACCACAATAATAGCAGATGAAAAACGGAATATGTTGAAATAGTGTAAAAGAACTGAAATTGCCTGAAATGGCTGTTAGACAGAAAATTTCGCCTTGCTTTCTTGGTCCAATAGGGTCATTTTCAAAGTTAATTGCTTCTTAGTATAAGCTTGTCAGAAGCGAGCCCCAGACCAGTATGGAGGGCTCTGAATCGTGTATTCATTTTCATTCTTTGTCTGTACGTTTTCATATTTAAATTGGGTTGCCCCAGAATTCCTGGTCCATCCCACCAGGGTACCTCCAACAAAAGGAGACTTAGGGTAGGCTTAGCACCATCCTACTCACTGCATAGGTTTGGAGATACGGTTTTCTCCATTCTGCATCTTATTTCTCTTGCAGCTCTTTGATGGGACTCCAGGAGCTGTGGCTGGGAAGAGGAGGATTATAGACCAGCTGTGTTAGAGGGACGTCTGTGACTGCTGCTCAGGAGAAGGCCTGGCCATCTCTTCCTTGGATCTCGGTAGCCCATCTGGCTTAGGTACACTGAGCCTACAGGTCCACCCTTGAAATCCTTTCACAATAAGTAGTAATCTGCAGCAAACCCCCTGCTGTTTGGCCTTCTCCTATGTTTGTCTCCACAGGAGTGGCTTGAATAAGCACCTTAGCCTTCAGCTGGCAGCAGGGAGAACAGGCAGAGTATCACTCAGGGAATACGGACTGAAGTGCTGGTCTTTGTGGCCAGGTCCATGGTGCCTCACAGCCACCCTCCAGACCTGACGCCCTTGCAAGGGCATGGACTTAGCTCTCCCCAGCTGGTGGGAGTCCCTGGCGTACCTGATACACTGAGGCACGTGGACAGCATGGGCTGTTCACAAGTGGTCAGAAGCTAGGCAGAACTGTGCTTAGAGCTGTTTTTTAGCTGAGCAGACAAAAAAGAATGGACAAAATGGGAGTTTTACCCGTGACCAATGCACAGCCTGCTGGCTCTGCCCCTTGTCCTGTGCTGTGACCTGGGCAGCGTTGCCCCAGCTTCCTACCTTGTTCTCCATGTCTTGTAGATGGTGCTGGAGTTGAAACAGTCTGGGGAAGCAACATGAAATGGGTGTTATTAAGATCTGTAAAGGATCTGTGTTACAGGAGAGTGTGGAAGAAGAATCTATGTAGTAACAAGGTTTTCCTAGCCGGTTTTCCTCTGCGGAGGCCCCAAGTCCAACACCACAGGGGTTAATGGAAACCTGTTTATTTTGCAGATTGCATCAAGAACTGGTTGACAGCTACTGCAAAACCACTCTGTATGGAGGCTTGCCTGTCACCCACAGGTGGACACGCCATCTCAGCTTGTGGTATGCTCTGTCCTCAGAAAGCAGGTTCTCCGTTTTTCCGTGGTAGTCAGGTTAGCGGTGGATTTTAGCATGTTGCCTCATCTGGACCTGTGTTGTTTCTGGTGTGTGCGGTAGGCCAAACCAGGCTAGCTCAGGCTGTACTGGAAAGTAACTGGAAATCCCCCGAGCAGAGTGTCCCTGGTGCTTGTTCCAGCCTGTGCTGCGTGTTCCTGACCCCTATGACCTGACACCTTACCTGCTTGTGTGAGCACTCCCAACCCTGGTCAAGTCTAATCAAGGCTGTTTATTGTCATAAATCACAGATTTTTGCTAACTTAAGGAGGACATGGGGACACAGGTTTCATAAATGTATGAGCCAGGGATTTCGTGTGCTCTGTGTCCTGAAGCTGGCTGGCTAGCAACATGATGAGTATGCTGCTCTTAAGAATATGTACCATGAATGGCATTTTTAATACAGCTAATTTGCTTGGGACATTGCTAGATGACTGAAAGAGAAGTTTCCCTTTGAGCCAGACCACGGTTAAGAGCATGCCAAACATGCTGGGTATGCTAGGTATTAAAAACAAATACCTAGCTCTTATGAACTGTTTAGATCATTAGCACATCTGAAAGCACCTCAGGAAACAGGACTGCCTCAGGCCTTCAGTAGCCATCTAGTCTATCCTTCTGCTCCAAGGCAGAATCAATTAGATGTAAACCATTTCTGACAGATGTTTTCCTAGTCTGCTCTTAGAAACCTTCAACAACAGAGACTCAATAAGCACCCCAGGCAATCTCCTCCAGTGTCTCACAACACCTAGAGTTAGGAAACTTAACTTTCTGGACTAAGCTTCCCTTGCTGCAGTTTAAGTTCACTTCTCCTTGTCCTGCCTGTGGTGGAAAGACTATTCCCTGTACATTAGCAGCAGCATGTTTGAGGGCTGCAGGCCTTATTCTTCTCAATCTTCCGTTTTCCTCTCTCGTGCCACTGAGCATTGTCCGTTTGAACAGTCTTTTCTCACCCATGGTGTTATCTAGACACCACTCCCAGGTCATTGCGTTCCCTGAACTACTGAAATGCATTAACTGGGGATTTTTTGTGTGCTGTTAGATGCTAAATACAGGACTCCGCAGCTCTGTGGTGCTCACAGTGCCTAATGTATGACACTCTCTTATCTATGTGAATCCAGTGTCTCCCTTTTTTCACTGCAGCATGGCATCATCCATGCAGGTTAAATTGGGAACCATCACCCTTAGGTCTTTCTGCAGAGCTTCTGGTGGGTGGGAAGACCAAGAGCTACAGAGTAAAATGGCTTGTGCAGTCCCCCTCCACATCAGAGGCAGGAGTGGATACAGGCAAGAGGAGGTTGCTTTTAGAGAACTGTGTGAAGAGCAGGGAAAGGAGATGGGAATGCAAGTGCCAGGGGTTCAGAGGAAAGCCCAGTGGCTGCCTGTACAAGCTGTTGTTGTCAGCGTTGCAGCCAGTTCCCAAACCACCCTCCTGCATCCCAGCCCAACCTGGAGCTTTCACCATTTGCTCCAGACAAAACCAAAGCATCTATTCCAGCATTTGCAGCCTTAAGAAGTCCACAAAGTGATGAAGACTGTAGAATCTCACACTAAATCGGGGATCTCATTCAGATACACACCTGGAGTCCTCCATGGGTGGTTTTCTGCTATGCTGGGGTGAGATTCAGAAGTGAAGCTAGCCGGCAAAGCATGCCACAGGGGCATGTCCTCCCTGACTCGCGTGTCCCCGCTGTGCTGTCACAAGATGCGTGGGTGAGTGCAGCCCCCTCCATCTCTCACTGACACAGGTCGGGAGGCACAGCGCTGAACTCAGAGAGGTCACCAGTGTGACGACACTGCCAGCACAGGGTCACCACGTGGGAAGGATGCTGACGCACACAAGGGTGGCAGGATGGGGATGAGAAAGCCAGCCCCAGAAAGCTCTGAGCGTATTGGTCTCTTGTTACCAATTTCCATTTACACTGAGAAGGCAGCTTTTTTTTTCTAATCCTTGCCCATACAGGGCATATTTCCTGACTATTTCCTTCTCCCTTCATGCAGCAAGGAGTGGTTCAGTCAAATAAGCTGCTCTCATTGAAAGAAAGGAGAAAAGTCTGGGTTTGAAGAAAGCCACCTTTTATTTTCCCTTAATGCCCTATTGCTTGACAGGCTCCGACAATGCTCAATCCCATGTGCACAGCATTGGTGTCTGGAAGGAAGGCGTACCCCAGTGAAAAGATACACAAGGCTGTCATCTTGGCTGCAGAGAAACAAAAGCTCCAGGAGGCACTGCTGTCGGGACGTGGAGCCTTGCAGCTGTCACGTTCCGAGTGAAGCTCCCTATTCACTCACCTCCTGCCATCCACGCTCATCAGGGCTCCAGATATTTCCCCCTCCCTCTCCCTGTGACTGATGAGCCCCCAGGGGTGCTAATGCCATACCCTCTCCTCTGCAGCATGAACGAGAAGCTCAGTTCTGAGCTCAGTTTAGTAGGAAGCTTCACACCACTAATTAGAAAAGATTTGGGGTTTGGTTGGGGTTTTGTTGTCTGTTTTGTTGTGGGTCTGCAGTGATGAGCTGGCTCCCACACCCCCAGCAGGGTGAATTATTTATGAATGTTCCACAGAGACCAGGTCCTGTTGAAAAATGATGAAGCCAAATGCTCACCGGCTGCACCACGCGGCGTTGTGGCAGTCCTGGTCACTGATCGCTGGCAGAGCAGGATATAGCCCTCATTAAAATAGGTAGACTACCTAATTGCCTCCTCTGGGGAAAAAAGGCCCTTTCCAAATCCTCATCTCCTTGGAAAATAGCAGACTCAAAATAGCTATATAAAAATACATACATAGGTTTTTGCATTACTGTAGTTAATGCATACACACTAGCAGGTGCAGAAAGGCATTAGAGAAAGGTGATAATGATATCTTGAGTATCTTCAGCATCTTCAGCCTGGTGTGAGACAGTGGCAGGTGGATCTCCCCAGGCATCACAGAGAAGACAGCTCAGTACAGATGTGCAAGGGGAGAGAGCCAAGTAGCTAGTTCCCTTCACACCGGACCCTGATGGATCGTCCCTGCCTTGCTGCCCCCTTTGCTACACCACAGTGCCATAGACCTTCTCCCAGTCTGTGGTCTCCAGGGCCAGCACCTTTGGGCAGGGACAGGACAGAGGCTGATGGCTCTGTATTTGCAATATTTTGCAGTATTTGCACTCTAAAAAAAGCAGGAGCCCAGTTTATGGTGTGTCTTGGAGCACTGTTATCAGTACTTTGCCCACTGATCCATATTTCTGGAGAGGGCTGAGACTGGTGAGTGTTGTGTCCAGCTCAAACCTTTATCTCCTATCAAACACTCATATATGCTAGACACCTGATGTGGTGCGATCAGTGCCCTGCTGAAGATACGGGGCAGGGTGAAGATAGATAAGGAGGGGACATTGACCCAGTAACTATCTTCTGTTGTGCAGTAAGTGCTGACAACAGAGGCTTCAACATATGATGGAGATGTATGTTGTGAGTCCATCACTCTTTTATTATATGAACAGCAAATTTTGCTTCCCTGGATGACAGGTCTCTCCAGTTCAGGACTCGATACAGGTCCTGTTCTGATGGCTGCATGCAGCTTCTCCTCTGCCACTAAAAAGAGAATGGGGGGCACTATGGCCATTTCTGGTCACCCTAAAAATTGGTTCTTCTACAAATTTGCCTAGCTGAGCTAAACTTTTGGCACCCACATCCTCCTGTGTTAAGTAACATATTCCACCACTTGAGTACTTTTTGGGTGAAGTAACACCATTCACTTATTTGAAGTTGCCTCCCGCTCATTTCATTAATGGCCCTTACCTCCTGTACCGGAGGAGAAAGTGTTCTCCTGTTCTCCACCTTCACATCACTCATGACTTTACAGGCCTTTAGTATCCTCCTCTGCACCTTCTCTTTTGCAGGCAAAAAAGTCCCAGAAACATTTACCAATGTTAAGTTTTATCTGCCATTTTATTGCCTGTTCGCCTTGCAACTCTTTGCATTTGGCTTTCATTTTACTACAACTATTAACTTGAAATTTCAGAGCCATAGAATCAGTATATCTTGGAGCCTTAGCTCCTGTACACCACCAGTGAGAGTCCTTCCGCTGTTTTGGAAAGCTGGCTCAAAGCAGGTGGCCTTGGATCTCATTTACAATGTCCCCAAGGAGAGCTTAATCTATAACTCTCCTGAACAGAAACTCCTGAAGATTTCAGAAGCAGCCAGCCCCAGTCTGCTGGCTGAGCCTCGCGCTTTAAAACAGAGAGGACCCACTCCTGGTTGCTGATGCCTTTGGGAGAGGTGCAGGGCATTGATCGACACAACTGGATGCGTGTTCTGCTGCACTGTAGTGTGGGGATAGAGCTACGCGGGGCATGCAGGGTCTTGCCTTACTCCAATTTTCAGAGGAAAGAGGCTGCTTTCTGCACTGCCACCAGTCTGTGGTATTTAAAAGCCTTAAAACGCTGGTAGCAAAGGGCAGCTGCCCATGGGTTAGGTACAAAAATAATTTGATTTGACCTGGAATGGGGTTCCTCTGTTCCTAGGTTTACAGCCTTGTGTGCCACCAGAGCAGAAGGAAAATGCATTTGTGAAAGCCTATAAATAAAACGTTTACCAATAAAAATGGGCAGCTATACTTGCTTGATATGGGGGATCTACTTGATATGTAGGCATATCCCTTACGTGCCCCAAAGATGGGTGAGGTGAATGAGGTAAGTGCTGAGCTGTGAATTCCTGAGCCACCCAGCCTGTTACTAATTACCATGATTAAATATTGACACAGTGACTGCACAAGGGCTCCCAGGCAGAGATCAGTACCCCCTCTGTGGTGGCGGCAGAGAAATCCAGACAAAGAAATAGGTCCCTGAGCACTTACACTGCAAGACCCCAATCCATCCTACAGTGAACGTGCCCTGGGGACTGCCAGCGTGTGTGAGAGCTTGCACAGCTCTAGCAAGGGGCTGGTGGGGGTCAGGAGGTTTCTGATCCAAAACCGTTGCCTTTGGGATTCCTCTTGCTGCAGTCTCCAGCAGCTGGTAGGGCGAGCAGGATGAGGCAGCACAGAGGGATCTTCTTCCCCGCGGCAAAGAAAGATTGTTACTCAGAAGAAGAGTAGGGTCCTGCTGCTCTGGCTGCCAGCCCCAGGGCATCCTCGGGGAGGCTTCCAGACAGACCTCACAGCCCCACTTGGCTACCTCCCTGTATGCCAGCACAGGCTGGCAAGCCTGGTAATTGCATCCCCCCACATGCTCTCTTAAGTGTCTTATACCCTGCTCTTTCACTGGTTCCACGTAAGAGATTGGGAGAAAAACCTGTAAATATACGCTTCAGATTGCCCCTGCTTAAGAAACCATTTAATCATATGTCTGGAGTTAAGAGTGTGCTGCACAGGGATGCACAAACTCACCCGACACGGGAAGATTTTGCCCAAGAAAGACTTGCCATCAAACAGGGAAGCCTCTGGAGGCTTTAGCTCTTTCTCCCCTCCTCTTCTCTTCCCCAACACTGCTGGGTAATGTGCTGGGCTGTGTGCCAGGGGAGCAGATGTACTACTGCACGGTTTCTCTTTCCCCATATCGTGGCCGTGTCCAGCACTTATTTTGCCTGTGGTCATTTTTTAATACAGCAGCTGACTTGGTCACAAGTGAAAAATAAAATATGATCCCTTGCAATTGCAAACTGCCCAAAGCCGTCTGCAGCCCTGAGCTCCTTCTCCTCTGAGAACAAGGAGCAGTATCTGCAAAGGTCTCCTGTATCTAGTGCCTCCACCAGCCCAAACACCATTCCTTCTTCATCGGATCTTCCTTCTTCATCTCTTCAAATCCTGTGGGGCAGCCAGAGAAGCCAGAATGAATCTGCACTAGGCTAGTACTCTTTAAGCAGCAGAATAATCATGTTCTCAGCTTGACCCTGCTCCCATGCTAAGGATTTTTATGAATGCTGCCTGTTACTTGTGTTAAGAACAGCCACTACTCATAGGTTGAAGCTCTAAAGAGCCTCTGCTTTGTGGGTGAACTTTCTTGTCCTGATGCCAGGCAGAAAAGTGCTTTCCAGGAGAAATATTTTATTTCAAAAGCGATGATAGAAGCCGTAGCGTTTGAGATTCCATTTTCAGGAAAACACCAAGGAAACCAGGTTGTATATTGATACAAATTCTTGCAAGGCAACAAATTTCTCTGTTCCCCTGGCTTTGTGCTGCAGCTTCCAGCAATTTGCCCCTGCAGGGTGAAGGGCTGCAGCTGTGGCAGCCGAGGGGATTGCGGACAGGACCACCCTGACTCCGGCTTCCCTCCTCGCTCCCCCGGGAGCGGCAGGAATGGGGGGAAAGAAGGGAGAAGTTATACTACAGCTCCTTTCCCCGTGGGAGGTAAGAAGCGGCAAAGACAGATGGAGACAAGGGGCCAGAGAGAGGACTAAGGTACTCAGTTGTAGTGGTTTTTTGATCCCCTTTGGGTGTAACCTGTGCTGGGGATAGCCCGTGTTAGGAGCTAGTGGCAGCCCCGAAGGGCACTCGCAGTACCTCCTTATTTGGGATGGGGAGAGGAGAAGACAGGACACAATGTATTTATTATCCACCCCAGACACAATCAACAAGCTGTTAATTATCGGGCTGGAGCGTACACAGCTGTAGCATACAGGGCTTAAACGGGAAACTGTTGTTTAAACAAAATATCAAGGATGATATTCCTTTGGCTTGTGGTTTGCCTGTGCCTTAGTATGAGCCTGGTACGTTTCCAGTTAACCGGAGCTGAGCTGCTCCTCTTGGGGAGGGGGGTCAGGGAAGATGGGTCTGGTTCTGCTCCACCTGAGACTTGTCCCCTGGCTCCAGGGGGGCTGCTAGGGCCGAGTGGGTTATTCTAACCCGGATGTGGGTACCACACATCTGGCCTGATTTATTTATTTTTTAGCAGCTGAGAGCTGCTCGTTGGCGAGCAGTGGGGGAAGAGCTTATCCAGTGGGAATGGTGGGGATGGCGATGTGGGAAGGAAACACACTTTGTCCTGATTTCTCCAGATCCTTTTGTGACCTTGAGAAAACCAAAAGGAGCTTTAGTTCAGATCTTGCACTTTTAATGATACCTTAATATTTGTTATTAACACAGTTGTGAATTCAAGTACTTAAACATTTGTTGTTGTTCACGTGTAACCTCCACCTCCAGTTCAGGGTTAGCCACAACTCAGGATGAACGTCCTTGTCCATAAACAAACAGCAGTGAAGCATGTACAGACCGTCATCTTAGGCAGAGTCACATTTCTTTCAGCAGTGGCTTCTTCCCTCGCTATTCATTGCCCCTTAAAAAGATCCCCTTGTTCCATCAGCTCTTGATTTGGGGCCAAAAAGTGAGCTAGCCTGGGTTAGAAATAACTTCGTCTGTATGGGAGGTTGTTTTTAACACAGATCAAGTCTCCAGTCCTGTTCGTTGTGCGTCCTGACAAATAGTCTCACGGGCACAACTGAGAGAGCAAGGCTGGAGAGAAATGAATGGCCAAATGCAGAATGAAGTCCCGCTTGAAGCTAGGCTGCCTCCAAAAATGTGCGTGCCATCCAGGCGCTGTCTGCTAACGCTGCCGCTGTGCACACAGGGGCTGCCTATTGCACACACTCTTCAAAATCCGTTTTGGCAGTGCAGCGGTATATGCACTCTGAATACTGAAAAACAGCAACTGCTGCACATCTACTGAAGAGCTGAATGTGTGATGGAGAAGGCAGCTGTCCCAAGCCTTGCTGCCGCTGGAACCCCAGTGACTCTTTTCCCTAGTTCCCTTTTTCTTTAGCTATGTTTCCAATTCACTTATTAAAATGCATAACAAAGAACTTCTACCCTTATTAATGCAAATTTGTAGCCAGAACTTTAATTATTGAAAGAATAGCATGGGCTTAAGTACAACTGATCTGAATTTTCTGTTGAAAGGCACCCAAATTTTACTCTCTTCTTGAGAACAGCTAAATATTCGGCAGTAACTTGTACTTCTACAAATCAAGTACCTATCATCCGTCCGCTTGCGTTTTTTCACCTTTCTTTCAAATCACCTTGCTCTCCCACTTTCCACTGAAGACACTTTCAATGCTTAAGTTTGTCCCTTAAAAGCTGTTCATGGGTTGACACAGGGAGTGAGCCGAGACAAATGTTGTCCCAGACTATCTGTCACTTCATCAGTCCAACAAAGCCAGAAGCTGGTGTTACATTAAGGCATCTACAGCATGGCCGCTCCTATAAATACATCACTTACAGCGGAGATCTCTATGGGTTGTCAAGGGGCAGGTTTGTATTTATGGCACCCATTGAATAAAAAGAGGGAAAATTGATTTCCTGTTTTGAAATGGGTCTCAATTTTATCAAAGGGAAAACTACATCACAAAGCTGACTAGCTGCCTGCAATTTAATGTACGCAGCTTTCCTATTTAGCCATTAAGCAGATTATTCTCTGCTGGATGGATGTGTCATTCCTGTTAATGTTAATGATAGTCCCACATATGCCGTGACAGAATAAATGCCAAACTATGTGAACCATTTACTCCCTAAAGGGAAATGCGATTCCTTCAAGCAATGTAGGAATCTGCCAGCAAAGTGATGGGAGCCCAGGAAGAGTAGGGAGAGCTTCAAGCAAGGCTGAGATGTAGGGGTGTTGCTTTGCCAGCTTTCGCAGCAGAGCCAGCCGAAGACATTCCCACCCATCCTGTCCCCATCCCTGCTCCCTTGTGCTGCTCTCCCCTGCTCCCTGAGCTGAAGCGACTGTACCTGAGCTGCTATCATGATTGAGTTTTAAAACAGTCCTTCAGAACAAACCAGAAACCTAGTTGCCCCTCGTCGGTTCTTAACCCATCTCGTTTCACAGTGCAGCTCTGCCGATAGTTGTACCAGAGGCACCGGGAGTGGCAAACCGTGGCCAGAGGCCAGAAATAACAAGTGATTAGGGCAGGGCTGGGGAGAAAACTTCCTGCGCTGGCGTAGGAGGGAGCAGACACGCCAGGGTGCCTGCCTTGGCACCCCATGCATGTCTGTGCCACCTCCGCGCAGTGACACCGGCTCACAGAGCTGTGGGTGAGCTTTGCCTCCGCAGCAGCTTGCCCAGCTGCTGGCTCCAGCAGGGTTCAGTCAGCATGTGGCTTCTCGTCCGAGCCTCTCCGCAGGCGCTGCATCAGGCTGTCCAGTCCTTCTGGATCAGGGCCAGGCCATTCAAGGTGCATCCCTGTCGTCTGCCCTCTGAGGCACCTCTGGTGCTCACGTACACGTGCCAGGGCAGCATGACATGGGACTCCGTGACCCAGCAAATCCTGAAGCCAGAAGGAAAAGGCTTTGCCAGAACATCTTTAGGAGTTCTCTATGCAGCAGTAAAGCAGTTGGTTAGATGGACAAAAACCGGAGGAACTGGCTGAAAATCAGCTCTCACGTTCACTGATTAAGCTGAAGAGGAGCTGGGGATTTTGCTCTCTAGACTTTTATGAGGCTCTTGTAACTGCTGAGCCATGTCAGGAAAATTAGCTTTAACCATGTGCTGTCTTTTCACACAGATTTCACTTCTTAGCAAGTTTATCAGTAAACAAACCCAGTGGCACTACTTAATACTAGAGCCACTGTGGAGTGACTAAGCTTGTCCTGCCCAGTGTATTCCCAGGGGATGCAAACCCAGTGGGTGTCCCTAGTAACAGCCCACCCACAGACCTGGGATACTTCCAACTCCCTGCACTTGGCCACCAAACACGTATTTCTTTACTTTAAGAAGTAAAGAAGGTACTTGCATTTCTGAGATAACCCTCATGGCATGAATGCAAGAATATGTCATGTAGTGTTGAAGGAATGCAAACAGTCACAGCGGAGGAGGGAAATTAAACCAGGTTTTTGCTGCTTCCATGTAGGATCAAGTTGTTTCCTCCCCACACAGGGTTTTCTTCCATGGATGAGTCAGGCCTAATTCACATGGAGTCTCTCATATGGTGCCAATAGGATATGAAAGAGAAAATAGCCAGGAGGATCCACATTGCGCATCTGGCAGGTCAAACTCTGCAAACCCTGTTTGGCTTCCCATGGTCTTCTGCTTCTCAGGGACTATGGGGGACTTTGCAAAGTCCTGATGTGATGCTGTGGCGAAGACAGCTCCACGTGCAATGTTGGTGCTCACTGGCTGCAGGCAGTAGCTCCTGCTGATGTGTTTGACCTGCTCTTCTGGTTGACTGTGGCTTGCTGAGCCACATGCCTGCTCTGCCAGCCTGTGTTGGCTACAGCATGCTGTAGCAGCAGCAGCAACTGCAGCTGAGAGAAGGGAAGAGGACGGAGGACCTTTCAAAGGAGACTTCATGGAGGAATGCCCACCTTAGCTAGGAGGGGCTGAGCTGCCCATCAGGGAGGCTGTGAACTGTGACCAGTTCTTGGGGTCGACAGTGGAGGTGACAGTAGAGCACATAACTGTGAGAGCATGGTTGTCCATTCAGAAGCATGTGGCCACCAGCGGTCTGGCTACGAATGGTCAGTGCAGGAGTGGTTACTGATGGTTAGGACTGCGTGGGAGCACCACAGGGAGTCCTCATTCCCCTCAGCTGCGCTTCCTCAGTGGTTACCTATAGAAACAGCATTTTTTTCATTGTGCTCTGGCATAGGTTTAACAAGGCAAATAGAGCTCGAGCTAGAGACATTCAGGCTGCTTGAGATTTTTCAGAAATTCTCATCTGTTTTCTTATGTCAAAAGCTCATTTGCCAGCATAGCCAATACGGACATTGGTGATAGCAGCAGTCTCCCCCTTCTCCTTGGAAGTTCTTCTCCTCTGTTGTCATGGCTAATGAATCATTATATAGGGTATGGGGATTGCAGACTGGCACTATCTAAATACCGCTGCCGGGTAAGAGTGGTCCATGCATTTTGAGAAATGAAGAGCAGGTGACAGGCACCGACTGGCAGCTTTAATCTGCTGACCAGCAGCTGCCAAGGCAAAGGAAAGCAGAGGTTCAGGCACCTGCAAGACCACATGAGCCACTCATCGGGCATGTTGGCTTCAGTGGTAGTAGTCAGAAACACGTTATTCGTGTCTTCTATGTAATTTGCCTGTCTAAATGTGCGATAAAACAGCACGTGCCAAGCCACTGCAGGTGACTGAATGGCAGCGTTTGGTCACTTTGCTTTGGTAGTTTTAACTCGTGGCATCATCGTCCCATTAGTTCTCAGGCCGCAGCAAGGGTGAGCACAGGGACCTGCAGGCCTGGGCAGGTCCCTTGTCTAGGGGCAAGGCTTGCCATGCATTGTACAAACAGCCCTGCCGTAGGGCCAGCGGGAGGAAAGAAACTATTAGGAAGCAAAACATGATTTTTATTGTTATGAAAGAACAGTTGGTGGTGAAAGCGCCAAGGGTGTGATAACACGTACAGGTTTGTGAACTGTGCAAACGGACGTGGTGAGGAGCTGTGCCAAGGGTACAGGGTACTTCAGCCACAGAGCTGCAGAACTGCCTTACACAGCAGCAAAAACCCTTTCTGCTCCGTGTGCTGCCTGGCTGGGTGTGGAGCACCATGGCAGCAGGCTGGTGCTTAGTCACATGGATTTTGGGTCCTTCGAATGCTCTTTTTGCAAAGGCAGAAGAAGCTGAGTGACAGGGGAGGGGGCCAGCGGTGGGCTGCAGCTCTCAGAGCCCGTGATGGCTGGTGCAGGACCAGGCGCGGAGCACCTCGCCGGGGGATGGTGAGGGGGAAGAAGAGGCGCAGTGATTGCTGCTCACAGGCACTTCCTACAGCCACGTTTGCCTGCGTGTTTTTCATTAAGATGCTGCTACATCTCCATCCATTTCTGTTGCCTGCTCTGGCTGAGACAGGCTGCAGTCAGCTGTCACAAGGCCTTCTACAGTCCCATCGTGGAGCAAACCTATCTCTTTCTCCACCAGTCCCTTGATATGATGCCCTCTTACTGGTCTCAGTCTTCTCATATCTGCACTTTATCATTCCCTTTCCTTGTCTCAGGTACGCCACCAGCTCCTGAACCACAGTCCACTTTGAGGTGGGGTCTGTGGCCTCCCAGACGCCTCCTCCTGGGCTCTTTGCCTTTGGCTCAAGCTGCAGCCTGCTGGCCCAAGGTCAATTCTGCTGTTCCTCCAGGCCTGACAGTGTCAGCATATCCCCTGTGAAGCAAGAGAAGTAACAAGCTGCTGTTCATTGCTTGGTTTCTGCAGTAATAAAAATGGCTTGTTTTTTTTATTTATTTTTCCCCCAAAAAACATCCCCCCTTCCCCAGTTTTGAGCTGCTATCTCCACCACCTCTTACACATTTCTGAAGACCCTGAAGATGGTAAGTCTAGCCTCAGTTTCCCTCTTGAGCTCTTCTGTGCACTGAAAGCAGGTTCCTGGGGCTGGTGGTTTGTGCCTTTGCTGATCTGCTGCTGCGCTGCAATCTACCTTTTACAAGGAACGCCGCATGGGGCCAGTTACTTAATTAACTGCTCATGTGCTTGGGAGGGTTCAGGGAGCACTGATGTAGCCCTGCAAGTGATCGCACTACTGGTTCTGCAGGTAGTGCCCTCCCTCCCTTCTTTGGATGACACGACAAAGAAACTGCACATTGACAAAGCCTGAAGGAATTCAGCACGGGCTTTGCTGTGGTGGTTCCCAGAAAGGTGCCTCCTGCTGTCCCGCAGAGCTGGAAAAACACTCCCATGCATTGGGACTAAGGGAAAGCAAGTCCTGCCACACAGTTCAAGGGGCTTCAGCAAGAACTTCATCATCCCACTTTACATCCCCAGCTTGTTGCATCCATAAAGCTTTCTGGTGCTCAAGCTCAGACATTTCATGGAGCTGAGAAAGGGTCCACAGATCTGTGCTTCGTAATTTAGGCTTTGCATAAATAACTTTGCTGCATTCTGCTACACCAACTTCAGAAGGCTCAAAACCAGAGCTGAATTCATCAAGGTTACAAGGCATACTTTCTGTAGTCGGTGGCATGTGGAGGAGAGCCATGACCGGCATCGTGGTTGACCACCCTAGGCACTGCATCCAGGGAGTCCATCGATACCTGGGTGACCCACCAGCAGCCTTTGCCATGAGACGTAAGTGGGGCACAAATTCACATGCTCTGCTCCCACAGCTCTGCACTGCCACTCCCCATTGCTGCTACGTGACTCACGGGCAGTTCAAAACCTTCCCAGATAGAGGTTTTGGAGAAACAAAAAGAAATACAGCAAACAAGATGTAATAGAATAATTAAAAAAAAAAACAACAAAAACAACCTTCAAGACAAGCCAATAAAAAAATTTCCTTTTATTAACCGAAAGAGACAGAGTGACAGGATAAAAACTGGCACTGATTTTCCGCGTGAATCATTGCGTTTCCAGCACAACATAGTCCCAAATGAAGCATGCAAGTCTCAGTCCTCATCAAACGCCTTTGCTGGAGTTGAACGTATGGTCCTCAAGGATACAGAGAAAAATGGAGAGCAGGGAAAAGGGCAGCCACAGTCCTGTGTGTGCTGAGTAGGAGAAAAAATGGGGAGAGAGAAGCATATTTCGCTAACTGCACTCCCAGTTACTTGGCCTGCAGCTGCAGCGGGGGAGAGGGTGAGCAGTCTGGAGGGTGAGTGCAAGCTCACATCCACTCGAGGAAACTCATTTTCTCATTACTGAGAAATGCAACGCACATGCTGACGGTGCCCTGCAGGTGTGTGTAGCGCTGGTTTTCAGGTCTCCCCGCCGGGGCTGCTTCCAGCAAGGCCGAGCTTTTCCAGGGGCTGGCAGCAGGAATCGGGGTCTCGGTTTGGGGTCTAGCCCCTGGATTGCTGGCACATGCAGGGTAGGGCTCACGACTCGTCGTCTCCTCAGCACCCTTTAGCCTGCGTCTGTGCCCGTGCCTTGTGCCAAAACTGTTGTCCCTCTCCTGGTACTGTGGAAAGCTGACTGGACATGGAGCGGCTGTCTGCGACCGGCTTGCCAGCCTCAAGTCATCTGGATGTGCCACAGCGTGGCTCCTTTACACAGCCACTCCAACCCCAGAAGCTGAGAAGGTCCAGGGAAAACCAGCTCGACCTCCAGTCCTGGGCAGGGGTGACAGGTAAAGCGAGTGCTTGTGCGAGGTAGGTTGGGATTGCAAGGACCTGGGCGTGCGGACAGGGGACATCTGGGTCAGCGGCTGCAGCGGGGAGGCAGCTTAGGGCTGGGAGCAGACCAGTGTGACCAGCAGCCACACCATTGCAACACCGGGGTGCAAATGCACACACGGGAAGCGTGGCTGCAGCAGAGCTTACTCTGACAGGACATTGCTCCTGACGCAGTGCAGTCCAGCCACGGTCCCAGGAGGTATGGGTACCACCAGGACCAAGAGGTGTAGGCACCAGCCTCCCACTGCCCTGTGCAGCTTTGACAATACCAGTACCCATCTTCAGGCTGCTTCCCACCCATCCTCCCCGTGGTCTTTCTCCACAGCAAGCTCTCAGTCTCTCCAAAGCAGGACCTTTTTTTTTTCATGCATTGATTCCCTTTTTCCCAGCCTGACCCCTTTTCTAGCAAGAGCTGAAGTTGCAAGAGAGCAAAAGCGGGGTCTCGCAGGCCAGTGGAAAACTTGCTTTTATCATCCCCGCAATGCTACCAGCGGCTCGAGTTGTTTCAAAATTTAGGCTCTGCTGACCTCTAGGGGACTGCTACAAACCCAAAAGCATAAAGGCTTCAAAGCTCCTGGCATGCTACAGCCCTTCACACGCTCCTAAGGAGCCCTGGGCTGGGTATAACATAGCTGGCACCCATTCTGGGCCCTTTAGCACTACTAGAGGCTGTAAATAAAAAGCTGGCTCCAACACCGCCTCTTCCATCGCACTGCTATAGCAGCAATACCTTAAGAAAAGCGTTGTGGAGAGCTATTGCCTGCTATCATACTGCCCCGTATACCTGCTGCTTTTACTTGAGTGTGGAGAAGCACTTGGGAGCCTGAGAGCATGTGACTTTCACCCCCTTCTGTAGCAGTTTGTCTAATAAAAGGCATAAAACCTTTGCCTTGGTGTCACAACTACAGCACTACTCGGTGAAAAGCATGGATGCATACAGTTAGGCACTGGAAATAAAGTTAAATGTGCTTTTTATGGCATGTCATCACTCAATAAACAAGTAGTGGAAGCAAGAACCTTGTCACAGAGAAGAAGGAACATGAAGACTTGTAGAAAGAAAGCATAAAATCTGATGTTCTCCTTAAAACAGCACATGGAGCTGCTGAGAGGGGTTAACTCTGCATTTCCCAGCTGATGCTGCCTGAGGACAGCTTTGGTGGAAGACAAAGCATTAGGCAGGAGGCTACAGAGACAACACAAACTGCACACCTCTAATGATCTGTTCTCCTTGATTCAAAGCCAAAACCTATCATAGCCCTGGAATATCCCAATTTCCTGATTTGAGGAAGGCATGACATAACCCTGGAGAGCTGGAGTGAGGGCAGACCTGGACTGAGGCCAAAGCTACACACATAGCAGAGTGCTGCCAGCTGCAGCTACCACCTTCTGTGGGAGCTCCCCACCACAGCAGGGCAGCTTGTTGTTCCTGGGCTGAGGTCTCTATTAGCAGAGAGCTGCTATCTATCTAAACTGTTTAGGTTCACTCAACCTTCTGACTCAGGTCCATCTAGCAGACCTGAGCAGGCAGTGGGCTCCAAGTAGCTGAACACACGGTGGGACTGTCATCTCTTCCACAAGAGCATCTCTATCTTTAGCGAGAGCCAAATTGTCACAGTGGCTTCCACCATACACACAAAGGTCTCTCAAGAAGTTGTGGGGTTTGTGTTGCCAGGACAAAGCACCAACACGAGGGAGTCAGTCCTGGCAGCCACTCCACCAGCTGCAGGAACAGCTTTAGAGCCAACACTCTGGACACGCCACAGGGCACATAATTGGCACGCTCCTACTCAGCACTTGTTCCCTGGGAAGTGCCAAAAATACAAGGCAAGTGTTAAAGCAAGTAAAAAGCACTTGCTTTTCCACAGGCTGGAAGATGTTCATCAACCCACAGACAGAGGCTCATGACAAAAGGCAATGACTGACAGCATTACTTCAACTAAATCAGGGAGAGAAGATGTCAAAGCTGCAATTAAAAGTGCAGTGTTTAAAGAAAAGAGACAAATGAGTTGAACAGAACCACCAATTTTCATTTTAGCATCGTTGTATGTCTCTTAATTAGAACAGATGTCTCCCTAATCTGTGCAAAACAGAAGAGGACCTGGGAGGTCTGAAATACTGGCTTATCGACAAATATTACCACCAATCCCCATCATCTGACAGCAAATCCACTGCCTCAGCCTGCACTGAACCCAACCACCTGGCAGTTCTGTGTCCTGTCCTCCAAAGCAGGGCTTACTCTGCAGTGCCCAAAGCTCAGATAAAATAATTTTCTCCTCCTCATACCTGCAAATACCGTGCTTATCCCAGCACTGCTCAGGAAATGCAAGCCTCTCGTTCCCTTTGCCACGTGCGTTGTAGTTACCCTTTAGCCCCTCCAAATCCCTGTTTAGTTGATTTTGGTCACAGAGAAAAGACTCCATCAGTCATCAGAGTTTGGTAAGATCTTTAATGGCAAGCTCATGGTGTAACAACACTGCTGGATTTGATGCCTCGGTGGTGGAAGAGGAAGGAGGATCGGAAGAAAGGCAGGGCTCCACTGAAGGCTTACACCTTTTAAAACATTGAACAAAAGGGCAACATCTTTTGGCAACCCGTTTCACAGCTTTGTTATCCCAAAGACAGCGAGATCTTCCAGCCAGAAAAATGGTGGGAAGCACACCAAAGCCAGCTTTTGCATGGCATGGGGCAACATGGTTTCTGCTTGACATGTTGAGGTCTGACTGGTCCCTGCATTAGTAAAGGAAAAATTGACAACAACAGAAAAATTGCATTGACTGAAATCCAGAGCTGACATTTCCACCACCACCCCCGAAGATGAAAGCAGACACCTTTTACATGCAGCGTTACCGCAGATCTTTGCCTACATGAGCAGCAGCATGTCGGTACAGAAAGGGAATTTCAAAGTTCAATGTATTTTACATGAAACCAGCGAGTTTTACTGTACTCAGCAGTAACTAGTTCAAAGAAGGTTTTTTCTGCAGATGAATGAACACCTTTTTGTTAATCTGTATATTTGTTTACGACCAAGCTCGTACTGACAGTGCAGTGTTACATGACTCTCTGGAAACTGGGGTTTGCAATAAAGCATATGTGCCTTTAGGGATTGTCTTTCTTATGAAAAAAAAAAAAGGCAATCAGAAAAAAGTCAAACATAGAGCATGTAAATGATAATTTGGGTCACTGAATGGGTGATTCATAGAATCACAGAATGGTTAGAGTTGGAAGGGACCTTAAAGATCATCGAGTTCCAACCCCCCTGCCATGGGCAGGGACACCTCCCACCAGACCAGGTTGCCCAAAGCCCCATCCAGCCTGGCCTTGAACACCTCCAGGGATGGGGCATCCACAGCTCCTCTGGGCAACCTGTTCCAGTGCCTCACCACCCTCACAGTAAAGAACTTATCCCAATTATCTAATCTAATCTATCTCCTTTCAGTTTAAAACTGTTACCCCTTGTCTTATCAATGCACTCCCTGATGAAGAGTCCCTCCCCATCTTTCCTATAGGCCCCCTTTAGGTACTGGAAGGCCTCTATAAGGTGTCCCGGAGCCCTCTCTCAGATAAAACAAAGCATTTCTCTCTCCTCAGCAATTTACAGAAAGGGGCATCCAGCTATAGCCCCTGAAGGAATCCTTCCCAGTTTCCTATGTCCCGTGGCCAGCCTGAAACCAGCCAGTGCTGAGAAAGAGACCTAGAGGCTGGGCCAGGCTCCCCAGCAACCGGCAGCCAGAGAGGTCTCATTTTCTGGATGCCCAGCCTGGAAAGCCTCAATGGGTCACGATTTTGATTTTCAGAGACCGGATTATTTAGATAGGCATTGCTTCCCATGAAAAGATCTTGGGTTTGGCACCTAAAATAACTGCTCTCTTCTGCATAATCCCTGTCCAGCATGGACCACTCATGAGTCCTCAGGGGATAACACACCTCCCCGGCTACCTCATCCCCCTGTGCGAAAGACAGCAGGCAGGACGTTAACAGAAGAACACAACTGAGCTCAAGGTCCCAGTAATGGCCAGAGCAGCTTTTTCATAAGCTGCAATGGCTCAACGGGCAGATACACGAGAGGATGGTTTGGGCTGTCTCAGAAATCACAGCACCTCTCTGCAAGGGGCCGTTCTCACTCTTGTCCCTGCTGACCGAACCAGTTGTTACATTTCTGAAATCCGCTCTTCCCTCTGGCATCCCATGTATTTCTCATCCTCCAAGCAGCGCTCTGCTCACTGCATTCATGCA
Source organism: Numenius arquata (assembly GCF_964106895.1). Lineage (NCBI taxonomy): Eukaryota > Metazoa > Chordata > Aves > Charadriiformes > Scolopacidae > Numenius > Numenius arquata. Next base: position 43,487,731 of record NC_133582.1, on the reverse strand, counting down.
ACTCATATTCCAAAGCGCCGGTTCTGCAGAAGGCTCTGCTCTTGTATATTTGTATTTAGCCAGAGCATGAAATGCCTGTGAGAGAAGCGCGAGGCAGGAGAAGAGAGACTCTTCTGTGTCCTTTCACTAATGGTTTGCTTTGAGAATAGGCAATGATAAGGCATACCTGTTTTCACCCACAGATCTAAAAGCACTTTATACACTGGTGGGCAAATACTACTAATGGCCCCTTTTTATAAAAGGCTTAAGGTGGGACTCTCAAAGGAGTTACATTGCTCCCACTGAATTTCATGGAGGCCTGGATGCATAACTGGAGATCTGCCTTGAATTCCCAGCCGCTGAGATCCACCCGAAGCTCAGGGCAAGGCAATGGCAGAGCTCTGTACCCACATTTTTTCACCGAGTCCCCAGGCTTGCAAGAATTAATGCATGTGGTGGCAAATCTTGTGTCTCGGTCTGGCAGCCTGACCACTGGGTCGTGTACCGCTGGTTAATTACTGAACGGCTACTAACCTCGGTATGTGGTGGGAGCGAGGGAAAAATAAAATACAAATAAAATATAAAAATACTTTGTAATACAACTAAACCAGTTCTGCATCTCTTGCATCGTTTGGTTAAGTATAGAACAAGTAACACGGTCATACAGAAATGTATTTGGTCAAAGTAAGCAATCAATATTTTTTTTGATAAAATACATTCTATATTAATGCTCATTCACATTTAATACACATGTAAAGCAAATTTTCTGTGTATAAAATTCCAGTTTATCCTCAGTGCTGCCTGGTCACACTTCAGTTCAGCAGCGGGGCTCAACACATTCAGCTCCCAGCAAAGTGAGAGGGGACAAGAGCACGCAGCTCCCTGCAGGACCAAGCCTCACGCGTCCCCTGGAGCACCTGCCCAGTCCTGCAGGTCACGTCTGAACAAACTCTTGCTGGCTTCAGTGGGAATTTTGCAGGGCTGAGCGCTGCAGAAGGGGCCCCCGGCTGTCCAGCACTTGCTGTGGAAGTCACCCAAACGGCATATGGCATTCCGAAAAAAAAGTGAGTTAGTGAATACAGAAAATAATATATCTATATAATTTACAGCATTATGTTTGCTTGCAACCATATTAATGCTCAACTGCTCATTAACAATTCAGTCAATCGTCAGGGAAAGGTAGCAGAGCGCAGTACGTATCACAACCTCCTGTAGGCAATTACAAGCGCTGGATCTTACAGTCTTTTCTTATTTCAGGAATTCCCGCCTATCCCGCTGCCGCCCAGAGCCCAATTCTCCCCTGAGCCTTATGGAGCGTCCACACCTCCTCCAGGTGCCCCTCACACCATGACTCCGGCTGCGGGTCCTCAGCCACCACCCATGTCCACCCCTGATCCCCTCCGGCTGCTGTGCCGGCACCCGTCTGTGCAGCCACGCACCCAACCAGACACAAAACGGGTGCATGTGGCTAACAAAACGGGTGCATGTGGCTAACAAAACGGGTGCGCGTGGCTAGCAACCCTGACTTTGCCTCCAGCTTGCGCTACTGCAAATTATCTCTCGCGTTACGTTATGGCAGAGGAAAGTCAGCCCCAGAAGATCTACTTGTGCGAGCCACAACCCAAGGACTGGATGCTAGGAAGAGGAAGGTTGTCCCGAAGCAAGGCTCTGTTTAAGGTTATGGCATCTGTTTTAGCTGGAGAGGAAAGAAAAACTTAGGGACTTAAAGCAGGGGTGGAAACCACTGGTCTTGCACTTTATTTTAGTAAGCAAAAAGCCTATTGCTGCTGTACAGTGTTATACAATGAACTGCCACAGTTCTCACGTCACTAGTCCATAGAAAATGTGCTGCGACTACCATGTTTATGCCTGCATGCCGAAAGAATGTACAAAATTTCATTAAGTTCTGTTTGTCTTCCCCCTTTTTTTTTTTTTTTTAATATTCTTAAACTCCAACTTTTACAGTGTTGCAGACACTTCTGTGCATACTCAGGTACAACACACCTCCCCAGTTATGGAAGGTCTTTGCCCCAGATTGGAAAAATCAAGTGCTACACATCTCTCAAGCCATCATCAGAAAGGTAAACCACCAAGAAAACTTGCTCTCTTAAGTAACCTTGAAAAAAAAAAAAAGTCTTTAAAAAATCTATTGAAAAGGAGACGTCACTAACAACAGGGTTTTCAAAATGGTGCGAGTTGTTTCTGGGAGTTGTCCAAGCATTTTCTCTTTGCTCACTTTTTGGTTTCATAAAGCTAATTCTCTATAAAAGGGCTTTTGAAGCATGTGACCTTCACTTCACGATTTTAAAAAAATTGGAAAAAAGGAGTAAATTTAGAAACATTTTGGTCAGTTGTGGAAAATAGCTGTATAACAACAGAATCCCTTTGCTTCTTATATTTTCAGTACAAAAGGCAAGTAAATAAAGAGACCTTGCATCTTCACAGTCTGGCACTCATCTGAGTCGCTTAAATCTATGCAAAATAGGTATAAAATATGAGGGGTCGTCTTCTCCTTTATACCAAGACCCCACCAAACCCCTCTGGGGAGCAAGTCCCCAGCTAAGTAAAACCTCACTAGTTTTTATATCAGCCAAAGCAGTAGTATTTTAGCTCCCCTCCGACGAGGTGTAAATGCCTGGATTAGCTCAAAGGCCCAGGGAGAGGAACAGGTCTGGCATAATTTTAAAAGCCAGGTGCTGGTTTATGGCTTCAAAGTTAAGTTGCACTTTAATTCATGATGCCGCGAGGTTTGAGTAATAATTTAGGAGTGTATTAAAAACAGCAAAGCTTAAAGTTGGTTGTCATGCAGAAGTGGGCTAGGCGATGGCTATTTTTTAATTGATTTGTACGAAAGCAGCATTTGGCTTTGGATCACATGATGTTGGAGTACCAGGGTTGGTTATAACATGTACTGCTGATACTAATTACTCCCAGTTATTAATCCAGCACTTGTAAACTCGGGTGTCAGTAAAACGACATTAATACATCTGACACCAGTACTCCCCTGGATTTCCCGCTTCCCGTGGTTTTTGTTAAGCCTTCACATGCACTTCTGCAGTACCAACCGCTATTAAACTAGTGCTTTTCAGGAGAAATCTCTCCAAGTTTGGTACTTTGTCAAAAACTATAGCTGTTGAACTGAAAATAAAAGCACAGGTCACTTTTGCTCTCTGCACTGGTTTCCTCGGAAAGGTCACTGGTGAGGACTTGGCCCTCTCACCACATGCTTCCTACATTCTCGGTACTCTACATTCACGTCAGCGAACGCTACTCTCGAACACAAATCGAAGAGACAAGTCAGCGACAAAACTACTTCTAGACTGATAACGGCAGAATGCTACCAAGACAACTCCATAGAAAACCCATTGAAGCAGGAGCAAAATTCAGGTCACTTCTTAGCAAAGCTCATCACAGATTATTATTATCATTAATTTTTTTTTTAAACCGTTTTGTTAAACTTTTATCCTGGGAGCCAGATATCCCCATGTGATGTGCTAATTCCAACAGGCTAACGTGGGACCACCTGACCCCACCTGGTACCAAGGGCTTTCGAAATTTTTTTAGCTTCTCAGAAAATCACTGCTGACTGACACCCATCTGTTGGTGATCGGCTTCTGGTTCCTCTTCTTCCACATCTGCGTTATACTCTTCAAATGCATCATCATCAACATCTGGAAGCCCAAGTAACTATAAAGAAGAGAAAATACTGTGTAATAGCAAATTACCCACTTGTGCAGCTTCGCTGTAAATCTTCACACACTACCTAGGTACCACTTCTGAAAACCTCAAATCCTGGAATAATAGTATTGAATAATGATCTCGAGTCTCTTTCCCTCCCTCCTGTGATGGAGAAAGATTTGAAAACACATCCTCACACCAAATTAAGTGCTCAGAGACCAGAAGATAAATAGAACCAAAGCAAAGCGCTTGCAAAAAGCTTCCTGTTCTTCCCTGAGGTCATATCACGAATTATTGAGTGTTCAGGCTTGGCAGTGGTTTAACTTCAAAAAGATCCGGGGTAATAGCGTAGCAGTAGTTATCTCGGTTTAAGATTGTGTTCGGCAGCCCTATAAAAGCCAAAGAAGAGAGCATCCTCATGCAGAACTGGCTAGTATAGAGTAGGCAAGGAGTCCCTGAAAACCTAAAGACCCCACCACGTTAAGTGCTCCTCTTGAACCCTTCACTCCACCGTACCAGACTAAGCCTTACACGCTGGGTGAAGCCCTCTCAGTGAGAAATACTCTGAATTCAGCTCAAAATTGCCAGAGCTCCTTTAAATTTCTGCAAAATAGATTTAGGCTTGTGAAGAACGGCCAGCCCATCTTCCTTGGACAACGTCTGGATGCCTCCACCTGACGGCTCTGATCGCTGCAGCACCACTTGTTTGCTACAGGCAAAAAGGAGCAAACAGCGATGTCTGGGCTTTTCCCCTCTCCTCCAAAAGGTTGCCAAGCCAACAGCAGTCAGGGAGACAGATAAACCAAATAACAGTCAAAATAACGCATCTGTTGTGGAAATCTCGTATTAGAGTCCTGCACTAGCAGCTATTAATATCCACAAAGGAAAAATCACATGCCAGGCATTACCGGGAATGCCGTGTGTTGGAAGAGCAGCACAGACGCATGCAACACCCTGTTTGGAGGGTGGCGCAGCTGTTAGCTCTCAAAAGAGGCAAAACCCAGAAAAATCAGGAGGAAAGCGACACTCACTCGGTGGTAGCATGAAAATGAGAAGGCTGTGACGAGGCAGATTTTTAGGGACCTGAACTAATTTAGTCTGTGATCAACGTTCAAAATTACTCAGAGGGTACAAAGACAATGCACAGAATTAGCCTCTGGGTCCTATAAAGCTTGTATTCCTCACTGCCACGGGGAGAAAAACAGCTTTTTAGTTGCAGGGTTTCTTTGGCAGGGAAATGGAAGGAGAATTCGCTGACCAAACCCCTGCTTCGCATTTTAAAAATACTTATGGAGACACCCCAAGCTTAAAACGTTCTTGTTTTCTAAGCAGAACAAAGAATAAATATTCCAATGCATACATACTTTTCAAATCAAATGCTTAACTGAACGTGAAACTGCTTGGCTCGTTTTGAGGATGCGGGCGTTGTGTTTCACGTTGAAGCTGAGGGGAGACCTTACCGCTCTCTACAACTACCCGAAAGGAGGGTGTAGAGAGGTGGGGGTCGGTCTCTTCTCCCAAGTCACAGGCGATAGAACAGGAGAAAACACCTTCAAGTTGCACCAGGGGAGGTTCAAACTGGATATTAGGAAGAATTTTTACACTGAAAGGGTTACGAAGCATTGGAACGGGCTTCCCAGGGAAGTGGTTGAGGCACCATCCCTGGAGGTATTTAAAAGATGGGTAGACGTGGTCCTTAGGGACATGGTTTAGTGATGTTTTCTGTCAGTGTCAGGTTAATGGTTGGACTAGATGATCTGAAAGGTCCCTTCCAACCTAGGCAATTCTATGATTCTAAAATTAAAATACTCAGCTTTTAAAATGCAAAAGGCCTCTAGACTTTCTTATCCGCAGTACTGTTTTCGCTAAACTGACTCGGTGTATTCAAATTAAATGTGACTGTTGTACTGCTCTGTTTATATCACTCAGCAGAAAGACCTTTGATCACATTTTTTTTGCCCAGCTCTAGTTATAATTCCTCCTTGATTTGCAGTGAAATGAGCCACATGAATCTTCATTTCATGGGATGTTGCAAGCCTTTCCCACGCAACATTAGCAAGGAAAACACAACATACACCACAAGAACTGCAAAGACTCACACGATCCCGAAGGATGGGGAGCACGTCCTGCTTTTCACACATCCCCTCTCCCTTTGCCCTCGGGAATCCCAGCTCTCCTCTCCCTGGCGCAGCATAAATCAAAGAGTAATGCTGCTGACATTAGTGTTTTTATGGAGCATAGGAAGGATGGGGACGGGTCGGGATGGGATGGGATGGGACGTTCCTCCAAGAGACAAGCAGTTTTTGTTCTCTCGCAGACACTTTAGGATCTTCCAAGGCACCGAGGACCTCAACCATGCAGGTCCTGCTGTTAGGGGTCACATCTCGTCGCTTCCCACAGGACTATGGTCCCTCACTGCTGTTAACCCCTTACTGCTCCCTGCACTGCAGTGACAAGTCAGTCCACATTTTGACCCCAAGGAGGAAGGATCTGGGTCCAAAGTGCAGAGTGCTCTACAAACATTGGGTCAAAGCAGAGGGAGGCTGTATGAAAGATGAGGACACAGTAAGATGATGAAGCTGGCCTGAGCTGATCCTAGACTGACTCCCACATTATCTTCTTTCGAACATACTAGTTTCTGCTTCTAGTCCATATCTACTTCATGTATTAAAGTACCATCTATGTGGCAGTCTTGAAAGGAATTTAATGGAGAGCAAAAACAAGGAGGAAAGAGGTAAAACAGGAAAGGGGTATAGAAAGAGCTGATCCATCAGCCAAGGGGAAGCTCCATGTGGGAGTCCTGGAATTTGCTGTTGAATTGTACGACCCATGTTTTGGTTCTCTGCAAACTCTGCCAGTTGGTGTGGTGTCCCTCAGGCATTTTTTAATTTTTCTTTCTTTCTTAACTCTTTCAAAGTTTAGCCCTGATTTTATACAAATAACCTAGTAGGTTTTAAGTCACGAACGCATAGTGACGTTGCCTCCTACCAAAAGCTGATATACAAGCACACTGAAAAATAAAGCAAGTAAAAGACCAAGCTTTAGCAGTCCACACGATGCTGCACTAGATTCCTCCCAAATCCCAGTGTGAGGGGCACCAGCATGGACACGTCTGGCACCAGAGAAACAAGGGTGTTGGAGGAGCTGGGGTGCTCTGAGGCAAATAGTAGCATTTGAGCCCAGTGCTATCGATACCAGTTCATGGAACTGCGTGGTGTCTGGTACTTTTGGATGCTCCCTGAATAAACGAGTAAAAAGCAAATCACAGAATTTTGTGGAAACTGACCCAGGAAGGCAGTAATGGGCAGAGACAACATGCCCCCCACCACCTTCAGTAAAGAAACAGCTTGACCTTGTCTACAGCAGGATTCAGAGGTGTGGTTTAGCTGTCACAGGTTAACCAACACTTTTAAAAAGCCTCATTGAAATAAATATCCTGCCCCGGCACTGTATTTACACCCATGAAACATAAAGGAGAGATGCCTGAGAGCAGTGACGGGTGGGGAGCAGCCTCGAGACCATCCTCATTGCCTCCTGAGCCCAGAGAAGAGCGCCGAGTGGAGGGAAATCTCTGTCTCTCACTGAGAGGGATGCTAATCGCTAGGCATCACCGCTCTCACCGCCTACGAAACACGGGGCCCAGCACCTTGAGCAGCCAGTCCCTTCCCATGCTGCAGCCCCAGGATATGCCTGCCGCGACACGGCTGGGCTGTTATCACAAATGTGTGGAGCTGGGTGAGATGAATTACTGGGAGAAAATTGCTCTGGGAGCCTTCAGATAAGGGAATGCAGGTGCTGGTGCTGTGCATGAGGGCATGGAGAGCTGCAGATGCACCGCCGGTGTCTCCTCCTAAACATTTCCCTTCAAAAGACCCCAACAAAGACTTTCAAAACTGTCTAATAATCTCGGATGTCTGGCTGGAAATACTGAAATGGGAAAGACTTTCAGAAGGTGCTTACCAAGCCCATGCTAAAAACCTCCTCAGTGTCTCAGACTGAATAGCCAGGACCACCAGACACCTCAGAAGAGCATGGTCTGACCTGCAGCACTAGTTTTTCCTAAACTGCCATTCTTCAAACCGGTATTTGTCAGACCGGTCTCCAACAGTAGACTTGGTTGGGAAAGTGGAGAAAAAATGCCCTGCAAATGCACGGTTACCTCCACGCTCACAGCAAGGTGGTTTCATTAGTAAAACAAGTCCAGCAGAGAAAAGGATGGGGAACAGTGCAAAGTAATGCCAAGGAAATAATTTCCCCATACTGACAAAAAGTGGCTTTGTTCTGGCAAAGGCCTGAGGGTATAAAATAACTGTTTCCATACACCTAGTGTAACATCCTTCACTTTTTAAAACCTATCCTACCATGCATATGCTATTTTTAATAATTACAATGAGGGGAAAATGTCAATACAGTCCTTATTAGACTTGTCTACTTACACCCATCCCTCGAATGATAAACTCAGTTTTGTTACACTGATGCAAATCTCTCAATACTAGGTCAAAGGAGAACCTGAGAAACGTAAATCTTTGTGGTACATCCAAGAGAAAATGAAGAGGTACTTGAATACAGTCTGCAAGAGGTCTCTGATAATTGAGGACGCAGTTCTTCAGCAGACAAAAGCATAATGTAATTCAACAGTTAGGAAGCAAAAACTAGAAAACCGCGGATTGTAAATAAAAGAGCTTTTCACAGGAGCGTAACTAATGATGACGATCAGAAAAAGTGCCCAGTAGTGTTGTATCCTTTAAGTCACCTAAAGACTACTCTCCAGCTCAGCCACAATTTATGTGCTCGGTGGTAGGAATCATGGGGTGGTATGTGATGTATTAATGAAGGGCCCAGACTAAATGAGTATAATGGTTCCCCTTGCTTTGCACCTTTTTATTCTGAAGAGTAGCTTAACTTGGTTTGACTGAAGCCAATGTCTCAGCAACTTAAGCTATGCTGAAATAAATGTGGTTTAAATGAAATAAGTGATCTGTACCAATTTAATTAAGTCTTTTTGAAGTCCTCTTTACTTAAACCAATGGAAGTCTCTTCTCAAAGACACAGTTTTTCTGAGCAGGAGAAAACAGCTATGAAGATCCAAGAGCTGATTATTGTTCTGGGAAACATATTTATATTTTTGTATGTTTCCACAATTACAAGCAGCTGTACTGGCAGATCAGATTCCCAGTCCTTTCTAAGAAAAGGGTGCATCTGTTCTATTTATTTCCAGTCTCTCAAAGGATTCTTTAAAATGATGCTCTTTTATGTCAACCAGCTGCGGTGGTCCGTGGCAAGGCAATGCAAGGGTGTAACACGGGGAGGGACGGTGCTCTCATACTGGAGCTCCGAGCCCTCCCTTTCACTCTAAATACTTGGGATATGTTTTCAGTCTTCTCGATTAGTTGGCCAGAAAAACAGAGGAGGGAAAAACATCTATATTTTCAGTCGAGTACAAAAACGTCCATAGGTCAACTTTCCCATGGACATCATGGCTCTGGCAACGAACCTCCACTCTGCTTTGCACCAGCCCCTTACCCAACCCCAGGCACTCAAAAGGAGAGGCTGTGCAAAGGGATTTGGCAAAAATGAAGGACAACGGCCAGCCTAAGTCACCTCCCCCTGACGCAACCCAGGCTTTGACCCAAATCTTAGTGTTAAACAAGGACAGAGAAAGTTGAGTAGCAGCAAAACAGAAAAATACAAGCCTCCTTCCCACAAAACCAAGCTTCTGCTCCAACCTCTTCTGAAGCAGTGACCAAACTGGCATTTGCAAATATCAAGTGGCAACCATCCTAACAGCAAAAGCTGGACCACCTGAGGAAAAAAAAAAGCCAACCCTAAAATAAAACAAACCACTCCGAGGAGAAACCGCATTTCTCTCCGGCTTCCCAGAGGTTTACTCCTGCTACTCAGATCCCTGCAAAAGTCCCCGATTTCAGTGCCAGGAAATAACTCTGCCACACAGTCCCGCGGCGCTGACTCGCATCCCGTTCCTCGGAGTCAGCACTGCATCAGCAGGACGGGAGCCCCTGCGCAGCTGGGGAGCTGCTGCCACCGGCTGCCGCACCAGTTGGCCTCCCACCCCGCGCAGGAATCTCATCCTCTTGGATGCAGGGCTGGAAATAAAAAGGCAGCTGGCTTCCAAGAAACACTTTCCAACCACCTGATAGCAGCTTATGTGCTAACACCCCTGCACTCAGGCAGCCGACTGGAGATGTAAATCCCTGCAGAAGAAAAACCACCTTGCTCCATCCAGCGCTAGCCTATTAGAAGTCACAGGTAACTGTCAATGTTTAGAAGTAAAAATGAGGCACTTACGGGTCTGAAGGATTTGAAGACTTTTTCCAATATTTCATGAAGTGTCTTTTTCCCACAGGAGGAGATGTAATCCTGTGCGAGCTGCAGAAAAGGTAAGCAGTCCTCACTTTCGCTCCACACGTGCTGAAAGCCAACAGCAACACAAGAAAGAAAAGGCATTAACAGGAATTCACGTTGGCCTTTCCGCGTGATTTTATAAGGACACATGTTGTAAACTCTGCCAAAGCGCACTGGGCCTCCTGCGGTTCAGGCCTGCGTTGGGGACGGGCGCTGCAGGCAGCTTCAGAAGCCATGCTTCTGAGAAGGAACCTTGATTTTATTAACACGACACATCAGAAAGCAGGGAAATAGATCCAGAAGAGACAATGCCTCATGACCGCACCAGCAATGAAGGGTATGCACTCCTTGCGCACACACATTTTGTAAGTAAAAGTGTTTTTGTTTGACGCCAGCCCTGCTCCGACCTGGAACTCACGCTTGGTTTTCTCTTCTTCTGCATCATCCACTGCGATGAAGCCCTCAAGAAGAGCTAAAACATCTCCTTGTCTTCTTGGCGTTAGTGCAAGTGTGACGCGACCCTGGAGGTGGAACTTGATGTGTAATTCTCTTGACGATGCAGAAGAAAAGATGCAAAATATGCCCGCAGGTTAGACACAGAGCCAAGGAGAGACATTTGGGTCCTCACAACATCCTGACACTTCATGCCTCCCTTCCTGTTTTGAGGTTTATTCCTCCTAGACCCAAATCTTCTCCTCCTGGGCAGGCACATTTAAACCCATTTGGGATATTCCTCTTGTCTTGCTCTTGCTTTGGAGATGCTGGTTCTCCAGCCGGGCTCTGTGAAGCCTCTCCCAAAGCTGATGCTTATTCTCCTGCTAATAGTTTGTTAGAAACAGAGCGGGTGAGCGATGGTAGGAGCACTCAGGCAACAATCCTCCTTGCACGCCAGGGCAGCACAAGCTAATGCATACGTTTATCGGCCTTATTTTTGAAGACTTCGTGCACAGGACTGTCTCAGGCAGTCTGCTACACAGAGGAGCGTAACACTGCCAAATTGTTTCCAGGCTCTTATACCTCTATTTGTGCACAGCAGCTCTTTTCCCCAAAGTGTCATGCAGCTTTTTACTGCGCTATAAACAGTAGGTTATGCTTAAACAAGGAAAAAGAAGGGTCTCTCTGAAGCTTAACTAACATTCAGGGAAAGAGTAAGAACGACAGATGTTTCAATCCCTACCATAAGGCTTGCAGGTCGCCCTCCTGTTCAGTGGTGAATACCTGCCAGGGATGCAGCTTTACACTTACGGAAAGAAAAAACTATTTAACCTCACCTAAGCTGCATCTTTGAGACAAAAACTGTAACTGCCTTGCTATGAACCTCGCTTGACCTACATTCTCTTTGCTGCTTGTTGCATTTTACAAGCATAAACATAGTGAAATGTTTTGTTATGAAGAGAGCCCTGCCTTAGGTTCTGCTCTTTCCATATAACCAGAGTCATCTCTTAACCAGTCTGGCAACAAAAATAAGCTCTTTACAGTCTTGCCAGCTCTCAGAGGCACATACCACAAGTCTCATGATACTTCATGCCATGTTAGAGTCATGGGCCTTGTAGTCCTATAAATATACAACCAAATCTCAGCTTCTGCTTATAAAAAAAAAAAATAAAAAATGTCTGCACTTTGTGATTTCTATGGCCTAAAAAGGCAGAAGGTACATGAAGTGAACTCAAACGAACCCTCTTTAAAATATCAAATGAACACTTTCAAATCACAATGTTTTAAGAACAGCCTCGAGATTTTGGAGGCCTGGGCCACGATTTCTTAATACTTGAGGTTAGCAATAACCATTAAGTTACTTCTAATCTTCGCATCAAACATAAGAGCTGGATGTTGCAGCTTGGCAATTTATGGCTCGCGCTAAACCTGTTATAATTGTTTATATGTATAAAACCATTATGACTGCTAACATCCTGATTCTTGTTTAAATTGTGGCTTCTTTTGACCATCAGACACAGCAGCTTCCACATACATGAAAATCAGGCCCTGCCCTTTTATAAATAATAGCTAGCTCGTTCCCCAGGGAAAGTTAACCCCATACTGTCCTATCGTGTTTTAACAGTCTCTTTTCAAGCTGTACCACGTTTCAGACTGCAGTGTGAATTTGTCAGCAGCAACGCAGAATAGAAATGATTTAGCACGAGGGGAAAACCTAAGCAAGTAACTTGATCATTGAGCCTTTGAAGAGTCTTTTTTGCATAGCATCATAAGGCACTGAGCAAGTTAAGACTTCCAACAATTTCCACATCTGCAGAAGATTTAAAACTTTGGCTGTAGCAACAAATGCACTATGAAAGGTCTCACGTGCCATTAGTGCATGCATCTCATTCGGAAATCACTTGATTTCATCTTCCCCCCCAAGAAGTTCCTTAACTATAATAAAGACCGAGTTATAACACTTATAATTTCAGCTGCATCTACAGTTCTCTGCGGATGTTTTGCTCTGCACCGAGGCAGCGCAGGAACCGAGTCTCACCACTGACTCACACATCTCCAGAGGAACCTGCAAAAGGAATTTTGGCCTCTCAAAGTAAAAACAAATGTAATTTGAGGATTCAGCTCTTGCTTAGAAAGTTAGAGCAGCCAGTGAGGCTGCACATACGGAGATGCTTTTCCTGGAAAAAAACCCTGATGCCTGAGAACTTCTCTGCAGCAGGAGAAGTGGGCTGCTGGCAAACCGGCGGACCACAGTGCTCAGCCGTGGCTGTGCAATGAAAAATATTAACCTCATCATCTGAGTATGTGTTTTCCAAGCTTGCCCAGTTTTGCTCACGGTTGCTTTGTGTCACTACAAAAGCACACAGCCACTCATTTCCACCTCAGCTGACCTAGGATCATGGTTGAATTATTTAGTTCGGCATCTACACACAGCACAGAGCTGTGGCAATTCATAGGGTTTGCTTTCCCTCACGCCTTTAGATGATTCAGTGTTGCTGGATGACAGAGTCACCTTTTCCTAACCAGCCCACCTGTTGAGCATGGCAGCAAAACCCTGTGTTTGGGGAGATAATTCGACTTGCAGAAAATATTCAGACTCACTGATTCTATCCTAAAATACTTGACAGGAAATCTTGCATCAAGGTGGCATCATATTTTTATTTGCTTTATCGGTAACTTTGAATACCAGCAATAACACGGTGACAAAATATATGACAGACTACAAGGAATAGCATCGCAACCCTCACCCTCGTCGATTACGGCTATACAAGTCCAATTAATTTTCTGAGAGCACCATGAGCCTCGGGAGCTAAATAATACATAGTTCGGCTATCTAAAATGCTGATTCAGAGCATGTGTCCAGGTGGTAATGAAAATACCAATAGGCATCTAGATGGGTCTTCTGCACCCCTATCATGTTAAACACCTAGCCCAAAGACACCTTTTCAGGAAATTAAAATTATATGACTATTGTGGTCTGGAATCTGGTTTTATACAAAATTCAGAGTTATTCTCCCCCAGATTGCACCTTGGCAACCTTTCCGTGTTTTTCTCCTCCCCCCTTTTAAATTCATCATGCTCGTCATTTCCTCCTTACAAGTGGGTTATGATGGACTTTTCTGGTACTTTCTACATAGCTTTTTAAATCGCATCATTATGAAATGAATATGTAAAGAAAGAGAACAAGAATACCAGACACTAGATTCTTATTAAATGTGAGGCTCCTTTATGAGAGTCACGGCGTACAAAAAGGCTGTAAAGTGTGCCACTGTGAATTCCGATTATATTTACTCATTCTCACACTCCATCATGTTATGGAGCCATGCAAGAGAGCCCAAGTGCAGATGAGAATCAGTTCCCTGACTTGTATTAAGTCTCCTTAAAATAAACTTTAGTCTGTAATCACACATAGAAAGGAAACATCTTCTGGAACATAGGAAAAGAAAATTACTGAAAAAACCAAGATAGCCAAGCTGGGAGCAGAAATGAAGCCCTACAGTGCACTAGGAGCAGAAAACATGATGGTGGTGAATCAGCTCATTAGTAGTTCTTAATCGCATTAAAGAGACACCCTCAGCAGGAAAAGAATTAAGAATGACACCTATCTGCCTGTCTTAAAAGAATTATTACTACAAAAAGTGTCTCAAGTAATTATCTTGAAAAAAGACAGAAGAAACCACTGCCTCTAGTTTTCCACTGTTGACATTCTGCATTCAACAGCAGTCAGCCCTTTTGCTCAGTTTTACTACTGGTGGCTTTGGGTGGGGAGTCCTTCCCGCAGCAACCCTGGAATGAAAATATTTGCCAAAAAAAAAAAAGGGAAAATATAGTTGCAAACCCACAAAAAATGGCCAGTGTTGGCAGCATGGGAATGGGGTCTGAAACTGCTTAAGCTTTCTTTTTTAAAGGTGACTAGATTTTGTTTTGAGAGAGTTCATTCAATTACTGAGCCGTGTATGAGGAAACAATACACATCTAAGAAAAATAATGAGCTTTCTTTGCAATTTCCGATATCACTAGCATCCAATAACAACTTTAGCTGAGTCTTGGAATTGGATCCATACGTATCCCTGCTTAAGAGTCCAGCAGGCATGGTCCTTTCTGGGCACAGGCATCTCTAGAAGGGAGTGAGTACGTGGTTTGGCACGCTCTTAAGGAAGACACACTGGGGAGATGGGTTTGCAGGGCCAGGCCCACCATGGACCAGGAGAGTCCAGACCCCAGAGATGCTCCACTCCCACAGCTGGGAGTGTGGAAGGTCTCCTGTATCCCTGGACAGATGCACAGCTAAACTCCAGATAACTTCTTTCATAATTCAGTATGACCATCTGCCCGACACAATAAATAAACGTCCTGCTTGCTGAGATTTGTGGTCTTGGAGAAGTCACTTCGGTGCTCTTTGTTTTCATGAACCCATCTGTCAAATGGGTTCATACTGCACTTACCTGTTGGAAAGGGAATTAAGGAACATTTGTCAAGCAGGTCGAGTGACAAAAGTTGCTCCAGGAAGGGAAGGACCTACAACATTCCTACAATAATAGTCTGTGCTAGGAGCTTTTTTTTTTAAAAAAATAACAAAATAAAATTCTTTCATTTTTTCTTTCCAGTGTTTAACTGGAGCTCTGCAGGTTACAAACCCCGCGGCGAGGTGCCACTTTTCGGTAGCTCTTCTTGCACTTCTGCTCACCACCGGGAGGGCTGGGGGGGAGACTAAAAACCCCCCAAACCTCCCCCCCCATCCCATCCCAAAGCCAGGGGTTGTTTTGCCGGTGCCATTTCTGCACAAACTTGTCGCTGAACTCGCGAGGGGCGGGGAGGGGACGCGGCGGCGACAGGCCGGCACCTGCACGGGGGTCCCCCAGCCCCGGCGGGACCCCGGGAGCGACGGTGGGGGGGGGACGGGGCGGGGGGGGAGCGCGGCCCTTCTGTCATCCTGACTCCATTTTATTCCTGCCCGTTCTCCATTTGCCGTGACAGCCCTGCCAGTCCGTCCGTCCCTCCGCCGTGCCCCGGCCCCGGTACCCCGGGAGGATGGAGAGGGGCCGCGGGGGGAGCAGCAGCTGCAGCCCCCGCTGGGTGCCGGACGAGCCGGGGGGGGGGAGGAGGGGGTTCGCACCCCTCCTCCTCTCCCCCCGGAGCCCGCAGCCTCCCCAGGCCGGGGTGATGGGGGATGCCGGGGGATGCCGGGGGATGGGGCGGGGGGGGGGGGGGGGAGGGTGTCCCTGCCCGCAGCCCTGCCCGCGGGGCCGCCCCGCACCGGCATCCGACTCCATTTTGCAGATTGTGGTGCGTGCTGGGGAGGATCCCCCCCGTCCCCGCCCCCCCATCCCCACCGCCCTCCATCCCCGCATCCCTCCGGGGCACGGCCCCGTCCTTCCCCCCCACCCGGCGCTCCCCCTCGGGTCCTCCCCCAACGGACGGAGAGGCGGGGGGCAGATGTCCCAAAGGGGTGCAGGGGCTGCCCGCCCGTCCATGCACACGCACGGATACCCACGCACGCCTCCCCCCCTCTCCCACCCCCCGCCCCCCTCCGCCCGGGTCCCCTTCCCGGGGCACTCACGAAATTGTCGCCGCAGGCGGCCTCCGGGCAGAGGACGTAGAAGGAGACGCCGGGCTCGGCGTAGAAGTCCATGCGCCTCTCCGTCTCCTCGGCGGCGATGAGCTGGAAGGGGGTACGGGCGCACCACCGCTCCGCCGCCTCCGCCAGCGCCTCGAAAGCCATCCCCATCCCCAACCCCGCCGCCGCCGCCGCCTCCGCCGCCGCCGCGATCCCCGCCCGCCCGCACCGCCCCCCGCCCGCCCCCCGAGCACCGCCTCCCTCCACCCCCCCTTCCCGGGGTTGGGGGGGAAAGGGGCGTCGAGGCTCGGCCGACCTCCCCCCTCTCCGCCCCCCCCCCCCCCAACTCCCCGAGAGAGGAAATTTGCTGCAAGACAATTAATTGAGTTGACTTGGCCTGGCAGCCTGGGGGAGGAAGCCCACCCGAGGGAGCCGTGGTCGGCGCGGCCGCGCTTCACTTCGCTTCTCCCTTTCCCAGAGCCGATCCCGAATTCTGCCTTGAACCAAGAAGAAAGTCCACCCGGCGATACCCGTTTATGCTAAACAAATCCGCCGAGTTTCGCCGAAGCCACCCAAAATGCAAGGCTTGTCTAAATCCGGACGGATTCACCCCGTGACATTTGGAAGCTTTATGGTTTGTATCGACGACGCTGGGGACCGGTGGATTTGCAGCGAGGTTGGTATTACCTCTTCCCAGCACATCCCAAGCGGTTAGCTGTGTGTCTAGCAAGGCATATGAGATGCGGGAGCCGATCTGCGTTTATAAAGGGCCTTCAATTTGCATTGATGTCAGCTGTGCCATGAGGGAAAACAAATCCCCACAGACCCCGCTGGTTTTCAGCTGGAAGCCCAGGATCTCGTGGAGGTGACCGAGCGGCACAGAGGCCATACATGGCAGCAGGTAGGAGAGTTTATCATAGAATCGCAGAATTGTTTTGGTTGGAAGGGACCTTTAAGATCAGCAAGTCCCACCATAACCTACTACTGCCAAGTGCACCGCTAAATCATGTCCCTAAGCACCATATCTACAGGTCTTTAAAATACCTTCAGAATGGCAACTCCTGGGCAGCCTGTGCCAATGCTTGACAACCCTTTCGGTCAAGAAATTTTTCCTAATATCCATCCTAAACCTCCCACGGTGCAACTTAAGGCCAATTCCTCTTGTCCTATCACTTATTACTTGGGAGAAGAGACCAACCCCCACCTGGCTACAGCCTCCTTTCAGGTAGCTGTAGAGCGCGATAAGGTCTGCCCTCAGCCTCCTTTTCTCCAGACTAAACCACCCCAGCTCCCTCAGCTGCTCCTCACAGGACTTGTTCTCCAGACCCCTCACCTGCTTTGTTGCCCTTCTCGGGACACACTCCAGCGCCTCAGTGTTCTTTTTGCGGTGAGGGCCCCAAAACCGAACACAGCCTTTTGAGGTGCGGCCTCACCAGTGCACGGACAAAGGCAACACGGGCTTCCAAATAAAGCCCAGCGGCTCTTGTCTCCCGAGCGGTGTTTAACTGCATTTCCACCATGGGTGCCAAATGCCCAGCCGAGGAGGTCTGCCTATCGTGCACTCCCTTCCTACATTTTAGTCAGTGCACAAATCGTTCAACCACCGGTGAAGTACGCAATGAGGTCACGAGAGGGGACGAGGCCAAGAGGGTCAGGCCTCCCTGGCGCCCTCCCTGCCTGGCCTTGGGGCATCCCTCTGAGCACCCACGCTGCTGCCCGCCACCGTCGGCTCCCGTGTCCCCTGGCTTCACCCGGCGCAGGCACAGCTGAGCTCGGGACTAATGGTACCACAGAGAAGAGCCCCGCCGGCGTTGCGGCCCAGCACCAAGGTATCAGGAAATGCCAGCGACGTGAGCGCTCCTGCGACCGTAACTCAGCCCCTTTGTGCACCCGGGATGTGATTGCCTGGTTTTTCCACCAAAAGACATTCCGTTTATTTGGTGCGGATACTCTGGATGTGGCCCTCATTGCCAGGGTAAGATTAGAGTGGCAAGTGCTGAGCAGCCCTCGTGGTGCCTGGAGCTGTGCTCTGACCATGAAAATCACAGTAAAAATGCCAAACGAGGCTGGTGACGTCAGCCCCCTACCTCCTGCACAGGCCCGGGGGAGGTGGGTGCAGTAACACCCACAAAGCACTCGGTTGGGGGGAAGCTCCATGGGGGGCACCCGTGGAAGATCTGTGGCTTCGGAGGCAGCCCCAGGGCGGGAGCAGTGAGTCCCAACCAGCTGGAAAGGAAATCCTAAACCCCTCGCCATTTCCCAAAGGAGGCAGGGGTCATGCAGAAACCCGAAGGTGACCACCCGCTGCCGGGGCTGTGACTCCTGCGCAGGGCTTGGCGACTTCGACACTCTTTCAGTGTCAGGTGTTTGATGGAGGTTTTTTTTCCAAATGTATTCACATAATTAGCATGAAAATAGGACATGGAAAAATACAGCCCTTTCTCCTAAAACGCTACATTGGTGGCTTGCCTGCAACTGGTGGTGGGCAGGATGCCACCAGCCGGGCAGACATCTCCCCCGCCACAGCGCTCGGCCACCAAGGTCGACCCCAGTCCCTTGTTTTCCATCCTTCCCAAAGGCGGCGTGGGTTTTGGGTAGGGACGTGGTGGTGGGAGCAAAGCCTCGCCCTTCCCTCTCGCCAGCAGGCTCGTGCGCAGGGTTTGGCACTCAGGTTTGGGGCCACCTGAGGTAGGCAGCCAGGTAGCCATGTCCCCAGCTGGCAGCACTCTGGCCCACAGCAGCAAGGGGAGGTCAAGGCTGCCCCGCAAGCAGCCACGATTTCAAATAACCGAGGTCTCGGTGTTAACACCTGTGATTTATGTGCATTTTCAAAGCCCCACGTGAACATCTTTTTAGTCTTTAAAACGTCGCTTTGAAGTATGTGCTGTTCGTTATCTCCGTTCTGTGGGGTAGGGAAGCTGACAGCTTTCGAATGAGATTTTAAATATCTTATTGCAGCACGCGCTGCAGAATGCTTTGTCACGTCTGACAGTGCGGCCGTTCCAACCAGACAGCCGTGCTTATTTGTTTATTTACGTGTGACGGGTCTCTCTGCCCTTACACCTGTACCCCAAAAGCAGATTATAAAACCGACCCAGTAAAGGATGGTGATTTTGGCAATGCTAGAAAGCAACCTGCAGAACAAGCCAGGCTCGGTGGCCCTGGTCATCACACCGATGCCAGGGGCTGAGGGATGGGAACACGGACGCGAAGCAGGTGCGGTGCTCGTGACACCCGTCTGCCTCTCTGCAAGTCAAAAGCAGAAGCACCCGCCGCTCATTTAAGCAGACGAGTAGATGGCCAGCAGTGCTGTACTGTGCCGCAGCCTTTCCCAAACACTGCATAAATCATGTGCACGGTTTTGCTCCCGACTTGCTCCAAATACCCACGAGTATCCATGCCCCGAAGGATGGCCACATAAGGGGAGCAGCTGTCTTCTTGGGAGAGGAGGAGAGGGGAAGACAAGAAGCTGTCTCCTGTGGCAAGGACAGCTTGCAGAAGGGAAACCGCACCAGAGGGAATGTATTTCCCCCTACCACTTCCATTTCCATTTTCTTCCGGGACACAGCAGCTCCAGTGCTTTCCATCGCCCCGATCCCCGATCGCGAGGTGAGGGACATGTTGCTAGATCATTTCAGAGGGATGCCACCAGCCAGTAACTATCACCCGCTGGAAACGGCATTTCACCTGGAAGAGCGTATGGAGAGTATTGGGAAGGGAGAGTACGTGCGCTGCAGTAGCCATGCTGGTTGAATCAGAAATGTAAATATCGTAATTTTACAGGTGACTTCTGGCTTTATGCAGGTTCTCCACCTTCCCAGAAATGAGGCTGGCAGCTAAAAGTGAATGACAGCATGAAGGTTGAGTGGATAAACCAATTTACTGCCATTTGCATGGATTGAAGGAGGTGCGAAGGGAAGGGTTTTTGAAGTGTCAGGTAGGTACCTGGCTCCCAGGAGTTACCTCTAGAAAAGCTCTTTACTCTGAGATGCCTGGTGGTGAGCGTGGTCTAGAAGGCTGGAAACTCGACAGCCCTGAGCTCAAGGGAGGAAGGGAAGAGCACCTCTCTAAGTGTTTACTATTCCCCTACTCCCCCAGGACATAGTGACATTATATGACATGGGGAAAAGGGACATGTCGGGGGGGAAACGAGAAGCTGCGGAAGGTGGAGGAGCAGAAGGGTTTCTGAAATGTGTCAGACAAAGGCAACTTGCCTGTGGCTGTGCTATCTCTCCAAAACACTGAACTACTGTTCTCCTCTACAGCGGGTTAGAAATCTGACAAATCCAGCCCATGGACTGGCCACCTTCAAGAATTTTTTTTCCTCTTTTTTCCTTATGAAGAGCCCTCATTGCTCTGCTTTTGGTGAACTGCCAAGCAATTCGCATTAATTCGCCTGACCAGCTGTAAGAACCCGATTGCCCTCCCGCGGCCCTCATTATGCGCCCTTCCTGCTGATCTAAATACAGAAAGGTCAGGAGGGTGAGCTCCAGTAAATTATTAGAGATACACCCTTAATTGCTGTGCTGTGTCGGCTTGCATCTGTACTCTAGCTCTACAGTTTTGTCTCCTCAGGAAAAACTGGATCCCTTGCTCCAGAAGAGAAAAGGATCAAGAAATCCTAGGGGGAAAAAAACAGGTGAGGTCTGATCCCCTCATGACCAACCCCTCATAGACCTTCTTTACAAAGGGCTTTCAACGGTGCTTGCATCGTCACAGTTCTGTACAAGTTTTCATCAAGCCTGTAACAGAATTACATGTCCTACTGCAGCACAGTAGTGGTGGGTTTTTCCAGGGACTCAAGCCGAGTGACTATTGCCCAGCAGATCAGTTTTTAAGTGCTGAGCATCTACACTGAGGTTACTAAAGAGTGGAAAATTCCTGGTTGCCACGATATTTCCAATCCACCCATGGGGTGCTGCACCCTCCCCGAGCACACAACCCCAACCACAGCATCCCCCGAGGCTGGAGTCCAGGAGCCAGTACACTGGTATCTTGCACGTTGTTCCCCACCTAACTTCCCCACTCAGCTTTCCAGATCCTCTAGATCTAGATATTTGTGTTTTTCTTGTCTTTAAGGAGGAATGCAGCTGTGGCTGTTGTCTTTGCTTTGGGTTGGGTTTTTTTTTAACCCATTGTCATGGTAAATGGAGTTGAGGAAAGAGCGAGAAAACTGTGAAGAATGATCCAAGCCAAGAAGATATTGTGGAGGGAAGGTGACTTCAAAATTCAGTTTCTCAATTAAGTTTTAACCTACCAAAAAATGTTAGTTAAAAATCTATATAGAATGAAGATCTTGTTGCTCCCACAAATCCTGACATCCTCCTTTTGAAGTCGGTGGCTGAACATGCTACTGCTTTGGCAGTAAGAAATCAAGCACATAAATAGTGATGAAGATCTGGGCTGTGCAAAATCCACTTGCTAATTAGCAGCTTTCCCTGGTGGCATTGCCTTCTCCAAAACATGAAATTAAATTTAAAAAAATCATCAAACAACCCCCAAATCTGTCCTCCTCCATGTCTCTGCTTTTTAGGAATAGGAAGATCATGTGCTAAATATGAGGGAGAATATACTCATGCCCCGTCATTTTCCTGGTCCTGCAGGCAGGCAGTTTTGAAGTCTCTATTGCTCTTGACCAGTGGTATCACGCCACGTTGCTGGGTGCTGTGCAGTAACAGCGGAGCGTTTCCAGGCTCGATAGTGCTATGCATTTATTAAAGCCATGGCACATTACATTTGTGAGCAGTGCACTGAAATACGACTGAAATATTTGATGACTCGGCAGACTGAGGGTGACACAAGAGCTGGATTCACAGTGGATCGTTTCACCTGAATTCTGTAGATATTTTGATCCATCCTCCCTTTATTCTGACCCTCAAAGCTCAGCACAAAGCCTTCATCCTACTGCATGCAGGTAAAAACACCACCAGCTGATTTTGAGAGAAGTTGATTTTCATTGAAAATTTCTGAAGCACAGGCTGCATACACGTTTACTATTCAGTGCCCTTTTGAAAACGATCTGACTTACCTCAAATGTAGACGCAATGGTAGAGTCATGAATTTGTTTAGGGCCAGCCACCTGAGGGTCAGCAAGCAGCCAGCCAGATGTGGCCAGAGATGAGGCTTAGGGAGCCCAGGCTGGGTACAGGGATGGGAGACACTGGGAGGAGAGCAGTGGGCAGCTTCTGCCCTCGCATCTTTTTTGGCCATAGAGGTTAGTACACCACGGTTCCTGCCTTTTTCACCTGGAGGCATCTGCCAACACTTGTTTGTCATTGGGACCGTGTAGCCATGAGCAGACCATGTGGCCAGGCAAGCCAAATGAGGGGTATATTATGAATTGGCTTGCTAAGAGATGGAAGGTGATTTTTGAAAAGACCTGAATGTCATAAGGCACCCTAATCTCTTCAGGCAAACAAACAGGATTTTTTGTCAGTTTGCAATCCTTTATGATACGGAAAAGGCACAGAGCTGCAGACTGTCCCTGATTTTCAGACGAATTGCTCCACTAGTATAAAAGATATTCTCATAATAGTCCCAAATTAGTTGATTGCTTGAAGTGCCAGAATCCTTAATGCTCTGCTATTTTAAACATATGGAAATTGATTCAACACTTATCATCTGTTTAGAGATGTAAATTTATTGAAAAAGATGCCACTTCTTCCTAAGCTTCAGGCAAGCTCTGATACTTAGCTTTCTGGGCACAAGCAGGTTTTTACAGGGAAAGCATTTGACACTGCAAAGCATTTGACACTGTCCCGCACGACATCCTGGTCTCAAAATTGGAAACTCATGGATTCGATGGATGGACCACTCGGTGGATAGGGAACTGGCTGGATGGCCGCATCCAAAGGGTTACAATCAATGGCTCAATGTCCAGGTGGCGGCCAGTAACGAGTGGTGTTCCGCAGGGGTCGGTACTGGGACCAGTACTGTTTAACATCTTTGTCGGTGACATGGACAGTGGGATAGAGTGCACCCTCAGCAAGTTTGCTGATGACACCAAGCTCGGTGGTGCAGTTGACACGCTGGAGGGAAGGGATGCCATCCAGAGGGACCTAGACAGGCTGGAGAGGTGGGCTCGTGCAAATTGCATGAAGTTCAACCAAGCCAAGTGCAGGGTCCTGCACCTGGGACGTGGCAACCCCAGGCACAAATACAAGTTGGGTGGAGAATGGCTGGAGAGCAGCCCCGAGGAGAAGGACTTGGGAGTGCTTATGGATGAGAAGCTCAACATGAGCAGGCAGTGTGCACTGGCAGCCCAGAGAGCCAACCGTGTCCTGGGCTGCATCAGGAGAAGTGTGGCCAGCAGGTCTCGCGAGGTGATTCTGCCCCTCTACTCTGCGCTCGTGAGACCCCTCCTGGAGTACTGTGTCCAGCTTTGGAGTCCTCAACACAGAAAGGACATGGACCTGTTGGAACGGGTCCAGCGGAGGGCCACGAGGATGATCAGAGGGATGGAGCACCTCTCCTATGAAGACAGACTGAGAGAGCTGGGGTTGTTCAGCCTGGAGAAGAGAAGGCTCCGGGGAGACCTTATAACAGCCTATCAATACCTGAAGGGAGCCTACAGAAGAGCTGAAGAGGGACTCTTTGTCAGGAAGAGTGGTGACAGGACAAGGGGCAATGGTTTTAAATTGGAAGAGAAGAGATTTAGATTAGATATCAGGAAGAAATTCTTTACAGTGAGGGTGGTGAGGCACTGGAACAGGTTGCCCAGGGAAGTTGTGGATGCCCCATCCCTGGAAGTGTTCAAGGCCAGGCTGGATGGGGCTTTAAGCAACCTGCTCTAGTGAGAGGTGTCCCTGCCCATGGCAGGGGGGTTGGAACTAGATGATCTTTAAGGTCCTTTCCAACTCTAGCCATTCTATGATTCTATGATTCTATGATTTACGAGGACTTGTGATTTTAACTACAGTGATTTATTTTCCTTCTAAGGGCTGGGAGAAGCAGAGGAAAATTGACTGTATTGTCTACAGAGAGAAAAAAAAGGATACTGGTACAGGCACTGGTGTGAACTGACACAGATACGGCAGTATCTGGCACATTGTACCCTGAGGGTCTTCTCCCAAGCACAGACACTGGCCCAGACCTTGCCCTAACTTCTGGTGCAATTGCTCTGTCAGCAGGTCCACAGTGATGTTAGAAGCATCACTTATTTCTGTTACAGTCACTTTAGGGGAAGAGCAATGAAAAACCAAGCACAGGCAGTGATGGCAATGACATTGGTCAACACCCTGTGGCAAAGGAAGCTTCCCCCCCCTTCCCAAATTCAGCCTAAGCTTCTAAAAGCAAAAAGCATTGATCATTCATCTGCAATTAAAAGTTCTTCTCTGAAAGTCAGATGGCTTCCCAGCTTCAGGTCAGGATACCTTCCTGCCTGGGCAAGCCCTAAACTGATGTCCCGGGCATGAGGCTGCTCTCAGGATTAGATGAGAAAATCTGCAGCCTGGTCCCAGCTCCGCTGCTGACAGCCTCCTTTTTGATTTGGCGTAGTCACTTAGCGCCTTATAAGCTGGAGATTTGTGTGTATTACACAGGAATGCTGTTCGTGCATTTAAGCTTGTGAAAACATGAGTTTCTCCTGTGGAAAAAGATACTTTTCCAAAAAAATGGTTGTCTCAGCTATTTGATCATGTGTTATTATTCAGCATGATTCATATATTATTACCATACAGAGAACGTCTCTATAAAGCCCAATATTATGCTTCTGGGGTTAAGCAATATTTCTTAATGTGTTTCTTATCCCAGTGTTTTTGCAGAGAAGCTGGAATGGGGCCCGTTCACACAAGGTGCCTTCACGTGAGTGGTTAGGGGAGGGGTCAGGGGGAGCACTTATGAAGTGAATGCCCCAGTCGTCCCCTCTTACCCCGCTGTGGTTTGCATCATGGAGAGGGCACATGAGGTGGATTCCTCTCAGATGAAAGGCGCAGGGTCCGCACATTGCAATCTCAGCGCTCCTCTGCACTATGGATCTGCTCCTGGGCTGTACTACTCGCTAGCGTAGACACAGCTACAGCTTGCTTACTGCACCTTAAAATCTCTTGATGGCATTTGGGAAGCAACTTGACTGGCTGGATTAACAAAATGCCAAACCTGGTATCTTGACTGGCTAATGTTTAATCAGGGGCTTTATTTTCTTGTTTATACTGGTTTGTTTATGATGCTGAGTCCAGCCTCGGTAGCATGGAAGAAAAATTTGGCTCCGTTCCCAGAGTAAAGCACTTTAGTCTTTTGCACAAGCCTGAAAGAATTGATTTGGAGGAAGAGAGGGTTACCACAGAGCTGGTTTTTGGAAGGGCCCATTCACTTCTGGGGGTCAGGTTCAATCAGTATCTTTTCTCCTAGTGGGAACTGGTCATCTCCCTTGTCTTAGGACCCACTAGCTCCCTTTTGAAAAGAGCAGGGAACCACCAGAGTCTGCTGCTTCTGAGTGGTCCCGGTCCCTACCCTTCCCTTCCGCCTTTGCCCTCCACCATCCAGATGCAAGCGACCAGCTCTCTTCCCTAATTACGCAACGACAGTTTACCTAAACATACTTACATCATGATGGAGAGGGTGACAACCACCAGCATCTCACAGGGCATTCAAAGCCTCTCCCTGATGCTGGTGACCTCTCACATTGGCTGTGCTGGGCTGCTATGGGACTATGGCGTGACTTGGCTGATGGGACTCTGAGGCTGGCATCACTGGACAGACGTTCACCTTTGTGTCCTCTCCACCTCAGTTCCATCAATGGCCCTGCTGCCATCTCCTCAGCACAAACCACTCCCAAACCTTTTCCCCCCATTCAGGTTCCCAGTGCACATGGGGCACAGCCTGTGGCTTTGCCATAATTGAAAATTTTGGAGTGCATCCCTTACAAAATTTTGGCTACCTTTGCTACATGTGATGAGCATCCAGGTCTTACATCAGAGGCTTTGTGCTCCTTGCAGACTATCACAATCCTGAGACTTCTTTGAAGCACTGGAGTAAAACCCATGCTGATCACTGAAGGATTCAATCGCTGTTTTCCTGAGCAGATGCTTGTTCATTTTTGTTAGTGATTATAATGTCTGGCAGTAGGAAAATGTTAAGGAGATAACAGAGCTATGGAGGAAAAAGCCAACTCCCAAACTACGAAGAGGCGATGGCAGAATTTACAGGCTGGCTGGAGTTGCAAAGAAAGGGACGATTATATATTACTTGCAACTTCCTTCAGACCAGGCCTCAAAGTGTGCCTCAAAGGTTTTCACACAGGGTCCTACAACAAAGTGAGCTCGTCTGTGAAGAAATGCAGCTCAAAATTTTCATGCAAAACCTTCAACATGATATTTAGTGCATTTTTACACTCTGCCCTTCAGAAAGTGCTGTTTTTACAAAAGTTCAGGAGGATTAAAATCACTGGCAGATGTACCAGAACCTACAGATTCTGTGGGATATCAAGTCAAATTCATATGATTCCTTCCGAGACATGCCATCAGTTGTCTCATTTTGCTTGTCAGTGCCATGTTTAATACACATGGTTCAACTAAATCCTAACATCACATGAGAAGTCAGCCTCTCTCCAGCCCCTGCTTCCATCAGCATCTGCCCAAAAAGTCAGGGAGACATGGGTACCCCCATGTCATACCTCAAACCAGGACACCCCACTACACACAGCACACAAAAACTCACTGGCAGAGCTAAATGAAACTTAGCAGGGCCAAAACTCTTGTGCAAATCCCTTTAGAAAGATATTTTTAAGCCACTTTTTCTCCGAACTACACTTCTCTCACCCACAGGGCCATGGTAGCAATGAGTTTCGTGTTTTATTTACAACGATGCTGCGAAATCAAGTCAGGCTATCTCATGCCACGGCTTTCCCAAGGGAGCATCCTCAATGTACGCAGCAGCAGCTGGAGCTGTTTCACCCTCTCACATCTTGCCCCTTTCTCTCATCATTGCCCAAAAGAATACGGTTTAGCCCCAGTAAAGGCAAAGCCAAGGAGGGGAGAGGAAGATGGGTCCATTCACAAGGTCTTTGTTGTTTACAATAGCTTTAGAGCAAGGGCGAATACAGCTAATGCATTTGTAACATTTTGACGCCCACTCCCTTTCCTGTAAATTCCTGCAGGACTTTGGCAGCAGAAAGCATCCATGTGCTAGAAATCATGGAATTCCAAAAGAAAGAAAGGGAGTGTAAGCAGTGGGAATAGGAAGAAATAGCTAAACAGGTACCTTTCAATTTATATACACACCCTTCTCACATAAACCAGCAGTAGTAATTGGCTAACGAACTATTAGTTCATTAATCAGCTAATCTTCTGAGAACAGGGCTTGGGCGTATGATATACATAACAATCAACTAATTTAAGTTCACGTGTCTGTCCCAGTGATTCCCCAACATCACAGCTTTTGTTTCCAATGCAAGCATCACCAATGCTCTTTTTCCTTTGAAAATACTTACAAGTATTTGTGTGTGTATAAAAAAACCTGTAAGTAACCAGGTAGATTCAAGGTGTCATCGTTCATCATTTGCAGCTGGACCCAGAGATCCCAGAGATACCAGCAGAAGCCTCCATCCCATCAAGATGCCCCTTGCTGGGCAGCTGTGTTTTTCATTGTTTTCCATAGGATGTCTCTGACTCAGGGGCTAGCACGGGTGCTGAACAATGAAGCACGAGCAATTACTGAAAATAAGTGTTCTCCATTACAAGTAATTCCAGGCTACATTTCTTTTAGTTTCCAAATTAAAAAAAAAAAAAAAAAAAAAAGGACATGCATGGATTGTTGAACTTCATTTTTTTTTTTTTTTTACTTCAAATAAATAGACTTTGAAGGAAGAATGAAGACTATGAAGCTTTGCACAGCAAACTGTTTCTGTACATAGCTATAAACAGGCATATAGCAAGCCTATAATAAAGCAAACTGTGCAAATCAATTTAGGCAGAGATTCTTCCAAATAGCTGTACTACCCACAGCTACGCTCTGAGCTATTCCAAGCAACGCTGAAGAAAACAAACACTTTCCTATCAGGCTGCCTTCTCACCAAAACCGGTTCAGCCAAGGCTTGTGACAGGAGGGGGACGCTTTGGTGGAACAGGAGAGGGTTGTGTGTGACTTTCATCAGGGGACTGGGACACCTTTTGCCCGGAGGTGACAGTGTGACTCAAGCCGAGGTGCTGGCAGGACTGGTCAGCCCTCGGGGGTGGAACAAGGGCAGGAGGGGGTGGAAGCTTTTCCGAATCTGAAAATTCAGACTGAATTGTCCGAATCTGACAGAATCTGTCGTTTTTGAAAAAAAAAAAAACCCTTATTATTTAAAAAATATTAGTAACTATAGTTGAAACGATGACAATCTAATTGAATCAATTTAAATCATTATTGACTATTACTCTAGAGCAATTCTAATTATGGGAAAAGTCCATGTTTGCTGCTGAAGTTTTAAGCAAAGTCAAACCACCGAAATGGATGAAGTCACTGAACAGAAGAAACCATCAGAAAGCAAAGCTGTCCTGAACCACTAACCTCGCCATAGCCAGCAGGCAGCCTCCCCTCAACACAAAGAAATATTTACTTAGTTTCAGTTCATTCAGATAATTGCATTCCATATGCACTGTTAATTCACATTTTAACTAATTGGCATATAAAATATGTTCCTACTTTATGCAGAAAAAGTAGTGTAACGTGGTAAAATCTAGTAGTGCTAAAATCCTGCAGGATTAGAACCTACCAGGAATAATCAGGAATACTTTGTTTCATTGCCAGGTTTAATCAGAACATGTTTTAGTCAACTTACTTCTACAGCATATTAAAGATATTGCCAACTAATTAAAAGACTTCTAAATAACTGCTTTCCTGCAAGTAATTTGAATTCCAATTTCCATCCAAATAAAACTCGCCGCAAATCATGAACAAATGAACAACCATCTAATAGGAACATATAGACAACTTTTACTATTTCTTAATATATGAAAAATAAAATTTTAAGAGCCGCAATCAAAACGTCAGGCTGGCAATGGCTTTAAAACACACTCACATATATTTAAAAAAAAGGAAAAAAAGCGGCAGTCACCCTTTTTGATGCTACAAGTCACCTACTGAAGTCTCCACATAGTTCACCTTCACGAAACACATGCCACGTACCTGTGGGAAAGGTAGAGATCCCAGTGAGCTTCTCTGGCAGGAGATGCTAGGAGCCACTCGGGACACAGTGGCAGGGAGGGGACAGGCTGGTCACGCACGCGTAGGGACTGTCCTGCTTAGCCCACAAGCGGGTTGTGGGCCACCACATTACTCACCAGCCCCGTGGACATCCAGCCAGATGCTGTAGTCTGGGTGTGGGATGTGCAGCTAAACAGCTCACGAACAACTGGCTGGCTACCCTTGATACAACGCGTCTCCAGCGGGCACGAAAGATGGCCAAATGTAGTTTAAAAGCTGTATGTAATTGTGGGAAAAAATGTCAGTTTTGTTACCGGAGAGGGGAAGAAATCTTTTAGGGAGGGATAGCAGGGATATGTGACCTAGAGTACAGGTACAAAACAAGGCAGAAATTGATTATCTGAATGAAGCTTTCCCACTTGCTGGGCTAAACTGTGATTAAATTGGCGATGCAAATCAACATAGCCTGGTGTTGTCTTATCCTTTTAAGTTTCATATATTTTATTTAAATATAACTAGTAAACTTCCTATGACACGTTCTGGATTTTAGAGTGCATGTGCAGCCAGTGAATGATGAGCAATGGAAATGCTGCACCGCTGCTTTTCCATTAAGCACAAATAATGTCAACAGAACTCAGGAATAAGCTCCAGTAATAGGGAAATGGCATCAGAGAAATGCCTCCCTGCTTATTCAAATCTTAAGCTGGGGAAAAGTCAGGAACAGTATTAGCATTAATTAGACTGCCAACTACCCAGCAGATCTCCTGCACCAAAGTGTAAAATCCCAAATTGGTACAAGCTTGTTAGAACAGAGCACTTTTGCTGTTGGAGGAAGCACAGGGGAAAAGTAAAAAAAAAAAAAAGAAAAAAAAAAAGGAGAGCAATTGTGGCTTTACATCAAGTATATTTCATAATTTTCTGTTAAAATATGTACCCACATCATAAAACACTTTTAAAAAAACCAAGTATTTTAAATGTATGTACAATAATGCAAAAATATGCCTAAATATGTATCCAATGCAAAAAAAATAAACCATTTAATAAAATCTCCCTTCAAATGTCCCCTTGCTCTTCAATGTCTTAAAAAAAAAAAAGAGCACAGTAAACAAACAGGAGTTAAAACACAAACTGACAGACAAAAGCAGTGCAGAGCAGACACTTAAGAATGGAGAGGCCTCCAATTCAGCTTCCTATTCCCCTGGATTAAACCACAACTACAGCACCACTTGTCCTATGTCACTTGAATTTTGTTTTTAAAAAAGTCAGCCTGGTGTCCAAGCTGTAAGAGGGCTGCCTGTAGCACTCATGTTCCATGCAAGCAAAAAAAGTTAATGATAATCCAACTAAGCACCCTTTAAACCCCCTTAAACAGGGGTGAATTTCACCCAAGGCAAACATTTCCTGTTCTGTGTACTCCTGCACTGCCAAGCACAGAGATCCCGTCCAGCAAACGATATGGACTGAAGTCTACCTGGACAACTGTGGTGGGAGAGAGACTTCTGCTGTTTCATGGTTAATTGTTTAGTCATCTCTTTTTTTGCAGTCTCAAAGAAACTGCATAGAGGGCTCTGGTCTTACAATTTCAGTAAGTCCAGTATCTTATCTTTGTGACATTGCAATTTCACTAGTAATCAGGCTCCTAAATATTTCTGAAGACTAGGTTTGAATGTCTGAGTTAAAATGAGACATTTCAGCTGCACAAAAAAATGGTGATCTGGTTCTTATCTTGATATGTTCAGGTGACTGATGTATATCCTTTATCTTGCCAGAGCAACTACCCTCAGAGTACAGTTGGCTGTATGTGAAATATAGCTCGTTTGCCAAAGCAATCTGAGGAGGTTTCAGTATTGCTCCCTACAAGAAAGGTGCACGAACTGAAGCTCTGGTTAAAAAACCTGCTTATAAGGCACTGGTGCAGCAAGGTTTATGACTAACGTGGTTTTATGATTTCTCTTTTCCAACTGTTTAAAAGTCCGTTAAATCAACCATAAATAGCAATCAAAAGATATTAGAAAAGTCCCAAACCAAAGAAATCAACTTAGTATTGAAACTTAAATTTACGACAGTCCCACTTCAGTGCACAAACTAGCTCCTGTATGTTTTTTTAAACTCATTGTTGGCTCATGCTCACCCAATATACAAAAGTCCCCCCTGCAAAGTCATGATGGGCTGAATATCTTCTACAAACAATAAATTTTTAGATGACATCATAAAATTACACATTAAACTTACAATAGACAGGAACATACATTGGCTTACCCACTGTACATAACTATTTAAAACTTTAAAAGAATAAGAATATACACAAAATGTACACTTAATTCACAAAGTAAAACAGCCCCCAACATCTCCTATTTTGCAGGGCTAAGCATTTCTTCTATTAAAACTCCACACATGGAACTATCTCTGTGCCAGCTCCTCTTTGTAAGCAACAGGATCACTTCAAGGTAAATTAGTTCTTCATGTATATGTAACAGAAACAGCAAAAGCTCAGCCTCTAGTCATCACTGTCGCTCCCAGACTCACTCAACTGCAAGTCATTTCCTAGGGAAAACAAAAAACAACACAAGTTGGTAGACGTTAATTCACATTTCATGGCCATCAAACCAAACAACAGTCACATTTACACTGGAAGATTTAAATAAGAATAACACAAGAAATGAATGCAAACATCATCTGTCATTTAATGGAACCGCTCCCCGTGCCCGAGAATATTAAGAGCTGCACAGGGCTAACACACAGTTGGATCCAGGCCAAACCAAGTGTCCTTGGTTCCAGAGCCACCAAAGCTGCTCCCGGTGGGAGAACGGCACTCCCCACATGAGCAGCTGCAGAAGGCATTCTACAGTCTTCACCCAGCCAAGCTCCCCTATATGGCTCTGGAACAAGGCATTGGGGAATTCCCTGGCTTTCTTGGCCCTTTTAAAATAGAATTATTTTTTTTATTAAGGCCATTTGGGTAGCCAA
Source organism: Numenius arquata (assembly GCF_964106895.1). Taxonomy (NCBI): domain Eukaryota; kingdom Metazoa; phylum Chordata; class Aves; order Charadriiformes; family Scolopacidae; genus Numenius; species Numenius arquata. Next base: position 43,455,627 of record NC_133582.1, on the reverse strand, counting down.
GGCAAGGCCTCCACATGGCAATAAAGCAAAAGAAATGTCAAAGCCATCACAACTCAAGGTTTTTGGCTGAACTAAGCTGACACGTGCTGTGACGGTGAAGGCCCCCCTCCAAAGTGCAAAGAGAGATCAAACAAAATGCCAGGATACGGACCAAACCTACAGTCTCAGACCCTGTTTTGCAGAGCATGTGTGATTTGGTGAGGTGCAGGGGATAAAAGGGGGCAAGAATCATGCTTGTGGTCTGGTAACTGAACCTAGCTCTTCCAGCATTCTCCTATGGCTCTGCCCCAAACAGCTGCAGAGCAGCTATGCAATGGCTATGCCCTGGATTTCTTCATCTCCTCTTCCCTTTTATGAAACAAGAACTTGGGTTAGGGGTGATTCTCCCCACGTAGATGGTCACAAGTGACTTGAATGCTCAAGGACATATTAATCCTTGGCAAAAGGATTTTAAATCCAAAGGCAAAAATCATTGCCTGAAAAAAGGAGCTACCCTACCAGTTCCCAAATTTTCCTGGAGTCAGAGGCTTCTTGATACTGTATTGCTGTATTGGTCTAGGAGAAGCAGGGAAGAGGCAGCTCACAACCAGAAACGGAAAGAGTCCTACTGACTTTGTTGAACTTTAGATTTCACTTAGACATTCATTACTGACAGGAAGACCGACAGGCCTCTCCAGTTTTCATGTCGGCCTTTTCAGTATTGTCTGTATAATACACTTGTCTTCTAGAAACTGGAAACCTTACATTTATCTGTATTTAAACTCCACCAGTTCCCTATGTGTGGGTGCCAAGAGCTGTATGCAAACACGCCTCAGGAGGAATTAAGAATAATTTACGATAACCAAATTCTAGTTTCTTGTAAATGCAATATTTTAAATCCACTGAGTTAGAATATACCTGATTTAGCATAACGGAAGAGCAACACAGATGTACATCATCTCCCTAGAGAGAGTCTTGTGGGACAAACTTTAAAATTGTTTTTTACACTTTTTAAAGGGTGGAGTGAGTTTGTACTGATTCAGTGTTTGCAAATGCCATAGCTGTAATATTTTAACCAAACACATGGCACTTCAAATTTCCCTTCAAAATGTGGTATTTGTAAAAAAACAGTATAGAGTAAATATTCTGGCAAAGCAATACACCTAATAATGAAAACCACAGAGACTGTGCATTTATGACCACAGGACAGCCTTGTGCCATTCATAATTCTTTACAGACCTTTAACTGACAACCCAACTATTTATGTCTAATCTGTGTTTTCACATTAAAATAATTCCCATTCTCCAGTGTACCAGATCCTCCCACGCTGATGCTTTTCTACTCGCTCATTCCACTTGGAGGCCTGAATTAATGTTCAGCACGGCCATTGCATGATGCCCACAGGCTCTAGACCAAACTGAAGCGTTCTCCACACCTTCAGACAGGTCTCAGCCCTCTGTTCAAAAAACCTACCCCCATATTTCAGCCAGTGCAACTCCCTGGGATTACTATTTGGCAAACTGCACTTCATGGAGTTAGCCTAACATGCTAAGAAAATGAGTGGTCTCAAGCAGCTTTCCACAGCGATAAGACACAAGCCTTTACTTACGGAGCGTGTTCATGAGATGATTGCTTCCTTGTGGCCTGCTGGTGCCGTTAGCAACAGCATTCCTGTTGTTATACTGCTGGTGCGGTGGCTGGGAAGGGGAAACGTGCGCTGGCTCTTCCCCCTCACTGCTGGAGCTTTCATCTTCACTCCCAGATGAGCTTTCTGAATCTGATGAGCTGCTTCCACTGCTGCTGCTCATTTGCTCAATAATTTCAACCTCTGCTCTCAGCTCTGAAATAGAAGGACATTCATCTGGTTGAAACCATAAACAGGGCCCCATGGCATTTTGGAAAAGAATGTGAAAATGCAATAGTTTTGTCAAGTATAATTTATCACAAAATATCTCACATGAAAGAGAGGGACAGGAAGGAAAACAAAAAAAAATCTGAAAGCTTTTTTACTTAGTTGTAGCTAAATTTAAAGAAGCGACAGCATAGGTTAGTATCATAAAACCTTCACTTCCACTATTACTGTTTATATATGTTACACTCCTGAAAGCACTTCCTGCTTCATTCCTTCCAGCAGGTTATATGCTCTACATACAAGGTAAGTACATTTCCTGATTGAGTTTTACAGGCCAGTAGCCAGTCCATTTTAAAAAGTATCTTAAAGTGGAGGAACCTAAACTGTTAGATGTCAGTGACATTTAGGCTTTTGGAAAACACAGAAAGTGGGGGGAGGGCATAGCCACACGATCACAACAGAAACTGCCTTGACTTCAGATAATGTACAAAACTGCTCCAGCGCAGTCACATGCTTCATTTTGAACTAACTTCAGAAGGAGGTGGATGACATCAGATAACTCTGCAGTGGGGCAGATGAGAATACTCACTTGCTGGGGAGTGGTTATAATACCTTAACCTTCTACAAAGCTTACAAGTAGCCAGGAAAATACAGAGTCTACTCTGAAACTGGGAAGTTATTCAAGTCCGACACACCCTACTTCAGGGTTTCCAGTGCAAAGAAACACTGGAATACCATGACAGCACCACAACTGCCGCATCAGCAACAGCTAGTGTTGGCTGAACAACTGGTTACTAAACAGCTATTAGGGTAAATCACCCCAAATCATAGCATATTGTTAAATTTGTCATAATTATAAGTGGCCTAAACACTATCAGAGGAAAATTCTTTTGTATCCACACACAAAGTCAAGTATTTAATGACTCAGTTCACCTAGGCAGCTTTCCATCAGAGAACAATACTCACACATGTTAAGCACAGGATGTGAAACCCTCAAAATTTAGATTGTTGTTCTAACAGTTCTATACCCAGAGTGTTAGAACTCAGTACTTGCCCTGGAGAAGTTACAGGCTAAAGGGACAAGAATGAAAGAAGAGAGAGGTGAGGTGGTATCATCTCTACCTGACAAATGGAGAACTGATGCCAGGGGTAATTCACTTTAGGTCAGATGTGTGTCAGAGTGAGAGGAACCCCAGCTCCTCAGCTGGGGACGTTGCTCTTGCGTACGCCATAGCCAGATCATGTAAAATAAGTCTCTCCTTTATGTAAAAATGGCACAATTTTAATGCTTATCTTTAGCCCCTGCAGGAGCAAGTAATTCCTCCCCTTTTTAATAAGGCCCGTTTTCCTTGGGCTGCTTAACATCACAGATGAACAGCTAAGTTTTCAGCCTCCACATTACTTTATGGAGAGCTCCTGTAGCTCAGCATGTATTGGTTTTAGAAATTAAGGGCTTTTTTTACCAGTTTTAAACCGGCTATTTTTCAATTTCAAAGTTCAGAGCTCAATTTCAAATACTATAGTTATATTGAATCAGAGGCAAGGAAGGTGTATTGGAAGGGAATAACCATATGACTAACTCCAGCTGGGTATTTAAGTATAGCAGGGTTGTTCCTCCAACTTACTTCCTAACCTAAATTCCTGACTAGACCACCTGTGTTTTCTGCACTTCATTTGTATGCCAGGTAAAACTCTTTCACCTTGAAAACAAAGCACAAGAGACCATTGGAAGAGGGAAGAATAATATATGATTAGGCCAATAGAAGATACTGCCTTGTACTGTAATGTCTTTCTCCCTTAATCCCTCTCAACACAGTCTTGCAGGTTTTAAAAATCCACTTCAAGCCTGGCGTCTGATACACAGACAAATGAGTTCCTGTAAGTCACTATTCTCAGCCTACCCATATCAAGGATTTCAAATGGTAACTATTCGCCCAAACTTAATTTTTTTTTCCCCCTAGCTTAATGGTATAAAATTTACACGTACCTCTAGTGACAATTAGAGTGGTTAGTTATGTTATACTGATAATAATAATATATTGTTAGAATATTCTGGACTGTAGCAAGAACAATCACCTATAGGCCACAGCCCATACTGTAAAAACATTCAATAAACAAGTCTAATAAAGAACAAGTGTTCGAGAATTACACAAATATGTTTACAGAGCTACAGAGTCTATAGATGAAATGGAAGAGTGTTGGCACATGGGCTGAGAAGAACACAGGAGTCCAGAAAGTAGCATATAACATAGTGTGAAGATCGTGAAGCAATCTTATAGGCATCGGTGGTAAAGGGGAAAAGATGCAACAAGAAATGCACTTCAGAGAACTAGAAAAAAAAAATATCTAAACAAGAAGTTTGAAATTGATACAGCAGGCAAGGAGATAGCTGAAGGAAGGAAGTGACGCAGTCTGACAAATGGGAAAGGAAGATGAGCCTTTAAACAGAATTGGAGATTAGCGTCAGATTGAAAAGTCAGGGTTTCTGCTAGGGAAGCGGAAACTAAGAGCCCATAATAGAGGTTTTGGTTTGAGAAGGGAAAGGGAGAATGCCTTGAAAGAACTGGTAAGGTCCACTATGCTGAATACAGGCAGGAAAAGCAAAACAGCACCAATAACACAAGCTTCAAACACTGGGAAGCTAAGGGCATTCCCAGTGACAGCAGTCACTGGTGAAACTTGGTCTGAGCCATCTTCCAGTCAATTTTTGCCTTGGGCTGTCAGCTTCCCCTTAGGTCTCTCGTCTCTTAATTCCTTGAGCCCAGAGTTCTAAACATTTGTCTGTGTAAATGAGAAAAAAAAGTAACTGCATCCACTGATGTTATGGGGATGGCTGCATCGCTAAAAGTCTGTCAGACAGAACTCCAGCAGGACCACTAGGGAAGTCTGTTCAAAACCCTGTTGTGTCACATTGTCAAAGATGGTGGCTGAGCCAATGATGGCACCAAAGCCTTGTAGGAAAAACATATCTGCTTTAAAATTGTGCAATTTTGCATTTTCCTATTTGCTTGTTATGCTTAGTGCAGTTACAGGTACCGAAGCCTTGGCTAAATACTTCCTTGCAGTGCCTCCAATTAAAATAGTAGTGTGTGTATAAGTGTACATATATGCTAAGCTGAACAACAAAAGAGTCAGACCTCTCCTAGATCTTTTTGTGCCGTAAGATCAAACGCCTCATGTTGATGCACCCTTAAGGTTTAAAAGATGACAAGAGTTAGAATTAGAGTAGTCTCCAAACCAGAAATACGTTTCTGTGTTTTTTTTTTTTTTTCCAAGTACGGCATGCTGTAATTATGTCAATGTTACTGAAAACATTTCTGTTGTGGTCAAATATGTCTGATAAACAGTGATTATTTCATGCACATAAATGGTTGTATTGTGGTATATGTGTGCAAATGTTCACCGCTTAATGAAATGTTATCAGATGTAGCCAAGTATTTACGAGAACAAGCCTTACCCTCTCTTTTGCTCCTTTCAGGCAGTAGGACAATACAAAAGCTTGCAGGGGAAAAGATTCCTCTGGTGCAGCACCTAGACACAGCCTCCCAAAGGCCTCTCTGCATGAAGGACTGGTTCAGCTCCCCCATGCTCTGACTCTGTCCTCAGGCACTGCTGCTTAGACAGCTGTGTAATGGGACAGAGAACCCACCTACCTGAAAGTTCGTTTCCCAGCCCATCTGTAAGGGGAGCTATGGGAATGCACAGCTGAGGGTATCAGGGGAAAGCAGAAACCTGTGCTGAGGTTACCTTAAAACTATTGTTAAACATCACAAGGGCTGTGTGTCTTACCACACCCTTAATTAAGTAGGACATACTTGGAGCAATAGAGTGGCATAGTGTCAGAGATCCTTTCAACCACCTCCTTTGGGGACTAAGTTCTGTCCTGCGTCCATTAAAGAAAAAAAACAGAATTTCAGCTTTATGCGTATCTTTCTTCCGTACAAATGAGGTACTTCACCCAAAAGGAAAGCTACTGCCCCAATGGAAAGAACATAGCCTCTTCAGAACTTACAAGACTGTTCATAAAAAGACACATTAAGGAAAGATAACAGGACTGAAGACTATCTCACAGCTTTTACAGTTAAGTTTTATTAATTATTTTCATTGTAGATGGTGCCATTTTAGTTCTACCTTTCCCAAAGTACGTTATGATATAAATGGCTTAGTAATGCTGACGCTCTAGATGATCAATGCTAGAAAAAAGTTATAAAAAGCATATACTGTAAACAAAAAAAACCCTCCCCAGGTATTAGTGCTCCTTTTGGGTCTTGAAGGAATCTCTCTATACAACACCAACTTGAAGTCCTATTTTTAGTACAAGTCAGGTGTTCTTCTGCCTGATTTTGGAAATAAAACTCTACAGGTTATTTATTTCGAGGTACTTCCCTACAAAAGATGATCAAATGGCAAGAAAATTACCAGAACAGTTCTAAACAATGTGACTTATATCTTAGACCACTAGAAAATGGTCTTTGTAGAATAGATGTCACACCAGACAAATGAAATTATTTTACTATAACGTGACCTTTACAAATTGCTGTTTGTATACAAAGGAGTGCCCCAACGGTTAAGTAACTTATTACATACTACAAGAAAAGACATTTAAAATTCACAACTAATTTTTTTAATTGATTTATCACCTGTTATCTTTCTCCTTACCTATTACACAGAAAATAAAAATGGCAATGCAGCTAAGGGAAATGTAGCTAACAGACTCTCAGACGTTGATTCTGTCTGCTGACCAGCATCCAGGTATTGAAAATACTACTGCTGCGAAAGAGTGAGACCAGTCAGCACCTATGCAAACACACAGATAGCTTAGCAGTAAAAAATGTCACCTAGTGATTACCATGAACTGACAAAAATACCCTGCTAAGTAATTAAAATACTCTGGGCAATTAACATCGGCTAAGCCTATAGGCAAAAATAGCTATATGGAACAGAGGGAAGAAAGAGAAAGAAAAAGAGATCGAGAAAAAAAAATATTAGACAGAAAGGACAATCTTAAAATAAAATAATTGCCTCTGGTGCCAGACAAGAAACAAAAGAGAACAAAATAAAAATTTAAAAGTGAAGTCCTCCTCTTTATCCACAACAAAACCAGATACCACACCAGTATGACAGGAAGGACATAGGCAAAGAAAGTGCGCCCTGCCCGCAGTGAAACACTGAGACAAGGCATTGCTTGAGCAGGAGACTGAGTTGAGCCAGTCATCCCTGTGCTGGCACTTTAACAGAAATATAGCAACTATATGGCAGATGTGATCAAAGCTGCAGAGGAGTGGCTGTGGTAAAGGGGAAACTGCAGGGCTGTTCACTCTCTCATCCCTCCCCTACTAGCACTGCTTGGCACGGCACATCCTCCAGGTCTTGTGATGGGAACAAAGTCATCCAGCCCTCCCATCCCACTGGCAAATGGCTCCAACCTTACTCAGTACTCAGTGCAGGAATAATTTCCATCCAAGTTACTTGATTGCATAACTAGATCTCAGACCATTAGCTTTTGTTGTTGTTGTCATCGTTGGCTAAGACACCCATTCAACTTGTCTTGCACTCAGCGATAGGTTTCTGAATTCGTGCTTATTTTGTCTTCTTTTCAGAACAAAGAAATAGTTTGGAAGAGAGAAAATTATCCAGAAAGAGAAAGTTCTGTCATGCCAGAGACAACTGCATTATAAATATCTATGTTGGCAAAAGAAAATAAATAATATACTAAGATGCCTTAAAATGAGATATAGAGATGACAAACCAGCTGTCAAGTACCATCTTTTAATCCCTGAACATTCTAACATTTTTATAAATTGTACAGTCATAATTTTTATCACAAAGAAAGACAAACCCAACCCAAACTCAGGAAACTACAAACCCTTTTTTACCTCTCTTAATGTCATCCAGCTGAGGCTCAGGTGAAGGATTATCTTTCAAAGGAGAAGTTTTAGGCCCAACTGCTGGCTTGGTTGGGGCTCTAAACTGTGAAGGAGGCTGAGATGCTCGGGCAGACTGTTGTTCTATTCGGGCTTGGATCTTACTGCTGCCCTCTGCTCTGAAAAAACAACCAGAGACATTCAGCGGTACTGTGCAACTATGTTCAGCTTTTTCAATATCCTTGTACTAATGCATCATCTGTGACTTCCTTTTGCACAGATCTCTACTTTGTCTTATAAACAGCGAATTACAGCTTTCTGTATGCAACACTAACTTTCAATAACAAATAAGCATATACAACTACACTGCAACACCCTTACAAAATGTATTTTGAAATCCAGATGTGGTTCAGTGGTGCCAAATTCTCTACTTGAAGAACAATGAAGGCTTTAATTTAGAAATTAGTATTTGTATTTTTAAAAAAGAATAAGCAATTATAGTAATTTAAAGTAACTACATGATAAAACAAATCCACTCATAACAAAATCCTGCTTAAAACAATCCCAGTAAAAGAAACAATTTTCTCACTTGCAATTAAAGAGAGTTCAGTTTGAGATGTTTAAGAGGTCAACCCAACTACAGCAATCATTCTTACTGCTAAATACAGCATGCAAGCATTTAATTCCTGTTTTTCATTCACTTTCTATTATGCCTTAAAATAGTTGAAGCTGTTTCCTTAGTGGGAAATAGTCTCCAGAATAACACTATGCCTAGCTGTTCAATTCAAATCAGGTATTTCTTCCTTTTACTGAATCAATGATGTGATTGAGATTGTAGGACAGTCAATATCCTTGGCAGACAAAAAACCCCAAACAAAATACTTATTCAGGTCCCTCTATGATACGGCATAATGAGGTGTGGTGTATTTATTGAGTAACACCAAAGCCTCTGGGGGTATGGCTTTATGCAGTGTTGCACAGAAGCAGCTTATGTGGATATTAGAGCTCAGTTTCGGTTCCAGGAGGGTCCCATCTCCGCAGTGTGATACTTTGTGCCTGTGAGCTAATCCCACTGAGAAACAAGTTAAACTAGTCCATGAAGCACTTCTGGGACTTCACCTAAACCACTTCTGCTATCTGAGCCAGTACATTTAGGCCTAACTCAGGTATCTCTGCGCCTCATTGAATTGTAGATGCAACCTCAAAAATTAAGCCCAGAACCACCTCTTCATTCATCACTGAAATGCAGATATTAGATACCACATTAATGCAGCTTACACAGTCATTTACAATAGAAGTGAGGATTTGGGAATACACTCACTGTATGAAGTGAAAGGTAAAAGCAAAAGATTGTTTCCAGTATTAATTATTCTCTTGGAACTACAGAAGTTTCCATGTAGAATAAGTGCAATTACTCCCCCATGAATGTCATCAGGATGTTAACACTAAAAACTCTGCTCTCACAGAGTGTCAACAGGTCATTAAAGATCAAAGTAGCCATGAAAAAAAAAAAAAGACACCTCTGATCTAGAAAACTGAATGACTTCACAAAGCACTATTCCTCAAAACAGGGATCCCCAATTTTTACTACCCTGCCTCTGCTTGAGAAAAGTTGAAATATTTTTCACCTCATCCGAGCCAAAACTCAGTGGATCTAAACATCTCACTGAACCCAAGGCCTCCTGCACTTCTTGCTCCTTTCTGACTTAAGCTTCGCTTGGACAAAGTCCAGCTGAACTTAAATTGGGAATTCAAATCTCATCTGTGACGTGCTCATATCCACTGGACAAGATGGAATGCCACATGGATGAGTTTTCATATCACTGATTCAGAGGAGTGTTATAGCCCATTTACCTTGAACTCAAGGTATTCTTGGCAAGTTTCCAGCCAGCTGCTGGTGAGCTGCAACCCACATTTCTAGTAGCTTTAGCAACTACAAGTTCTACACTGCAGTGTTTTGTTTTGTTTTTTTTTTAAATGTAAAACTTGTAAAATTATTTAAAAGCTTCTTCTTCAGGAGACATTTGAATAACTGCTTTCTCTTTACATCTCAATTACCCATGGTCCAGTGATGCTGAAAGAACATGATCCAGAGACTTTAGGTACCTGCAGAGCAGCACGACTACTAAAAATGTTCTAACTGTACACTTTATAGCATTTGTGCAGTGAAGTAAGAATACTGGGTCAGAGAGGATTTCTGGCCTCATCAATTCTCCTAGGCAAAACCTCATAACCATTATTTCTACAGTTCCCCCCACACACAGCTGGAGTCTTTGGACTTGGGTTCCACTTGATATATCACTGATGAATACAAGGATGAGTGTTTCTTGTTCCCTAAGAGTATATTATTAAAATCATGACTCCCACAGGAAGCTGTAGGGAACAAACCTAGAAAGTCCAACAATACTTCTGGCAGCCTAGTAATTCCATGGTCTTTTTCAGCTAACTAGAGATTCCTGAAACACATCCCATCCTTCAGCCAGCTTCCAAAGCTTCAAATCATCAGAGGTGTTTCACTGCAAACTATAATTACGCCTTTTCAGCAGTGGAGAATTTACAAATGCTTTACTCTTGGATTCAAACTCCTATTTGCATTTTTAGGGAAGATAATTGGCCATGTAAAGCCCATAAGGCTTAGTAATTAAACATCACTACAAAATAAAAGAAAACTGAGTTCTGGTTCAAAAGACAGTCTGAAGAAGAAATTTCAGCAAGAATTAATCCTATCAACAGCCCTGTCCCCAGCTTTACCTTGTTTTCTTCACTTGAATGCTGCTACTAAGTTTTTCCAGCACATATTCCCCAGTGTCATGATTGATAATAAGCACACAGTCCTTCTGATATGGCCTTTTATTTCCTTTAAACACAGTCATTGGTGGAGTTGAACCCTGGTATCAAAGAAAGAGCACATATTTCTTTGGTTATATTCCCCTACCCAAAAGTTTATAAACACTAAGAGAAATGACTATATGTATTGTTCTGACCAAGAGGCTAAGCAGTTAATGTTTAGTTCTCACAGAAAACGTTCATTCATGAAAAGGGAAAAATACAGTTATATGCAGCAGATCAGATGTTCTCTAATATTATATGAAGGCAATATTATGCCTTTCATCATTTTAAGTGTCTCTGCAGTGACAAAACATCTTCTCCATGGTTGCCATTATTTACAGTTCTCATTCCCAAAATGGTAACATAACTGAATTTGCATAGTTGGCTCTGACAAGTGTCAGAAATCTTCTTGACTTTTCTGCTCTGGAGATCTTGGGTTTAGGTAAGAAATAAAGTTTTAATTTGTGTATCAGAACTGTTGCCTAAAGAAATATGTGGTCGACTGAAAAATAATTTAAACTGTTTGTATTTGATATATATACATATATATATATACACACACTAAAAAAAAAAGGCAGTATTTTCCTAGTGGATTCCAAGCAACTGTCACAAACTATGTAAGAATAGCTGCCTTCTTCCAAGTCAAGATTAACATGGAGATGCCATGCAGTTATAACTGAAATGTCTTCTCAAAAGCAAATGGGGTATCTTGACACCTTCCAGAAAGTCCCCAAGTCCACACAATGCTGCACAGAGCCATAAAAGTCTAATGGCTTAGACTGAGAAGCAATAAAGACAAACTCATGGAGTGGTGCACACCGGCTGACACTGCTGAGATTATGCTCAGCTGTACTGCATCCATGTCCAGGCTGGCTCATACACCTGGTTTTGGGGTTACAGGAGGCAGAATCTATGGTCTATCGGCACACAGCAGCATGGATACACACCCGGGCTGTGTCAAAAAAAGGACATGTTACTCAAAGGGGATATACAGAAATATGTTCTCAACTACAAAACCTCACATTTCTCTGTAATGTATAGCTACTGTACAAAACAAATTAAAAAATAAATATGTTTATTCATGTGCACCTTTGCACATGCTGTAGGAAAGCAACCAAAATCAGGGACAAAAGGAAAAAATGTACTCTTCTACATTTTATTCTGAGTAGCAAAAATGAACAATCCTATTTTAACCACTCAGAATGCAATTCTTATTCTTTATATTGCTAACATAGAATATTTTTCAATTTGAAATGGCTTTGAACCAATAAAGGTGAAAAATGTGAATTCTCAACAAAGATACAGTAAGGGATACAGATACAATTCAGAAAAAATGTCTCAAGAAAGTCCAATCTTCAAAGGCATGTTACATTTTTATCATCCCTACATTTAAGAGAGGAAAGCAACATTGAACAGAATAAAAAGCAAGTTGAAAGTCAAATCCTGCTCGCTGTTGACAACTAATTCAGGAAACGTACAATGCACAAATTTAATGAAAATTGATCAAAAAAATTGATTCTGCTACCCAGAAGCTTCCTAACTCAGCAAAGACTGTGATTTTGGCTAAAAAAATAAGTAGAAATAGAATCCCGCTTAAGCAACTTAACAGTCCCACCTTCTACTTAAAATTAAATGTGTAAGCAAATTAGCAGTCCCACCCTTCTACTTAAAATTAAATGTTATGTGAGTGCTTAAATAACAGTGGCTTACAGATACTGCTGATTACAGGATCAAAGGAGGAGGTAGGTGAAACAGGTGACATTTAATCAATTTGTTTTCATGTGTGAGGGCTTTTTAACAAGAAGAAATTCTTCACTTCCTCAACCAAGACTGTTTATCAAATATTAAAGCCACTAAATCCACATGTAGAAATAGTACTTCAATTTATCCAAGCAGCAAGGGACACCAAAATAACTTCGCTGAACAAATTATCAGACATGTCCTCAGGGACCAGGCAATTTCAAAAAACAACTTAGAATCTGAATCCTATCCAGTTGTCAGGCAACTGAGAACCAAAGCAAGATCCAAGAAATTCAGTAAATCTTGTTAGGACGAAACGATCTCAAAACTTCTCACTCTTTTCCAGTACGCTCAGGGCTTTCTAGCTCTCTGACTGGAACACAGGCCTTGGAGCAACACAGGCACAGTGGCTGCATTCAGTGCAGTTAGCTGCCCAAGCCTCCGAAACATACTATAAGCTTAAAGGTGTTCATACTCATGGGAAGACAGTCAAATGAAACTCATCAGTACAGAGATTCGGAAAGGGACATTACAAGTGATGTTGTTCTACACAAAAGATGAATAAACAACACTGCTACCAGTCAATCCAAGATTAATGCCACTGCTATTCATTGTATTGTTGCCTGCTCTCACATAGCACTACCACGCTCATCTTTTTTATAGGCAAAAACCAGTATGTGACTTCCTGCAGCGATAAAGGTCACCAAAGCCATATGAAAAACAGGAGCCGGGGGAAGCAGGCTAAAGCCTCATTCAGTGAGAATTATCACAGTACCAGCTAAAAACACCAACATGCTAGAATAAACAATACCAAAAGGATCTGACATATGGCTTTCAAACTGACTGCTGCCCCCCTGCAACCACCAGACCCATTGATGTTGGTGAATTCTGGTTTATTGGCTTGACACATAGTATTAACTTCAGCTAATAAACGAATCCAGTTCCAGCATGCAAGCACTTTCTTTTGTTTTGGTAAGGAAACCACTGAACCTCCAAATACAAAACAGCTGCACCTATAAACAGTTTGATCACTTGTTTTACTGCTGTTTGACTGTCATCCTCACACAGTAGATCTTTATGGTGTAATTTGAGTAGGAAGTGGATAGGAAACCACTTCATTGCCACTCACCAGAACCACCCCCCTCACCTCCACTGATAAAGCTAAAGGCAGGGAACTCTCTATGCCATCTGCACGTTTCAGTAATGGCAAGAATATGCTTACAGGCCTACCTGTGGCTTCTGAACATCAAACCTTGACTGAAGTCCAAATTACTCTACCTTTCTTCATTAAGCCATAGCACTAAAAACGGATGGAAACCTGGTATAGAGCTTCAGCTAACAGCAGAAGTCTTCTCGTTATTCAAGAATGAGTAGGAAGGAACCAAAAGTAAAGAACAGACTGGAACCTTACAAATATAACTCTTTACAAAGATTCAATTGTACAGTCCTTTTCTAAGGTAACACACTACAAATCTGGCTGCTCACGTATTGAACCCATTTGTATGAACAAAGATGAAAGTGAAAATAACATTTACATTAGACTATAACTACAACGCAGATTTGTTGGAGAGTAAACAAGGACACATATATAATAAACTTACTGGAATATGTGGCAAAGTGATTGTTACATCATCTCCTTTACCCACTTGAAGCTCCCCCTCACAAGATGTATCAATCGATGCTGGCTTAAAATCATCTAAAGAGGAAAACAATTGCAATTACATTTCTTAGAGTCTTCAGAAGTGCCATCCTGCCTGGCAAAGAGTCACTGCACATTTACTCCTGAGGCTCATGTGGCTCCTGAGAACTCCCTCTGTGGCAAATACTAATTTAGTGACATTAACTCGTTTAGTCTTACTGATATTTCTGGCTATTTAACAGCCATCTTGCCTCCACAATATGTCCTCAAGAGTAGAGGAGACCTCAGATCTCACCTATGAGGAAAAAAAGAGGTGTTGATCTTACTTCAGCAGGTGCCATGCTACTCCAAAGACACTGTGGATAGAAACCATGATGAAGGTAAGACACTGTAATAGCTTTAAGCTGACCCTAGTTTTAAGTCGCATTGTATGGAACGCTTTGTCCCCCAAACAAGGCACTTATGTTTAGTGTATTTATTTGAATGCAGAATATTTTAACTTTAAAGTATTTTCCCCTCATTATTCTGTCATGCTGATGAGCCATAAAACCCAGAAAGAAGTATCAGAACCGGTAATATTTTGACAGAGGATTTAGACAAAGGGAAATAAGATCAGACAGATACAGGTTGTTTTGGTTTGTTTGTTTTTAAAATAAGTCCCCATTCAATTCTAGCATCTCTGGATATGCAGAGCTGCAATCATATTCATATTCACGATCAAGGCTTTTAATTACTTCATTAGTTAAGAAATTAATATCTCGGAACAAATTTTAAATATAATTCCACATTTGCAGAAAAAAACCCCAAGCCTCCAGCTTGTAATAAATTCTCATCAAGAGGACATTAATGGCAAGCAAGTGTGCTGTAACCAGGCTCACTTGACTTAATCCTCATGCCTTAACTGTCAGACCAAATCATACCCTTCATTTTCATCTGAGCAATCTATTTCTAGCTATTGTTTCCCACCTACTTTATGTGCAAGCTTGCTAAATAAAACAAACCAGCTGTACATGAGCTGGTGTCTTTGCCAAAAAGGGATCAAGAGTTTCAACTGCACAGTCACTAAATTAAAAGGAATATCACTATCACACTTCTTTTCCTAGATATCAGCAAAATATAGTTACTCTAAACAAACACTCAACAACTTGTTTTCATTTGGTTAGTTTACTAGGTGTATGTGCTTGGCTAATCTTGCTGTAGACTGAGCGTGCATATGTCCCTCCAAATGTGCCCACAGTCCTTTTTCCATAAGTCAAATGTTTTTAAGATGTCTTTTCCAGGGATAATCCAGTTTTTCAGTACAGTATTTCATAAACATTACAGAAAGGAATGAAGTATTTTAAGAAGGCCAAAACAAATTTAGCCTACAAAATCCTCTTATTGTAGTTAGTGTGAAGAGGATTACAGGAACAATATAATGCTCGAATCTCATATAAATCATTCCAGATCAACAGTTAGAAAACAAATTTATAAGCAGGAAATGAAGAGATCTCACTTGAAAGTCACAGATGGAAAATACAGCACATAGAAAGCTCTTTTGAAATAAAACTGCATTCTTCCATTTATAGTATGAAGAGCTTTGACTTTGCAATCCCTTAAGAAATTGATTATTGAAGCACTTTCAGTTCAGTTCAGCACTTTCAGAAATCCAGTGTATTTCTATCTGGATATGGCTTAGGTTTAATTCACACACTATCAGACAACAATCTCATTCCTTTGATAGTCAGGCTATTTTAAAATGCTGATTTATAAATGGATATTTGCTAGTATGTTAGTGCTGGATAAAACTGTTCAGTGTTACGTATAACAGTTAAATGTACTGAACATATGGCATGGTACTTTTTAGCACGATGGAATTGTATATAACCAGGGGGGTGAAACACACAAAATTTGTGTTAATCCACTACACAGAGTTTCCTATTGAGCAAAATAGCTTTGCCTCAATCATTGACCATCTGCTTGAGTAACAGCTCAGTCTAGAAAGCTGTTCTTTCAAGTTGCACTCGGGTGGCTAATATCACTGAAATTACTTACTCGTAGTGGATGAATACGGGCCATGAGACTGGGCCTAGGATTATGCATCATAAAACAAAAAAATCCTACTGTTAACTGTATAAATTACCCACCTTAATACAAAGCTACTGAGATATAAATTTAGTACTACTTTCATTTACTTTTGGTGATTTACTACTCATTTTAAATCCCAGACTCATTTAGGGGATGAAAAGGCATTTTCTTGCCCACTGAATTCAAGTGCAGAGATACAATGAGCTCCTCCTCAAAACAATACTCTAACATGAAATTAAATGTACCCAATACTAGTTGTTGGAATAATACCTGGTGTCTTCAATAAAACACATATCCTTCCAATTATTCAAAACCTTTGTAACTGCTCAAGGCCCTATCTCTTACACTTAATAGATAGTACTGTATGCAAAATTACTGTACAAGTAATTTCTGCTTGCTTTCCTGCGAAGTGACTTATTACAGCTGGCTAGAGTTGGTACAACCAGGGATGGGGCTGCTGGGTTACACGTTGCTTCATGGCGAAAATAACTAGTTAAAAAAAAACCATAAATAAATATCAAACTGTGGGCGCCTGGGCTGCTGACCATCTGCGCTCCTCTCCAGGCACTCCCACCAGGCCAGGGCCTGTGGTGACCTACCTGTCCTGCAACCTCCATAAAAAATAAAAAAAGAGAAAACAAAATGTCAAGCCACCTCCTCGGGGGGGGATGGCTTTGTGCCCCTAAGCGGTTCACGCACGCTTCATGGAAAACTTCCTAAGTCGTTCGCCCTCCTCCTCCCCCGACCTGCCTCCCTCAATCCTCCTCCAGCACCCACCTCCCCTTCTCCCCTCAGGCTGCCCGCCGGGGGTGGGTCATTTCTGTGGGGACAACACCCGCGGGAAGGAAGATGGGCGCGGAGGTGGAGGGCGACGGGCGCTGAGAGGGGGACGAAGCCCTGGGGTGGCGGCAGGAAGGAGGCGCTGAGGAGCCGAGGGGGGCAGGAAGGTTTCGTGGTGGCGGGCTGGAGGCCCCCACAGGCCGGCGGGGAGGGGACGGCCCTTAACGAGTAAGAAGCCGCGGCAGGACCCCGGGAGGAAACCTTAGGCTGCTCCCCACTCCGGGGGCCGGCCCGGGGAAGGGGTCTGAGGAGAGGGGGCTCTCCGGTGGGTGCAGCAGGAGACGCACCGCCGGGGGACGGGAGGAGAAAGGGGAGGAAGGGGCGGCCGCGGCAGGGCCGGCCGGGGGTGTCAAGGGGAAAAGGGGGTGGCGCTCACAGCGGATGGTGTGGAAGGAGGCCTTGGGCCGCCGCTCGAAGCTCTCGCCCAGCTGCAGCGGGTGCTCCTCCTTGTCCAGCAATGAGTTCGCCGAGCCGTTCATGGCCCCGGTACCGTCCCGTCCCCACCCCTCCCGGCCCGGCCGGTCCCTTCCTCTCCTCCGTGCGCTGCCGCCCGGCGCCCTTCCGGGGACCGAGTGCAGCCGGGAAACTGCTCCGGGGCCGGCGGCGGGTACAGCGAGGAGAGGTGAGGCGAGGCGAGGTGGGGGCGCTGGGCCGAGCAAGGACCACTGTCCCCGCGGAGGGGGCGCGGATGCCCGGAGAGGCGTCCCTCCAAGGAGAGGTGGGAGCCCGGCACTCCCCGCCCTCAGGAGGGCCGGGCAGGGCTGGGGGGGGCCCCTTCCCTCCGGGGTACTCGGGGCGGCTGTGGCGGCGCCGGCCCCTCTGAGGGGAGCCGCGGTTGGCGGGAAGGCGGTTTCCCTGTGGGGGGGGTACACCGGGGGCTTGCACGGGGGTATTATCTGTTTTCGGTCCTAAAGCTGGATTAAAAACTTTTAAAAGGCTCTTTAGCGTAAACGCAGGCTGATAAAACCGTGTTTATCCGTATCTTCCCACCACGGCGTTTTCTGAGCACAAATGGTTCAGAGAAAGGACTAGTTTGGATTTTTTTTTTTTCTTTTTTTTTCTAGCTTGTCCTGTGAAGAAATATAAACGTTGATCATTTTGTAGCGTGCCCGGTAGATAGTAGAAATTTTGCTGATTAAGCTGTTGAGGAGATACTCCTCTGGAGGAGACTTTCCTTCAAGGGAGCCTCTTCTCTGCAACCTTTTCCATTGGTTTTGAGGGAAAAAGAGAGTGCTATCTGTCTCCCGTGAAGCTGGACAAAACTTTGATTGTGCTTTATTTCATTTTCTCACGTTTGTATTTTTTACGTTTCTGTTTGTGTCACGTAAGATAAAAATATGTAGGTGAAGTACTACTCCTTTTTTGCTTTAGGGTGGGTATCGTTGAGTTTTTCTCATTTCTGTTTTGACAGAGTGACGCCAGTGCCAAGTTCGGGGCACTGCCATACAGGAGTGGCACATTTTGGCTGCCTGGGCTTCCCTGGGAGTTACTGGGCCATGCAGGATTTAATTCACGCGTGCCATCATCCAGAATGAGGACATTCGTGGCAAGGCAGGGGTCAGAACTAGCTGAACATCAGAGAAAAGGTTTGAGTCCCTTTCCAGCCTATGCAGAGCCCTTTTTGTTGTGCCTTTTTTTGTTAATTTCTGAAAATAAAGCCACTTGTGATTGTTTAAACTGGTGTGGATCCTCAGGAGGGGGCAGTGGAAGGAATGCTGACATAGGCCGGCCATGGGCATTTTGGCCACAGTGCTTGTTTTGCTCCCTTGTTCGAGTGACATGGTGTTATAAATGCTGATGTTTTCACCAGTGTTTTCTCACAGAGGTGAGAGCAGGAAGGAGAAACGCTGACACAAATACACTTTGTTTCATCAACTTTAATGGGACTTTTAAATGTCACTTGTTTTTCAATTATGATTTTTCTGAGATGTTCTAACTGGGGTTATCAAGAAACAAAGCCCTTGCTTTCCTTTTAAAGTCAGTTTTAGTGAAAATGAACTTAGATCTGCACCATCTTTCTCTTGTTAAGTAGCTTTCTAGGATGCAGAGAGAAGACTAGCAGACTCTTGAGTATCTTCTTTCACTTTGACATCAGTGTGATGTCATATGCAGTTGTTAGTTCAGATGAAGGATTTCTGAAATGAAGAAAAATCTGGTAGTTTTGCAATCCATCAGGTAGGAGAGTTCACCACTCATTTTTTCTTCTGCTTCTAGATACTTGGTTATTTTACCGAAGTTAAGTGATGGAAACGTACACTAAAGAAAAAAAATCACCTTTGGGTCTTTGGCATTCACATTTGTGTGAAAGAATCTAAGATGTTCCAAGAAAACACATCAGCCAATTGCTTAAGTATAACAGCATGTACCGAAGATGGTGCTTTCCAAAAAAAAGGCCACAGTGCAAGAATCCTTAGCCCAGAAGAAGCTGAGAGACTGGCAAAAGGTCAGGTTTTGGTGTCTGAGTTCAAACAACTGAAACTGGAGAAAGAGGCACAGAAGAACTGGGATCTGTTTTACAAAAGAAACAGCACCAACTTCTTCAAAGACAGACATTGGACAACCAGGGAGTTTCAAGAGCTAAAAGCATGTCGGGAGGTGAGGTCTATACAATTCCTCTGTAAAAGATGGGATTGATTGTTTCCAAATTATTTAATAATACTTCTAACAAAGCCATTAGGGTAAGAACTGTCACATGTTAAGTTTGCAGTGCCCTGTGTAGTCTCTCGTAGTATCAAAGGTACCTCCTCAGAATCAGATGCATTGGTTCAGTTTCAGCTTATAATTGACCCATGCTGGATACTAAGAACAAAATCTGGAGTATCTGTTTTGTGTTCTAAATAAGCAACTTATCTCTCTGTGATTTGATGTTTTCAGATGCAAGTTGGTGCACTTCAGAGCACTACTTTAATGAAAAGCATCCAGAATTACAGGCTAACTGCAAAACATTGTTAAGGGGAATAGCCAGATGCATCTCTTGCTCATTATAGCTGAATGAAAGACAAGACAGAAATGGTACAACAATCTGTTGATTACTTAAAGGGTAGATGACTAAAGAAATATTAATATATTCTAAGAAAATTTGTAATTTTGCAGAAATCAAGATTTTTGTTTCATAGTGTCAGATTATCCAAGGTATGCCTACTTCAGTTTTTGAATCAACAGTAATTAAATTTAAAATGCTAATTGAACAGTGTCTGCTTATATCATGAGGAAAATAAAATGGTGTGCTTTTTCTTGGATTTCTTTCTCTGCAGTTTGCAGATCAGAAACTGACCATTCTGGAAGCAGGCTGTGGGGTTGGGAACTGCTTGTTTCCACTCTTAGAAGAAGATCTGAATATTTTTGCATATGCCTGTGATTTCTCTCCTAGAGCTGTTGAGTATGTGAAGGTTGGTGTGATATTTGGAACTCCTTTTAGAGTATCTTTAGAGGCTTCTCTTGCCTTCATTTTTGTAAGAAGGGTAAGAGACTGACCTGAAAATGGAGACTGACCCATTTCAGTGGAGCTCCTATGCAAGACGCCAAATCATTGCTCAAGACCTAGTTTTTCAGCATCAAATTGTAGCATTATGGTAATACATGTATATTACATTCCTTGAATGATTTGTGAAGAGTGTGTTTTTTGGGAGCACTACTGTGTCTCTGCTGACTGTGCAGGACAAGCAAAATTCGTTTGGGATGGAAGCTTGCCCTTGATATTTGTGAGGAAGAGAGAGTCCTGAGGAGAATCTTGAAAACAGGGCCGTGAAAGTTATTGTTAAGGAAATTGGAAGCCTGATTAGAAATATAGGTATGTTTGTTCATAGGTAAGTGGTACTGCAGTCCAAAGTTAAGTCTTTGGAGCAAGGCTAGTGTGGGCTTTGGGCTTTAAAAATCTCCTCATTTAGTAAGTTTGTAAACACAGGTAGATTTCTGTACATCTGTTACTTGAAAGCAGTCTCTTGTGGGACATTTGTAATCAAGAACCACAAGACACATACTGTATATTTCATGGGAAAGATGGGCAGAAATACAGGTGGCAAACAGGAGAGGACAGTGGCTCCCTGGGATGCCACAGCTGCACTGCAAGATGAGGTTGGGCTGAGTGTGTACCCTGCTTTTGGATGACTTAGTGGTGATGGCCTCCACAGCTCTTGCTGAACATCTTTCTTGCCAAGACCAGGTGTCCTTTTACCCAGCAGAACTGTGGGCTAGAACGGCCCAGCTGCAGGTTATGTGATGTGAATCCAAGCTGTTTACAGTCTACTTGAAGCTCAAGAGCTGTACTTTGATCTCCTGGTAATACAGAATTCCTTTTAATGATATTTCTGTATTTTTAAAGAGTAGAAGCAACAGTAAAACAGAAATGGTATGTTTTCCGAACTGTCTTAACCCACATTTCTTCTCAAATTCCTGAGAACAGACTATTCTAATAGTTGTAGTTTTGCTGTTGTGGTATGCAGCAAAGAATTCCTGATTGCATTAGTCACCTGTTGGAAGTTAATGTTTTTTTGCCACCATGTTTGGTGCCGCCCTACTGATCAGTTTCACAAGTTTTTTGCTTTTTGCAATAACAAATGCTGTGAATTTTTAATGAAAGCATACTCTTTTCATTTCTCTAGAAAAATGCGTTATACAGTACTGAAAGATGTAAAGTCTTCCAGTGTGATCTTACCAAAGATGATCTTCTGGAAAATATACCAGCAGATTCTGTGGATGTTGTCATGCTTATATTTGTACTTTCTGCCATTCATCCTGACAAAATGCATCTTGTCTTGAAGAACATTTACAAGGTAAAACCAGCTGATTTTACAGCCTTTAAAGCACTTTGCTTCTTTTTGCTTGAAAGTACAATTTTTTTTTTTTTTTTTTTTTTAGAAAATAACCCCTCTCGTAATGGCGATCTTTAATACTATATTCCATGGATGTATTTTAGTTAGTTCACCTAGTACAGGGGACTAAAATATGTTTTACAATTTTTTTTTTACCTCTTGGTATTGTGAGATTGTTTGGATTCTGGCCTAAAGCATGCCATCAACATAGCAAAAAGGTATTTTGAACCTGTGACTTGGGGTCCTAGGTTGTACGCTACAAATAATGTTTATGGATTGCAGAAATGTCTGTGTTGATAAGGTGTGAATGACAGTGAACCAAAATTGACCTCCAGAAGATACAGTGACTTGCAGTTAGGATGTTATTGTTATTATTAAACACGGTTTAGAAGTGGGGTCTTCAGAGATCAATGTTAATCTAGAGAGACTCATGTCTCTGGGCTGCCTTTGTTAGTGGATAGACTAAGATAGGCCCATCCAGAGGGTGGTTTAAACAATCTAAATTGTGATTGTTCTAAATTTCCCTGAGATGTCATATATTGACTGCAGAGGGAAATAGTCAATGTATTTTTTGTTTATGCGTATGTATGTATTTGGGGTTTTACATTATCAGATATCCTGTTTGTTTTATCATCAATAGTTTGGAAAGGGAATTTTAGATTTTTTTTTTTTTTTTGATATATCTCCAACTGTTTTCCAAAGTCAGGATTGGTTCTTAGCTCGTGAACATGAAAAGGATAATTATTGTTTTCTCTGTGGAGATACCTGGCTTGTTTAACTCGTTTGTAGGTTTCTGCACAAATTTGGAAGTGGCAAGTACTCCTATTGTCCTCTAACAAACATAGCTGGTATTTAATGAGGTAGGAAGGTTGCGTGCATCAAGCATCTAAAGTCAGCGTGACCAATGACCATATTTTTTTCTAAATTTTAAACTCTTTATGGCTTGATTTCTTTACCAAAGAGCAATTAAAAAAACTCCAAAGCCACAACCAGTCTTCCTGAAATTGTTCCTTTTTTATTTCTTATTATATTGCAACATTTTTCTTTCTCACATGGAAAAAGAGATGCAATACTATTCTAAATTGTATTGTTAATCATTAAGCAAAATCAGGTGCTAGACTGTGTACTACTCAACAAAGAAAATGCCCTGTTAGGACTTAATTTTTGTTGTTAAACTGTATATTTTTTTTCTTTGCTCTCTATTTGAAGAGTGTTGCAAAAGAGCTTCTTTAGCTGATCAGCACCCAAACAGGTATCTTAAAACTATTTGTAGTCTGCTGTTCATGGGGAAGAATTTTTAAGAGTGGACAGTCCAGTTTATATACAACTTTTTTGTTGCACAGGGAATGAATTCAATATATATACATCTCACTTCTGTATTGAATATGTTAGGATACCTTGTCTTAGTTATATGTGTATGTGTCTGTATGTGTATACAAATAAATATATATATATATATGGCTAAATCCGTTTACCTTATTAAAGCATATATATATTATGTGACAGGTATTAAAACCAGGCAAGTGTGTCTTGTTCAGAGACTATGGACTGTATGATCATGCAATGCTCAGGTTTAAATCTGGCAGCAAACTTGGAGAAAACTTCTATGTTAGACAAGATGGGACAAGATCATATTTTTTTACTGAAGGTAAGACATACTGTTGAGTGCTTTCTTTTCTGCAAAATCTGTGTGTAAACTTGCTTCAGGGAATTGCCAACATGCCCATGGAAGTTTTGTTTCACACAGATGAACTGTTAAATTGTAGTGTACTTCATTTACCATCCTTTTTGGGAGGAACAGGGTATTTAGACTGGCAGGAATTTTTGAGCCCTTTCTTGTTCACAAGCTTCTTGTATGTGCTATTGTGTACCAAGAGCAGCAGCTTCTGAATTTGCTGCATTTGTTATTTAAGGGAAAAAGACCAATGTTCAGTAACACAATTGATGATGTCCATGAAGCAGCTAAGGAGTTCTCTTGGCATCGTTCTTTTTGCAAGGCTATTCCTGGTATGCAAGAGGAGATCTACTGAAGAAGTCAATGATTTCTAAAGCAGAACCATGACTACAGTGCTGAGAAGCTTGTGGACAAATCCTGCTGAGATAGCACTGGCCAGCTGTGGTCACTCTGTCTTCTGCTTTTTAGTAGAGATGATGCAAAAAACCATTTCCATGTGATACAGTATTTAGACAGTTTTTTGTTCAGTGCTTATAATGCTTTAGGGAAGGAAGGTAATTACTGCAGTTTACTGGAGGAGAATTTAAAGCACAAAGCTGTGAAGGAATTTGCTTACACTCTCACAATAAAATGGGATTATATCTTGTCCTCAACTCCCAACTCCTTATGCTAAACTTTAGTGAACTGTTACTTCCCCCTATCAAGTATAGGACATTGTGTAATAAGAGTTGTGTGTTCATTTCTATTGCGATCTTTGTTCTTAGACTAAAGCGAAATACAGCCACTGAAGAGACCGATTTGGGGCCAAGTAAATGTTACTCATATTTTATGACATAACATATTGCCTAATTGCTTCTGATATATAAAAACTGTTAATCTTGTCTGCACTCTCTCTATTCTTTATAGACAACAATGAAATCTAAGATAATGCTAAACTTCATTGAAGCATTTCTAGAGCTGTGATTTATTGAGTGATTTTTAGTTCTGTTTAAACAATTAGCTCTTACAAAGAGAACGGATGCTACGGGGAAAAAATAAGAAACTGACCTAGCTGTGGAATTTTAAATCCCATTTTTCTTGAGTGTAAGAATTGTTTCTGAATGAGAAATTCCTTGCTAGTGTGCATGTTTGCTTAGGGGAAGAACGGAGGTAGGGAGGAGGAAAAAGAAAGAAGAATTTATATTGCTCATGTTAGCAATTTTTTTGCCTTGGGCGGGTCTGTGTCTGTCTCATGGACCACCTCTGCTCCCATTTTTAATCATTATGATCTCATTCATCTCACAAATTTTCATATAAATATTGCTTAATGCTTGAGAATTCTTTTATTACTAGAAACATGACTCCCATAATTTCTGCACAGTTTGCAACTCGCACTATTTTTCATTTGTTTGGCACTACACTGGTACACCAAGTAATTGCTGCATGGGGTGATTTGAGTATACTTATTTATAGTATGTCTGGCCTCAGATAACAACACTGAGCTTCTTCCGTGGAAAAAAATATCCATTCATCCACTGTTTGAAATAATATTAAATTTTTAGAGGGATACATGGTTGTAATTTTCTGTTATGAAATATGTACAACTTCCTCACAATGAGATTTCAGTTTGTCCACGATTAGGTACTGTTTATTTATATTACATTGATGTGTGTCCCCCATTTTACATGAACACAGTATGTCTACAACCAGTGCATGTGGCTTCATGATGGGCTTAGGTTGATAAAAGCCTGCGCTACCACCAAAGCGTGTGGTCTCATCTTCCTTCCTCAGCCCCACTTTTTCTAGTGCTGGGGTTCCTGTACCCACATGATCAGCTGTTTCATCACGCTGATCCCCCTGAGCAGGGAAAAAATGGCATGTCTTTGTTTTCTATCATGTAGCACACCTTTAGAATGGCTTAAATTTATTGTGAAATTGCCTCATGAGTAAATGAAACTAGGTGTAGGCAAGGAAAAGTGATGATTTTTAATTAACATGACAAGTAAATAGCATGAGCACCTGTCTCTGCTGCAGAGGTCACCCTGTTTGTGAGGTACTTCTGCCTTCCCTAAGGGAGATATGCTTTGAGTAAGATTCTTTTGTTTATAAAAAATACTTTGTTTGACTTAGTGGAGGCTTGGTACCACCATATCCACTTTGCCCTTTTGTCCCTTTTTCTGTTGAGCAATGGTATGCGAATGCCTGGCAATGAAGAGTGGCGGTCTTCCTCAAGCAGAGATACGTCTGCAAGGCTGGATTGCCTTTGAAATACTTGAAATAAGTGATGTATTCAGCTAGCGAAGGTCACTTGCAAAATGAAAATGCATTGGTATCAGTCACAAGGAGAATGACAAGGTCGATAAAAATAAGAGATGTGGCAAGTTTTGGAAACTAAACTGAGTAACAAGGTTAAGCCCACGTTTTGCAAGCTGTTTTGCTCAGGTTGATGTTTCGAAAGGAGATTTGTACTGATTTTTATTCAGCAGTCCGCCTGCATACAACAGCTTGAAATCTGAAGGTCTGTGTGTTTTTCATGCTGTAACACGTAACAACATATGCTTATATAAATGCTGACTAGTGTTTTAAAAATAGCTTAAACTTAATATTTAATGTTATTTTTTTTTTAAATTCTCTTCCAGAGTTCTTGTCTCAGCTTTTCAAGGCTGAGGGATATGAGGAAGTGGTCAATGAATATGTGCAGCGAGAAACTGTGAATAGGAAAGAAGACTTGCGCGTTCCAAGAGTTTTTCTTCAAAGCAAATTTCAGAAGCCTTTCAGTAAGGCATAAGTTCTTGCTGATTAGCAACAGCATTGCTTGTTTGAAATGGAACTAGCATGTTGGTTTTCCTTGTGTGTGCTCATATTTCTGGTAAACCAGAAATGACTGCATCCGGTACCTCTTGTGGGTTTTCATCCTCAGATATGAAATATGAATGCTATTTCTAAATGAAATTTAAGATGGTTTCGTGATGCAGCTGACCTGTCGAGTATCTGTATTCCTGCTTCTAAAGTAAATCCTGTGCAGCTTTGCTGGAGGATCAGGTAAAGCACACTAAATATGGTTAATTTTAAGCACTAGTTTTCATTAGTTATTATCATAATTGTTATTTCCATTTTTATTAAAAACTATTTAAAAATAAGTATCCTGTGTTTCCTATTACCTATGTTTTTTTGTGACCTGTTAAAGTTACAGTATGTCATCTGCTTTCAGTACTCCTAGGATTTCTGAGTATAATTTCTCAGATACAGAAATGAAACAGACTCCGAGTGGTATAACGTAAGCTGCTTTGGTATTTCAATAATCATTCTCTTTTTAATGTGCTCAGCATTTAGGCATGTAAACAAATGTTTATATTCTAGATAAGATCCTAATTTATCTGATTTCTTGCCTGAAGAGAGTTGTTAGACGATCAGGTTGTCTTTATCCCTAATTAATTTCAGATGTTCTTCATTTGATAAGCAGAAATAGTTGAGGTTTTGCAAGTCAGTTTCCCATTTGGAACTGAAATCAGTGAGTCAGAAGTACTTTCTTTTAGATCAAGTGTAGCCAGCTGCTTCTTTCCTGAGCAGAGGTCTTAAGTCTTTTCCAGCACTCTCAGGAGCGGTGTTGGTCTTTGCTGTTCCTTTCACCAAAAGCCACTGTCTTAATTCTACAGCGTTGCAGGAGCTTCATCTTTTCCCTTCAACAGCCCTTACACTTTACACTGCAGAACCACTTTGTTCTTGGATGATACAATCTCAAAAACATGTCTGGATCTTTAACCTGCATTTTGAACAGGTGCTCTGCAGCAGAGGAAGCTCAGAAGTATCTGGTGACTTGTGCAATGAACTGCACCGATCTTGTGTAATGTACACAAGCTGCAACAAGGGAAATTCCAATGAAATACTAGGGCTTTTTTATTTTTTGTGTGTAAGGGGAGGTCAAATGCTGGGATAGAGTACAAAGAAGTTGTGGAACCTCTGTCCTTGGAAATACTCAGAAATGGGCTGGGCAAGTCCTTGAGCAACCTGTGGCTTTATTTGAAGGTGGCCCTATTTTGAGTAGGGATTTCATCTCTTACAGTATATATTAGTGTGTGATGACTCAACTGTCGTTCCACTGGGCTTTGTTGCTAGATGACCCAGTCATACACATCTGATGTGGACCAGAGGTGAATGCCTCTGTTTATGACAAACAAACCATAAGGTATGGTAATGATTTTTATTTTTTTTATTTTTTTTCAGCACTCAACACTGGCTATGTGTGCACAGAGGGAAAGAAGTAATAACTTTTCCAGCATAAAGCCTAATGTTAGAAAGTTAACCAGTCAGAATTTTTTGAGCAAACTGGAGCTGCCAGAGGTCTTATTCAGTTGATATGTTTATAAATAAATTTGCAGCAGATCATTGCTTTATGTTAGGGCAGCACAGCTTTTTTTGGTCTGATACCATGAGCCCCAAAGCTGGATTTATTGTGTTATCAAACTTTGGCCTCAGAGGAAAAAGAGATTAAACCACACAATTCTCCTAATGATTATTTGAGGAGAGTTATTACATGACATCTCCTTTTTTTTTTATGGAGAGTATCGTCCTGGGGATTTATGCATTGCTGACCCCTGCTGTGCAACCCATTAGCACTTTCTGCCGTATTAGTGATAAATATCTAGTAACATTTGTAGTAAATGAAAAAATATGTTAAAAGGGTATAACAATGGCAGCATTATTATAATCTGCGCAATCATGATTTTGTGGCTTCCCTCAGCAAATGTTCATTTTTATTACAGCAGTTCTGCACTGACTTTGTGTAGTCTGAGCTCTATTGATTTTTAGTGGAGTTTGAACCCTGCAACACCAAGTGCCTCATAATACTGACTGTTCGGTCCTTTTAGAGTATAGAGCACATAAATGAGACTGAAGGATGGCCTTGTGCGGCTCCTTGTCGCTTTGGCATATGATTGTCAGCATATGCAAAGGCAAGTGCACTGAAGTGAGCATCCCAGAAAGGAAATGAAAGGTAGGCAACTATTAACAATATTAGTTGGAAGGTTTGAGTCAACCAAATAGACTTAGCTGCAGACAGCCATTGGCTTCCTTTTTACACTGGACTAGCTGTTGCCCACAGTACACCTTTTTGTGTAGCTTCAGTGTTTCTGTGTATTTCTGCTTGAGAAACTACTGTCACTTTTTATGTAGCAACACATTAAGTGGAAAGGAGTAGTTCTAATTTTTTTGTCTCTCATTCAGTCTCATTTCCAGTCAGACCTGGAAAATAAAGTAGCATGCATTAGTGCCCCTGCCAGAAAGGCCTTCAGCAGTACTTGTCATAAAGCAGAGATTATTTTCAGATGAATGGTCAGAAAGCTTTATTTGGTCTCTATGCCTTTGCTTCTTTGAACTCTATCTAAATCATTACAAGTTTTTGTAACTGTGGTAAAGTTTGAGGAAGTTGAGTCAGCTTTAAGAAATCCTGGCCTCATCATGTGAGATACAGTAACTGATGGGATGCATGTGGCTGTTGTAGTGCTGAGTAAAGTGGATATACTACCCCCCCCACCCTTCAGCCTTTCCAAGCTTGTGTAAGCTCACCAGAGTGATTACATTCTCTGATGTTTAATGAAATACGAACTCTGGTTAAAGCTTTTCCTGTGGTTAGGGAATCCTAAATGTCACTTTCCAGTGTGGGATTCTCTGATGTCTCCTACTGGTATTAGATATCTTGTATTAAGAGATCATGTTAATGCGGCAGTGTGTCAGTGAGGTCTGTTTGTTGGCTATTTTAATCAAATTTTCAGAAATATAATGGTTTCTGAGTCTTCTGACATTTTGTGTCCTTTACTGTTACTGTTCTGTCAGATTTGGTTGATGTTGTCCAATGTGTTGACAACAGGCTAAGGCTAGTCAGAAATCCACACGTGTATGATGCATATACTGTATGCATAGGTAAGCTTTCTTTCCTTAGGAATATGGGCTACTGAGAAAAATCTATTTGAACCTTAAAGTAGTGATATCACAGCAGGTTTTGTGTGGTTCATTTGATAGCTAAAAGCCTATTTCTGTGCATCTTTCAGGTACCTGAAGGTTCCTTGGGTTCCAAAGGTATAATATTTAAGCAGTTAATACAGTGCTATTCCCATGGTTGATTGTGCGTCATTCCTAGGAAACAAGCGCTACAAAAGTAGGACCTGAAACTCTAGCATGTATAAGCATCAACAGCCAACTCTAAAACATACAGCCTTGGGTCTTATAGGAGGAAACTAGTATATGAAATCTAAAAGGTCATTTATAGGCCTAACTGATGTTCTTTTTTTTCTTGATTTGTTGTACAGTTTATACATCTGAATATATTGAGAGATACAAATTACCAGTTAGGAACTATTTCACCGCAAGAGTTATTTGAAAGATATAAGTGTATTTGGAGGGGATGTCAGTGTTGAGCATCAGTATGTGAAGGAAAGAAGGTAAGATTATGTTTAAGCTTCTTGGGGAAAAAAGTTTTCTGAGTTTCACAGGCCAGGGATGATATGCAATTAAAGGAGTTGTTCATCTAAAAGGTGAAATTTTGGGAATGAAAGCCCGTAGCTTCCAAAACTAGCCTAATGTTACTGGGCAGGCAGAAGGGTGACATCTAATTGTGTGCAATATTAGTAATACATGCAAGACAATCTGGGAAGCAGAATTTTATATTGGAAAGACAGTATGAAGATACAGTTAATGAAAATAAGTAAGTCTTTGTTTATGTTTTTTTACCTCCCATAGTGTAGCTATGATTAATGTTTCACTGGTTATGCTTGTTATTATTAGGAAAGATTGTGAGCCATTTCAAACATTTGGGAGCAAACATTTACTAGTTATACATTCTGCAAAAACATCTGGCCCTTGGGTGCAGTAGGCTCAGGATATGAGTAAGTTTGCACTCTGTATTTGTAATGTGAGTTCATTTATTAGAACAAAGGCAGATGGTGAGCCTGTACTGTGGGGAGGCACACAGAGGCATTGCTTGCAAAGATAAAAGCTATTAACCAGGTGAGATGTTCCATTAGAGAACGTTTTTCACTCCCACTTCCCGGGCTGCACCATTCGTTGTGTTTTCTAGCAGGAGAAAATACTGCTGCTGTGAAATCAGGGAAGACAGGGTAACAAGGAAAAGAGTGTGTGATTTTATTTTTTTTTTCCAAATGACTAGTGTTTTTGTGTACCTCTCCTTAAATGATCATAGGTTGGGAACGTTTACCCCCTTTTCCAGCAAGTCTTAGGTCTCATCCTTGGAAAACTGAGTTGCTTTTGAAGGTCTTTGCCAGAGATACAGGTGTAACCAATGCATGCTTGTAGAGTATGTGAAGTGGAAGATTTGGAAAGACAGCTGTGTGACTGAAAATATAAGTCCAGGTTTGTTTTTCTCTCTTGACTCATAAGAAGCTTTATATTTCACTGTCACTTCAGTGCTTTTTCAGAGTTCCCACTCTGGAGTGTCTGTGCTGTTTTATCCTTGTTTAAGGTAGATGTGGCCTATCAACTCCAGCTCGGCTTTCCAATGCCTGTAGTATCCAAAGAACTTGGAACAGGAATAATTGCTGGTATTTGTAGGGAAAAGTCAGAGAGTAGACAAATCACACCCTGCCTACTGTCTAGGCTCCACTCGGTATCTTTTACAGTCAACTTCTCTGGACTCTTGGATTTCTGTAGTAGATTTTGAATAGTAGAGAATGGGGTAATAATATCTTCATGCGTATGGGATTGTTGTGCATGTAAAATATAAGGATTTTGACACACTTTTTTTTGGTTGGCTTTTTTCCAGTTTTGGCTTCTAGCTTTTATGTGAAAGATGATATTTAATTGGAATTTTTATCATCTAACAGAAGCCATTTTCTTTTAAACATACCAGACCTGTTGCTGTGACTCTAAAACCAGAGTCCTCAAAAGCAGGATGGAAGGGGATGGGGCGGGGGCGAAGGAAAGGAGAATTGTTTTCTGCACAAATACGAGAATTGTTTTGTCCTGCTCTTTTTATTAGTAAAGCAAATTTCATAGGAACATAAAAATACTTTGAAGAAGCCACAAAACCATTACCGCCATTTTTTTCGGAATTACTTTCAGAAAGTTCTGAAACCTGAAATGCTGTACAACTTAGACTTGGCAGTGCCCAGCTGGCTGACATTTCACTTTCAGCATTCAAGGATGTTCTGTAATGTCCTTTAGGACCTGGCCCCAAGGAACATCATGTTTGCCACCTCTTGTGTGGATGAATGTGATGGAAGTGCAGATAATATGCAGATAATATGTTCAAGACTCTCCACGTGATAGAGTGGCGTACCCTCCGCCCCACAGTGTATGCCATCACTCTAAGTCTTTTGTTGGCTTTGGATGTGCTTCCAGTACCAGGCTTTGATTTTGAAAGCAGCTAATAATTAAGGATCAGTAACCGTCTGTATATTCTTGATCTGTGCTTGGCTGGGACATGATGGCCAAGAGAAAATAGAAATAAGAATAAAACTCAGAAGAGTGAAGAATCCACTTTGAAGTAAACTGAAATAATCAAGCTGATACAGAGCCAGAATGTATTTTAGAAATACTAAAAAAATCTTCCTCTTATAAACATACTTTCCTCTGTACAAAATATTAGTCTGCTCTTTTACTCAAGGAACCCTTTCCAAGCCACTAATTAAAGGGTTTAAAAAAAAAAAAAAGAAGAGAACATAACCAAACCTTAAAGGAAAGTACCACAAACAGACTCTACAACATGAGCCACATTTCTCTCGTAAAGTAGGACAGTGTTATTCTCAAGAGCCCACTGAAGACAGGGTAAGCTTGTCAACTGGTACTGAGAACTTCTACCTTGATTCCATAATACACAGTTTATACTTCATTCATAAAACTTCTTATGGGAGCTCTTTGTCTGATTTGGGCACCAGTAGTAGATCAGTAAGATAGAATGATTTTGTAGTTATAACAGATCTTAAGATGTATTAGTACTTCTGTAAAAGAAAGGCTTCTTGTGAATGACTGATGAATTGTCAGTGCTAGCGGCAGTGTGGTCTCTTCATGTGCCAGGCCAGGCTATTGTTTGGCAGGAAATGCAATGTCAGGCAGCATTTTGTAGTACTGCAATAAAAATCCAAAGATGAATATCCTTTTTAAAAAAAAAAACAAAACAGTTTTCAAAAATTTAGAGAGAGGAGCTAGAATGTGCCTGGCATGCTCAAAAAGCCTGCAAGTAAAACTGTAGCTGTAACAGTGGCGTCGTTTTTTTATAAATACCAAACAAAAAAAGCTGCAGATTTGCAGTGCCAGACTTTGCTCCTGGTAAACTCAAATGGTTTTGCACCACAGATAGCAGTAGTGTAACTGTCTGTCACTGTGATGATACAGTTTTGTTTCATGTACTCTTGTAGAGAGTCGGAAATATGTTACTGTTGACTACAGCCATAAATATGAGTGAAGTATGAGTCATAAATATGAGTAAAGTATGTGAAACATGTTTTCGTGGCTTGATTTGACATTTCCTGGAGCCTTTAACATCATATATACTTACTTTAGCTTAGTTTTTATTGCTATAGATTTTTATGGTGAATGTGTTGAATATTACAGGCAGTGGAAAGAAATATAAAGTGCTGAAATGGTAGATTGTACAGGACTACAGGAGAGTCTCTGAAACCAGGGTGAATGGACCCCAAATGTCAAGTTTGAGACATGGCATCTTCCCAAGAGGATCCTTTTGAACAAATCCCTTTTAAAAAGTTCACTGCGTGCTTGCTGTGGCAATATTTGGA
This sequence comes from Numenius arquata, assembly GCF_964106895.1. Lineage (NCBI taxonomy): Eukaryota > Metazoa > Chordata > Aves > Charadriiformes > Scolopacidae > Numenius > Numenius arquata. The sequence goes on along the minus strand of NC_133582.1, from coordinate 43,422,606 downwards.
GACCCACGAATAGGACAGCATGGTTCTGGGTGCTGTAGACACAGAGAGTAAGGAACAGTCCATCCTAAAAATGGTAACCATTCAGTTGTGCAAGATGGGTAAGAAGAGGAAGAAAGGACATTATCCTGATTGTCACAACACAGAGAGAGTAATATTTTCCCTACTTCAAATTTAAATTACTGTGAAAAAGAGAATGAAGAAATTGTTTCCCATATCTTGGTTCAGTACCTAAGTAACAAGCAGTCTTGCTGCAGAGCAGATCCTCTGTTAACAGGAGATACTAGCTCTGATGAAGAAAAACGTGGTTCTCAAATGTCTTGTTACTGCAATTTGAAAGACAAGTATACCATTTCCAACCCTGCTGTTGGTTTTCTGAGTGATTTCAAACCCTGCCTCTCACTTTCTGCCTGGTAGGGAGGAGATAATGAGCTTGGAGTGAAAAAAGGTACATAGGAAACCAGTAGCTGCTTTCAGTGTGAGTTCTAAGTCTTTCTATTTTTTTCTCCTGCTACAACCATCAAGTTTTTCGAAGTCCAGCAGATGAAGAGGTAACCACAATGCATCCTTGAAAAGGAAAGGATTGGGTAAAAGGACAACACCGGAAAGTGCTTTCCCAGATTGGAAATGGACGTGGTAAAAGGCTGCTGCTTCTTCTATCAAAGTCAATGGGAAAACTTTATCTGATTTCCTTAAGAGTTGTTGCAAACTCCTAGACGGCAAAAGAAATCACACTTTTGGATGGAAGATCTAATGCATCCCTCCCCTTGGTGACCCCCGATGTTGGGAAAAGAGGATTCACTGATACAGTCAATCCTGATCATAAAAGTTGATCACTCAAAATCCATGAGATTGGGGAGTGGGGAGAGAAAAAGAAGTAAAAGTGACTTGATGTGGGATACAAAGTAAATATTTTTGTTTTAAGCAGAAGTGTTTCGGTTACAATTGCACAGTGCCAGGAGCAGACACTATAATAAAAATGGTAGTATTTTACAAGAAGTGGCAGTGCTGCTCTTTGCCTGATCTCTCCTGTCTTTCCAGTTTGTTCCTGGTCAGAACACAGCAAACCCTCAGGGAGTCTATAGAGAGGTTGGAAAGTTGGTGATTCCTGGTGTTTGGCAGCCTGCTGGTTTTATCGCATAAATCCCTTTATATTTGTTAATTTTAGTGCAACCTTTTCTTCCCCTGCTGTTTGAAGCCCAGGCATAGAAGAAACATAGATTTTTTTTAAAAAAAAAACTGACCTAAAAAAGGAAGAAAAGTTTGTCCGTGTTGGTGAGCAAAGTCTGTGGCTGACATGATGTGTATTTCTTGAGCAAGGGTAACGTTAGGTATCATTTGCAATGCAGTGAAAAAGGAAGGAGTAGCTTCTGTTACCATCAGCTGTACTGTAAAATAACTTTCTTCTCTCTAGACTGTCTCTACTTTGTCAAGCTCTTATCTGGCCTGGTTGGAGGCTTAGCCTCATGTTTTATGCCTAAATGTGGAGCTCTTATTATGAAGTTACTGATTTGTGCAAAAGTTGGATTTTCTTTCCTCTACCCAGCTGCATAGGCAGAGTTTGACTGAAAAGGGTGAAGGAAGGGTGTTTGGGATTTTGTTCACAAGATGGCACTAGTCACTAACCAGTGCTGCCTTCCTTTTAACCCTAGCACTGAATTGTCTAAATCTTTAACATAGTGGTAGGAAGAGCTGGTAATGATTAACTATAGACAAGACAGAGTCCTTTATGTGCAGTTAATTCATCTTTTTGTCTACTTAAATAGCTCTTGGATCTTGAAGAAAAAACCCGATTTTTTAAGAGAAAATATAATTGAATCTCAGAGATACTTGTTATTCAGAGGGAATGTTCTTAGCACAATGTAAGGGGGAGTAAGGTGAAATACTATTCTGTTAATGGTAGCAGGAATCCTAATTGCCTCTACCCAGGAGGCAATAACTTGTTGTATTGACAACTTGCGGTTCGTTTCTCTTTAATTTGAGTCCCATTGAACTGTTACCGCAGAAACTACAGTGACTTAAGATACAGATTTCAAAATGCAGTACCTTAATACAATATTTTTTTTTTAATTCCTCAAAGATATTAGAAAAATTTCTGTTTGTGTGAACTGCTCCTGTTTTCTTCCCACTTCTTTTGTTTTCTGCATGAGCTGCTCTCCAGTTGAGCAGCCGTTCAAGCAGAGCTGCATAAGATGCACATGACCAGAGAGGCTGTCTCTCATTAATTACTGTGTGAGCTCGGCGTAGTTTAGTTTGCCATTTTACAGTTTCTCCTACTCTAGTAATCCCCATTTTGTCTCCAGCAAGCCCTACTCATTTCAAGGGAAAGACGAAGAATAGAATAAAACTACATCTTGCTAGCTTTATATCTCACTTTAAAAATTTTGTGTTTAGTATAATCTGTTACCAGGCAGCAATAATAAGCTACATGTGAAACTGCCTCAACTGCATTTTATGCAACAGTAATTCTTTTGGATATTAAATATTTGAATTAGTGTAAATGCTAATTATCTGCCAGTGCAGAAACCAATTTGTAAAAACACAGCTCCTCTCCCTCCCTTTCTTACACTTTTCCTTCTCTTTATTTAGGACTAGCTTATCCTTGCTTTTTGCACAAGCGAGTGGGATCCACTAACCCCAAAATAAGGAGCTCTACGGAAAGGCCTCTTGGAGTGAAACCTGTCACCAAGCAAAGTGTAGAGGCTGTATCCTAGATGCTTCCTTCCCAGCAACTGGATGATAGGCAGAAATGAAACAGACTAAAGAGCTGCTTTTTCCTACTTCCCAGGGCAGTGGTGAGTGGGACTACAGTGATGTGTTCAGCCCAGAAGTGTCTCTTCCCACAGGCAGCCTCTTCAGGCACTGTTCTTTCCTGGCCTCTCTCCAAGCAGTGTGCCTACCTATTATGGCTTCTTGTGGGCTTTCTTGCTCAGAGCCTTCTGATATATTACCAAGGGCCCGATCCTACAAAATGCTGACTGACTTCCATGGAGGGACCGTGGCATCACACGGGTTCAGGCCCTGAGACATTTCAAGAAAAGGTTACTTTGGGCAATGACTGGGAACTGCAATAGGGGTTTACAAGTGACTATTAATAGTGCGGTACTGGAGTCCTAGACATTGTATTATTCTTTCTTCCCAGTCCACCAAACTTGTCCTGATTTCCACTGTGTAGAAGTAGTATCTGGCCTACCATTTCCCCTGTAAATAGCCAGTGATCTCAAAGAAAACGTGTCATTGTTATATCAATATTCATGTGTCTGTACAGGCAGAGAACAGCAGACCCAGAGACAAAGCCAGCTGAGAGTGTACTGGTGTAGTTGGGCATGAAAAGAGGTCTTCCCTTTCTGGTTAACACAGGCCACCTGGGTATCACAGAGCCATGGGACTGTGGAGTTTCCCCATTTAGGTCAGGACTGTGTTCAGCCTTGGCATCTCTTCTCAGTAGATACCGAAACAGCAGTGGAGCAGGGATGTTGAGCAGTGGGGCTTGGACTGTGGTGTTTCTCTTGGTACGTTGGTCTGTGTCACTGCCTGTGGCTCAGAGGAGCCATGGCCAACTCACAAAGGAGAAGGATGAGACTCGATTGCTTGCATTCTACAGTGTTTGCACCAAGCCAGGTGCTCAGAGCCAAGAGCCATATAGTCTGCAAGAGGGGAACTAAAACTGGCATCTGCCCTTTGTTCAACATGTTGTACCATTCTGGCACATATTTACTGAGGCTGAATCCAATACATAGCTAGAGACACCACCATAACTCCAGCCTTCCTGCTCCCCATCCCTCCAGTGCTTTCTAGCACCTGGCAGGACAGCAGAATGACTCGGACAATTTGTATCCTTGATGTGCAGTGCTTTGCTCTGCTCCCAGCATCACGGCCTCTTCTTTTCTGCCACGTTCCCAGCATGAAACTGGGAACAAAAGGCATCCAGAGGCCTACAGAGTGGTCGCTCCCTCCTCTCTTCACAGAAGTTGAATGGAAGCATGACTGTTCTGTGTTGGAACTAATTGGTGGTCACAGCTGCCTCTGAGATTGTGCTGGAGCGTTGTACCCCTGAGAAACCGTGGCATAAGCAGTTGGAATTGGATGCCGTGCTCTGCGGTGGCTCATGTTGTGCCAGGCTAAGCAATTAAGGCTCGTCCACTGAATAAAGCAGACTGTGGCCAGGCTTCTTGGCAGTGTATGACTATTGTACGGCAGATGGTACACGGAATATAATGGACTAAGAAAATATTCTGAGTGGGGAAAATGTCACAGCTAAAAATGTCACCACAGCTGACGTTCTCTGGAAAAGCAGAGGCCAACTGAAAAAGCCTTTTATGCAGACAGTGGGTACCAGCAAAAATGAAGAGTCATGAGATATTTTTTTCTCGCATTCTCAATCAGTCAATGTTTCTCAGACTTTTGAGGCATGCTTCACCCTTCAGGACATTAACCAAATAAAGATAAGGGCGATGATGGGGACTGGGTTTTTGTTTTTAATACAAGAATAAGGAATGAAAATGGAAACTGAGGAACCAGCTTTTTCCATTAGGGGAGTTAACATAGTCCCTGGTGAATTGCCATATGCTGTTTGGGATCTGAGACAAAAAAGTCAAAGATTACTAGAGAACACAAAACTGACCAATTATATTGATCAATTTTAATTTGCAAAGCAGAGGAAAACACCCGGACCAGTTTATGAAAATTATGAAGGCTGAACAACTGTCCAATACTCTGGAGGTACTAGAGAATGAAAACTACAGACTACAAGTAAGGAGATCTAACACAGAAAGGCAAGTCAGAGTTCAAAACTGGATTCTCAAGGAAAAAAAGATACCAAGACTGGCGAATGTTGTGAGCCAAGACAATGCAGCATTTGAAAGGAGGATCCAGGAACACCTATGCGTTGTGTCATTTGCTAGTGGCAGCACTGAGTATAAGTTGGACTGGAGGATAGTGAGCTTCTGGAAGGCAGGAGAAGTGGATAATGCTGCAGCTGAAGCTATGTAGACTAATCTCCCCTAAAGCAAAAAGTACGTGTTAGCAATGAGGTAGCCAGTGGGGCACAAACAGATGTAACATCAGAAATGGGAATATCAACATTGAAACGGTGCCAATAAGGTGGAAGAGAAACAGAGAAAGCCTGTGATGATGGTAAGAGACATGAATTGACTATCTTGGTAAGTTGTGAGTGGGCACCATTACAGTTTGCTTGGGGGCAGGAGAGGAGAGGACAGTAATTGTTGTAGGAATCTGGGACTTACCTAGTTGTTGACCTCCTCATGTCAATATACCCTTTAGAGAGGCAGAAAGCAAAAAAAAAAAAAAATTGCAAAAGATTTTGAGTGTATTCACAGATCAGCAATATTTGTAACACGGCACCAAACAGAGATAGTCCAACTGTCCTGTAATTCACACCCTTAGTAAAGTTCTCCTTGCCCTGAGGCTGAAGTCTGGGGAGGGACAGGCAGATTGATTACACAAGGAATCACAAAATCGATAGGGGAGCTAACAGAACGAATGACTCTTTGCTCATGATTGTGGGAGAAGGCAAACCCACAGAGTCATCTACTTCATATGTGAACCCAAAGAAATTTAATAAGCATTTAGAAAGCATTTTTCCATTACCTAGAAGAAAAATACTTGAAGATGTCAAATATTTTCTTAAGCTTAGTGCACCAGCAACATTCTGAAAGATTCTCCTAGTGTAAAAAAAGTGCATGCATTTATTCAAACCTCCTGCATTCCTGTGACACAGCTTTCTCAGGTTGTAGCTAAGCTGTGGGACTTGAGCTGCATGCTGGCTCCCAGATGACTAAATGTTGGGATAAGCTTATTTGTGCACTGTTTCCCCTCCTCTGTCTTGAAGTCCTAGTTTTCGTTAAAAAGGAGCATAGCTGGGCAGGGGAAAAGCCAGAAGGGTCTCTGTGGGTACTCCTATGTGGCTGTGTCATGGAGTATGCTCATCCTGATAGCCTTAAGTTGCCATTTGGAATTTCTTGGCACTTGAGGGATTTCACTGGAAAATGCAAAGGACAATAAATGGTAAGAGGAGCAAAGGTTTATACAGATAGCTGCTTTGGCAGCCTGGGTCACTGTATGGGTCTCCTCTCCCAGATAGTTGCGAGATAGAGCTTCTGCCAGTTAACAAAATATCTGAGTGATCAGGCCCATGTGTTGTGTGGATGCTGATGAGCACCAGCTGTGCACGGTTGGGAAGGGAAGCAGCGCTGCACCTTTTGGGAGGGTCCTCTGCAGAGTCCCACGTTGCACAAGGGTGTGTGGTTGCAGCCTGCAGATTGCACGAGGCAGGTCTCTGTGCTCGCTTGGCTCAGGGTGATTTCTGAACCAGGACATCGAGCCTATAAGCAATTCATCTCCTATGCAGGCCTTTCCTGTAACATCCTTCTTTCTAATTCTCCTTCCCTTCAGTAACTTGACTTGCCTGGCTTCTTTCCCCGCTCTGTGATACAAACTACCGTGTAGCTAGCATTTGCCATTTGTATGTGATAAACATTTCCTTCCTCCTCTAGTTTTATTGCCTTTAGACTGCAAATGTTTGGGGGCAGGTTTGACTTCCTGTATGTTTATGTGGTACTTAGTACAGCGGAACCCAAATTTGGGCTAAAACTGCCAGTCACTCCTGTTCTTATTTATCATTTATAGAAGAGAAGCTCTACTGCTAAATGCTCTGGCAAAAGTACTGCTGCCTCTGTTGGTCCCAGTTCCTGCTGTGCCTCATTTGCAAAGAGGATGTGCTGGAGGAAATTGCTCTACACCCAACATGAGTTTAATTGCTCCTTATTATACCTGTATTCAATATCTCTTTGTTTTTTTCTTTTAATTTCTCCTTTTTCTATTAAGCACTAACAAAAATGTTGACAATTCAGATTATTTTTCTTTTATGAGCAGTAACAGCCTTCTCTGGCTCCTTGTTACGCTGACTGGTGAGTTCAAACAATTTCATGTCAATCTTCACATACAGCTATGCAGAGTATGACATCCAATCTCTTCCCTTTAGCCGTTTGTTCCTATCTCAGCAAGCTCTTAGCCTACTAAGGATCTTAAATTGCATTAATTGGTCTGTGAGCCTACATGTAATGCAGCCTGGTTTGTGAGGCTGTACAGAAAGAGGGGAAACCCCATTCATTTTAAGCTTATGTTCTAATTTCTTTTAGCCAAGTGGTGCTCGCAGGCTTTTGTGCAAAGAAAGCACCTGTTCTCTGTAGAGCCAGGACCAGTGCCTATTTCCTAATTTTGGGTTATATTCCCTTCAGAAAGTAGGGGTAAGAGGAAGAGCAGCCCAGCTGAAGAGAAGTGAGAGATTTGAGGATGAGCTTGAGCTGTTTGGCAAAACAGAGGAAAAGCCTGTTTGAATTATTGTCTCTGGCATGTATGAGGAAAAGCACACAAGCTGGCAGGCTGCTGCTTTGGTTCCAAAAAACCAAAAGTTGTGGGATACCCAGAGAAGCATGGGTAGAGCTAATTATGACCTAGAGGGTTGCTTCAGGTGAGGATCCTTACTCCATGAATACAGACAAAAGTCTACAGCAATGCAAGACAACAGAAGTTGCTACTGCTAGCTGTGCCCTAAGCAGTTTGCCTTGTTGGCCAGGTAACTCTTGCCAAACTATCTTAAAGCTGGCTAGCAAATGGATGGTAGTGTCTTACACTCATAAAATTTGTTTCAAGAAACTTAAATAGCAGCTCCTGTTTCTTGAGGCAGGGGAGGATTGAGCAGTAGAGAGTGATGGTCCAGGCTCACCAGCAGATGCGTATCGCTGAGCACTGAGACTAGCTAGAGCTAAACGGCTGCCAGTTGTGCTGCCCTGCAAGGACATGGACAAGGGAGAAAATGCTGGGTTAAGCAGCTCTGAAGGTATTTTGGCCACTCTGGCAGCCTGTTAAGGACATGAGAAAAGGACCAGAGCGAGATAGGCTCTTGTTTTCCTTGAGGCTGGAGTTTCTTGGCTGTGTTTGCTTGTTTTCAGCTCCATGGTTCTCTGTGCTTTCAGGCAGGAGTGTAGACTGGATGTCAGACTGGGCTGAGAGCTGCAGGCAGTCAGAGGTGACTCCCTCTTCTTGTTTCCCAAGCATCTCTAGCTGGCTCAAGGCTCTTGGAATAACATACCATACAGTAGCGTGAGGCTCACTCTTAGTGTAAATAGTGAGTCTTGCTCACTCGGCAAGACTTGGCTTTAGCTCTCAAGAAAGCTTTCATTGTCTTGCCCTGAGTTCCTCAGGTCCCTAAAACAAAAAATAAATTGTTCAGCTGGCCTTAAAGTAGGGAACAAATGCAGTGCAAGAAAGACAAAAAAAAACCCACTTTGGACAACATTAGAAGAGAAAATAAGCAAGGAGTGCAGAAATAAGGTTTCATGTGCAACCTCATCTCTGTACTGTCTTCCCAATATGCAGCCCACTTTCATCGTTTTCCTTTTTCTTTTTTTGTGGAGTCCTGGTTCAGGCTTTTGTGTTGCAAACTCAGTTCTCATTACCAGAAGTGCAATCTCAGTTCCCAGTCCTCTGAGTTACAGAGCTTGAAACAATGGCATAAATAAGATAGTAAGACCCCTCAAAATGAGGCTGTACTGTAAATGTATTTTAAGCCGATTTGGAGGAGGATGATATTTGGCTATACTGTGCAGAAGCTGCAGAATTCCCTTTCCTCACCTGCAGTTCTTGTAGATTAAGGGGTGGGAAACGTACCTTGTTACCTGAAGTTGATGGGGGAAACCTATTTAGGATTTATTGATTTAAATACTACTGGACTTCTGGTATTTTAACAGAAATATTTCATGAAGCTCTGCTGTATTTCTTGTGTGTCCCTCTTCAGTGCTTGTGGTTTTTAAAGATGTCCCAGTTATAATGCATATAAATTATATTCTGGATACTGCAGACAAGAATGTAATGACTGTTAGTATTTGCAGGGTAGGAATCTAAGTCAGTAGGTGTGTTAGAAACACCTAGAAGAGAGATCTGCTCATCTGAGAAACCACACAGAACTGCAGACTCAAATGCAAACTGTGTGGCAGATAAAAGCAATCAGTGTCTTTGAACTTCTCACTGACTTTTCATTGCTTGTCAGTCTATGTGTAAAACAGCTATGAGACCCTTTTAATACACCTTTTGGAAGGAAAAGTATTTTTAACACTCAAATTTTATTTCTTTCTCTGCATTTATTTTTCCCCTTCAGGGTATACAGGTGTTTCTTTGCTGTCTCTGTGCATGCTCGTATTGCAATCTTCCATTTCAGTGCTCAAGGCAGGGGTGGCAGCAGCAGCCTGGCTCTTGGTCAGGCTGTGGCAAGCACAGGAGGAGGTATCTGGCAGATCATACACTTGTTCTGCACCTCTGTTTTGAAACAGGCAGTGGGATGGCTCCAACCAACAGCCCTCCGGTTAGACTGCGTAGATTTGTGAAAATATCAATTGAAGCGCCTGGCAGAAAACCATGGTTTAGTCGAAAAGTATTTCAGTGCACTTACTAAATTATTCCAATGTAAAGAATTCTTGCAGTTCTAAGAATAACCTTTCTTTAGATAGCTTAAAAAAACTGTTACTTTTCCACTTTTTTTCAAAAATAATACTGCTTTCTTAGAGAAAGTGTTTCTATTTTTCTACTGAATAGAAGAGTCGATGTTCTTTGTTGTGAAATCAGACTGTAAATATATAACTCCTGAAAGCTTTATCTCTTGCATGAGAAAACAAATTCAGGTCAGGAGTCCAAATGTCAAAGTTTTCTTTATGTGCGTTTATCTTAAGTTTTAAAGATTTAGGATTGTGGAGAAGTAGAAGGATATGGACTAGTAACATTCTAGAGGACATTTTTGAGCTCTGAATTTGGCATTCATCACCAATGTCCAAGTTCCTAAAGTTTTGCTTATTTTTAAGCCATTTATTTACTTTGTAGTCAAATTACCATATAATTAGGAAACATATTGACTACAGATCTGTTATCAGAGTGGTTCCGTCAAAGCCTGATTATAATAATTTTTAAAATCAGATCCTGTGAGTGAAGTCTGTAGTATCTGTTTTCATCAGGATAAAAAGCAGCACTTTTTTTTTGAAGAGGAACTGATCTGACTCTGCACACTTGGATACCAATTAGGAACAAATTCTCACTGTAAAAGCACAAGGACGAGTGGGTGGAAGGTTGTACATCTCTTTAAAAAGGAACTGAAATAATACCTCTTATACAGTCATGTTAATCTTACCATATGAATCACAGAATATACAACATCTTGAATACGGGCTTTCGGGTGCAGGGAAGGTGCACCTGAAAGCAAGCCAAAATCAATGGAAGGGTGCTCTGCTGCTCTGCCCCAGCAGTAAGATGCTGTTAAGTATTAATGCAATGCATTTCTTATAGATGAAGTTGTGATATGCAGCATTTTTGTACCCGTTCATGTATTTTTTGGTAGAGAGCCTGTTTCCTCCCAAAACAGCTGCAGTTATTGTAAACCTGTGTAAATGCTATCATTAGCTTAAAAGAAGCTTAGAAAGATGTTGCTGTTTCCCATGTGGGCATAAGGTCAGATCCATCTAGTGCATCCTGAATGAGACTTAGGTATTTGAGTCTCAGGTGTGCTCTGCTGCGTTTCCTTCATCTCCAGCCTGTAACTCGGGTGGAGGAGAGGCTGCAATTTTACAGTGCAGCTGGGGTAGGTTTTGGAGGCAAAGGACCTCTTCCCAGAAGGTGATTTTGTATCAGGAGCTAAACAGCATGGTCCTTCATTCATCCTGCAGCTGGGAGCCAACCTTGTGCCATGTCATGTGGTGCAACCAGTGAAGCCTTGCATGTTGGACTTAAAGAAGGTGGGAGAGGTCTTCACCTTCTTGCCCATGGGCTCAGATGGGTAAGCAAGCTATAGCATGTGAGTGGCTCTGCAGCTGTTGTCTGTGGGCATACTCTTGTCCTTGGGGAAACATGGGGGAATTTGAACCAACTTTGCCCTTCTGATGGGTGTTTTTGTCTGTATAAAGAGGGTTGTGCCACATTACATCATGATTTTTGCATGTAGGGAGGTCATGACTAAACCCATTGCTTCTGTACCGTAACATTGTCCCTGCTGCTGACAAGCCTATAGGCAATCCTTCCTCTCCATAAGTGACCCAAAGGAGGTTACTCTGCACCTTCACCCTCTGGGGCTCTTCTGACTTCTGTCCCCCCAGCTCTGGCATGTTGGACCGGCTCTTCAGCTAGGGAAGGGACACAGCTCACTTGAACTCAGCAGAGCTCTGCTAACATATGTGAATGGCGGATATGATCCGTTATTGCTAGCATTCCCAGGGGTTGATACATGTCCAGATGCTGTTACTGTAGGCAGGGGATAAGAAGTCACAGTTTTGTCCTTAATCTCTATCTTTGTAACACTATGGTGGGGGGAAACGGTGAAGAAGCATCTTGCCTCCTCTTACTTCTGCCAGTATTTACTCATGGATGTGACAAGCTGTCATTTTCTAGTTTGTGTGAAAAGTGACACTTAATTTCCTTTCCCTGCATTGCAACCTTGCCAATATATTTGCTGCATGCAGATATAGATTTGTGTTCATTTCCCTAGCAGGTGTCAGAGTGATTCAGTGGAAAATCTGCTTTGGGACATGGTTAAAATTGAACTGTTATCCAGGAAGGAGAGTTGGTAGTTTTTGCTTCTGCTATGATACTAGAGCTTTGTATTTCAGATTCTTGATTCAGAATTTCAACTTCCCAGTTTGCACAAGGAGGCAATACGTGCAACTGTTTTAAGCACTTGGGAAATTTTGTAGGACCAGATATAAATAATGAAAGTATCTGATCCTAAAAAATAACTTAGGTTTATGCTGATTTCTACTACCTCGACGTTCATCCTGGCAGTGGCGTATAGTGCAAGCTGCTATTTCTAAGCTGTTCTAGGCAGGGCTGGATGAGATGCACTGACATACCAGTGTGAGTTCAAGATGATGTTTCCTGCACATTACCTAAAGGTATTTAGTTACTGACTTTACATTCCGTGCCATGGTGAAGTGACGGTTGTTTGATATTCAGATGCAAGAAAGTGTCTATGAGTAGAATTTGAATGCTGCTGTTACTTAAAATAAGATTTAATTAAATGCAGGCTCTTATTACTCAGAATTTTACTGAGAATGCTTATCTCCTTTCTTTCACTTCTGCATCCAGTTTACATTTAAAAATCATTCTCTGCTGAGGAAGTGCCTGAAGAAGGTTTGGCATTCTTGTAATGACAACCCAGGGGCACTGCTTCCCCCTTCAGAATACAAGTTAATTGTATAGCTGCAGCAAAGTAATACAGGAGCCACATTTTAAAAAAATAAAAGGCAAGTAGCTGCTCACGTTGCTGCTGCTATGGTATTGTTTGATAGATGTATAATTTATGTGTGTGGCTGTGATATGCAATCTCTAGTTTGTGTGCATGTTTGATGCCTATATATTCTTTCAGGAGTTCCCAACTGCCTGCTATTTTCTGTCATTGCAAGTAGATGCTTACATAGTAACGTGTCTCCAGCTGGCTCTTGACCAAGCCTTCTCAGGGCTTGTGGAAATACCCCTCCTTTAATAAAGTTAATATCAGCGGAGATTGCCACCTTCAACCATTTTGATGTCCTTGGCACAAAGGAAGTGCTGTTTCCTCCCTCTGGAGGATTAGACAGCATTAAAGCTGCTCTGTCTGTGAAGATTAGCACACTGCTGGGTGGTTGTTTTTTCTCCCCTTCCTCCCCTTGAAGGAATTACTGCTCCAAAGGGGTACCCGCAAGGGGAGAGCTGTACTGCAGACAGCCTGACATCTGCTTTGTTCCTTTCACTCTCTCCCTAAAACATCTGTGTCTGAAAATCAATTTCATCTCCTACTGTTTGGAGAAGGTGTTCCTGTTCTTGCATCCCTGCATCCCCAGCACTGTGCCACAGCAGTTGGAGGACCGATTGCACCACTGCAGCTATTGTTACACTGGGACTCCCTCTCAGTCCTTCTGGCTGGGACTGGGAAGCAATGTGGATGCCAAGCTGAGCTACACCAACTTTTGCCCCTGTGTGGCAATGTCAGGACTGCATTTGCACTGTTGACAGTTTTCCCAGTTTGCTTGGGAAATCTCAGAGACAAGCCTTCTGGGTCCTTGGGATGTCGAGCACACTGAACCCTTTCTTGTGATGGTGGCCAAGGAGGCAAGTCCATCTTCTTTCCGGTAGGCTTATTCCTGAGAAGATCTGCATGTCAAACGGTCTCAGAGAATTATTTTGCAGTACATGGATCCTTCTCAAAACAAGGGGTGGATGATCCTCACACATCAGTCAAACACAAACCCCTTCAACTATCTTCCTCCTTATCTGCATTTTGGCTGGTGACCACGCTGATTTCCTGAGCCACTCAGTCCGTTCGCTGAAACGGTCTTGGCAACAAATCACCTAGGCATCCTTTCCTTTCCTAGACACACTGCCTGAACACCTCTTCTGTACAAAAAGCAACGTGAAATGTTTAGAGAAATGAGGATTCATTTCAGATCAAGTTTCGGACATGTAAAATCCCACTGTCCTACCCAGAACCTGCCCCGGGTATTCATCACGCCTCTCATTTCCAGGGAATTCAGATACTTTGCATCACGAGAGAGCTGCTTGTGCCTTGGCAGCCGGTCAGAGGTGTTGGTGCTGGGATGTATGTATGGCTTCTGGTACTAACAGCTCACTTGCAAGGAGTTACCCTGTGGGAGGGTAGGAAATGAAAGGACGGAAGGAAATTGGAGGAAAGGCCAAAGGGGCTAAAAGGGAGGCTCAGGGGTCACATTTTAGATCAGAGGAACATAGTCCCCAGTGTGGAGTGAGTTATGTTCATCTGCATGTTAATGAAGGACAATCTGCCAGGCTCCCCGAGGTCCTCTTGGGCAGGATTTTCTGGAGGGCTGAAGCGTGCTCCCTTATCTCTTCCTGCTGTTGTGGAGCTTGCTCCTGGGATAGGTGCTGCTTGTTCTGGCTGGGAAGTGGCCTGCCTGCACATTTGAGGTGGAAAAGTGCTGTTCTGATGCGGTCATTGGCTGAGAATATGGGAAATGTCACCTTACCTCCTTGTGTAAACGGAACAAGGAAAACAAAACAATGAATGGCGTTTTGGGATGAAAGTGAGCAGCTTTTGAATCCAGTCATTTGAAGCAATTGTTAACCTGGCACATAACACTCCTTTGTATCCCCACTCTGGAGGTCTAGAGGGCATCTCAAAAAAAAAAAAGAAAGGGGGGGGGAAGGGAGAAGTGAGTTTCCTGACTGTTGAGTGGGTTGGCAGGACTCCCAAGGTGAAATTCTTCACTTCTGCCCCTATGAACTCTTATTCAGTAGAATTGTAAAACTGCCCACATACTGGAGAGATTTCAGTTGAGAAGAAATTACATCACCATATGTTAGTTTTTTCTTGGGTTAAGCTATTTTTGTGTGGCAAAAGAGACTCTAGGGAGCATCAGCATACTCCAGGTGGTACCACAAGAATTCTCCAGTCTCTACACGAGGCAGGAAACTCATCCCCAAAGTGGGAGTTAAATGATGTAGCTGCACCTTTGTACAAATACTGGTGTTGAACCATAGCTAATCTCAAGTTCTATGGAACAGTTTATATAAGAACAAAAGAAATCTGTTTTGGAAATAATTTATCATCATAGCAAGAATTATGGGGTTTTTTTCAGTTATGTAACTTGTGCTATGGAAATCTTAGATTTTTTTTTTTTTAAGGACCGTGCATTAAGGCATGGCTGCTAAATAGGTCAGTCTAGTTCAAAATGAGAAAAGGCCTTCTGCAGAACTAGAGGAATGGAGCAAGGATGAAGTGTGCCAAAAACAAGAGTCCAGAAGAGAAGTTAATCTAGAATTTAAAAAGTGACTCTTGGGGTCTGCTTTTGAATTTTGCCATAAGATTCTTACATACCTTTTTGGAGTCATTTAGCCTCTTTATATCTTCATGGCTTTGCCTGAAAAGTAGATCTAACAATAAGGTTAGTACAGGTCTTCTCTCAGTCTCTTACCCAAAGCTACTTCTGCTGGCGTGCTCTGGTATAGCACTTGCTTTTACTAGGAGAGTCCGTAGGTAGCCTGGCCTTGCAAAAAGATTTTTGCTGGTATACTGAATTAATATGTTTAAGCCTAGGTCTGGAACTTGTGTGCATCTGCTGGTGAAAGAGAAAAATCTGAAGCAGTTCAGTGGCTAGTGAGACCGGAAGCACATGGTGCGGGTATCGTAACCTGGTAACTCTAAATGTTTGATCTTGTGCTTTCACAGCTCTTCAGTTGATGGAGATTCTGAACCACTCAGTGTCACAAAACTCTGAAGACCCTGCCCCTGCTCCTGCGTATCTGTGCTGTACTTTCCAGACATAATGTCAATTTGTAGAAGCTGTAATGATATTTCCTAATGCTCAGAAGTCCCCAAAGCAGTGGGCAGTTTTGCTTTCATTTTCTTGCTGCTGGGTCTGTACCTTCCCAGGAACCTGGGGCAGCCCCAGCAGCCTCTGCCTTGTCAGCGTGGCTGAGGGACCTGTGGGGAAGAGCTGATGAGGGATGGGTGAATGTCAGCCTGAGGATTGGTGTATAGTCTGGTTTGCAATGAGAGAGCGCTCCTGAGACTGTGTTTTGGTGGTGGAAAGTTGGGGTGTGGGGAAGTGAATGAGAGGTGGGGTGAAACAGAGAAATCAGAGGAAAAATTTCAGCTGGGGAGAGTGAGCAGCAAATTCTGCCTCTGGGAGAGGGATTTCCAGGATGTAAAGTTGGGGAGGTCAGAAGAAAGGAAAAAGAGAAAAGAAGGACAAAGACAAAGGAGGGAAGCAATAAGCAAAATTATATTTGAGATGGTACAAGGAAGGAGAAGGTATTAAGACTATGGAAAAGGAGAGGCAGAGCCTGGTTGATGAGGGAGAAGTAGGGATGACAGAGCAGAGGAATGGGGAGCAGAGGTGAGAGGGAGAGCCTGTATCTGCATTGCCATCCGAAAGCATTTATTCAGCTCTTGAGGATGTGAGGCGCTTGGTCAGATACTACGGTCAGCACGGTTGTGGCAGCAAGGCTTCGTAACCTGCCCTGTGTGACTGACTTTGGACTGGGGTGGATTTCACAGCCTTGGTGCTGCTCTGGGCTGCTGTTGGGCACCAAGGTGGGAGCATGGGGCTGTGGCTCTGGAGCAGGACGCCCCTGCTGCTTCTGGTGTGGGGGAAGGCAGGAGAGGGAATGCAGATAATCTCTACTTCTTATCCTGATATTCAAAGTTGGGTGCTAAAACAGACTCTGCTTCACTCCTACACACAATGTGCTCAATCACTCAATTTTTTATGTAATGGAAAGCACCAAAGAGTGTGATTCTACCAGGTAGTGGGTGGAAGGCAGAAAATCTTGCTATTAAAGGTAGGAGAGGGGGGAAAGAGGCTTTGTACACAGGAAGCGTCTCACCTTTACAAAGCTGAGATGGATATTTTTTATATGAATATTTTAAAGGTTTGTGGATTTCCATACATTTCTGGAAGGAGGCACTTGAAGTGTGGACACTTAGGATCTTGTAGGCATCAAACTCAGATTTGTTAAACTGGCAATTTTTTCTGTATTTATATACTTGATAAGCTCCTGGAAAGGAAACTAAAGAGGAGCATAGAAAAAACATTTCCTATTTCTCCTGTCACTGCTTATGGGTCAGCCAAATGTGATTAGGAAGCAAAGAGACTGTGCAAAGACCTTTCTTAATCCCTTGCTAATTAGGCTTGGCTGTAGAAGGGCCTGTCCCCATCTTTGGACTTCCCAGCTGTTTCCCGCTCGGCTGCCAGTCTGCCTTCACAACTCAGAGGTGGGAGTTCCCCTTTGGTTGCCAGCCTCTGTCTTTTGTTTCTCTAGGTATAGACCAGGGTTCTGCCTTTTCTCTTTGCACTTGAGCTGATCGTGGTGATAATGAGGTCCCAAATCTTTCTGTAACTACCTGGTCTACTCATCCCCCTGTTTGGAAGCTCATTTTGAGTAGGTGTCCGTTTCCCTGATCCTCTGGGCCATCCTTGTACTTGAAATGTCTGTGCTGTTTCCCTCTATTTAATCAATTAACACCTGCAAGAAATGGGATTTGTGCAGGAAACCAAATGGAAAGCTTCCCAGAGTAGCTGTTTCTTAAAGGAATGCTCTGAGATCCTCTGATGAAGGGTGTTCTGGAGGCTCAAGGTGTTAATGTTGTGCGCTCAGTAGCTTAAAATAGGGTATTGGTGAATTTCCTGTCTGACAGCAAGATTACTAAGAAGTGAAGTCTGTGGTCAGAGAGCTCTCAGTGGTCACCAGGTTGCTTTTTCACAGAGCTGTGCTCCAGCCTGCGCACATGGGGTGGCTTTGCTCTGTAGGAGATGCCTCACTGGTGGCGGGAAGGTGCCCATGAACAGTGTCACAAAGCACCTCTCAGGAGTATTGCCCATGACCAGGAGGTGTAAGGAGCCCCTTTCCTGGTAAGCTGGAAAATTACTGTGCTGAGTGCCTAGAGTAGCCACCCAGTGTGAGGGAAGAGCTGTGGAAACTGCTACCTTTGAGCAACCATTCATGGCTCTCACTGAAGTACACTAAAGTCACCGGACACATGAATACCCTGAACCAGACCCACAGAAGCTTTACTACCTGGAATTTCTTGTTTGTCATTACATTTCCATAGTGCTATGTTGCAGGGACTCCTGCCTTCATCTATCAGTGTTGCATTTGGTATCATGAGCCACGTGGGCTGGTGGCAAAGGACCAGTGAGGGGATTTTATCCTTTAAATCTACCAGTGAGAAACCTACTAATACAGTTAAATAGCCACAAATACAGAATCAGTCTGAACATGAAGCAAACAAAGGACTGGAAAAAAGAGATGTATTCTTGCACCACATGGGTAATGTTATTTGGGAATTAGAGGTGGTTCTTTAAATAAATGTTTTAAATGTGGTTTGCATAGATCATAGAATCATAGAATGGTTAGAGTTGGAAGGGACCTTAAAGATCATGGACTTCCAACCCCCCTGCCATGGGCAGGGACACCTCCACTAGAGCAGGTTGCTCAAAGCCCCATCCAGCCTGGCCTTAAACACTTCCAGGGATGGGGCATCCACAACTTCCCTGGGTAACCTGTTCCAGTGCTTAACCACCCTCACAGTAAAGAATTTCCTCCTAATATCTAATCTAGATGTCTAAGTATAAAGAATAAAAGGTAAGGGTGGGTGTTTTTGTACTGAAGAGCAGTGAGGTATCCGCACCACTGCAGAAGCGTTACTGAATTGTCAGGCTGGGTAGAAGAGAATGGCACTTGCATCTCATTTTGGCTCTCACAAGGCAACACCATCTAAGGCCTGATTTTGAGTACAGACTAACACCTTTGCATTTGATCCTTCTGCCATTGAAACTACGGAGACTACTTACTGAGGAAAGCAGACAGCAGGACTGGGAACCTGGATGGATATATTCAACTTAAAACGGTGCGGTATAGGGTTTTTCCCTGTTCAAGTATCAAGCACTGTAAAAGGGATCTTCCTTATCGCTCAGCAGCAGATCTGAGGAAGTGTCTCATGTTAGTTGTTATTTCCTTAAATCTGCACAAGCAGCATGCTGTATTTTGGCCAGATGAGCAGCAGGGCTGCTCTGTTCCTCTGCAGATGTAGTGTCATTGTACTGATGGTTTTCACTGGGAAATTCCACCCGCCATCCGCCTTGCCAAAAGACAGCTTGGAGAAGGAGAAAAATAAGTCCCGTGATTCGGTGGTTCTTTCCCAATGAAACAACAAGAAGCAGGGAAATCCATCAAGCTGTTAGTCATGCATTTTATATATATATATATATATGTATCTCATCCTAAGTGTGAATGTGTGTTTGTATATGTATATAAAACTATATTGCACTTGCACAATCTGTAACTATATAAAGTGTCATCAGTATTAGGCTTCAGAATAATAAGTAAAGTAGCCCGTGAGATATAAATGTATATCCAGTAGAAACTGGCCCAGCAGGTAATGCTAGTAATCCTTGTATTTAGTTTTAATGAAAGATATTAAGATTAATTTGGCTAGAAATAGATTGTACCTCTTTAAATGAGCCTCCTTTCTTTGTAGCCTTGTGAAGCCTAGAGGGTATTTTTAATCATCCTTAAATGGTGCTTGTTAAAAAAGAAAGTGAAATTAAAGGGTATTTTGGGATGTAGCTTTTTCTTTAAATACATTCCTTGTAGGTGGGGAAATCTACAACTGTTTGCACCCTAGATGCTTAACCTCTATTAATGTGTCTTTGTGTGCATCCTTTGTGTGCAAGTTCATAAGGCGGTAGCATCTTACAAACTGGTATAAAAAAGCTAATTGATTGTTAGTGCTTCCTAAAATGCAGAGCACAAGCATGTCACAACCATTGCGAGTGTGGAAGCGTGAAAATTTGCTTGAGAAATAAGCCAGAGGAAGTTTTGATTCTGACCACTTCTCAAGTATTTAATACCCTGCATGTGCATACAGGGAGTTCAAAATCGTCCGTAAATGCACTGCATATCTTCAAAAAACATGTAGGCACTTGAAAGATTAAGATATGGAGGACCAGATCTTCAAACGTCCAGTGACTGTGGGTGAGATCCTATTTAACGTTTAAAAATGTTTTGAATGTGTGCAATATACTTCTGAAAACCAGGAAAGTATATGGGGTTTGAGTGTTGATAGAGCAATGTCTTTGCTGCATTTTGGAAGAGGGAGATGGTGGCTTTGTTTTTAAACGAGACATTCCTTGAGCTAAACTAATTTCTGGTGTAACATTGCAAAAGCCAGTGTAGTAAACTGGTCTTCAGGATTACTTCAGTTAAGAAATTACATGGAGGATTTTATGCCCATAAATGTGTTTTGGGGACCAGGTTTTATACACTTTTTTTCCTCCTTAGAATTGGACCGTTTATACTTCCATGTTTGTTTTCATGGTAAGTTATTTAAAACCAAATTGCAACAGTGCTTCAATATTTAAGACCAATTGGAGGTTAGCCTCTAGCACCATAATCAATGAAAGCAGAAGAATTTTTCAGAGCAGAATTATTTCTCCCCTGGAGGAGAGAGGCAGTATTCTGTAAGCAAGGCTCTGTCTCTCAGACTGTTTTCTCTGCAAAGGCTTCCATGAGCTGCAAATGTGTTTCCAGTGATCAAATGTGCATTAATTAGTCCTGAACTCTGCTCAATGTGCTGTCAGAGTTCAAAAAGTAGAGATACTTCTTTCTGAGGAGGGAATTTTAGGCCTTTGCCTCTAGTGCTTGGGCAGAAGCAAGCTTTGAGGGCAAGTGTGAGCTGAAATTTGAATGTAAGATGAGATTTGGAGAAAACCCAACCCTTCCTTAAAATCCATTCAGAATCTACCATTGTCAAATATATGGAAAATTACACTATCCATTCACTTTGATTTTTTTCCCCCTAAATTAACTACAGTCATTAGTATGTTTCCCCAAGCGGTTCTTCAATGATGCATGCTTCTTCCCAGCTGATTTTATTTAAAATGCAACTTCTAGTTCCCCAGTGTCTATTCAGAGATGTAATACATGCTCTACAAACCATCCTCCAGAACGAGGGAGAGAATTCCTCTCTGTACTCCTCCCTGAAAGCACAGACGTTTCCCTCTTTTCCCTGCCAAATGCTGCCTGCGCGCTGAGGATTTCCGTGGGACCAAAAAATGGGATTATCTAGCACCTTCCTCCCAAAGTAAGAGCGTAGCAGTGCTCTTGGCCAGAGCGTCACCCTTGCCCACGAATTTCCATGCTCCAGGATCTGGCATTAATGATGAAGTTGTACCCCAAACGGCTGCTGTCATGTCACAACACAGAGGCGCTGCCTGGTGCAACTAAATTGGTTGTTGAAATAACTTGGATCACGTCTCTCCCTGCACCGGTACCTCTCCTCATGGTTTCTAGGTGAGCTGTACCATCTCCAGCGTAGCTCGTGTCAAGCTGCAGCCCGGCCCGGCGGGTCTGGGCTAATTCTCTGCTGCAGTTGCTCTGGAATCCCATTAGTGAATGAGTGAGCTGTTTCTTCCCGCCTTAACCACACAGTGCTTTGTTCAAACATTGAATGCTTGGGACCAGGGTTTTGAAATACTGATACAGGAGAAAGCACAGGCTGTCTCGGTCGAGCCTCGTGCGGGCTTCACTCAGCCGCCTTGGCGCGTGTGGGACCTGTGTGGGAAGGGAGAATGTCAGTGTGACTGGCTTTTTGGGAGTGGGGTGGGGCTGGGGAGGTGTCCGGCTTTTCACAGATCATGCAGGAGAGATTTGCCGGGATGAGATCACTCATGACTTGGCAAAAGTAATACCCAAATGCCATCGTCCGCAGTTGACTTCTGGCGCCGTATTGACTTAAGAAGAGGATGAAGCCCGTTTGTGTGCTGTGCGGGATCGTTCCTCACATACTCCGGGGGCTCTGCCACCCTTTGCATGTGACAGCGGTGTCAGCCAAAGCTATTTCATGGGGAAGAGAAAAAACTATTAAGTCCTTTATTCATCTTCATGTGTCTCCCTTTCCCTTTTCCGTCAAATAGCTCCCTTAAGGCCACTTTTCTGTTTATGCCTTAGTGATGTCTGCAGTGATGACAAACATGACCTGTGCATTCTTCAGCGATTTTTAAAATATAAATCTTTCCGATGTATTTGTTTGATATAAAATGATCTCAGTGACCCTGGGGATGCGTGTGAGAATTTCGGAGCCATGGGGAAAGGGGCCTGTGTATTCATACTGTCTCCTGCCCAGCGCTAAGCTCTGCAGGCAGCTCTCCCAAAATGCTAATTCCGCCGTACCACTGAGGAAAGGAACAGCTTGCTCTGCCTTGATGGTAGCAGATTGATGAATTTGGCTGGAGGTTTTTTGAGCTGTGACAATCACGGGGACTGTCATGGTAGCAGTGGAAGAACAGAGTCCTCGCTCAAACATCACAAATCCCTTGGGGAGAGCACAGTCTGCACGGGAGTTTGTTTCCATACCCCAAGCAGCGGGCAGTGCTTTGTGTGACGTTGCCATGGGTCAGACTGCGTAGATTTTGGAGAAACATGGCAAAGCTACAGCATGTTTTACGTAGCCTTGTTTTCTCGAAATGTAAGCGATAACGGCAGGATTGCCGGCATTAACTCTTCCATATGCTGCTTTGTGTTTTCTCTACTTTTCTAGGATGATGAGAACTTTGGACTTTTGACCACCACGGTCTTGGCATGAGCCACAGCACACCAGGGAGGAGATGCCAGGGCCCTGGGAACCTCTGGCTGTGTGTACACATCGAATTCCCCTAATGGACAGCAGTAAGTGGAAAACACTTGGCTTTGGCCAATGGTTTGGGGTTTTTTCTTTTTTTTCTTCTTTCCATGATTTATTCTGCTGTGAGAAATGAAGATGTTGCAAACAACCCATCTGCGTTTTTGCAACACCTCCTCTGTTCCTCGATTATTTTAGTTTGTTGGTGTCACTTTGCATGTTTATACTATTTTCAAATGTTTGTGCCACTCTCCTTTTCCTCCCATCTTTTTTTTTTTTTTCCTGGTTGCTTTACAGTGTTTGGAAGAGCCTGAATCCTTTTTTTTTTTTTTTTTTTGCCACTTCTTTGTTTTACCTTAGGAACATCAAGTTTTATCTTCTTGTGCCCTGCTGAGATTTTTTTTCATTTTGAGTCTCTCAAAGGAAGCTTTTTCACCATGTCTAAGAACTGGGTCTTTTAATCCTTTATTATTATTAATAGTTTGAGGCGTTTTCTAACAGAAATGGGGTTAAATCAAAAGTGGTACTTTTAAGGTAGAGCTGTATTCCTCATCTGTTTGAAATGACTTGCTACCCACCCAGGGGAAGTGAGGAAGCGGTTCAGTGTGGTTGGTGTGATTTAAGGAAGGGCCTTGGCTCAGCCAGTTGCCGCTTCTTGCCTTGTTTTTCCTACGTGGGAAGCCTGGCCCATGTACTCTGGTGGGACTGTCTTCTCTACGTCTTGAGGAGGGAAAAGACAAAGCACAATGTTTTTCCTTTTCGATGACAAGGGAACGCACCGTTAGTCTCTCTCTGGGGTTGCTGTGAGAAGGGAAGAGAAAGTAATTGTTCGCAATTTTATTTCTTTGCTGCAGCCCACAGACAGGGTGTCAGCAGTGCCCGAGGCCGATGAGATGAAGTGCTGGAGCCTGTCCCTGCTGGCACACTGCTAGTCAGAAGGGTTGCCCACTCTTTTCTCATTCTTGTTTGGGTGCCAATTTGGGCACTGCCCCCACGATTAAGGAGACCCTAATCTGAAGTGCTCTGCTGGCCAGGGGCCGTGCATGTACATAGCATCAGCGCTTCTTGCAAGAAGTTCCTTTTTACTGACAACAAAAGGACACGTCTCTAGTGTGTCTTTTTCTGCTGCATCCAGTGGGTACAATAGGTTCTTGCTCAGCTGTCACACAATAGAAATCTGGGTTTCATTTGAATTTTCAAGGTTGTTGAAAGTGCCTGTATTATTTTTATCTCCTCCCTTTTCTCTCCCCTTTTCTTCCCCGTAGACGTGTCAGCCCCCAGCACAGCCTGAAAAAGAGAAAAGAAGAAAAGAGGGGGGAAAAGTAAAAAAAAAAAAAAAAAAAAATGTAAGAAAGAAGGAAAGAAAAAGGTTTTGTTAGCATTTCCCTCCACCTGAAACTTCTCATGTTGGTTTCAGGCACTGCAGTTGGCTTGCACTTTGTCTGCCCGGCGCGGCGAGCACCGCAGAACGCAAGCGTTAACACACAAAAAAAGGGGTGTGGGGGAAGAGGGAAGGAGGCTTTAAAAAAGAAAAAAAAATTAAAAAAGAGAAAAAAAGAAAATAAAAAAAGGAACCCCCGCAATTTTGCGCTCATTTCCTCCTCGCGGTGGGAATGCACAAAGAGGGGGGGGGGGGGGGTGGTGGTTATGGGGAGGGAGGGGTTCCCCCCCTCCCCGGAGGCGGGGCCGGGCGGGGACCGGGCCGGGGTGGCCGCGGCGCCGGAGCCGAGGCTGAGGCAGCGGCGGAGCGGGAGGCGACGGAACCGGGGCCGGAGGAGCCGGGGCCGCCATGGAACCGGGGGGCAGGCGCGGCCGAACCGCCGAGGAGGCTCCGCGGCCCGAGGAGGAGGAGGTGGACCCCCGCATCCAGGTGAGGGGCGCCGCGCCTTGCCGGCCTCTCCGGGGAGGGGGGCGTGTGTGTGTTAATTGTAAAATTTATTTTAAAATGTGTGTGGTTTATATAGCAATTATTATAATGATTGCCTTTTATTTTTAATCTTTGCCTTCTAATGCATATGTACATACACATATATACATACACTCACACACACACATATATATTTTTATATATATATTTATATATATTTGCCTGCGGCGGTGCAGAGCAGCCCCGGGTGTCTCGTCGCCCGCCGGGTGCCGGGGGAAAGCGTTCCCGGGGCTCCCCAGCCCTTTGTTACCCCGCAGACCCGGGCTCCGTTGGGCGTCCTTCCTTCTCCTCCTGAAATCCCCCCTCCCCTCTTATTTTTGGCCATGACAGCGTGACCTTGCTCGTGGAAGAGGGCTGATGCTCGGAAATTCGTATATGGGGGAAACCGAAGATTTTAAAATTATTTTTGTTTGTTTAAAAAAGGGAGCTTTAGTGGAAGATGGTGTTTCCTCTCTATGAATGCCTTCTGAAATGCTTTTTATTCTTGTGTGGTTTCTAAACAAAGCTTTTCTCCCCCAAATCACGTCTTGACCAATTGCCTAGTGTAAACTTCAGCACGCTGTGGTCCCTGAAATGAAATGTATTTTTAGGTCTCTGCAGATTTATGGCTTTTGCCTCCGGCATTTCTAGGGCTGTTTGTCATGAGTGAATATAAGCATGTGTGTACGTTGCTGAGAGGATGGATCCTTGGCATAGGGCCCTCCTTGCTGTAATTGTCATTTTTTTCTCCATCGTGAGCATTTCTTTTCCAGGGTTGAGCAGAGCAATTGCAAAATTCACAAAACATGGTTACACATAGAGAGGCCCTCAGCCAAAAGCTGGCCTGTTATTGCCCTGATTTTGAGAAGCTGAGCTCTGTTAGTGTCTATTGATCTAATTTTGGCCTTTGGTTGTGCAGCTGGCAACATGTTTCCATGTACCTGACTTCCACCTTGTTGGCCGAACAGTGGTTTTGTTCAGTTTTCTGTGTGGCTGAAAAAACAGGCTGCTGTGTCTGCCTCCATGAGAGCCATAATGTTCTTAGCCTTACAGTAAAAGGTAATTAGGTAATTTCTGTATAAGTGTCTGTTTCAGAAAACATGGGTTTGCAGGTATGTATTTTCCAAATCCTAGGAGCTGCAAATGAAATCTGACCTCCCAGGATTAGAAAACTAAACTGTTGCAATTAATTCCTTTCTGATTGTAACCAGAGTCATTCTTGTAATCTAGTGGGAAATCGCTCAAGTGACAATCAATTTACAGTGTTCCATTTATACAGCTAAACATTTCAAGGCGGATTCTGTTACACCGCTTGAAAACTAAATAACATTTGAGTTAGAGAACGCTCCTGTTGAAATCGTAGGTTCTCACATGGAGTAACATGTTGCTAAAATAAAGGAGTCTGCTCCTGAGGGTTGCTTTTTGTGGTAATAAAGTCATTAAGAATGAGCTTTGTTTTTACAGTAACTTCATTCATGCCAACACCACCTCTAGTAAATATTTATTCAAGGGATTTACCACCTTTGTTTTTGCTGTTAAGAGATCAAAATGTTGGCATGCAGGCAGACTAAGTAAATATAATCATATGTCCTGTTGACTGGTTGTGTTTAAAATGGTTTGCCAAAATCCGGAGTGAAATGCCTCTCATGCTGCAAAGCATGTTTCTTATCAATGCTGTGCTTTCACTGTATGTCTCTTGTGATAGTACTAACTTTATGCTAATCCTTGTGGCATGTGTGCCTGTATCTCACTGGAAACTAGCAGATACTGACTATATTGATTAACAAGACAGAATTTACTGTACCTTATGTTTGTTTTTAATAGTGAGGAATAAGCCAGAACAGGAAACGTACTGCCTTAAAATAAAACTATAGGAGCTCCTCTGATTATTTGTCTTGTATGTAGCAAAGTAGAAGACCAGTGGCAAAGTTATTCTAAACATCTCAAGGTTTTCTCTTTTCATTGAATTTGTAAGCCACAGCCCTTGTGAGCTTCCAGCAGGGATGCTGACTGACCCTTCTCGGACACTTTTTCCCCCCCTGATTTCTTAACATGCATTTGACTTTTCTTTCTTTCTTTCTAGGGGGAGCTGGAAAAACTAAATCAATCTACAGATGATATCAATCGCAGAGAGACGGAGCTGGAGGTACAGAATTCACCCTTGCATTTTCCTTTTGTGCATGCTGGATTTTGTGAGCAACAAAACACTATTTTTGAGTAGGTTCACTCCTGAATTATGCCATCCTGAACAGTAATTTGGCAGCAAGAGTCTGGTGATGATTTTTTTTTTTTTTTTAAAGGTGAGGGTTGAGCTAACAGCTGGAATAGAAAGGGGGAAGGTAGAGGGATGCTGACAGCGTGAAAACCCTGTATGGAGACACCCCTGCTCCTCCCCCCACTGCCAAACTCTATTTTTAGGTTTTGAAACTAAACTTAGACGAGTTCTATTTTTACAAATCCCTAGTTTGGGTTTGTGTTCTTGTGATTATAGACAGTGAAAGTTTATTTGGTTAAGAGGTCTTTTTCATACAATTACCTGCCAGGATCTCGTCCTTGGTGGCTACTTTTTTTTTAGCTTGTTAGTTTTGCCTTTTTTGTCATTACTTTCAGAGTAAAAAAAGTTGAAGGAGTTGAAGGAAAAGACTTCCTAGTTGGGAAAAGAAGCTTTCTTGGACACTTAAAATCTAATAGAAAGTTCTGAAGAAATTGTTTCTGAGGCCCCAAATTTGAGCTTCAGCTACTTGGTAGTTATTCTGGAAGGCTCAGCGTTATTGATCTAATAACAAATCAAAACAAGCTGTCCTACTTATGTGTCTAAATTTTCTTTTAACTGGAAAACGGAGAAGATGGAAATGTAAGAAGTATATGCTGCTAAAGGAAAACTGGCGTCAAACGCTACACATCCTAAATAATTTTGATAACGTTACAATATTTTGAATACTGTATCAAAACATGCTGAGATTGCAGTGATGAACATCTATAGATTTCTGTTCTGCATCTCCAAAATGTCAAAGTCTATGTTTGGTTTGTTTTTTTTCCTTTTTTTGTTCTTTTATGTTTTCATGAGATGAGTACCTGGAGCAAGGGGTGGTTTCTGGCAGTATTTATAAATATTGGAGTATCCACTGTATGCACCAAGCAGAACATAGGGTTATGAACTTCTTTGGAAACAAAGCAGCCTTCTTACGTGGCTGTTTTCTTCTCCCTACTTGTTTGCATTTTCTGTGCTTTGTGGCATGTACATCATGAATTTATTTGCAAATAAACTTAGTGGAATGGGGGACTATTTCTTATGCAAAATTAAACTATATTTCAGCTGTGAAAACTGTTCAGTGTCACTTGATTTAAATTTTACGAGTGAACTTTAAAAATCAGTATGCTAGTCTGCAACAGTACCAATTAAATGGACATCAGGACTATTTATATACCCATATTAAAAAAATAATATCATTACATGTATGTTTTTCAGTCTCCCTATTTCATGCCGAGGTACTGAAATTGAAAGATGGTGGTATGGATAGTTGCTTGGATTTCATTAGTCTTGTCATAACCTTGCACTGAGGATGTATTATGAAGCAGATAGAATAGTAATAATAATGCAAATGCATCCTCATGAAATAAGTCCCAATGACTCAAGATGGGATTTTACTGCTTGATTAAAATTATTCATGTGTTCCAGTGTTTGTAGAGCCTGGAGATTTGTAGCTACTATGTGTGTGACATGCTGAGCTCTAAAGGGTGGAAGGCTCCTGGATATATCATTTTAAATAAGAGAGCAGCGTTTCCACATTAGCTTGCTCTTAACGTTGTTGCTTACTTTACGAAGTCTAAGAAATACTGGGTGTCAGTGCTGAGAATGATTATATGATGCTTTCTACCTCTGTGTTATTAAATGTTTACTGCAGATCTGTCTGTAGCATTACTGTAAGAAGTGTTTGATGGAATTAAGTTGAAATATCATCAACAGTATGCTTTCATGAACGTTTCCTCTTCACTTTTCATTTGAAAATCTTACTGGATTGCAGCCAGTTTGTGGTATCATGCAACTGCCTAATTTTTTAATCCAGAAAGATTTTCATTACGTTTGATCTGCTTAAATTTTGAGGTCAGATGCAGTTGGATGTTGTAAGCAAGGCTTAATTTATATACGTTTGATAAATGCATTTTAAATGGACTTAAGGCCTTTCTAGAGGAAAGATATTAAAGAAAACAAACAACAAACCAACAATTGTGGTTAGAAGAAAAGCCCTGCATTCATACTCTGGACAAGAAAAGAAAGCTTTGCAAGCAGCCTTATAGGATAAATCCAGAGTTTGGAAGGGAGAGTTTAGAACCGGG
Source organism: Numenius arquata (assembly GCF_964106895.1). NCBI lineage: Eukaryota > Metazoa > Chordata > Aves > Charadriiformes > Scolopacidae > Numenius > Numenius arquata. Next base: position 43,394,176 of record NC_133582.1, on the reverse strand, counting down.
ATCATTCTGCTTCAAAGACTTCCAAAATCCTTGAATGCTGCTGAAAATGTGGGCCTCTGGGAGAGCCGTGCTGAGTTTGCCTTTGAAGATTTGCTCTTTTGGCGTGTATTAGCTGCTTTGGGTCCCTCTTGCTACCCCTTCCTAGTCTGTGGTGTTGCTGCTATTGCAAGATATTTCATTAGAAGAAAGATGGGTTGTTTGGTTGGTTGTTTTTTTTTGTTTGGGTTTTTTTTTTAACCAGACAATGGAGTTATATTTGTCCTATTCTTCCTTTATTATTTTCCTCATCTTTTCCATATCTGCTCATAGTTGACTTTAATGGGAACAATATCATTATCATTAGGCTATTTACAGCACAAGATGCTGTTTGCCAGCTTCCTGTAGCATTACTTTGTGGTCCATACATTCCTACTGTTGAATTTTTTTCCCAGAATAATCTGGAAAAGCAATGGGAGCATTTGGGTAGGAGGTATATTTCTTTGAAGGAAGTCCAGAAAAAGACACCGATGTTTTTGTGACTTGATGTACTCTCTGATAAGATAAGTACAAGGAAGGGTAACCTTGTGGCATCTAAGTACCCTGAGTCTGTTCTGGACTTCCTGTAGCTTTGCACCAGTTGCTCTAAATGGGACTGCTGACTGTCTCCAGTTCCCATTAACTGGAAAAAAAAAGTGCTGTAGGTGTTAAATGCTTCTAAACCCCACGCTTTTGTTCTCGCTGTGCCTCGGGTCTACATCTGCAAAATGGAAGGAAAAATGCAACTTTACCCGATCGAAATGTTACGGGGCTGAAATCGGTAGAGGCTTCTAGGATTTTGAGACTACACTTTCTTGGTGTATTTAGAGACATGTCGGCATTTGAACAATATAGGAAACATTGGTGTTTGCTGCTCACAGAGGTGATAAAATGTGGAATTCTGTTTTAAGTCAATCAGCCTGCCTTTTTTTTTTTTTTTTTTTTTAAATAAGTTCTGCACCCAAGCCACCTGTGAGGGGTGGATTTACATGCATCACTCGAGCAGATATGTTGAAGTTGGCTACTTCTATTTTTTTACTTGATATAATTACTCATTTTTTGCTCTTTTGACCTATCCTATTAAACCCTGGAGAAATATCCTGACCCAATGACGCTCACAGCCTGTTCAGGAGATGCAAAGCTGCTAAAGGGCACTGAGTGGCTGGTAGTTATATGTTGCGTTAATGTATTGCCTGTTAATGAATCTTTGATTAGGCTTGATCTAAAATCCATAATGCTGCTCATACTAAGTGCAATGCTGAGCATTACTGACACAGCAAAAGGATGATAAGGGTCCTCTGAGGGATTTAACACTTGGCTTCACTAATATCCCTGTTTATGTTTGACGTGTCTGCGAAGAGGTGGGGGAAACATCTTGCATTGGAGATACAAGTATGTTTTGGCCAAATGCAAGTTAGAGTGGCGCCTTGCTATTTGAGCTTTTTTCCTGTTTATTGGAAATGTATCTCCATCTGAACTCACATCAGGAGTTGCAAATGTACTTAACAAATGTGCGTGACTCGCCTGTCAGCTAACTCCTATGTGTCTTTGACTGGCTCCTGAAAGTACAATTCAGATATAACAAATTCATCCAGGGGCCCTCTGGCAGCATTGCAGGGAGGGGAAATACAGCACATGCCATTAAAATTACCACTGGAATCCCAGCTATCCCAAATGTGGTTTTTGTTAGTGAGAGTTTTTGTGCTGCTGGAGCTACGAGCTTGCCAGTGTTTGCTAAGGGGAGACGACTGCACATGAAAACTAGAGCCGAACAGTGCTGCTTTCAGCCATGCTTGTTGTAAGTAGGACCTGGTTAGGATCCTTCTTGTACATGCTTGCCTAGATCCTCTTGTCCTGATCTGTGAGTCTTTGTGTTACTTTTAGTCCTGGATTTATCCTAAAGGTCACTCTGGCTTGGTGTTGGATAGAGTCAAAGGAAAGGGCTGTATCACTTGTGGTGGTCTTTCGCTTTTGAGCCTTGTCACCATTTGAACCCTTCACAGAAAGGGAAGGGTTATCGTGTTTAGAGTTGCTCTTCTTACTTCCTCACTAAAATATTTGTTTTTGACGTAAAGCTCAAGCTTTTGACCCTGTCACACACACAAATTTTAAGTAGACTTTAAAAAAAATAATGAAATCCTCAGTCTTTCAAGTTAAGTGCACTTTTAAAAAATATCCTCAATCTTTCAAGCTACAGAAGAATGGCCTGTCAGGGGCAGGAATCTCTTTCTGAGCAGGCCTGCTTGGCCTGGGGAAATGTCAATCTGTGGAAACATCCGCCATGTTATCAGCTTCCCTGTGCAGCATTTTCCAGTGTCCATAACAATACAGATAAGGGAGAAGCAGCTCACTGGCTGGTGTTCCTGCTGGTCTTTGGAGTGCGATATACATGCCTGATGGATTCGTCCAGCACTAGCAGGGCAAATCTTTCCGTGTCTCTCTCTGATCTACTTGTTTCCATAGGAAATGCCTCCTGCACATGGACTGCTTGGTTTTTTTGCCTTCAGCTTTCATCCATGGATGAGTAAGGAAAGGCTCCTTCCTCTGCTATGGCTCTGGAAAGATTTTGTCAGCTGAGTGAGTCAAAGGGCTTTACTTGATTCAAGTTCTTGAAGCAGAGATGGGTTTCTAGCCTAAGGAAGGGAGAAAGGGTTAGACAGAAATCTTGTTTTGGAAGGAGCACCCAATGCTTTTCCCTGTCTACTTTCCTCTCTCTTCTTCTAAGAGGACTGAAAATACCAGTGTATTTGTAGACTCAGCCTGTAACTGTCTGCAAGCAGGAGGTTAGATTAATTAGATAAGTTAGATATTCCAAATACCAATTTTAATTGTTCTTAGATGGTAAATTAGTAGCTGTATGGGGAAAAAAAAGATATTTCCCCATGCTGAAAAATTAAGTGAGATGTTACTTAACCCCTTCCTTGCACGTTGTTTTTAAGGTTTGGTAGTCAGTCTGGTTTACTTGAACTGCTCAGGCATCAAATTGATATTAAAAATACCATTAACCTGTTTGATGCTGTGAGGTAGATTTCTGAGCACATGCATGTGCTCAGAAATCTGATGTGTATGTAATTGGGAATCGTACCTGCTTCCACATTTCAACATTGTTGATACCAATGCTATTTTAACTTGGAAATGATCTTTTGCAGCTGGTAGGTCTCTGTAGGAGAGGAATGCAGGTATGGATTCTGCCTGCCTCTTGGAAATAGATGAAGCCTGTCTCTCCGTCAGCAATTTCATTTCCCATACGCCTCTCAGGCTGGTTTAATGGATTGTTGGAGGTTCTGTGCACCAAGGTCATAGGACAGTCTTTGTAAATGAAATTTAGATGTGCTTGGTACTAAGATGCTTCATACCTGGTTGATGTGTTAAGTTCATTTTAAACAGAAAATTGTTTGAAAATACATGTTTCATTTGATGGGCAGAAATAGTTATTTGCCTGTCACCTGGCATCTAACACCAGCTCATCACTCGTGAGAAAGGAAAACAAGCATGCTTTATTCTCCAACAGGTGCAGTTTAAGTGCAAAATTGTATTTTAGTTTCTTTCCACATTTGAGGGTGGATCTCTAAAATGCTGCTGTACGGATGGCCCGCACCTCTCTAGGTGCAGTAACAGATGGCTGCCCAACAGCAAGTTACTGGAAAAGTCTGCTTTTAATAATGAACTAATTGCAGCAAAAGCATATATGGGGTACAAGTCTGGCATCCTCCCTAAAACTGTGCTTGTGAAATCTATTATTTCAGAGAAAAGCGCTGAGGATTTCCAGGAAGAAAGTTGATAAGAGTGGAGCTCTTATGGGTGTAGGACAAGATGTTGCAACGTGATGCATTAAGTGCTCTGCCTGCTGGAGGACGTGTGTGACAAACCCCTAGGTTGTGAGAGTCTGGTTATTAAGACTTAATTGAGAAGTTTCAAGTGCCCTTTTTCTTTTTTTTTTTTTTTTTTTTTGTACTTTGCAACATGTATTGAAGGTAAAGTGCCTTAACTGGCTTTTGTCCAGCTTTAAAAAGGTTTATTGTCATCTTCTTTGAGCACATAGGAGGGAATGTTGGAAATGTTAGCCAGTCAGCTTTCAATATCACCTTTCTTCTTGCAAAATCAGTAACAAGGTGTTCTTAAAAATGATCATGGAAAATTACGAGCGAGTAGGGGGGAAAATGCGCTTTTAAAATATTGTTTGGGTGTTTGAGATGTCTTTTGTCAGTTGCATGGCTTCTGTTACAGTTTATCTAATCTGTGCATATATTCAGTACAGTGATGAGAAAAACAAACCCATGGGTTTTTTTCCAAAAAAAAAATCAGAAATGGTAAGTGTGACTCACAGGGTTTGTAGCTAGGGCTGCATACTTGCTTTTATCAATAACTAGTGTTTCTTCTGGGGAAAGAACATCTTTTAAGGGACTGAAATACAGAAACTAGGAATTGAGGACTGTGCTAGAAAAATTGCATGGCATATGCTGTGCTGTCTCGGTTTTGCTCATGGCAGCAAGTTGCAGGAATTGTCGTCTTCTCCTTTCTCTTACCCATGTCTGCTAGGTAAAGGTCTGAACAAAGCAAGAGTTTGGCAGTTGAGTAGTAACACTTGTAGGGAGGCACATCACACCAGAGGGTTTGATAACTAAGTTGAAGGTGGTGTGGTTTGTCTTCCTAACAGGCTTCCCTCCTCCTGGGGACCATGGATGAATTGCACTGCTGTGCTGTTCCTGAGCCTCTAAGTTTTTGATGTGAATGTTCTTGCAGGAAACACCATTAAGAATATTTATAGCTTTGAACCCCTTTGAATGGGTCGAAGTGTCTCATTGGCAGTAACACAGGAAGCCAGACATAGAGCAGGGAATTAAATTGATTCCCACGTTATTGCCTTGACCACAGGCCCATTCTTCTCGTGAACCACAAACGCACTTTTCATGTCACGTAAGTAGCAAGTGCACCAAGCCCAGTGCTCCTGGTGCCATTGCCTTGGTGCTTCTGACCTCCTCATTTTCATATGAAGAGTAAAAATAGCTGCTACACCTGTATTTCTTATTTAAGCTTTCCCAGGGGTGCCTGCCAGGGGAATTTTGGACTGTCCCAAGGGTGATGACTTTCACAGATGCTCTGCCAGTACGTTACAGGGATGACACACTGAGTGTGGCTGCGTGTTTGCAGGAGGGAGCTGTGCCCCTGGTCACAGGAGATGTTGCCATAGCTCCCAGACAGGAGCTGCGGTCACTGAGGCCATGAAAGCTGGATCCGTTTGGACTGAGCCTGGATGGTGTGAATGCACTGGGTTGCTGCAGGAGCACACATGGTGTAGATATATAATGTGGGATTGTTTGCTTTTGTTGTGTAGCTGGAGCTAGTGGAAAGTAAAAGTGGTGTGTGTAGTGCAGGGGAGGGCATGGGTTTTGCATTACACCTTCTCAGAGACCTCACCATCTTGTTGCTGTGTCAAAAGGGGATGGCTGGAGACCTTTGGTAGGGGGACTGATCCCAGCAGAGTATAAGCATCAGCTTATTCTGTCATGCAGAAGGTGGTGGGGCCTGCAGGCTTGTGTTCCTGATAGTCAGGAGCCTGAGAATAAATGTCATTTAAAATAAGTGGTGTGATGGATGACACGCGTATAAAATTCTGAGGTGTTTTGGTTTTCGTTATTGCTCTTCACTGGAGAAAATGAGGATGGTCAGACCCAACTAAAGCCTCAAAATAGGAAACAGTCATCTTCTGGTGAAAGTGATAAACTAGAAGTTCATGTCAGTATATTCTTCAGCTGAAGCTTCCTATTCTTAGTAACTGGCTACTGTGTGAAGTGAGGCTGTACTCACGGATAAACGTGCTTAGCCATTTGCAAGACCTGTGCCCCAGGTGCCAGCTACAGGACTAGTTACAGTTTAGTAATTTTTATGTGCTTCATCTGAGTTGGCAGGAGATTAATGGGTACAGAAGTTGTTGTTCGTTTGACTGCTCTGTCCTTGGTGGGTTTTGGTTTGTTTTTCCTTTTCTGAAACTCCAGGTGCAGACTAGTCCTCTTTTTCCTATTTGATAAGACTGTACGTAATTATTATATGAATAAATTTGGAGTAGGTCTTTAAGCACAGACCTAGTAGTTATGGCTTCGTTGTTCCAAGTGCTTATCTCACAAACATGGGAACTGAATCTTTTGATGAATTACTGCATAGGGCTTTTTTTACTTAATGCATATACATTTATGTTTGTCTTTAACTGTTTGCTTTCCATAACTAGTATTCTACTATGCAGCTTTCACAAAGAAATTGAAAAACAAACCTTCAGGCTCACTCATTTAGAAATGAGTTTTTAATTTTGTTCCTGCACTTGTAGGAAAATATATATTTTTTTTTTTTTGTAAAATATACGTCAGTACTTAATATTTTTCTTGCAATATAGTCATTGTGCTTGCAGTCTTGTGAAACTTGATTTGAGCAGTGAACCATATATTATGCAGAACTTTAACTGGAAATATTCAAACTCTTCTCACTGAGAAAATCATTGACTCGATACATATTGTTTGAATGATGCATTTCATGCGTTCCCTAAGAAATGAGATTATTGACTGGATTTGAGTTAATAAAATAATAAGTTAATGTGCATTTAATTCTCCGTTTTTGACCTTGTTACCCATTTGAATACTTCCTTAGAAATAAATTGGAATACCTTAGGGATCTAAAGCTATTTGTATTGGGCTAAAATATTACTGATGCTGGTTAAGGAACCAGCACTAAAAAGGAAGCAAAGAAGCGTTTTCTGAATTATGTTTCTTTTTTTCTGTAAAAAATAATGTACTGCAGGTTTTTTTCCACTTCTGGGAGCATAGTGGTAGGTTCCAATGTATTTTAATTCTTCCAGTGAATAAACAGTTGTGTATTCTGGAAATCCTCAGCAATAATGACAAAAACCTTCTGAACTAGAGCACTTCTTCAAGCCAGCTGCTTCCTGATAATCAGCATGTCATTCCAGCAGTCTGTGTAAATCCTGCTCTCTAATTAGAATTACAAGGCTTGTCAAGAGCTCACATGGCCCTTCCTCTTAGTCTCCTTAAATCCTGCGCCAGGTCCCAGCCTGAATTTGCATCTCTCAGCAAAAATTCCATAGATTTAGAGTCTGTGTTGGATGCTGAGATAAAAATCAGAATCACTTTTCTTAAAGGTGAGGTAATTTCAGTGGAGTGGAGAAAATATTTTAATTGGCTTCAGCTAATCTTGTAAAGAGGGCAACTCATCCAGTTTAGAAGTAGCTGGCATTTGCTTTTCTTAAATGTAGTAAATAATAACAAAGAAATGGAAAGTAGGTGTCCTTACCCATTGATACAAACCATAGCAGAAAAGATGGACTTCTATGGCAGGAAGTCTTGCCATGGGGACCTGGCAGCTTTTTGCTGCTATTGAAGTAAGTAGGATGTGTATATAAAAAGAAAAAGGTGGTGACTGGAAAATATACCATCTGGGAAGTGTCCAGTTCTTCTATAGAAAGCAGATCCTGTCCATCCTTGTTTGCATTGTGAAATGGTCTCTCTGGGGGAAACAGTACTAGGGATGGGACGCAGTAAGGTTTAGGAAATACGGATTCCTGCTGATTTGCCAGCCTCCTGTGGGGGTTTGGCCTGCCTGCTTAGCCCTGTTCTAGCCTTGTCTAGATGAGATGTCTTTGCCATTGAACTCCCTTTCAGAACTTGTTACATTGCTGTTTGCCTCCTCACTGAGCAAGTAATTTACAAGCTATTCCTCTCTGAGAAACCCTGCCAGAAGTGACAATAGCACAGGCTATTGCAGACTTGGTATAAAAGCTGTCTTTGAAAGACAAAGATTCGGTGTCCAGGATACTAGCTTTCAGATGCGGTTTTGGGTTCCTGTTATTAACTCTACCGAAGAATTCTGGCTTAGTCCAAATGACAGTAACTGTTTTGAATGTATCGGCTCATGTGTGAATCTAAAGAGCAATCCGAAGGTAGGAACAAACAGGTAAAAATAAATTTTAAAGCTCTAATCTCTCTTTATCCTTCCTTTCCTTTCTGCACCATTTTGAAGGATGCACGCCAGAAGTTCCGCTCTGTGCTGGTCGAAGCAACGGTAAAACTGGATGAACTGGTAAAGAAGATCGGAAAAGCTGTAGAAGACTCTAAACCTTACTGGGAGGCTCGGAGGGTGGCCAGACAGGTGAGAGCTTTCTGCCTTATAAGCTTGTGCTGGTAGTTGGAGAGCACATACTGGTTGCGTTGCTTTCCTGCTATTAATAACATCTTAAGCGTATGCACTTGGCTAACACTGGTCGATGTCTTAAGTTGCATGTCAGCCATATAAATTGATGGCAGAAATGTGTTTCTTCACAGGCACAGCTGCACATGTTCTTCAGTCCAGGAACAGCTACAGCGGACACAAACTATCAATAGCACAAGACTAGTTCTGTTCTCTCATTATCCTGAAAAGAATGGCCTTTCAGAGCCCTGCTCTTTTCTATCAGTAGTTGTAATTATTTGAAAATACATTGTAGACTTTGTCTATCTGCTTTTTCTTCTTAAAGCGAAATGCTCAGCAGCTAAATAGCTGCAACTGGAAGCTACCGGGAAAGAGACTGGAGCGGGATAGACTTGAGGAAACCTGCAGGGTTTGGTGCTGAGGCAGGAATGTAGCTCTGAAGTGTGCTGGTTTGGGAGAATCTGAGCTCTTCTTTCTGTACTGTCATCAGGACCTTACCTCCCTTGCCCCAACTGCTAACTGATTATTGATAGGCCTGTGTAGATGAGGCGTGGAAGTAAGGGTGTGATCTACTGGCTGCAGGGAAAGCAAGAAGGCTTGTGAGATGTCAGGCAGCTTCTGACTTTAGGGGAAAAAGCAGCTGAGAGTTGAGTGTGTGGTGGCTTAGGCCATGCTTCTCCTTGGTGTCTGTAATGGGGTTTGCTTTTTGGTCTGAGGCTTTTTGGGTTTTCCCCAAGGGGGAGGCTGTTCCTGGGTGCTACTTCTGTTTTCTCTTGAGGCAGGGAGAGGCACACGTAGAGGAAGAGTTGCCTAGAGCTGCTGCTTCTGTGCTTGGCTGGAAGGATGCGTGTGGTGGTGTCTGTGGCTGGGGAGCCAGGATGTGATTGTGTTCAAGGAGAGAGTGAGAGGTGGGGTAGCATATGTGAAATACATGAAAATTACAGAAGGATTTTGTTTGTAAAAATAGGTAGGGGATGAGAAAAGTAGTGTAGGTGTGTGCCAGAAGGCAGAAAGTAAACTCCCCTTACGAAGGGGCAAGAAGAGAATACATCCTCAGAACAAGGTACAGGAAGGGGAGGCATGAACGTAACTTCATCACTTTGAAAGCCCCTGAAGCAGGAATCAGGTTGATGAGATGTGACACATAAGATAATATGTGACCGTGTTGATCCTTTAAATTGCACAGCATTGTTTTGGAGCCGTTGTCTCAGGCAGTGGGGATAATGTGTGGGGGTTATTAGGTTTAATCCTTCAGCCTAGAAGAAGCACGGCAAATAGGTAAACTCTGCTTCAAAGCACAGTAAGCACGGTATCTACTACTCATCTGTAACTGTTCTGGAAGCAATTCCTGCTTATGGGGCCTATGGTACGTGCTAGAGATAAACCGGTAGTGAATTAGAGAAAGAGAGGAAGTTAGCAACAAAATAAGGTCAAGGAATTGCTTGCATTGTGGTAATTAGTATGTGCAATTAAAAAAAAAATAATCTCCCAAACCCCTCCTTGAGTATTAACTTATCCTTCTATTACTATAAATAGCTACATAAGACACAGAATGCATAGATCTTAAAGTTATACTTGGAAAAGTCAATGGTAGAAATGCATACTCTGCAGTACAAAAAACCCACAGATGTCTTTGATGTTTGTAACATCAGGCACTGAGAGCAGTGAACTTTGTCCTCTGTCCTGAAGCTGGCAGCAGATTATGTCCTTAAAATGGATTTTTTTTTTCACTCCTGCATCTTTCCTGCCCCTGAAATCCATTCAGTCGTACTGGTTCAAAAGTGCTTTGCAAGAGCACTAAAAACTCCCTAACCACTTAAGGTTTGTGGAATCACTATTCCAGTATTGGGCTTGTTAGAGAGAACCGTATTTTTCTTCCAATCCATTCTGCTGTTAGCTAGGTTTAAATGCTGTTTATTCCAGATCTGCTAATTTGCTACACAGTCAATTTTCTTTTAATTCCTTTTTTTTTTTTTTTTTTTTTTAAAGCAGGGATTTCCCTTCTAACTGTTCACTTTTTTCCATTTTGTGTTATGGAGCTGGTCATGGAACAGAACTCCATCTTTGTATCTGCTCAGCAGACAAAACTGGGAGATGGCTTCTGGTTCCTCTTTGGCTCTTTGCCTAATAAAAACTTGACATAGGAAATGTGACTGCCAAGAGGAATATTAGCGTTGAAGGACAGCAAATTTATCTGGAAACCAGGAGACTGGAAAAACTGGTACTGGTCATCAGCAGAGCATCTGCCTAAAGAGTTTTCCTAGTCTTAATTTAGTCTAGAAAAGTTCCATTTAACTGGCAGTAAATTTGCTATATTAAAGCAGGGGGAAGGGGTGGGTGGTAAGGAGATATGAAACCGGAGGAATGTACCAGAATATTAATGTGTTTAGGTGCCAGCCTGCATCTTTCTTTTATACTTTGATTTGTAAAATTGCAGAGAAATCATGGGAATAGGTTGATATTTTTTTCATTCAAATTTATAAAAACACCTAGCCTAGGAAGACTGTCTTCCACCTTCTGTCTTCACAGTTATTTTAGAGCCATTAGGCTGCCTCTGAAACCATAGGCACAAGGTTCTCAGTGGTTGAAACAGCTTTAATCAAACAATAAGGGAAAAATGCATGACTGTGCTTGTAAGAGAAAGGGAAGTGTAAATTCTTGTTTGTTGTTTTCAGTAAAGGGAAGTAAAGATATGGCCTATAAATTGAAGTCTTCTGGGAACAGAGAACTGCATAATTAATGACATCTAGTTTGGCAGAAATGCAGTTGTCCAGAGTTACTTGCATTTAAGATGTCAGTTGTGGGGTAAGTTGGCTGCTGCAAGCTGTGTTTAGTCATACTGAGGAACTTGTTTTCACTTGGGCACAATTATGATTTTCTTCTGGAAATACTTGTTTCATCTGTTAAGGTAAAACCAATTTAAAATGGTATGGGGGCACTGGCATGGGGTCAGCAAAAAACAGATCCCTGAGTCAAGTACTTCCCTGGAGAAACTTTCGGACCTTCAGCCCTTTTGTCTCCTCACCCTTATCCCCATGTTGTGCAATCCTGTGTTGGCAGAAGATGGTGAATTCAAAACAAGTTAATTCTCCCGTGTAAGAGTCCTGTAGCATCTTGTTTGTGTAACATATGCCAAGAGAATTTCAACTTGGCTTATCTCAGGGTGAAATTTTGCTGTAATAGAGCAATGGTCCCTTAGCATTAGGATTTGAGTGCTTTGCCTTCTGAAGGGGTGGCACAGGGAATCGGGATGCTGTCTGTTGGCACCAAAGCACTAATATCTAGCTTTTTGCTGAGGCTGAAGTGAGAGCTGGTTAATATTCTTGCCCCTGCAGATTTCATGCAGCTTCTGCCAAGTCAACTTTGTTGTGATTCGTCCTTTGGCATACCAGTGGGCTTTTCATGTTGATTGCAGGGGCATCTTAGTGTTTTGAAGCATTTTGATCCAAATTGGATGTTTAATCAAATGTTAATGTATTTCTGCTGCAAGAACTTTTTTGCATTTAGCATGCTCTCTTTTCATGTTGTTCTTTACCTTAAGCCATAGTGCGCACGTTCAGTGGAAGAACCTTGACATGTAGCTGCAATACTAAATTCCTATAATCCAGAAGGTGATCCGGGTTCTAAGTGTTGGGAAGATCAGTCTTCCCATGTTTGCATTGTATGATTTTTTTTTTTTTTTTTTTCCCCCTAATAATCTACTGCCTTGGTTAACTAGTCAGAGAATTAGAATTTTGTTGCCCAAAGGTAATGAGGAAGAAGGGTGAAGTTGCCAGGAAACATTAATAATGTAAACAACAGTGTAGGTCTTGAGCCTCTGAGGTAAGGAGTGTGTGTGTTAAGCCACTGCTGACTTAGCATTTTGCAGGACTGGGGCTGGAAAGCACCTACACAATAGCGTCTGAGCAGGTGATAGAGCTTGAGAAGTGTGTTACCTCCCTACTGACAGCGTGCTCTGGGACAGGATGCTGTGCAAAAGCAAGTAGGGGTTATTGCATAAACCACTAGGCTGGTAGGAGCCGATTTCGTGCTGCAGCATGGCGTGGATAAATTACTTCATCTCTCTCAGTTCCCATATAAAATGGAGCTGTCAAGCTGCTGTGAAGCCGAGTTCATTAAGGGAAGTAAAAGCGCTTTGGTGTCATTGGGTGAGAGGTGCCATTAAAACACCGTTACCTCTACATCATCACTTGTGAACCCAGGGACAAACTGAACAGGAGGACTTGCCTTTCCGCTTTGCTTCTGCTGGAAAAAAAAAAAATCTAATAAAAATGTGTTCTCACCCACCCTGCAAATGAAACAGTCCATGCATTTGTAGTGACCTTAACGTGAATAAAACCCTGGGAGTGTTGCTTCTGATTAAGCTTTAGCTCCTATTACTGAGTGGGTTTTTTGCAGAGCGAACAGTTGCGTTTCAGTCACCAGTTCTGGCTCAGATTGGGAGTATGTGCGGATGCTTTGCTCAGCTGAGCTCATTTCGGAGCGACATGGTTTTGCTTTGTGATATTCCTCTCAGCCCCCCCACCCCATTTCGCTTTTACAAAAGAGTGTCAGAAAACTTGCTTCAGGTGAAAACACAAGAGATCTATGCTAGGTCATATCTATATGTATCTCTCACTAGGGGACCCATTTGTAGCAAGCATTAAGAGAGCGGTATGTGGAAGGGTTTGCATGTTCAGCTTCCTCTTGGGTCACTCTTCCCTGGTTCAGTTTTACAACTAATTCATCTTTTCAAGTTGTTGGCATACTTGCTTAAGCAGCAGCCTTTTATCTCAAAAGACTTGAAAAAGCACACTGAAATGGGTATGTACAACAGTTCTTCTCTGCTGAAGTCTAGGCATACCTGAGAGGAAATGCAGCTGATGGGCAAGCAGAGTGTGTTCAGCAGGGACAGCTAATGTGTCCTGTTCACTTCAGCTTTCTATGTAGTAGAGCTCCTTCCTCTCACCTCGCTAATAATCTTTCTCTCGTGTAATACTTTATCCTGGATTGCCACGTCTGTTTGAAGAAACCATCTAACAGGCTAAAGAATTATTAGGGATGAGCTTTCAGATATTCAGACCCTGGATCTCCATTCTGCCTGCCTTCACAAAACTTAGGAGAACCCAGTTGCCACTGGAAAATAATTTTCTCTCTCAAATGTAAATTTTGGTTGGATTTGACCAGTGGGGTGAGGAAGTTAATAGTGGACACCTGTAGACCAAGGTGGGTATATAGGATTCACCTTGATAAGCTTTTATGTACTGCAAGGTTTAGAGTCTTATCTAAGATAATCATTGGGACCCTTTATCACTGACTGTAGTCACTGGTGAGAGGTAGGTGCATGTGAAAAGCCTTCTGAGATACGTGCCTCTTCCTTAAATGCAGGGGGAGTTCAGACATCTTGGATTGTTTCACCATTTGAAAGTTGTCGAGTGAATCCTACATCAAGCGGTTCAATGAATCTTATATCCAAAGTGAATCAGAATGAAAGGTAGCAGCTGTAATCTTGCAGAACAGGAACTGAGGAGGAACTGAGCCACTTGATGGTGAACGTGGGAGGGGTGTAAGCAGATAAGAGCACACTTGCATAGATGGAAGACTCTTCCTTAGCAGATGAGACTGATAGCACTCTTTGTAGAAGTCAAAATTGCAGCGCCTATAAATGAATGAAACTTTCCAGAGTGGCCATTGCATCTCAGTTTCTAGATGTTCAGCTTCAGATGTCTGAAAGTAGCTTGGCAAGTGTGGAAAGTTACAGGTGGTAACTTTCTTAGCTCAGGAGACAAAAGCTTCTTAAATTCACACAACTCAGAGGTTCAAAACTGCCAATCACCCTTAAAATTAATTAGGAGCTGGAAAGTGTTGTCTTGCCAGTGTTGCTTCCTGCAGGACCCAGGTTTCCCATCCAAATTCGCTCAGTGCGTGAGAGCTAATTAGATCATAACACTGCCTGGTTCTGCTGTGGACAGGAGGGCAGCATTGAGTGCGGGTGACTTCCTGGGATCAGATCCAACAGTTGTGGATATCCAGGTCTTCCCCTCTGGTTCCTAGGCACTAGATTTCTTATCCATCGGTATATTGGAGGTAGCCATGTCATAAGGAATCTCCTTCTTCATCCTACTTTCATGAGCTGAAGTTCTGATGCTCCTATTTAAGACACCAAGGAGTTAAGAATGGTTTGTATTATCTGATAAGCTTATCTTGGCAAAAAAGGTGGAGGGAGAGGGAACTTGAGAAGCAAAAATTAAATGTCAGCAGAACTGTGACAGACTTGCATTCCTGCTTGGCAACTTGCCACGGAGCTAGTAAAAAGCAAAATTATTGGCACGGTTACAGTGGAACAACCAACTGACCTTTCCTGGCTGAAGGAGTGTTTCTGGTTAACTGTTTAAAAACCAAAAAACTATCTGATGGATTCACATTTTTTCAAAGCAGGGATACATACAGAAACTTGAAAATTGACTTTGACAAACCTTCTACAAATCCTTCCAACTCTTTAAGGAAAAAACAGAAACACCCAGAGCACTTGACTTTTTTCTGTGCCTGTAGTTCAGTGCTGTGTTATCATTGATAAGTAATGATCGTCTGTGCGGCACTGCTGCTAATGGACTGTTAATTCTGGTCTCTCTCTTACAGTTTGTTCATCTCGCACATGGAGAAAGCAGTAGAAAGTGATGTGTGCAGCAGTGCCCCTTTTATCAAATGAGAACAACTCCTGTCAACATGGGGTCAGTAACTGCTGTAGGCTTCTAAGAGGATTTCCACCCTTGTTTGTGGCTCTGGAGCCAGCAGAAGGGATTTTGTATGGATGTTGCTCCTCCGGCCGTTTGCAATAGTCAGTCTAGGCTGGCAATATAGGTTATGATATTTGTGGTCTGCCTATGCTGATAGTTTGTCTTTTTAATTGAAGATGCTGTATTGCAGCTGCCCTGGTGGCTCTTGGGCAGCCTCGCAGTAGTGTGAGGACAGGGGAGGTAATGATTTCTGGGTTTGGAAGGTGGGGTGAATGATATGAGAAGCAGCTTGCTCCCTGGGTGTTTAATCAGACATGCAGAAATGGCTGTGGTTTGTTGTTGGATTACTTAAGCTGGTGGGGTGGAGAAGCCACTCAGAGGCAAGGGAGCAGCTCCCTTCCTGAACTGGGATTTACCTGTTGGTGGTTGAAACTTGTCTGTGGGGTGGGGGCTGATGTGATGGCCTTGGTTAGCCCTGGGGCAGGCCAGGCACAGGAGAGAGGGAGGGAGGGAGGCAGGGAGGCAGGTAGCACAAGCCTTGCCTGGGAAGAGATGGCTGGAGTGCCCCAAAGGGAAAGGAGACATAGAAGTTGCCTGTGGGCAATCAGGGAGCCCAGTGCTGTAAGTAAATGGTAAGGAGATGAAATGTAGGTGAGCTGTGCAAGAAGCAGTGCCTGAAAGGGTGAAGCATGGAGGCTGTGGGTTGTACCTGATGGCCTAAGAAGTTCTGTGCGTCCTTTTTCCCTTTCTGCTCCCTGTGGACCTGCTCTAGAGCTGAACCCCTTCTTCCCACCAACTCTTTCATTTTTTTGTTATGAAATACATCATTAAATTTTGGGGAAACCATGTCGATGTGACATCAATCCTCTTGTGAAATGTGGAGTTCCTGTTGCTGTGATCCCAAGGGGCGTTCTCAGTATATATTCATCTCCCTTTTCACATGGTAAGTGGCTGACTGTGGAGGCAGGCGTCTATCTGAGGAGGAAATAAGCCAAGCAAGGGAATCTAACATCAGTAATTTTATTATTGAGGGTGAGGAGTCACTGCCTGGACTTACACCAGGGAATCCACTGAGTTTTGTAACTTTAATTCTAAAGTAGGATGCACTTTGGGTTAAGTAAAGAAAATGTTTCACCACACTTAAAATTTGATGGAGTGCCTCTTGTGTCATGCTTACACAGTTGAGATTGAAATCCTGGGAGCAGCGTGTAGGAGTTGCTACCCTGCGTTCAGGTACGCGTGGCTCAGTGTTTCATTGCTGCCACATGGAGCTTGTGCTTTGTGTGTTCAGTTTGCTCCACTTGAATGCTTAAAACCTGAAAACTGTATTTTAAGTCTTGCATTATGGTTCTGTTGCATTTTTCTTCAGGCCAAGGTTGTGATGATGCCCAGGAAGCAGGAGGCTCAGGGAGACTTACCTGGGTCAACCAGTTGGGTTTTGGCTAGCTGATTTATTAGGACTGTTATTTGAAGCCTTAAAGTTTAAGTAAATAACTTACATTCGTGTTCTGGCTCTGTCATCTGGTTGAGCAGTATGATATTCGAGTGTCTGAAACTAGCTGTCCTTAAGCTTTTGAGAAGATAACAGATGTGCCTGGTTGGATTTGGAAAGTTAAGCCAAAGATCAGATCTGTGGAGGAAAGTTCCTGAATGCATTTGTCTTCCCATCAACCCTGCTAATGCAGGATAGTAGGTCAGTGTGACTGGCAGGTTTCTACCCTCTTAATCCTGAGCAGCTGAAAATCTGCCCTGTGTTTGGGAACACTAATGGCTGCTACTTCACGGATGAACTGAAGAAAATCCTTACCTGATTCATATTTAGTGCTCTGTTACTTATATTTCCTGCAGGTGAGGTGGCATCTGTAGCAAAACCATCTGCAAATACTATGTTCTTGGGACCTTTGGATAGTAGGAACTAATTTTTAGCTACTTGGTTGTTGAAATACCTGTATTGATACTTCTGTGTATATATGTGTACCCGCTGAAAGTTAGACCTCCTGTGTCTAGCTGTGCTTTCTGTGCCTCAGTGAACAGGTCTAGTTATTTTGGGTTGGTATTTATACATCCTACATTTTCATTTTATGTGAGCACTATTCTGTTGATGGATGATTAGTTTGTGTAAGCTATTGATGCAAAAACTGTAATTGGTCTTCTCATCATTAATAGAAGATGTGCCTTGGAGGGCTCTATTATTGAGATTTGTTAGCTGTCCACTGTAAACTAGAGGTTCTTCCCTCTTCTGCTTTTCTTTCCAGAAGCAGAAGAAAATACTGTTTTTAACTAAGTGTTTTGAAGAATTTATCTAGAAGAGATTAAAAAGATTACTCTCTTTTTTTTTGTGTGTGTGTTTCTTTCTCCCACCCCACAAAGCATCCATCATTTCTTAGCTATTCTGGATGGCAGCAATACAAAGCCACCTCCTCTCCAGTAATTGTCGACAATGCAATGACCTAATTGTTTTCCCTACCCTTCAAGAATGTTTTTTTTTTTTTTTTTTTCTGTTGTGAAATACGAAAGTGTTGGGCAAGTAGGTCTGAAACATTGAAATACTGGGGTATGTTGGTGTAGAAATGCCCTCCATTCTTTGGAGTAACAAGGAGAGGGCTAGGGCAGGAAAGTTTGGGTTTTTTTTTTTTGTTAGATGTCAGCTGACTTAGGCAGAAAGAAGTGACACAGGTGATCAGGCTGTTATGCTTAGCCACAGGTGCAATGGTAGACGCTGGAACTGGCAGGAAGGTGTAAGCAGTTCTAAAAGGGTGCTGGGATGTGAAAGTAGAGATTAATTCCTTTTTCCTCGGCTGTTGTCTGAGGATTTGATTAACATCATTTTGCATCCTCTTCAATTTGGAAGACCCCAATATATGTGTATTGTGGGTTCCTTTCCATAGCTGTAGCACTTTCCATAGCTATTGCCAAAAGGCAAATATACAGCATTTGAAAAACAGAAAATTGAAAGGAAAGCTTGCCTTGCTATGTTCTCTCTTACCGTGTCCCCTCCCAATCTTTTCTGGCCACTAGTAAAGGCTATTTCAAGAGATTGTAAGCCACAGACAGGATCATCTGTCAAAAATAGTAGCTGGCATTTGTGCCCAGGTGACTTGAGGTCAGGGTGATATCCTGTGTACCTGTTCTGTGTGGTAATTGCTCAGGGATGGCTGCTGAAGGCAGTCTTGCAACTTTGGGGAAGTTGTTCGGTCACCCCAGTCTTTATTGTGTGCAGTGGTCTAAAGAGGTAGGAGTTTATTATGAAATTATAAACGCTCATGCTAGGGGCTGCTCCCAAAACAAATCTGATACGGATGTTGGTTACTGCCTTCTAGGTGTGTTTCATTAGGACTTCTAGTAAAAGAGTATGAATTTATGAGCTCTTGTCTGTTCTCGCTGGAAAAGATTATGTGAAGTCTAATTCCTCTGTAGCGTGTGTGGGAACAGCTCTATATTGACTCAGTTTCTGCAAGAAAAATCTCTCCTAATTGCAGCAAACTTGCAGTTCTACTGCTAGAATATAAATTTCACTGCCAGGATGTAGAAGAAATGTCCATCTCTTTTTGCTGTGTCTGCTTCTGATGTTTGGTTCGTTTTTTTTCCACTTGGTAAAGAGTGCTAATGTTTTTTTTTCTTGAAGGAGAATTTTATTGCTGTGAAGTAGAATTTAAATTTTGTCTGTTCCTGCTGCTACCTGGGCTTTTGCATTAAAAGAATGGACTTAGCCCTTCATTTGTTCAGGACAGCACCCCCAGCTTTTTCCTTTAAGCAAGGCCAGCCTGTTATTCACACATGCTATGGAGTTGTATAATTCCACTAGGAAAAACTTTGAAGAGTCAAAAGATTAAGTATCTTCAATAGGTCCTTAAGGAAAATGACTGTCTCAAAAGTAGCATGTCCCTGCTACTGAGGATGGGCACTTGCTGGTGGGTGTGAGGCTTTCTGGGGACTGGGAGAACATGTTCAGAACAGCCCATCTCCCAGGTGAAACTCCTACCCACATGCCTTGTCTTTGCCTACATTGGTATGTGTGCATGCACAAGATGTGCTTTTAGAACAAGGCTGCCAATCCCTTCCCAATCTTCTGGAAACTTCTACGAACAAACATTTGCTGCTTTAGTGGCAATTGGGTGAGACAAAGATCTGGTGTTTCTCTTGAACATATCTGTTGCATCTGTATGTGCTGAACATTTATTATCTTGGATAATTAGCAAAATCCATTAAGGCAGTCTGTGTAAATCTTGCAGCGTGTATTTGGGGGGTTTGTTCCTTGCTTCTATATTTGATTTCAGCGAAGCAGGCTGCTGCCAGGTGCAGATGAGCATGTGGAGCCTCTGTAAACCTAGAAACCAGCTGTAAACCCTGGAGTTGCTGAGTCACTGCCTAAGCCCTAAGAATGCAAGTTATCTTTGTATTTTTTCCTCTCTTAATAAGATATTTTACCTTGGAGAGAAAAACCTGGGCATATTCTACGATCCCATCTTCCAGAAGGCAGCAGCTTTATAATTTTGGCCACAAACAAGTGCACAACTAAAAAGCAGATGGCAGTGAGTGCCCAAGAAGGCAGTGTCTGGATAGTATTAGGATGAACAATTTTTCATATTCTGGTGCCATAGACTCGTTAATTAGTGTGAGTAACTCCAAGCAGACCAGCATCTCGCAACAAGCTCATGAAAAAGAGGAAGGGCCAAAGGCTTGGTGTAGTATGTCCCATACAATCTTTGTGCCCAAATGAGCATCGCCTCCCTACTCCTGTAAGGCAAAGAGCTAGATCAATTAAAAATGAGGAGTCCAGTAGATTTTAAATGATTGAGTGCACAGTGGTGACGATTGACTCAGAGCTTGTATTCTTACCCTTGTTTCTCAAGATTCTAGTGTACAGCCTAAGTGGGAGCCACAAGAGAACGGAGAAGTGCTGGCAGTTGATTGTTCAGTCTGGTCCAGGATTGGTTTTAACAGCATTTAAATAAATTACATATTTAGATATTTTCTTTCTCATTTCCTTCTATAGCTCCTAAAGAAGGAAGGTGGGATCGTGTCTTTGAGGAGACCAACTGTCTGTATGCTGGTAACAGAAGTAGCTAATGAAATGAGCTGCTGGTTGTACCCTGAACTTTTTGTCTCTTGGAACATGGCTTGTGATCCGGTCTTAAGGGAGTTACACATATTGCCTAACTTTAGCACAGGGCTAAATGTCTCTCAGAACGTGCTTTGTTGGTCTACTCTGATTTCCTGGGCCTTTTTATAGACTACAGGTTTACCAGATATAAAATTGAGCCAGGAGTCAGGTCAGTTCTGTAACAAGCTATTGGAAGAGAAGGGGTGGATGCATGGATTGGAGCAAAAAGCCCAGCACAAGAACAAGATACTTAATCAAAAGCAGAGACTAAGGGACATCTGGTCATTGTATTCCACAGGCGTTTCATTAGTTATGCAGCAGGGAGGAAATGGTTTGTGCTCCAACAAGCTCTAGCAAGGCTTATTTTCACCTTGCCCTCCCATTCGCCTTCTCCATCCAAATAAAAATCTTCAAATCTGCTTTCGAAAAAGCAAATTATAACCTGTGTACAATTTTACAGCTTTTCAATAAACAGCTTAAAGAATACGAGGGTGTTTCAGGCTCTTGAGAGACTGTTTTCTGTCAGTAATGCAAACAACCATCACAGATTAATATATAGCTCACAAAAAGCCTCGTAGATCTGCCAAAACGAGGTCACTCCCAAGGCTTTGGATTTTATAAGTAGTCTATAAGCAGTACGTGGCCTGTAGCAGGAAGACAGTTCTGGTTTTTTTACTATCTCTCAGTTCTGGTTTGGCTTAGAGTTTTTAGTCTGTAGGGAGAGGGCAAAGGAAGGTCAGGGTCCTTGGGGGGGGAAAAAAAAAAAAGGCAAACAAAACCTCCACCCCCCCCAACTGCATCACTATTCTGATTATTCAAGAAAATAAATGTGTGGGTCTGAGAATCTAGGAGAACATTCAGCATCACTGCAAATATTCTGCAGCTATGTTCTTTGTTTTTTGAGAAACTAAGAAAAAATGGTGGTATTTGATAGAAGTGCTGGTTGTACAGGACCTCTGGAGGTCATCTGATCCAACCTTCTCAAAGCAGAACTGTCACCGTTGCTAGATTGCATCAACCATGGCTTTGCCAAATCTTGAAAACCTCCAGAGGTGGAGATTTATAACCTCTCTGGGTAACCTGTCTGTGGGCTGCACTGCCCTCCTGGTAAGAAAGATTTTTTTTTTTTTTTTCTTTTTTTTTTTTAATGTGCAACTTCAACTTGCAAGCTGCCGTTCTGTGGCTGTTGCTCCATGTTATATCATCCAGTGCTGCTGAGAAGCATTCGTTTGCCTCTGTCATCTCTGCAGCTCCCCTTCAAGTTTCAACTGGCAGCTAATTAGATTACTCTTTAGTCTCCTCCTTGCTAGACTAAAGAAGCCCACATCCTCAGCACTCCTTCCTAGTAGGAGTCATTGTAGGCCTCTGGACCCTGTCTTGACACCTCTCTTGAACTGGGGGGCCTGGATGTAGTATTCAGTATGTAACCTCACCAGCACTGAGTCGGGAGGAGTGATCACTCCCCATAACTGGCCGGTCATGGCCCTCTTAATGTAGCCCAGGACACGGCTTGCCTTACGCGCAGCAAGAGTGCACCTTTTCAGCTTTTTCAGCCTGACACCCCTTGTAATGTGCAGGCCCTTTTTGGCAGGGCTGATCTTCCCATCTGTGCCGATGATGGGATTATTCCACCCCAGCTGCAGGCCTCTGCACTTCTTGTTGAGCCTTGTGAGGTTTCTCTTGGCCCAGTCGAGTTTCACAAGGTCCATCTGGGTTAAGGTTCTGCCATTTGCCTTTTCAACCACCTCCTCTAACTTAGTATCATCTGCAGATTTGCTGGGGGTGCAGCCATGCTGGTACCGAGGTGGTTGTTAGGATGTTGAGCTTTGTGGGCTCTCATGTTGTCATCTGGGCTTCTCTTCTTGTTACCGGCTGCCAGCTGCATTGAGACAGGTTGAGGAAAACTGGAACCAAAATAGTAGCACTCAGCAGCTAGTTACTGTGAATGCATCTAATTGCCCTCACCTTGTAGGCTACTGAATTATTGAACCCACTGCAGTGGTGGGGAAGACAGGTGTGCCCTGGTCAAGGAGTGGTGATCCCGCTGTCCTCATCCCAGAAGCCAGAAGCTTGTGCAGGATGCTGCAGTGCGGTCACCGGAGTGATCCCTGAAGACAGGCAGCGCGACGGCAACTCTGGTGGGCGACTGATGGAGGAAAGTTTCCTGTTCTAAAACATGTTCCCTGTTGTACTTTGCACAGCAAATTAACCGTGGGATGTTGTTAAATGAATGAGAGGGAGCCAGAATGGAAACATCTGAAATTTGCTTCCTTCTGAAGAGTGTGACTGGAACACAGTTAATCATTATCTATTTGGTAGTAAGCAAGTACGTGTTTGCTGGTAGCAATTAAACTATTGTTTTAAAGATTAATGAGTGGGAGAGACATTGGTTTCACGTTAACAAACAAGCGCATTTTAGAGCAAAGGCCGTGGGCCAGCACGTCATGTGCCGATGCCTTGTTCTGAGCAGCAGCTGTGTGTTCCCTTCACGCTCCAGCTTACAGTGATTTTTACAAACAGAGATTGTTCGTGCCGTCTATTGGCAATAGCGGAGAGATGCTGAAAGGAAGTGAGTGTCAAGACCTTGGCAGCACAGGATGAGAGGGGTTCACCTGGCTAAACGTGAAGCCAGTTTTGTAAATATTCTAAAATAATTGGTCTTCGCTGACTGTAATTTCTAATGGGAGATTTGCTGGTTGTGTTAGGGATGCCCTTTTCATGAATTTATCAGCACTTTTGGTCTGGTCCTCTGGTGAGGGAGGCTGGCCGAGGAGAGGAATTCTGTAGCAGGCTTGGCCCCACAAAATGTACCCTCTGCATCTATTTCTGGTAACCTGGCTTGGTCGTTAGCTGCGTGCACATGTGTTCACAGGTCAGAGGCTGGGCAGTGTCTACCAGGGTGTATTAGATGTCAGGTAACCTCAGAGGAATGCTATAGCCGTGTGGCACCATGTTTTGGTGTCAGTGATATTGGGTAGTCCCCTATAAGTCAGTAGGCAAAAACAGAAATTGGAGATTAGATGAAATGAGGAAGAGGAGTATATGTCTTGGTTGATGTTAGTGCAGAAGACTCAAGCTATGTGTGTTAGGGTGGGAAAAAATCCTCTGTTAGGTCAGTTGGGCAAGGGCTCTGACTACAAAGGTGTATTGGGGCCATAAAAGCTGTGTGGACTAAGCAGAAAATTGTATTTCATAATTAAAGAGTACAGCTTCTTCTGCTTTGAAAGTGGACAAGCGAATGTGTCTGTGCTGGCCTGAAAATCTGTCTGTATGCTGCTGCCGACTCCAGAAGAGTTACTGCATTTTAAAAAGTGCCTGGCTTTGTTTTCTTCTGTTAGCTTGCCATGGCCTAGCTTCTTTGTTTTCATCGCTATCTTTAGCTAAAAACATAATCCAGCTGTTGTCCATGGTTCCCTTCTGTGCAAAGCCCTGTGTAGGCTAGGCAGAGGATTGCCCACGAGGGTGCAGCTTTTATCCCCCTAAAATGAGCTCCTTTCTGGAATATATTAACAGCTTGCAATTATGAAGCCTGTCGGTACCCCTCTAATTTTACATCATTGCTTATTTTAAAAGCTGACATATTTTTATATCGCGGTGCTCCATTTGCTTCTGCGGGTGCTGCTTCTACACGTCACCCCTGAGTCTTTGGGAGCTGGCTGGGAGGTTCAGGGCTGCGCGTATCGGAGCCAGGGAGATCAGCGGTGGAGGAGCCGGTGAGAGGAGACCTCCTGTGCGGAGGAGTGCGGGGTGGGTAGTGGTGAAGAGAAAGCTCTTGGCCATGAGGAGAGGCAGAGAAAATGGGGCAGAGCAGGACTCCTGGGCGTGCTGCTTGTTGTAGGGAAGGGGTTTACTGTTGTGGGAGTCTTGTTTGTAGCAGGTTGCTTGTAGAGTACTGAGTTGCAGAGGAGGCATGAACGCGGCGGCAGAAAGAGTTGGTGCTTTGTGTGGATGGCGTGTGATAGACTGCTGTGATGGTGGGATTCTCCTTAGCTGAGACCTCTGTGGCTGCTTAATTGCATTTTTCAAGGGGTCCGATTTTGTTTTACATGAATATGGGAAGGGTCTGTAGTGGTGAAGATGTTCAGTTGTTCCCTGGCAGAAAGCACTGATGATGAGGCACAATGAGCTCCTGGTCACTGTGGCAGTGGGAGCTGGGGCACAGGTCCCCAGTTCCCAAGGTGTTAAGGCTTTCTCATTTTCAATAAGCAGTTTCACTGCCCTAGCTCCTTCTGACTTTTGTTAAAGAGATAATCACTTTGATACCAGGTAGACTCCATCAAGTACCAGTGATATGGATGACAGGCAGAAGGTTGGCATCCCACTTGCCTCCAACCTCCCTCGGAGATTTTTGTCCTCATCCCTAGTATGTTTTCCCTTGTGCTACCCCAGGGCTAAACCTCTCTCAACTTGAACACCAGTTTGTGCTTGAAAGCAAAATAACGTAGTTTTCAGCCATTCATTTGAATTTTGAATTCTGGTCTTTTGAGAGAAACGGCCACTGTCTAAAATGAAGAAGTTCATATGCGGCGTCAGGAGGTTGGACAGAGATGTGAGGTTCTGTTGTTCTCTATGGCTTTAAAAGCACATGAAGAACATGGCTACTCTCTCTTCCATCAAACTGAGTGACCTGCAGGCTTGAGAGTAGAGAGCGTGAGAGCAATCTATCAGTGATGGTGCAGAACAACTCGTACGTGCTGGAGGGAGTTTTAAATGAAGGTTAATTATGGAGTAACTGTACTAACTAAAAAGTGTTTGAGTATCCTTTTTCACATTGGCAAAAACACAAACCTGTTGATGTTTCTCTAATGACATTCTTTACCCTAGCATTTGGCTTTTTTCTTTCCCAGGCTTTCCGTAAGTTGCTTAAAATAAAAGACTGTAGACTGACTTCAGATAACTGTTAAAGCTAAATTGCTATTTGGACTAACTCTTTTGCTTAAACCAAAAAGCATTTTGTGTTCCAAACAGTGTTTCCAAACTGCCATTGCAGAATAGCATTCACCAAATACAGCTGGGAGACAGTATTTAAGTATAGTTTTGTCTCAGTTTTCCCTTTGCCCACACGCTTACAGGGCATGAAGCTGAACGTGGCCAGAGTTATGGGCCTGCCTGTTGCCAGCTCTAGCTCTCAATGCCCTACAGGTCCAGGTGCAAGTAGAAATCTAGCTGAATTGTAAATTTAGCTTCTGGTTTTCTTATCATAAAGAACTTTTTCCTGCTGTGCAGCCAATTGTGCTTTAGAGGCATCATCAGAAGAGCTACTAGTACTGCAAACTACCACTAGATGTTGTTTTCTGTGGGGATTTAGTAACTCAGCTCCTAATGCTCTGCAGACTTCTTGCTGGCTTAGATGTGTTGATCCCTGACCCGGGTATCTGTGCCAACAGAAACTTTCAAGTGCTGATGCAGTTACGGTGAGAAAACTGTACTTCTCCTGTGCTCGCATTGCCCCTGGGATCTGGTTTTACCAGAGTTTCGAAAGCGGTTACTTGCTGGTGCAGTTCTGCCTGTGCTAGGAATGGGTCGCCAGTCTCTTTTCCTGCGTTTGTAAGTGATTTCTTGTGTGGGCAGGCCCGCTCCTGCAGCGGGGCAGCCATGGAGCTGAAGCCTTCACTGGGGCTAGGCTTTGACAGCCTTATTGCCTAGAAGTTATTGGGACCTACCTCCATCTCGTAGGATCTTCCGTGAAAATCAGTCCTGCTCTTCCTCCCAACATCCTCAGCACTGTTGTGCAGGCTCTTACTGGAGTCTTGCATTTTTATGTCACTGTTTAAAATCCCATCTCAAACTATTTTCATGGAAAATTTTTGGCCTTTATTTGCATTTGGTCCCTTTACTAGCATAGTTCAAAATTCCTGGAAGAAAAAAAAATAGTTGTGACTTCTTGGAGAATTCAGTAGAGGATGTTATGGGGAGTAAGATTGAGGCATCTTGCTGCATCCTTTGTTGGAAGCTTAGGTTGAGCCTTGTTTAAACATCCTCAGAGGGCTTTCCTGTGCTTGGTAGGTACCATGGTTTAGGTTAGTGGCTAAATTAAAATATTCTTTAGTCAGGCTTATTCTGAATTTATAAAATGTGTTAATATATTTGAAACAGGCAGCTGGTGTCTGGTGTGATGAGGGGATATAATGTTGTGGGGTTTTTTTCTTAGACTTTCTAAGATAACCATATTGCCAGTGAATTTGCAACAGGATGCTTTTCATCCACTAGTATTGCTCCAAAGCTCTGTGCTGTTTTGGGATGTGCAGTCCTCCATGGAAATTAACGCTAATTCTCTGGCTCTTCATGAAGGCTTTAAGCAGAGTGGTGTGGTGTAAGCTGCCTGAAAGCAGCAAAGGGCATGGTTAGATACATTTCTCTGCTGTGGAAAACACCAGCAGCCACTTCAGAAGGAAGTGCATCAGGGACCTTGGTCGGAAGGAAATTACTGCGCTGATTGTGATGGCTTTGATTTCCCTTCCCAGCTAGTAGCTGAAGGACCTCTGACACACAACTGCTATTTTTCCACGGTCACTTTGGGGTGAAGTACCTCTCCGTGTGATAGGGGGAAGGAAGTAAGAAGAGCTTGCTGCTAATTCAAGACATTGTGAGGGAAACTTAGTGTGCTTTATTTCCTTTTGAGACTTGTGTTGAAAGCAGGAGTCCATCTCCCCTGCCATAGGGCAGGGAGGGAAGGGGTTTTTCCACTATCTTTACAAATAACTGTTGTCTCAAGTGTGAAGGTATTTGATGCAGCTGGTGTTAAGGAGGTGCAGCCAGCTGCTTGCTGGAGAAATAGCCCATTGTTCTACTTATTTTCCATTTCATATCAGGGATTTTTAGCCACTTCCAAAATCACCACCGTTTCTTCACACTACCACCTTTTCCTTTATTCGTAAGACTTCATCTTCCTCAGTTTAGTATTCTGTATGTCAGAATCCTTTCCTCTGTTTCAGCCTCAGACTCCTTCTCTGTGTATCATGACACGTAAAGTTTTTATTCATTATTTTGTTCTGTCAGTCTTGTCTGGTTCAAGACATTTCCTGTAGGTATAAACTGGGTAATTCCAGTTTATTTTTAGAAAATCATTGAAGTGTAAACAAAAACTGCTTTCACAGTGCTGGATGTTCAATTAATTGAATGTGAAGCTTACATTTGAAGGGTGGTGTTTCACTGCAAAACAGCTCAAAAATACTACTTTAAATAGAAATTTATGAAATACATAATGTAGAAAAGTTCAGGTAAAGATTTTACTTTTGAGCTAAATGAGGGATTTGTATGTCAACCTCAAAAGGGCTCTGGAGCAGTAAAGTGCTGATGCAGTTAAGACAGAAGCTAAAGTCAGAAATTAAAAATTTCTGATGAAGGAAAACAATGTGAAACCTGCATCTTTGAAAGCCTGAATGTTAAAATTGCTAGTCATTCAGTGATAACTATAAAAAGAGAGAACATCTCTATTTTATTAAAAGAACCTAAAAACCACCAACTGACCAAAACCCAGCCAACACCAGGAATTTTTTTCATGGATATTCTTTGTCTGTTTGTTGTAGAGTCACCTATTTTGAACACTTAAGACTTGGCACTGGTACTAAAGTGCAACATTGCAGACTGCTGAACTCTGTGATGACTCTTGTCACCATGGTGCTACTGAAACCTGCAGCATGACTGGCATTATTTCTGCTTTGTTGGCTGAATAGGCAAGGGCTTGCTTCTGCGTTAGGGACCCTGGAGGGCTGACACTCACCTATGAAAAACAGAGGTGGCTCCAGCCTGCAAGATGGGATGTGAGCATTTTACTTGAGGATTGTTCAGAGTGGGATTTGGATATCGTGATAGCCCTGTTAAAACTTTCAGGAGAGATGAAGGTGGTCTATAAATGCAATGTCTTAGAGAATTTTTTTTGGTCCAGAATAAAAGAGATAGCAGCTCATTGATTATATGGCTCCTAAGCTGTGCTTGCTTTGATGAGAAGGTCTTAATTCTGTTTTGGAGGAGTCTTTGCTGACACAGCAAGAACCATATAGTTCTCCCCTGCTTCCATGCAGACGCTTGAAAGTGCTTCCTTCAAGCTCAAACTTTGTGTTATTTTGCTGAAAAGAAGCAGTTTCCAAAGGACATAACAAGGCCTTTATCTGTGTGTTATGTGCATTGCAAATTCCCTTGGTTCCCTTTGGGTTTGTGTACTGGGGCCTTGCTGAACCAGTTGTGTCCCAGCAATATAGCAAAGGAGAAGAACGTCCAAAGAATTAAGAGGCATCTTCTCAGAAAACTTGTTTATGCTTTATAGCAAGGTAGTACTTCCAAAACATTTCCTCAGCAAGATTAATTGTGCACCAGATAAAAATCTACCCTGACTAAATTCAGGGAGTGCCATTCTCAATGTATTCTTGACATGCTACAAGTTTGCTATTGCATTTTCTTTTGTTTTGTTTCTCAGTGATTAAACCTCCATCGTAAAGTATTTATTTCTCAGCCAGGTGCTTATTTGTAGGTCATCAACTTTGGGGTTTTTGACTATGAACACTATGAGACAATTCTTTGCAAATTACCTGTTGGGGTGGAAACTGCTGAATTAGCAGTACTTACTCCAGTGAGGAAATATGTGTCACTTGCAAGTAGAAGGTTGGGAAACAGTGATGCTGGTGTGGTGTTTTTAAAGTCCTGGGATTAGTGTGGTAGTTCTTCTAAACATGACTCTGAGGGTTCCTTTGTCTCTGATCTTTGCTTCTCTTTTTTTTTAGGCACAGCTGGAAGCTCAGAGGGCGACTCAGGATTTTCAGAGGGCCACTGAAGTGCTGCGTGCTGCAAAAGAGACCATTTCGCTTGCTGAGCAGAGGCTACTGGAAGATGACAAACGTCAGTTCGACTCTGCCTGGCAAGAGATGCTCAACCATGCTACTCAGAGGGTAATACAAACTTGCCCCAGCATCTGTCTTTTCCATATTTCATGCTCTCAGGTGGTATATGAGGCTTAGTTTCTGAAAGCGCAAATTTTTGTATTGGTCCAGATACATGACGTAGAAAATGAAGCTAAGGCAAATTACGAAGCCTAAAGTTAAATGATTTGGGCCTTGGGCTGCTACTGGGACAACTATAGTTCTCTATCTGGCTGTACCAGTAGCTAGTAGAGTAGCTCTCTAAAGAAAAAAAACTACCATCTATATCATAGGGATAAACAATGTATTAAGGCATATCTACATTTGGAGTTATGCCCGAATAATTGCATAGGGATGGCTTTTCCAGAATACATGTGTTGTGGAAACTCTTACTCTGGAAAAACAGGGATGTGTTCCAATTATACTACAACCTGTTCTTAGTATGGAGTAAGTTGAACAAGGCACTTCACTTTGGAAACGTGCGTTTGAATGGGGAATTACTCAAAAATGTGTGTAGCATTTTAAGCTTGCACACTGCTCTATCCTGAATTAACTTTCCAATTTAGACAAGATCTTACCTCCTTTGTAAAGTGTTTTTAAATCTACAGAAGAGACGCACTGTCTAACAACGAAAGGTGGTATTCATTTTAGCAGCTGTCAAGAAAAATTTTCCTGTCACTTGCCATTTCTTTTTTTTCCTGTCTGCTTAAAGAAAAAAAAAGGCAGAAAGTTGTTGTTGTTGTTTTTTTTTTAACATGAAAGAACCAAAAATTGAAGCTAAAAACCTTTGTTCTGTCAGAGTTCCCTTAATATGCCAGTGAAGCTGAACTTGCTATTCCAAATCTGCTAGTGTGCCATACAATGTTTGTATTGTCTTGCAGCCCTCAGTGCAGTAACTCTGTTCAGTTGCAGAAGCTTCTCAGTTATAAGAAAGCCTCTATTTCACAGTGAATTGTAAAAACCAGCTGCCTGATGATGAGACAGGGAACAAAACGGGTATTGGCTGTGTGTAGGGGAGAGATGGAAAACCTGGTATATATTTAAAAAGAGAAAACAAACTCCAGGCTATTGTTTGTGTTATTGTCCCTATTATCATGAGGTATTTGCAGATCTGTGTGTTCCTGGAGGGACCTCCACCTTTGCAGCGCGTGTGTGCTGGGACACCAGCAGCTGTCGTTTTGTCTATTTGTTATCCCTGCTCAGAATGAGCAAAGTCCAGAAATGCACACACAATTTTTGATTCTCAGAATAGATAGGTGAGAAAACTGGAAGCCTCTAAAGGGTTGCTTAGAGCTCCTGACTGCTAAACTACTGAGATCTGGTGGGGAGTAATAGCAACCACGTTATCAGCTGCCTCTCTCTAGCTGGCGTAACAAGGAAAGAACCACTAACAATTTTGAGAGTTCAAATGGATTCCTTTTTTCCTTGGATATTTCAAGGGGATTCCTGTGTCCTTCTACAACCCTTAATCCTTCCTTGACAGTCTGCGAGAGGATTACACCCGAGATGGGCAAATTCAGTGATTTAGAGCAGAAGGTGGCTGCTGACAGGGTTTGGTGGTGTCGATACATATCATCACTGAATGCAGAATATCTGCATGTTGAAGGTCTGATTCAAACCATAATGTCTCTGATGGTTACAGCTGAAGAGTGAGTAGGAACCTTAGGTTTATTTACTGCGGTTTTAAAATCTTCTAGGCACAGACTGTATCGTATAGAGCAGCTGATGGCTCCTTGAATGGAAAGTGTGTTACCCAACTCTTCCTGGTGCTTAAAATAGTCTGGGCAAGCTCAATTCCCAGAAAACACCTATCTGCACCTTTCTAGGGGACAGCAGATTTTGAAAGAGTTACAAAGAAGTTTGTCTTGTGATTTTGTTGGCTGTTGGAGGTCTTAAGGCTAGGGCCAGAGCCAAGAAAGGTGAAAATGCTGTTGGAAGTCCTGACTGAACAGAGCCAGTGTTAGTTTGTTTGAAGTGCTTGACTTAGTTTTTTGACTTCTTTTGAAGCAGAGTGAATTCTTCCTCGGTTTCAGTGCATGCAATTAGTGAAGTGCTGAGTGTTCAGTGAGGTATATAGAGTAATTCGGGTCTCAAGGAGCAGAAAACGTCATCATTTCTTACCAAGCTATGAATGAAAACCGGTTGGAGGATGAGATCTACTTGACTGCTACAGTGTTGCTCTTAAATCAGATCGTTAACTACATTAGAAATTATTCATGGAAGACAACGTTTCTGAGGGGGAAGGCTGAGTGTTAAGACATAGAATTCCTCTACTTCCACATGTAAAATCACTCTTGGAGAAAGTTTTTGCACTCTAGTTGTTTGGATTTGCTATTTTTTTTTGCATATATTTACATATGACAGTTGTACTGGGCAGAGAATAATCTTGCACTGGGCCTTGTACAGCAATAAATCAAGTGCAGAAAAGCACCTCTGTGCCAGCTGTTGGAAGTGGGCTACTAATTAATTTGTTTCTCTACTGATAGAAATGTGAGGCAAGAGTAAAGTTTTTTTATTTGTTATTCTTAGGCAGAGGTAATAGCCTGTACTGAATTAATCTGCAATTTGGAACAAACCCCGAGCCCTGTAGCAGCTTGGTAGCTGACAAACAATGCAAACAGAGAGCATAAAGGAAAAGGGTAGACAGGAGAACAAATGAGATGCCTTTTTTTTTTTTTTTTTTTTTTTAAATACAGGCATGTATGGAAATCCTGCCAGGTTACTTTTGCACTTGACCCAATGAACATGGACAAAGACTTGGGTTCCAGACTACCAAACAGGAAATGCTGTTTGCAGACCCTCGTTGGGAGGAAATGGAGATAAGGGTTCCATGTTGTAATTGCTATTTTTTTTTTTTCTTTGTAGGCTGAAAAACTATTAACACTATTTTTAATGTGACAGTCTAACGGGTTACTGTAACCAAGGCTGTTGCAGACACCGATATAGGAAGTCATATAATTAAATTGATGAGAAATGGGAGGGTTACCGAAATTTTGCTTATCTTGGGTAGGCTGGAAGCATAACGTGGAAAATTTACTCGTGGAGCAGATAGGTACAGGGAGTACAGGCTGTCACTCAGCAATTTTTTCACTTTGCAGTTTGAGCTATGTTTCCAAAGGAAGCTGGGTGTCTAAATAGGAGCTGGATGCCTGCCTGCCTGCCTGCCTGAAGTTGTATCTTCAGATACAACTAATCCCTGGAAATATCTGTGCTTGAGCCATGTGTTGACCACAGTGAAGTGCAGGATGGTGATGCAATCCTGCAAGTCATGCAGGTGCTTTACCCACTTCTACTTTTAACTTGATGTGTATTTTTGGGTAAACCACAAATGTAGTTTTTTTCTAGATGTCCTTTTCTTCACAGATCCGAGGTAAGTGTAATGACACTTATGCTGGGATTTATAGCCTATCGGTTTCAGGTATCTAGAACGTTACTTTATACATCCCAGTTACTTGCCTGAACTTCCAGTATAGTCAAAAGAGGTCTGACCGATAAGTTGATGATGTGTGGAGAACAGTTCATGTGACCAGAGGGGTAAGTTCATTGTAAGACGAATTCTCTGTTGATTATAACGGAAATGTAGTCACCTAGCTTGCATGTAGACAGGTTTGATGAGCTCTTAAGATCCCTGGAGAAGAAAAGTACTGTTAGCCATTGGTTTATCAGGTGTTTGATAACTGCAGGGTGTCTTTAAAATCTGGAGAACATGTTTTTGAGAAGCGGAATTGTGTTGCCTACCTGCTATTGAATTATAATGCTGCAGTTTGGGGTGTAGAGCGCAGGGCTAAAAAAGGTCCAAAGGATGGAGAATTTTGGAGTGATGAAGGAGAGAGATCTTTGCATTTATACTCCTGTTGAAAATCATTCATAAATGTGTACAAAAAGAAAGGGCTGATAGATCTGTTACCTCAAGTTTGAGACAAGCTGGAGCAGAGAGGAAGAGCCTTCATGAATTTCAAGAGAAATTGCTAATTTCTAATTGCTGATGCAATCTGCAATCTTAAAAAGGTTCTGCTTTTACAGTCTTTCCTGAGATGTGTTCAGTTCATAAATTCTGGCAGGGAGAAGAAATGTTTTGGCTCCTGATCATGAGACATTTTAAAAAGGAAGGGATGAGGGGAGAGTGAAGGGGGAGGAGGCATGCTCCCTCTTGGTTTAATTTGGCTTGTGAAGCTCCCTTTGATATCACACCATGAAGTACCATCTGTCAGTGTAAAATGCGTGGGTACTTTCGTGATGTAGAGAGGAGAGATGCTTCTTGCAGACAGAAATACCTGGGGGAAAAGAAAAGTCTGTGAACAGACTTTGTGAACAAGAAAAATATCCACGTCCTTCCCTGCCCTAATCTCTCTGTCACGTTACCCTGGAAATGCTGGGATTAAATTCAATCCCTTGTATTGTTGATTCTGTCCTCCTGGTTTGCTGATCTTGCATTGTCTTCTACCTCTTTTATTTCTAATTCTTCCCCTAACAGAGCCATCAATTTAATTTTTTTGAGAAAGAAACAATTGTCTAGAGTAATTCTCTGGCTTAGATGGTCAGATTTGCGTATTTCACTGATAAATTTTTCTTTTGCATCTGTTGTTATTACTGAAATTTTGCCTGGAGTCCGTCTTTGACTTCAGATCGTGCAAATCTTTTGCGGGTAACAAAGCTTCTTATACAGACTTACTCACTAAAAATATATGCTCTACACCAACCTCCCTTTCCCAGACATCTGGGTTGGAAACAGAGGGTAGGGGAGAAGAGGAACTGATCGGTACCTGTGTTGGCTTATTTTGTTTGTTTTGTTTTCCAATAGTTGTATCTTGTAGCCTGTGCTACCTGGAACAATGAATTCTGCCTGGAATAGGTGATCTAGTAATTAAGGACAGGTGGGGGTACAGAAATGTCCAGTGAATGTGTTGGCATCCTAGAAGTTCACCCACTCTGGATGTTTTTGTGTAAGAATATGTTCCCTGATAAAAAGTACTTTCACACACAAGCCTTGTTGGTGGTCTTCTAATACCTTTTTAAAAGGTGAGGGGTTTCCCAAGCTGGTCTTACGCTGAACCTCTCAGATGTAGGGGTGGCAGCGTGGTTTGCAGTCTGTTTCTGTCCACCTGCCCTAATGGACAGCTTTTCTATTTAAAGCCCTTTTGGCTTTTGTGGAGGGTTGGGTGATCCTTCTGTTTTTTCTTGTCTGAATGAAATGCTTAAATGCATCTTGGGAGGCGATGGATCTCCACAGAGATACCTCACAATCTCCAGGTATTGTCCTCAGCCTAAGGCGTGCGCTTGAGCTGCTGTCCCAGGGGATGGGGACAGTCTGTCTCTGGCCTCTCCCCAGACTTGTGTGGGTAATGTGAGCCCGATGACCGAATGCCCATAGGAAAACAAGGGAGTGGTGGGAGATGGTTTTCCTTACACCACTGATTTCTCACAAGGATGTAGTATGCGACCTTTCTTTTCTTTCTGTAAAGGGTAATGCACATAGGTATATATGGCTGGCAGCAAATTCCATATTTTGTCAGATATTTTGAGGCGTTTATGATCTGTCATCCTCAAATCCCAGTTCTGTTTGAAACGAAAGATATGCAAAATCAACATGGTGCTGGACACCTAACCTGCTTTATGACCCTGATGCTGGTAGTACTTATCATGTGGTTCATCCCAGATATAAAAATTGATGCTCATTTTGCCCCAAGAATGGATGTGAGGGATTGACATTTAATTGAGCATTGGCAAATTCCAGCCGCTCCATTATTTTGTAGCTTCCAGCATTTTTAAATTGCACTTTCCTTGCCACACTACAAAGAGAGCGAACCAGCTTCTGTGCAGACTTTGGAGACTGCATTTTAATTTAAAACACTTCAACGCTACAACCAGCCCTGTCTGACATATGTTACTAGGGAAAGTCATTGCATCAACTTAGCTTTCGAACAGTTGTTCAAGATAAGAGGCTGCAGCTTGTTTTCAGGATGCAGGAGGGAGCCTGTTAAGAATCTGATAGATTATTATTTTTTTTTGACCTTTCTTCAAAAGCGGATGCCTTATTTATATATAAAATAGTTGAAGAGTGTTAAAGTGAGTATATTATTTTATATCTAAACAGAAGAGCCTTTGGAAACCTTTTTTTCCTCGCAGTTTAAAGTTCTTTAGGAACTTCTTTGTTTAATAGCAAGTGGTATGGGCAGATGGGTAAAACATTTGTGGCAGCAAGAGCTTCTAGTTGATGCTGATGGAGTTTAGCTTTGGCATGTAGCAGTTTCACGCATCAGAAAGGACAACACAACAGTTTTCCTGAGAGGAGCAGCACTCCAAGCAAGTCAAAGTTGACTGTGCTCTTTTCCCTGTTGAGTTCAGCCTGAGGGCTAAGGCACTTTCAAGAAAGCAGAGCTTTGTGGGTGAGAGCTCCAACGCATGTTCTGGTTGGTGGGAGCCAGTTGGAGCAACTTTGGTTGAAGTTGTGGAGCAGTTGATTTCACAGCTGAGACATTTTAAAATCCAGTACTGGAGAAAATCAAGTTCTGCCATTATTTTTTTTTGTATGGATACCTTCATAGCTGCAAGGGAGGGAGCCTGAAAACTGTCTGCTTTCTCCTCATTGCCAGACCAATGGAGAGGTGTCACCACTTTTCTTACTTTAAACATATCAGTTACCTCCCTGTCTGGATCTTGACTGCTGGTGCATTAAAGAAAACAATTTCTGAGTTACACCTCTGACATCTCAAATTTGCACAGTTAAAGTACCCTGGATAGAATTACCGGCAAAGCGTGACTATGGGATACCACTAGAGCCGCTAATGGAGGGACATTTACTTTTCCCGTTGCTTTTGTAGACTCCTAATTGCTGCAAAACGCCCCAGCAGTGAGCGTTTGTTTATAAAGCTTTGAAGAAATGATTGAAGAGTTTTCTAGCTTGTGTGCAAGGCTGCAGCCCAGCTGGCTGGCCCTGGAGAGGGGCTGTTGTGCTGGGCCTGGGACCGCTGCACGTTAAGCATCTGCCTGCCCGGATAACAGGCTGGTCATCCTTCCCCCCACTGCATGACAAGGGGTGTCAGCTCAGGGCTCAAACCTCCGTGCATTTTTGGCATTGAAACTGTGATTTGAGGCTGGTCAGCTGTTCTAAGAGAAAAGTTGGCTTCCTGGCCTTCTGCAAACAGGCGGTCATTGGACACAGTGTGTTCTGGTGAGTGGTGATTCGGGCTGGACTGCATTTCAGTCCTCCCACTGCTGTGGTTGGTTTTCAACCCTTCCCAGAGCGGTGGGATTGCACCTGGGTGCTGAGCAGCCTGACGGCTCCCTGCTGGGAAAGACTCCCGTGAGAGAAGCAGGAGGGAACAGAAACAAGGCTCTTCAATGTAACTGGGTGAGTTCTGCTGGCGCTGCTCCGCTCCTGAACATCCCACTGGCTTAAAAAATGGATGATCCCCAAATAGAGGCTCTTCTGAACTTACCGTAAGAGCTATTAGGCAAAAAGCTGCAACACCTCTCTCGTAATTAACACAGTGTTTGCAAATCTGACACACTGCTGCTCCTTTCAGGAAAGACTTTTAAGAAGGTTCATTGAAAGTAATTTTTTCTATACCCTCACTTTCTTGACATGAGCTGATTGGAGAGATTATGAAGATGCTGTTAATTAAAATGGTAACAAATGGATCATTGTGTATTGCCACTCAAACTGTTTTTTACCCTCTTGAAGGTTATGGAGGCGGAACAGACGAAAACAAGAAGTGAGTTGGTTCACAAGGAGACTGCAGCCAAATACAATGCTGCCATGGGAAGGATGAAACAGCTGGAGAAGAAGCTGAAGAGAGCCATCAATAAGTCAAAGTACGTTTTCTGTTTGGAGATGAGTTCACTGGTGAAATCTGTTTGGGGGAAATACCCATTCTGTGTGTTTTTTCAAACTTGTAAGTGTGTTGCCCTTTGTACCTCTCCTTTTGGGCTCCTGCCTGCGTGTAACAGCCTCCAGCACAATTGGTACTGGTGTTTGTCCTTGCATTTGTTGTCCTTGACTGTCTTTTGAAGCACCTGACTTGATAGACTGGTGAACTAAGTGGGATAAGAAACATTTTCTGGGCATATTGCTCGTCTTGTTCAGTGCGTTGAACCCTTTGGTGGCACGTGTTTTGAGAAACAGGCTCATGGGATTCACATAGATGCTGCTGACAGAGCTGCAGAGCTCTGTGCATAGATATTTTGCAGCTTAGGATTGTTTGCAGTTTAGTTCTTATTTTTAGTTAGGAGAGCACCAAAGCAAGTGACAGAAACCTGAAAAGTGCGAGACTGCAGCAGAGTACCACGGTCCACATCAGACTTGTTTGCTTCCTAACGCTGCCGTAGCAGAGCTGTGCGAGAGCTGTTCTTGGGGAAGAAATCACACTTCAGAGAGCGTAGCTAAGCAGTGAGCATCATTAATAAATGTGTCTGCATTTGATGTGCAGTTTTGCTCTGTTGTGGAAAAGTCAAACAGCTTTTTGCTTAGAACGTGTTTAAAATTTCGGCCCTGCTTACAACCAACTCTTAATCCTCTTTATATTTCACAGTTGTTCTCTTTATATTTCCAGACTGTAGCTTGTCTGAACAATCTGTATTTAGCTTTTAATCCTTTCCTCTAAAAATGACTTTTTGGTGAAACTGGTCAACTAAAAATCTATTTTGATTGGCGTTTGCTCAATTCAAGAAAGGATTAGCACTCCTCAAGGAAGATTCAAGCATGTTTGCTGAAACAGTGTAGCACCATGGCTTGGTAGAATGAGCTGCGTGCTGTTTGTCTAGCACTGCACGGGGACTGTGAGAAACATCGTCAGATCACTGAATGACAGATTCCTCGCTGTTTGGTTGCTAGGAGTTCCTTCCTTACAATAAGATTTAAAATAAAGACCCTGGTAAGTTGTCACTGGCGTCCTACATACCTTTTTAGAACAACGATGGTGCTGCCCCTGATGTCCCAGCTGCCTCTGGTGTGATTTGCTGCCTGAGTCTTCATTTCCTTGCTGAAACTACCCTCATGGGGGTGTTGTCTTGCGTCATTCTCCTTAGGACATGCTGGTTTTCACTCCTGTGGAAGGATCCCAAAGCATTCCTTTGTGTCACAGCAGGGCTGGCTGCAGCATAAACCATCTAGGTAGGGTGTTTTGGAGATCCTTTAATAAGGGGTGTACAAAACCGCCAATTCTAACCTAGCATTAAAGTGAAAGATGCCTCATGGCACAAACAGGCTTATCGTGGGTGTATCTGAAGTCATACTGTATAGGGATGTTGGAAAGGTCAGTTGTCTCTCAGCATTGCAATTTTCATGTAAAGGAAAATTGAAACTGAGCTGAAAATATCAGTGCTGTCAAGTAGCTACATAGAGCTGGGAAATGAGGCTGCTGAATTTGCAGTTGCTTATAGTGTAGGGTGTAACTGGCTACTAGCTGCTTCTCGGGAAGGATTTAATACCAGCAAACTGCTCTGCTCTTCTCCCTGGGTGGTGCAGGAGGGTTGGCTGTAACGCCTGGGCCTTTCAAGCCCATGTTGTCCATCCTCTCTCTCCTTAAACTCGGGGGTAAACGTGCTGAGTGAGTTGCTCTTTCCCAGGCAAAAAATTGTTTGCGTTTGCTCCTCACTTCAGTCTGGATTAAGATGCTTAAAGCACTACTATTTGAAAGTAAGACTCGGGCAGCCTGGGGAAAAGTCATTTACATGATTTGCCATGTGAAGTTGATGAGTGGATGATTATTGGATTGTTTTGGTTTGGTTTTGCTTTTAATTTTGTTTCTGGGTGCTTACTTGCTTGTAAGCTATGAATGTGCATACAGCTGCATGTTCTTAACAGTCGCCAGATCTTCTGGCTCAGTGCCCCTGAGCTGTAGGATAATGAACTCGCCTGTGTTAGCTGGCTTTTGGAAGTCAGTTTCTGCTCTGGTGCCTTGGGCAAAGTGCTTTTCACTCTTCCTGCCGTCTTCTTAAAAAGCACTTCGCTTGACTATGCGATGTTGTGGACTTAGACAACTGATGATGTAGGACACCAACTGCATCCCTGAATGATTCACCAGCCCTGCTGTGTCATGGAATGGGTTTCAGTAGTTACCGGGTCATGGATGTAAGAGAATGAATTGACCCGGGGAGACGCGAGTCCTTGCCCTGCCAGGGCATTGCTTTCTGCTGGCATCGCGTGCCCGGCTGTGTGTTAGTGATGAGCGAGGGAGGGTGCTCGCCTTCGAGCTTCTGCACGTCAGGCCATTGGTGTCCTTTTCCTGGCTTGGATGGCATCTTTCTTGTCTGTTACCTGTAAACGTGCCTGCTCAAATCAGGGCTTTTTTGGCTGCCCGCTGTTACATTGGATGATAACTGCCTTCTGGAATTCAGAACTTCGGAGCTGGGATGTGGTTTCTAGGCTTTGTACTGCACCCCTTGTGTTCCTGTCCTCCCGCAACTTTATAAGCGAGTTTTGCTGTCCATAGTGGGAAACAGACTGCGTGTGACGCTCTCCTCTGTGGCCAGGCAAACTGTCAGTGAGCCCTGCAAGCAGGAGCCCTCTGACCTCCCTTCATCCCCTCTCCTTCACTAATAAACCTAAGAACTGCCCCTCCACCCCACATCTGAACATGGAGAATTCTAAGGTTCACCTGTGGGGAAGTTACATGTAATGTGGGATCAAAAATTAGATGGATACAGAGAGGATGCCTATGCCTGAAGCTGGATGCTGCATTTAAATATCTTGCAGAATCTAGGACTGAAAGAATTACGCTGTCAGATCCAAACCCTGAAATTTTGCAATTTGTATTTAGGTCAAAAGACCCATGAGAAATAGATGTATTAGAGGGGAAAAGAGAGACACTGAGAGCACGTGTAGGTGTTCTATCATCTAGATAGCGGTGTCTGGGGATTACAGTGAAACACAAAATAGCTGTGTTAATGCACGAAGAGAGCAACTCCCACTCCAGTACCCTGCATTCAGTCCCGGTGGTTGTAAACAAGTGTTCTTTGTTTTTCCACAGACCTTATTTTGAACTCAAGGCAAAGTACTATGTCCAACTGGAGGTACGTATGTAATTCAGATCCATCTGAAACTCTTTACTGCTTACAGTAAATACTGAATTTACATCTAAAGTGCTCTGACAACTGTGCTGCGTTTCTGTGCAAAACCAATTCAATTCAAAACCTCTTGAGCGATTTGCTAAGCACATTTTAAAGATAAAAGACTAAGAGAGGCTTTGTTTCCTTGTGTGAAATTAGAGCGTTGGAACGCTGCTGCTTACTGCCAGAACTGAACAAATACAGTTGGACCGTCTTTACTTCTTGTAGTTTGAAGTCTCTGGGGTTTGTTTGTTTGGGGGTTGGTTTTTTTTTTTATTATGTTTTATGCATCAGACTTTTTAACTGTGCTTGGGGTGCTCTTTTCTGTTCACTGGTTGGGTCAATTAACAGAACACATAACCTGCTTGTAGTGCTCAAACATCAGGCAGATGTGAATTTCTGATCTGGGGTTTGGGGTTTGGCTGGATAGGCTGCCAGGGCGCTTTTTGGCATCTCTGCACTGCACTCTGTGTGGTGCGATGATGTCTGGCCAGGGCTTGGGCACAGCGGCCCTGGGGCATGCATGGGATGGTAATCCCTGCTATTACAGCCCTTAGTCTTGGAGCTGCCAGGGGTGGGAGAGCAAAGTCGCTCTAAAAATTCAAACGCAAGGATCACTCTCTTTCTGTTTGAGTGACTTTTGCTGCATGTGGCCCCCAAAAACTGAGAGCCTGGCTCCTCTGAGTTGAAGGGTAGTGGCTGCTGCTGTAGGTGTGTGGGACATGCAGAGGGTCTAAGTGGAGAATGTCACCTTGCGGTGTTGGCCGTGGGTGCAGGAATGCTCCAGTGGGGTGCTAGGTCAGCAGGAGCCTGGCTAGAAGAGAAGTTCTTATTCCTTGCCTGGGATGCAAGTTATGTCCCACACCTTTTTTTTGTGTGAGCCCTTCCCTGGGCTGCAACAGCTCTTCGTAAGCCTCGGAGGCTCTGGTGTGCACCATCTCCTTGCCAGGGCCTGGGCCTGAGCTGCCCTCTGACCCTCTGGCTTGCCTGCCTTTGTAGCCGTGGCTAGCAGCTGCTGCTGCACCGAGCTGAATCCTTGCCCATCCTAGGCTGGGTGCCAGCCCAATAATACCTTCTGTCTAGAGGCATTGAGAAATTTCCTTTTCTCCATGGGCCCGCTGTTTGGGGGCCTGTTGCTTCTCCACAGCAGCTGCTCAGTACCCTCCTGAAACAGAGTGATTTGTGTAAAATATAATATAAAAGACAACACAGGTTGCTTTTAATGTACAATATAAACCAGAGTTGAGACAGCTACAGATACCCAGGCAGCGTTTCGCCTTTGGGAGACGGGGTGTACGATGCTTTTGCCCTTGCTGTAGAGTGAGGTTTGTGCCCAGGGACATGGAAACTGCTGTATTTCAGTTGTCGGGGTTTAAGGCTTGCTGCTTTCTGGTCTGCAGCTCTAGTGACCGAGAAGTGATGGGTTTGGTGCTCAGAGGAGAGTGAGGCTTAGCCCCTTTAGGGGCGACCCACAGCTGTGGTGTGCCCTGCAGGCAGGGGCTGCCAGCAAACCCTTAGGGGTGGTTGTGGGATAAGCAGCAACGTGCCGTTGAGAGCTGCATTCATGTTAGTGAGAGATCCTGCACGTTAATGGGGGGACCCCTGCTCTATGCTTAGTCGGGGGCCACTACCACACTCCAGAGGCAGTCCCAGCCCCTGGCTCCTGTGGTTGGCCTTGCCGCTGTCCCCTGCACAAGTGCCACTGCTTGCACCGGGCTGCTCTTGAGTCGTGAACTCTCCCATCATCTAAATACCAACCCTGGCTTATGCCTGTGCAGAGCCATGGACACATAAGGGAGACCTGCATACTGTGCGTTAACGTAACATAACGAAAAGCGCATCTAATACCTGTCTTCCTTGTTAGCAACTGAAGAAAACAGTGGATGACCTGCAGGCAAAACTGGCCCTGGCAAAAGGAGAGTATAAGACTGCCTTGAAAAACCTGGAGATGATCTCAGATGAGATTCACGAGAGGAGACGGTCCAGCGCCATCGGGCCCCGAGGATGTGGCGTGGGAGCTGAAGGGAGCAATACCTCCGTGGAAGACCTGTCAGCAAGTAAACCTGAGTCGGACACCATCTCCAGTGAGTGCAGAGCGCTGGCAATATTGTCAAGAAAGTTGTAAGAAATGCTGAGATGAAAGTTGCTCTGCTTATTCTGCAGTTTGAAATTTGCTGGCTGTTGTGGGACTGTGGCTAATTTGTTAACGCTTCTCTTTATTACAGGAGTTGATTGTATTCTTTAATAGCCAGTTTTCAGCGGGAAGGGATATAGTTGAAGTGCGTCAGCTGTTCCCTTAGCATCACTGTTGGTTTTTGTACAATGAAAGGAACAAAATTAACGCACTTCAAAGTATGTTTCTAATTTTTAAGCCAGTGATGCTGCTGTCAGTGACTCGCCTGGGGTGGTCGCAGGCTGTTGCGGGTGGTTCAGCCGGCTTGCTGAGACGGCAGCGCTGTTTGGAAACAGCCCTTTTGGGTCTAACGCTTGTCTTGCAGTGCCGAGCCTGTGGTAGAGGGTCTAAAGTTGTGGGTACAGCAGTGCAGAACGTCGTGAGGCTCGCACAGAGGGGTGTAGGGATAAGCTCCTTTGCACTGCAGGATCTTTTGCCAATATGTGATTTCAGCAGAGTGTGTGTGCTGCGAAGAAGGGAAGTGAAGAAGCATCAATATGCTAATGCAGCGTACTGAGAGGCTCCATATGAGAGACATTTCTCTTGGGTGACAGCAGCAAGCACTGAGCAAGTTCCAAGCCTAGGTAACCTCTGCTTTCTGGTGGCAGATGGGGACCTTCAGTTGCTAAGACTGGAACGCTCTGATGTATTGTGAGTTTGCTTTTGTACTCTGGGATAGATAGTGGGTAAATGGACACTGCATATGGCCTATTTTTGCCTCCCTCCTGGATACTTTCTCCCCTTCTTGATGCAGAAAATCTTTTTTTTGCTGCCCAGTCCCACAAATCCCGGTTTAATTTGTATTTCAGCTCCATTTCTGCAGGGAAGAGTCTAGGTGAGGGTTGCAGGAGTTGATAATTACACTACTGCAGTGTCCAAAGGCTGAACGTGCAATTCCCTCATAGACGCTGGTGCGTACCGGTGCCAAGGCCTTGTAGGTCGTGGCACAGCCCGTCTGTGCCGTGGGAGCTGGGAGGCAGCGCTGGGCTGGCCTCCATCCCCTGCAGCGGCAGGAGTCTCCATGTGATGTGCTGGAGCTCTCTCTGCTGTGCAGCTGGGACCTGAGTTGCCACAGCAAGCCAGTGTGGAGCCCGGGCCAGCTGATGCAATGGCATTTCATCATGGCTGCCTATCTTCTGCCACCCTGAAG
The DNA here is from genome assembly GCF_964106895.1 of Numenius arquata. Lineage (NCBI taxonomy): Eukaryota > Metazoa > Chordata > Aves > Charadriiformes > Scolopacidae > Numenius > Numenius arquata. The sequence goes on along the minus strand of NC_133582.1, from coordinate 43,350,921 downwards.
TCCTCAGGTTGAGCCTTTCCGAGTTAGGTGGGGATTTGCCTCTATGGATACCCACAAGTCCCTGCTCCTTGCACAGAACGCTTCCCAAGAAACTGAGGTGGGGGTTTTCTTGTGCCGAAGGAGTTTGGGGACCTGGTATGTAGGGGCAGAAAGAGCCAGGAAAGTTAATTCAGAGCAGCCAGTTGGTGGCTCTCCTGGCCGCTGCCGAGGCTGCAGCACGGGCTCATCCCCCTCTTTGAATCGCACAGTCTGACACAGGTGGAAGGACTCCAGGTTGCATCTAGTGCCAGCGCAGAACTGGGTTATGACGGGGCAGGACTCGCAGCCTGCCAGACACAATAACCAAAATAGCCTCGGCAGGTTAAGCTTTCAATGCATTGTAACCTGTCGGGGCGTTCCACCAAGGCCCTTGCATATCTTAGGCTCTCTGCTGGAGTTGAGTGAAACGCCTAATCTTTAGCAAGGGTTTCTTGGCCCCGGCAGATGCTGCTGTGTGTTGCGGTAAGTTTAGGTGGTGGTAACCTGCAGCTTCAGTTGTGCTTGTTGTAGGCTGGCTGGTGGCACTGCTTGGTGCCAAGCAGAGGACTCCTGTAATGGGAAGTATCTTTTTTGCCCAATGTTTTTTTGCTTTCACCCCCTGCAAAGTGATCTCTGTCGCTCACCGTGTATTGATAAACACAGCACGTGAGAAGAAAGGCTGCTCCGCATTCTTGGATTTGACATCCTTAAAAGCAAAACAACAAACCCCAAACAACAACAAACTGTCTCTGAGCACAGAGTGCCCTGGAGGGGGCTCAGGGAGGTGGATAACGCCGTTATCCATTTTATGTTTGAAGCTTTTTTAGGTCAATTCTGCAAATAGAGCAGAAAGAGGCTGAACATCTCTGCAATAACCACGGCGGTAGCTGCCTCTGTGGTGGCCTTCGTGTCCCAGTGGTGCACGTGAGCCCCAGGATGCCGGGGTAACAGAACGATGACTTTGAAACGTCCCCTTTGAGCCATTTTGTTAATGCTGCTGCTTTGCTCCTGCTGCTCTTCGGAGGTGGTTCTGAGCCCCTCTAACAATGGCAGAAATCGCAAGGAGGCGCGTTTGAAGATAACCTCAGGTCACTGTAAAAGTCTTGCTGTTGGTGGGACTTCTTCAGACCAGTGTGATTCCAGCACACGCTTTTGTTGCGTAGAGGCTGATGCACAGAAAAAAACCTACTGATCCCAATGGGACTCACTTGTGTGCAGAAGCCTTTGGCTCATGCTGCAATGAGCCCAGATTGAAAAATGTTAAATTTTAGCAAAATCTACACCCCTCCGTTGCTCAAAATGGAATCTCCTTTAATGGATTCCTCCTCCTGTTGCTAACAAAGAGCCTGCAGCTTAATCTAGCCAGACAGTCTAAAGTTGGTTTGCTTTAATTAGAAATTCAGATCTGAGCAAACATGAGCAGGGAAAATTAAAGATGTGGGTGGGGCTTCTTATAATTCGGTGTTGCTCATCCAAAAAGAGATCTTGGGAGTTCATGCTGGATTTTAACTCCAGAAGTGGGAAGGTGAGGGGGAAGCAGTCTGCCCCTGGAGCTACGTCTTTCTAATTAGTACCTTAAATAACCAGGAGCCTGTGCTGGGATCAAGATGGTGCTGGCGGAGGCGGGCACAGGGGACTGCAAAGACCACAAGGGAACAAGGCCAGCTGGGCAGGGGGCACAGGGACAATAAAAATCCAAGAGCATCTTGACACGAGAAGCAGTAACTAGTGCAGAGCTGGTCTTGCGTGGCATGGCTGGCGGGTGGGCTCTTCCTCAGGGCAGAATCAGGCCTTCGTGGTTCACGTAGGGAATGCTGGATGAAGGCTTTGCGGAGGGGGCAGAGTGGGAGGAGAGGCAGCCCCTGGGTTAGCAGCGCAGGTACAGAAGACGCAAACCTGAGAAACTGCTGTTGGTTGGAAGGTTGTTGGAAGGTTGTTGGTTGGAAGGTGCAGGAAGGGGGGAGGTTCGCTAACTGGAATATTCTTTGAACGTTGCAGTGGCTTCAGAAGTTTTTGAGGATGACAACGGCAGCAGCTTCATATCCGAAGAAGATTCGGAAACTCAGTCGGTGTCCAGCTTCAGCTCTGGTCCTACGAGTCCCTCTGAGGTGCCCACTCAGTTTCCTCCCGCCACGCGACCGGGAACCCTGGATCTGCCCAGCCCTGTGTCCCTCTCTGAGTTCGGGATGATCTTTCCTGTCCTCGGCCCCCGAAGCGAATGCAGCGGGGCGTCCTCCCCCGAGTGCGAAGCTGAAAGAGGTACGCACAGCTGGATCCGCCCTGGGCCAATGTTTTTCAGCTTTATAAAGGGAGCAGGAAAACCCTCTCAGCTGCCCTAAGGCATGTCGCCAGCTCGCTGAGCTCCCACCCGCTGGTCGCTTCCTTGGGCAAGGCAGTTCTTGAAGGCCCCGCGTCCCACGGTTAACGATGACATCTAAAAATGTTTTAATTATTCTTCTCCTGGCTGAGAAGGTTCCCCGGTTCTGTCTCAGTTGGAGGGGTTTGAGGTTTCTCACGAAATAAGTGATCAGTGGGATTCTGATGGTAACGTTTATTTTAAGGAAAATCTGAGAGTTTGTTTTGGTTTTTAAAAAAAAAATTACTGTCTTGCTTGCTGAAAATCCTGCTTTCTAGGAAAAAAAAAACAAAACAAAACAAAAACGTGCCAAAAAGGAACCTCTTGCAGGCTCTGCCAGCCCTTGCTGACAAATTCAGACTGGAGGATTACCACCGCTCTTGTGTGCTCCAGCCTAAAGCTGCTTACACTGTAATTTGCTGATGCAGCGCACGAGACGGGCGCAGCTTGGAAGGCCAACTTCGGCTTCGTTAAAGCCTCTTGCTCCTGCTCCTGTATCTTTTTATTTATTTTTTTTTTATTTTTTTGCACGCTTTGGCCAAGGAAGCCGCAGAGGCACCCGCTTGAAGGTTAAGTTGCAGAATGAAACCCGGGTTTAACACGGAGTTTAATCCTTTCTTTGCAGGGGATAGGGCAGAAGGGGCTGAGAACAAGACAAGCGACAGAGTGAACAAGAATAGGAGCAGCAACAGGAGCGGCTCCGCTGAGGGGCTGGCTTTGGATAACCGAATGAAGCAGCTCTCCCTGCAGTGCATGAAAATCAAAGAGGGAATATGCGCAGGCAGAAAAGCTGCCCAGATTGGCTGAGTCCTCCTTGTGCCCTGTCCTGATTAATGGGAGTATAAATATTTATACATGAACTTCTAAGTGTTTGAAGAACATTGTGCCAATAATAGATGCCAAATCTTAAGCGTTTACTCTAAGAATTTAAAACTGCACTAAGAAGTCTAATTGATGCGGAGGGCTGAAGTTTTTATTCAGTAAATCCTTTGTAGGCCGGACGAGTTATCAAATGTTTAAGCCGTGCTCGTATTTCAGAGACTTTGTAAATGGTTTTGTAGCGGCCTGGCTGAAGCAATAACTAGTAACGTTCCCGTGTAAATTCATGCCAGTCGGGGGGCTGAAATTCAAGCCAGACATTTGCAGAGAGCGGTTTGGCGTCAGTTTTGTAGAACGAAATGCTCTTTAGATACAGTGGATCTCTTGAGTATAAGTGGCATATTCTTTAAACATCTGTATTTGTCTGTATTATGCTGAAACTGTAGAAATATTTTGTATACAGGAAAGCTGTTGCATGTGTGGGGTCTCAAAGCCTTCACTCTTCCCTTGGTGCTCACAGAAAGGATGAGTCACGCCTGTAAAAGCTGATGTTAAAAGAGACAGACGGACGGAAAGGGGATGGTAGCCCTCAGCGGTGGTAGCTCCTTTCCCAGCCACCTTCCCGAGTCTGTCTTGTGCTCCCAGGGTGATTCCAGTGACCAAAAAAAGAGTCGATTGGCCCCTCGCCCTTCCCCTCCCCTAAAAAGTGAAGTATTATTTTTCAGCACTTTAAGTGTTTTGGTTCTTTTTTTTTCTCAAAAATGGGAGTCATAGATGTTTTCAGGACGGTTATGGTAAGAGATTCGCCCTTGAAATATGCATGAAGAAAAGGAATTGCCGATGTAGATTGACAATGTGTTCTTAAGCTTCTCCGTAGGTCGTACTGTGTGAGGTTTTATAACTGTTAAAGGGACTTAGGATTTTAGTGTGCCCTAGAGAAAGTGTTCAATGAAACTAGAAAGGGCACAGGCATGTTTTGCCAGCAGCTGTTAGGCAGTAGTAGTGTCTGGTAATTATGCTAATAAGTGGTAGTAAAAAATCCTAGGACTCTTCAGTTTTGGTGGCTACGCATTTCTGAAAGCACCATTTTATCTAAGACGTCAGTTTCTATTGTTAATTTGATGGGAATTTTAGTATTGCCCAGAGTATTTTCTATTCTATGTTTTTGCAGTCCTGTTGTATTTCGTCCCTGCCACGGCTTGTGTATCTATTCTCAAAGTTAATGTAAAATTCTTCACACTACAGTAAACATTTTTGTTTTCCACATTGCGAGTCTGCAAGCTAAGTCTATCTCAAGCGCTAACAACCGAACCTTCTCCCGCAGCAAGTGTAGTCTTTAAATATCCGGTTCCGGTCCAAGATTGCAGCCTGGTGTCGCTCTGGTGTTGGAATCCCCTGCTGGACGTGGACAACTGCTACCTCCTTCCAGCTCCTGACGCCCCCGCCCCCGCGATTCGCTTCTTGGCTCTGAACTGTGCGAGACCAGAACTTCAGTTGAGTTTTCCAAAATCCCTGAGTAAAGAAGGTGTTCTGTTACCTAACACCTCCCTAATTAATGCCGCTGAAATTTGCGGTAAGGCCGTGCAGAACTGGAGGTAAAGAAACCCATTTTCCTAAAAATTAGATTCAACGCGTTACAGCTGTTAAGCTGTAATAGCTTTAAATATTTATACATTTACATCTCCCAAAGACCTGAAGGCTGAGCTCTGGCATTGGTAGCACTTCCCAGCCCGATAAATGCTTAGGAAAGAACCCCGTGGTTCCAACTTCCGATGTGACCGATACTGGGGAAAAGCTGGGATTGACAGTATTAGGTACGAAGAGCACCATATTGTATTACATGTCTTAACTACAACAGTTTAAGTACAGTAATTGGCTGCGCTGCATACAGTTAGAAAAATCAGCAGAGGTAGTTGTGGTCGAGTATCTTATTTTTGCAGACTCGCCAGTCAACCCCTGTTACATTTTCCTGGGTTGTTTGGGTGGTTTTTTGGTGGTGGTTGGGTTTTTTTGGGGGGTGTTTTTGTTTTTTTTTTTTTTAACCTCTCTTGCCATCACATTTCCTCTCATCGTGCCAATTCTGACTGGAAACCCAAACTCCCTGCACTTGAGCAATGAATTCATTTTATGTTCAGCAGGATAGAAAAAGGGTTGCGTGCGCTGCCTTGCGGATGCCCTGATTGGGTTGGGGTCCCAGCAGGGTAAAACCATGGATCAGGAAGTAGGAAAGGGTGTGGACCCCGCCCTGCCCTCGCTTTTACACCACACTTCTGCAAGGTTTGTTTGAAGATCTCGCTGCAGCCTTCTTCCTTGGGCGACCCCCCCGGACTTGGCAGGTAAATCACTTCAGACGTGCAAGCAAAGAGGCAGAACTGCGTGTCTAATAAATTAATGGAAAACTGATTTTATTTTAAACTTCATAAAAGCCATAATTATAAATATGACAAACTTAAATGAACATACATCGCTATGGAGTACAGGCAAAGGAATGAGCTTTCTCCAGCTGGAGCTCTTTCTGCATTCTGAAGTGTAACATGATGGTAGCTGCCTTCATGGGTATAAAAATAAGCCTCTGGCGTATCAAAGTATACATGAGAATGTATAAAGCAAATGTTAACCTAGGAATTCTACTTCTCTTTGGTATTATCAAACAATTTAAATGTCCTTTTTGAGTCAGCGATGAAAATCTCTACTATATGTACACAAACTTAGTTCTAAATAGCTGGATGTTCAAACATCACGTAGATTGTGTGGTCAAGTGCATAATTACCGTACAAAATAGGTGCATGAGACTTGCATCAGGAAACTAGGACTGAATCTCAGCCTCAGGGGGCAGATAGGACAGAAGATGGTGGTAGCGCTCATCCATATACTACTGCTCCCCGAGTCTTTTGAGAACAGATGGATTGGGTTGACCACAGACAAACCTGTGTCTTCCTGACAAAACAACTCTGGGGGATGTGTGTGTCTGGGGGTGTCTCACCCTCAGCTATAAACAGCAGCATTACGGGGGTTTGGATGGAGCTTTAAGGTAACATTTAAAAAAAAAAAAAAAACACAGAAAGGGTTTGCAGTTCATTAAGGAGAACGTCAGAACTTCTGAAGAGGCTATCTATCTCCAGTTATCCCTCTGCACCCCGGAAGGAGAATTGAAAATAGGTTTCCTTGGAGTAGTCTTCAAAGAAAGTGCAAAACCTGTTAAAGCCCCTGACAGCACCTGGCTTTCATTGTGTCCGTTACCCCCCTCATTCTGTAGCTCAGAACGGTATGGTGTGTGACCAACAACTCAGGAGGGCAGGATGCTGGGGGTATGAGGCTTCGTATTTTAATGTTTAGAAGCTTGAAATTGCGTTTTACAGGCACAGAAGACTTAAGGGTTAAGAGGTAACACGACTGTCTAACTGGAAGTGAAGCAGCAGACTCTGTTACAGTCTGAGCTGTTGTGCAGCTACTCAAGAGTCTTAAGTAGGGCCTTATTCTGTTCGTAAAGTCTTACTGTGTAACATTTCCATGCTTACATCAGCATTAGTTTCACACAGTATGGAAGCTGAGCCTTGTGCTTTCATCTAGCATTAAGCTTTTTGGCACTGGGGATGGGGGGGTTGGAAGGGGAAGGAGAGAAAACCCCCTTCCTGCAGAGTAGGAACCAACTACAGAAGAACAACAACAGATTTTACTGTAGGCAAGTCTACCGGCTGGATCTCAAACAGCCAAGGATGCGCAAGAACTTACAGCTGAAAGCTGGCAATTCTGGCATCAGCCTTTTGTACTGTCGAAAATATACTCGGTTGAGGCTTCCTGACTACTTCGAACTTCACAGGTGATAAAATCTGTGCAAGACTCCACTGCCACTCTGGTTTGGCCTGAACTTAAAAACCTATTTGTAGGGAAAACGTGAATTGAAAGAAATTTTAATTTTGTTAGGATGAAGCAGTCCTTGCTGCGTGTTCCCAAAAGCCAAGGATAACCACAAAGAACGTAATTTGGTTTTGGCTCGGCTTGTGCCTGCGCTGTTCCCTGTGTTGATTTGTTGCAATAATCATCAGAAACTTCCCTGCGAAAGAAGGTAAGTCACACTGTGACAAGCTCATCACAAATTCCCTAGCCCAGATGGTCTTTGAGAGAACTGCAGTCAGAAAGGCATTTGTTTTGAATGCCCTTTTAAAGCTAGACATTTGTTAAGCAGCTGTCTGAAGGAAATGAAAAAGTCATCTTGTACTTTCTGGGGAGGGCTAATGGCAGATGTCTAAGGGAACAATTTTAGCCCACAGATATTTCGGTGCTCCTGTAGCGTATGCGCTCAGTTTCCCGATGACCAAATGGCACCTGTGCTCTAAAATAAGATTTAAATGCCACTTTTTTGCTTGCAAAACTGCCAAACCAACCTGAACAGCAAAGAACTTCCTGTGGCTGTTTTTAAAAACACCCTCCCCTCCAACTGTCCAATATAGTGGACTTTTAAATCTTTCTCTGGACTAACCCCACTTCCACTATTTTCTTAATAACTTTGACACTACTCCTATTGATGTCACTGGCCAAGCACTCGATTCATTTACTGGTTTCAACTTAAGAAGATGCCTTTTAAAAGATGTCTCCTATAGCAGGATCAGCAAGTGCATTTCTTGTAGCTGTGGTTGATTAGGGGGAGAGATTTATATGATCCTTGCCCTACAAGTGGAATACTTATAAAAATGTTGAGAATAAAACATCTCTTTGCTGGGATGCTGATGGTGGGTGGTTCCCTACCTCCTCCCGCCAGCAAATGAGATGACCTCAGTAGATGATAGAGAGACTCTTACATGCAGCTTTAGATAAAAGCCTTTCCCACCCGCGAAGGGAAGGGTACACTGCGCTGCCTGGACGCTGCTGCTGGCTAATCTCCCGATTTCACTGCTGATGTGCATCGAGCCAGGTCCTGCAGCTAGTAGGAAGAAAGCCATAGGGTACCTTGTGCTGTAATTACATACATAAAGTAATACAGATATGAAATAACAGCTCTCAAAGTACGTGTAACACGAGTAAAGCCATTGCTTTTCTTTTAGAAATAGCTAAGGTGGGAATCTTGCTTTTCTTTTACCCCTATGCACATATTCTCAGTAAGCTGAGCGTGTTAGTTTGGGATACTACATGCTCAGCAGTAGTAAAGTTACCTTTAGATGCGAGAACTAGTTCAATGCTGAAAACATTCAAGATAGCAGCACAGTTGTAGTAAAAGCTATTTGGTCCTGAGACTGAATAAGCAGAATACACAAGAATATTTTTTTCCTTACATGTTTACTTTTAAGAATAAAATCTTAAACCCACATACCCTGTATTTTGGGAAAAGAGAATTTCAATGGTAGTTTTTCTCTCGACTCACTAGACTTTGATTTGAAGTGTAGAAAAATTGCAATAAATTGAGCTCTGCCAGTTCATTTAAGCATTTTAGCCAGTTCACAAGCCTCTTGAACAGTGCTCACTCCAATACTGTAGCAGCAAAACCCACAGCTAATTGTCTACCACAATTAACTGGCGAATTGGTGATTCCACGCTTTTGGCTATAACTTTGAATGTAATTTTCTTTTACGCGTATGTGCAGCAAGAGTTATTCACCCGTTCTCAGACTGTAGGATAGATCAAAACCACCTCCTTAATCACTAACACACAGATCTGTCTCCTCACTGCAGCTGTGATACCTTAATAGGAGTAACACTGTTAAAATCTAAGAAAAAAGGCCCCTCTTGTTGAGGCAGGAACGTGGTGGGGATAATGTTGTAAACTCCAGCAAATATGTTCTCCACTTCCAAGTAGCAAAATCCACACCTATGATAAAAGAAAACACCTGTTAGAACTAAGATCTGAAGTATGTTTCAAACCTCTAAGACTTTGTTAAGCGGGTATTACCTGTAGTCACCGCTGCTCTTTTTCTGAAAGCCATAGGAACCAGGATCTCCTACTGTTGAGACCGTGACGAGTTCAAAACCAACGCTGTATTGCCTGCAAGTGACGTGACAGACTGTTACTTTAGTTATTTGGGTCCTCGGGATTACCACGAAGAGGGCTATTTATTAAAAACTACAGTGTAACTGGAAGACATCTAAAAGTTTTGTCACGTTTGTGACAGAAACATTAAGTCAAACTTACCATGACACGATCGTAGAATTTGGAGGAAGCTGGAACACATTTCGGGTTGAGAACTAGACTGTATGGAAAATGCCTGCTAGAAATCTGCCTGAAGTAGACTTTAAGTAGTTAAACTTGTGGTGACACACTTGGGTGCCACGTGGCACAGATCCTGGGTGCGATCTGATGGCTGTCAGGAATCACTGTCAGCGATCTCAGCAGAATTTCTCATGTTGCACTGTAACTTGGGGGGGTTTGTCTATTACCTGTTAATGCACGTGACAGGCACCACTGCCCCTGTCATTCAAACTACCCCAATATGATCTGCAAGTGCAGGAAAAAAAGCATACAGAAACCTGCTCAATTAGTGGAACAGTGTAGTCGCACCTTTGCACTCATCTTTGTTTCACTGGAGAAGGAGTTTCCTCAAAGAGGGGAGGATGGATAGGAAAGTGCTGCCATTTTGTGGGGCCACGGGACAGCTTTACAGAAGATAAACATTTGACCATGTGGCAGGAGATGTTGCTATTTAGAAGCGCTGTATACAGCTATTTTGAGGTAGATCAGAAATTCTGCCAAAGGAATTTGACCTGCCTAGGTCTACTCTGACACTGCACTGACATCCAATACTTCTCCTGGCCTGCTAGTGGCAGAGTAAATGCGCTTTCAGAGCCGAAGCTACTGCATAGGCCACTATGTAACAGCCTGTAAGGGTTTAGTATCCTGCATATTAGGTTTACTACAAAAGAAATGGAATTGTGATCATGATTAGTTTTAAAAGGAGGAAAAAGTCCTTTGTACCTTCTTCCCTTCTGTGCAAGGCCTAGCTCTGCTCAGATCCCAAAAATAAAGAGAAAGGCAGCTCCTGCTTTCCTCGTAGGTCAAGGATTTCCTCAGTAGCAAACATGCAGGTTTAAATCACTACTGATGGTGAAGTTAGAAAGGTAAATAGTACTCCATCTGAAACACCGCCCATAACTTGTCTTCTGGATTTTCAGGGAACTCCCCACCCTCCCCATGGAGGACACTGGCAAAGCTTTAGCACGTAATACTCTCTCTGTGCCGACACACGCTTATTCTCTACGAACCTTGGTCCCCGTAGTTCGATTAGTAATGGCCCATTCTTGTCCAGCTGGAATTGATAAATGGGGTTATTTTTGTAGGTGTCTCTGAAATTTCCACATCCTCCAGCACTGTGACCTTTCCACTGCCCATTAACCTGAAAGAAGCCAAAAATGCAGAAAACAGTTTATGTCCTGAGGATTTGTATTGCTTATTTATACACACACGAAGAAGAGTAGAGGCTCCTCTCACTTTAGAGGTCACTGACTTTAGTAATGTCTCCTAATTTTTAAAGTGCAAGTGAAAGACCATGTTAAGCATTCAGAAAGTTTCCCTGAAGTCCTCCACCCACTTCGATCAAAGCCTTAGATGCCTCAGAAGTGCACTGTACTTTTTCAGCTTATATTAAATAAGTAACAAGTGACTGTTTCTGACTATGACAAACTGCATCTAATGCAGGATCTGTATTTCCATCTGTCCCATGACTACTGGACTATGCAGGTTATTTTTTTTGGCTCAGACGCTCCTCTGTTGTGCTAAATGACCAAAGGCAGTGGCACAGGAAGCGCAACACGACTTGTGTTGTAACCTTTGCTTTTGAAATTGCTGCCTCCAGCCCTGTCCGTTCACGTCTATACACTCTGACAACCAGCATTACCGGGACAAGATATCCATAAGGACCAATTCCACAAGGACAAAGACATACAAGAGGAAAAAAGCTGCTCAGACTTTGAGAAACAGGCCATCTGTTTGCAAGTTCCTCCTGCTAGTCATTAAACTGAAAGGTTAGACTTGTAAGACATGCCAGGCATTCACACAAATTTATAGCTGGGATCCATTTTTCCTGTTACTTCCCTCCTCTTTCTGTCAAATCAGCAAGGAGCAACATTTTTTCTTGTGATTTGATTTCTTTATTCAGTGTCCAAAAAACCTCAAACGTGGCAAGTTTGGAAGCAAGGGGAATTTCTCTCCCCACCATGCTACTACCCAGGAACCTAACGTTGCTGTGTGCCGTTAGATTTCCAGGCCTTTTCTGCTTCCACTGTGTTTAGTTCCAGGAATGTCCCCTGGGGCCCCAAGGACCACTCCACTTTAGTATAAGCCATCTAACAGGAATTGATTTTACTGGCAAACTGTGAATTAGTTATCTGCTTGTTTTTAAGTGTGATTACTGCTAAACAAGCATCAAATAAGCATTAAACACAGGCAACTAACTTCTTGTATTTAATCACAGACAGAGCCAGCCTTGGCTAGATAGAACATGCCTTTTATTTGAATACTAGACAGACATCTTCAAAAAATTAACAGGAGCTTTCCACATACTTAATTTTTTTGGAAACACAATACAACATAAAACAGATGTCCTGCCTCAAACAGGTTGGTCACCTTCAATGAATTTTTACCTCTTAAAACTTCTATCTCTCAAGTAACAAGCAAGAGGACAACAGGAAACAGCCTCAAGTTGTGCCAGAGAAGGTTTAGATTGGATATTTAAGGAAAAATTTCTTCACCGAAAGGGTTGTCAAGCATTGCAAAGGCTGCCCAGGAAAGCGGTTAAGTCACCGTCTCTGGAGATATTTCAGAGACCTGGAGATGTGGTGCTGAGGGACATGGTTTAGTGGCAGACTTGGCAGGGCTGGGTTAACGGTTGGACTTCGTGACCTTAAGGGCCTTTTCCAACCCAAACAATTCTATGATTCTATCTCCTAACTATTCCCCCAAAGTAAGCCCAGTTCTTAACAGCTAAAAATGACAATGGTTTCTGGAAGTACCAAGAAAATTGTCTCAGTGTTCCCAGGAATCTCTCTAGCCACTTATGGCTCTCCAGAACAGACTGGCTTCAAGGGGCTGTCCCAGAAACAAGAGCTGGTACAAACCACTGTCTGAAGTCAAGAGCCCAGCTGCAAGCCAACATGGCCCCCTGACCAAAGTAAAGTAATCCTTGGCTTCAGGCACGAGTGTCCTAGAAGATGGACTGTTCCGCTGTGGCTCAGGCTAGCCTTGTTTCTCTCGTCCTGAAGAAGTTACTGCTTGGACAGAAGACTTCTGCCTATAGTAGTATCCCCCAGGGTATGCATCGTAGGTAGAGATTAAAGTTAACAGCTGCTGGTTTATTCTTTCTTTGAGGATAAAATTGCTAATACATGAAAATACATGCAAGTTACTTTATCCTGTGAGCTCTTGGCTATATTTATACTTCAGCTGAAGGTATCACTGCAGCTCATGTTGACAGCTGAAATATGAACAGCAGCTGGCTCTAAAACTGCCTGGGCTTCTGACTTAGTTTCAGTTCAGTTTTTTTGCTCTTTTCCCTGCTGCTGTACTCTCAGGGAGCATTTCTATATGAAATGTACCATGGGTATATTGCCTTGATCCTGTTTGGCAAGGTGAGCGCTTATCCCAATGGTTACAGACCTTTGAGATGTCTCTGCAAAATTTAGGAACAGTAACGTATTGCGATACTGCCATCCTAAGTCCATTTGTCAGTCTTGCTACTGGTGCCTTTGGTTTGCCATTGCTGATTTTGTCCCATCATACCAAGAGTTCTTCCAAGAAAATCATGCAATTCTCTCAAGGGAAAACGAGCAACACTCTTGCAGGGTTTTTACTCTGCAGTAGTACTAGCACAGTCTGATCTCTGCAGAGTAATTGCATATGAGGATACAGGTTGTTATTCTAAAGGCCAGTCTGTTCTACAAAGGCTTTACGGTTTATCTGCAATGGTACAGATGTAACAGCACACCCTGCAACGAAGGCGGAGCTCATACACCAAATGCCGGTGAAAGTTAAGGCACCATCCATACGGAGTGGTGTGAACAGAGCCAGCCAGCCCAAGGGCTTGTTGGTATGAATGATGCTAACAGTGCAGCTAATTGTCTGGCAAATTTTATGTAACGAGCACAAGATTGGTCTTGTACTAATGATGCTTAGATTAAGCTTTAGTTAAGAAGTTTCATTTGTTAGAAGGTGGACTAAGCCAGCATTTTGGGGCAGTAGTATAACAATATATTTTAAAACCTCGTACATCTCAAATATGGAAAAGCCAAACCAGAATTATTATCCATAAAAGAAAATATTTACTTACCCGTTTGGAAATGGTGTAAGGTGTAGGAATCTTGGAAAAGGTGAACTTGCACAAGGAATACACCTGTGTTGCAAAAGAAGCAGCTGGTCACACGTTCATCTTGCACTTTTCATACAAAATCATGACGTAAAAAAAAGCAGAATTGCCTACACATCATTTTTAGGTACTTGTTCACTACATGCCTGTATTACTCATCAGACAACCCCATCTGAAACACAAAATCCAGAATCGTGCTGGGACTAACAAGACTTAGTTCTACTTAATTTTTATTTAAAAAAAAGCAAAACTGAAACAATCTGTATTTTAATCTAGGCCTTGATTGTCACAAGACTCAGCAGTTACAGAAAAACCAAAATACTAAGTCAAATGACTTAGGTAAGTCAAAAAACTTTAAATCCTAACTTGAATCTGAAATAGGCTTATCTTGGACAGGCAGAAAGCCAATGCTCACTCTGTATATAGATAGTAATTTTTTTATGGTAGGAAACTGAAATATTTTTCAGCTGAATTCATTACTAAAATGTCATTACTAAAAATCACACACGCTATATTGTCTGAACTACAATGGAGAACATTACCAAGAACTTCATCCAGTGGTTCTGCTCCATCATTCATAGACTCCCTCCTCCAAAATAACAATTTCAATCCAGAAGTACACTTTTTTTATCAAACTTACAAATATAGTATACTTTATAGTTTAATTGTTTATGTTCATTATGAAATCAACACTACTTACCCTGATGGTATAATGGATAGTGTTTTGTTTCTCATACTGGGACACCACTAAGGTAAATGTATGGGGCCCTGGAGAGGTCAGCTTTATCTTGGTCAGATAATGAGGACTGTTGATCCGAATACCATCAATATACGGAGGAGGATCAGCTGAAAAAGAAAAGGATGAAGACTTTTCCCTGATCAAAAAAATCTCCCAGCCTGGTAAACTTCTTAGCCATTTTATATCAGTGAATTTTGCCAGGAAAGTCAGACTGTTGGTACTAAGGTTAGACTGTGAGCAGACCCGAGAGCTCTCAAGAGAATAGAGCCTCAAAGTTTGCTCATAAAAAGAACAGATGATCTTAAGAGCAACTATCATTTTCAGGAGAGGTACATCACACATGACAGAACACAAATTCTGCACTTGAAAGTACAGCTTAAATCCCATGACTTGCAAGAACCTCTTATCCACCTCCCACCGATGTCACTATTCAAAGGAGACCTACTGTGATGATGCTGAAATTTAAAGAGAAAGATAAGGAATGTTTGAGCACTCTTTGAAATTGTCTCTGGGGAGCCTGTTCCTTCTCCATTGGCTGGACAGGTCCAGAATGCAGGCTGCCCACATGCAAGCTTTGAAACATGTTAATTTCTTTAGCTAACACACACTTTCTATCTCCCAAAATCCTTGTGATCATTACAAAGTGTAGTTGCAACCCAGTACCAATGCACACATGGTACTTATTATAAACATCCCAAATATTTGCCTTTACAATTAGACAATATAATTTGTTATTTGGCTTCTAACTGGTTCTTTCCAGACTTCTTTTAATTTCAGTGAAGCAGGAGCAAGTCTGGCCAATTACTTCAATAGGCCCAGGATCAGGTCCTTTTATTTTCTTCCACAAAGCAACAAGGGAGAGGGGAAAGGATTAATATAAAACAATGAGAAGCTTAGGATTGGGAAATCTCTGCCTCACCGCCAAAGGATTAACCTGCTTTGTTCTGATCTCATTTTAACAGATGGTAAAAACAATACTGCAGCTTGACCAATCTATTTCCATGGAAAAAGGTTTTAAATGAGTTTGAGCTCATAAGATTAAAAGTTTACAAGAGAGTCTGGGTAGCGAGACAAAACATATGAATCGCCCAGTTCTTGGTAGTGGTCTTGCTGGAAAACTATCAAACACAACTGAGCAACTATACAAATGTGTTTGGTTTGCCCACTTAAGAATGTTTTCAGTAAGACAGCATGTAAAATAAGCACTGCTACAAGTACGAGCAACTCCAACCAGGACTACCAGAAGCACGTCTTGGGCTGGAAGGACAAACAGACACTTTAACAAGATCACCTCCAGCAAAAACAGGTGATGATTTGATCAGGTCTCAACAGATGCCTTCTGCAGAAAGACAGCTTGGATTCTAGGGAAATTGGTTGGCACAGCTCACTGAACACGACCAAAGATGAACAATGCAATCCTTACCAGCCATTCCAATAGGGAAAACCCCACAAATTCCATTCTTTGGTGAGAACAGCTTTAAAAA
Source organism: Numenius arquata (assembly GCF_964106895.1). NCBI lineage: Eukaryota > Metazoa > Chordata > Aves > Charadriiformes > Scolopacidae > Numenius > Numenius arquata. The sequence continues at coordinate 43,335,220 of NC_133582.1, read as the reverse complement.
GCTACTCTCTAATTAACTTTTGCTAATACCTGTTGCCTGAGCAGCTACCTGAATGCAATCCTGGTTCTAAAGAAGTTCCCTATCTGTAAGAGCAAGAGGCCAAATCCTACCTGCCTTAGGATTCACCTTCACTGAATTATTCCAAGGAATATTTTTACAGAGATCTCCAACTTGATGTAAAGAATAAGAACATGATATTATTAGCTCTACCTAAAGTTGCGGTCTACCCTATCCATTCAACCTGGGCATTATTACCGGTACTTTCAGTGTCTCAACCTGTGTTTCAGATCTGCTATCTGCCTTGAAATAAAACATACATGGCTTTTTCAAAGCTAAAGCCAAGCTCCTTTTTCTCAAGGTGAGTAGAATCTGACCTATAATGACCAAGAGTAATACTTTGATAAAATTTGAGCACCTAAATATTTTTCTTAAACGTTCCATACCTGATCCTTTGAAATATGTTGAAGTGTTCAGCTGCATCTTATGAACTTGCTTAGGTACTTTGCTAAGCCAAGTTCATAGAACAATTAACCTTGATTACTTTCATTTAGTAGAAGCCTTAAACCTTTAAATAATTTCACAAATCTGGGAAAAGCACATCAACTCTTCCCTCTAAGCATTAACTACTGCCACTGCAAAATCAACAGAACAGTGAAGAAAATGCTGTTCCCAATGAGGTGTCACAGCAGGACTATGTAGACCTCTTTGCACGCTTCTAGCTTGGTTCACTCCTTCCGTGTAGACTGCTGAAGGTGGTCAAACAGGGCTAAGCCACTGTTTCGCAAGACTGACCTCAGAGTGAGGCATCTAGCTTTAAAGCAAGAAGTGCCTTTCCTCTCCACAAAGTACTTTGCAATTCTTCATTTATTTCTAACATCACCACCTTGACAATTAGGGTACACTGACCTGGATAGTAAACTTTTTTGCCGTCAGTCTTGTATACAACCATTGTAATGAATTCTCGATTGTGTGCAAAGTCATCCTATAGAAAACACAAAACAAGCAGAGTTTTACACTTCCATGGAATGCAACTAACGCTTAAGCAGAATGAAGTACGCATTCTATCATCCCCTTCGATCACCACATCACTGATATTTGTATTTATTAAGATACCTGATCCAATTCTTTAAAAAAAAATAAAAAAATACCTGAAATAAACAAACTGCCACTAATTTAACTTAAAACACTTCAGTTATTTCATTACCTTTATGGTGGAAAATATAATCACCTCACTCAAATTTTTACTCTGGGTCTATTTCGATGATCTTGTATACAATTATGTGTACCTGCTGAATTTAAAATTTATACGTATACGTAGGTCTACATACTTGAACATGAAAATAGAAACAGTAATAAACTAATAACACACAAAGCTATATAAAAAAAAAAAAGATATTATAGAACTCAGAATACAGAAAATGTAAGAAAAAAATTGGCACCTTATCTGTGATGTGCCTGCTAAGCAGAACCCAGACGGCAGCACCACCTTGTGGACACTGGACCTCTAGCTTGTACTGAGGATTATTAGCCAGGCTGTAGGCATCCTTCACCGGGCCTTGCTTTGCATCCCAAGTACTAAAAGTAATACAGACACGTTATTAGATAAGATGCTAATCGGTGCCTCGAAACCTAACTCCAAATCCTACAAATATACAGAGCTAGCCATTATCAGTATCGAAGTTACTGACCGCTAATTTTCTGCGGGAATCTGTGACAGTGGTTGCACAATACAGTAGTGTCAAAAGAATTTTGTTTTATAAATGACTTTACTACAAGTGTGATAATAAAAAACACTAAGCACAAACAGCCTGGCTGTTGAGTATGGTGACTACAACACCACAAAGCACAGAAGAAGCTGAGCCATTCAGAGAGCCCAGGCTAGCCAATTATTGCGATGATTGCACACACCACATATATAATGAAGGGAAAAACACCTATGCTTTTGTTACTGTGAGACTCCATATATAAGCTATGGGTTGTTTCAAAAGCTTGCCAAATTTCTTCCTCCAGTTTTTCATTCAGATTTTTGTTTCTTTTAAAATTTGATCTGTTTTACGTCTGGAAAGGTGCCTGCAGGAAGTGTTCAAAAAAAATATCTTCGAGGTACCCTATTGCAAAATCTGCTGGCTGCCTCATGAACTGTCTGGACAAGGAAAATAAGGTCTGAAAAACCAAAAAGTCCTGATGACTGACTGCAAAGCTTGGCATGCTGGGAACAGAAGTGGATAAAACTATTCATAAGTCCCACTGACCCTCCCACACTTTTAGAACTGAGCAGCACATGTGGAAGGCTGCATTATTGACTAAGCTTCAAATTATCGCCATCGTTACTCCACTTTTTATGGCAATTGCCACCGTGCTAGGCATTCCCCTGTGCAGAGGTATGACGATGACTAATAATATAAGGAAAGACAGATCAGTAAGTAGGTGAGCTTTGAGATTGGCATACTCATCTTGTTACATCACCACGGTGTATTTTAGAATTAATTTGGACAAAAAGATAGAAGGAGCCTTTACAGATAAAACTCAGCAGTTGTACCATGGATGAAGAAGCTTGTGCAGAGCTACCACACACAGAAACAGTGTGGAAGCAGTGGCAAAGTGCAGTACAGTGGAGTGGAAAAATAGAGAAACCCTTGCTTCCAGAAACTGAGACACACTTATCCTCAAACTGGGTGATGAAAGACTGAATGGGATAGGTAACTATGTAGGAGACAGGTATCACACTCAGAAAAAAAATCAGCAGGCAAGGAAGATTACTTATGATAACTATGACTGGTGAAAAATGGAATTAAACTACTCTGACATCAGTGAATGCACCCTGTAAAGGCAACATGCACTGCACAAATGACTTGCAACTGTCCAGGAAAATGAATTCCAAATTAAAGCTAGGTCACTCAAATCCTGTCTGGTGACTGCTTAAGCAAAATACAGACCGATTTCTATTCTGATAGATGAGGGACCGAGGTCAGAATCTGGTTACACAACCTTAGGTTCACAGCATCATCAAAAAAATCACTGGAGTTTCAACGACGTTACCGTAGTCAAAAACAAAGCCTGGCCTTAGAATTTAAAAGTGTAAAGTCAGGCTCTTGGAGTTCAACCTCTTCAGCTCTAACTGGGAAGAATGGAAGGAAGGAAACACCACATCAGAACATTTAGTCAGGTATCAAAACACAAGGTTTTTTTTGGACCAACCTGTGAATACATGTAGATTCTTTAAAGAGACTTGGGTTCCAACTCAAATAAATAACATCATAGTACTGGCACAGGTCCTCCCAGGCAATCCAGAAAATGCCTAAAAAGGAAATGCTGTTATTGTTTTCTTATCAGACACCTTCATTTTACTTGGTTTTCAAAAGTTTCTTTCCAGGCAACTGATGCAGCTTATATAAACCCACATTTCTGTAAAACTTAGTTGTAACATCTGCATTGCCAAGAAAAACAAGCTAGTCTCTGCCTATCATCAGGGACTTTCCGAAGCTGTCAAAATGCTTTTAATTTTCAAGCACTAAGCAGAAGGCATAAGAGAATCTGTTGTACTGAAAGAGGTGAAATTAGGTGATTCTGACCTGCCTTACCCTTTCCTAGGTTTATGAGAAAAAAAAAAAAAGAAAAAAAAAAGTTACAGTCAAACAGGTTCCCCCAATTCGACAACCTACTTCTGCAGTCAGCCAGCACAATCAGGTGTTCAGTCAACATGTGAGTACGTTGAATGTGTTTCTAAGGTGCCTCGCTATTTACATGACTTGCTTTAGCACCCTGAATCTGCTTCCATCTTTAGAATATTGTCTGGCATTTATTCTAATTCTCGGCAGCTCCCCTAATTGTAAATCCAGCCATCAACAATGCCTGCAAGCTGACAGATTCCTGATGAAATGAATTCTTAAAAAGGTAACAGCCTTTTAATTCAAGTCTCTGACAGAGGCAGTTGCAGATCTTGCAGCACTTAAAAAAAAAAATGCAGTCAGAATAGCTACACATTTAGACAACAAGACCAGAATGTAAATCCAGTCAGAAGAAAAAAAACCCTTAAAACTATTAATGTAATTTTATATACATTTTAACTACTAGATGCCACAGATGTAAATTCCTCACTGAATGAATCAGTAAATAAACAATGAGCTAATCTCTTATAACTGTCACAAAGCCAGAGCTGCTATTCTTGTATTTAAATCAAAAGTTTTTCTTACACATTTGCAGGAGGCTCATTATTAAATGCTATAATTTAATGGTTTTGGCTGCATACTGTTGTCAAAATAAAGTGTCACTGAACAAAAGGATGGCCTTATAGAGATAAACAAACAGCAACTAGGACACTATAAAAAGAGCAGACATCTCTCTCTGAACGTAAAATGCAGCTTCTGCAGAACTTCTAAAGTGTCAGCAGCTTGCCCTTCCACCAGCAAACCCATACCAACTTTCCACATGCTACACTCTGCTGTTCCCTAGGGAAGATGGGACAGAACAATGCTGGGCATCATTCCAAATGGTTTCTCTGGACAGTAACGTTGTAGTGCCACTCTCTCCAATTTGGATCTCAATCTACTCTTACAGCTGGAAATGGAATGTATGTAAAGATACCTCCAGTGCATAGCCTCAAATATAGGTAAGACAAATTTAAATACTGATTACAATAAGCAAATGTTGGGGGAAAAAACCCACAAAAAAAAAATCTTTTCATATACTAAAAAGCAGCATAACACAGCTTATTGTCAGAATGTTATCTTTGCATTGAATTCCCCCATGTCCAGATCCTAAGATAGCAGCACTTAAGCAGAGAAGTAATTTCTTTTCAATTAATTTGAGCTATATTAAACAGTCCAAATTACTTAAACCCCAGACAGACCTGAAATGACAGTCCTATATACAGAAAAACTTCCTAAAGTTTTGGCTATTTAGTTTCTAGTATTTTTTTATTCGCCCTCTCCTTGTGCTTAAGCACTTCTTTCCACCTTCCTGAAGGGATACACAACAAATAGCTACATTATCTGAAAAGATAGTGACTTTTTAAGATCTAATACCATTGTCTATTTTCTGAGCTGTTCTGGGGTCAAAGTTCAAGTATTTTTGTAAATCTGGGGTCCAGTTTCTTGTGTCATTTTCACTGTACCGTCCCTTCCAACGTAAGTGGCTCCAGGGATTTTTCAACTGAAGAAATCGAAGTCCCTAAAGAAATAAAACTGTTAGATTGATCTTGTCAAGGTAATTTTTCTATTTGTATTAACATGGAATATGGACCAATAGCTCAAGAAAATACAGCATCATTAAGCTTTCTGGAATTTCCCAATGGAGCCAAGACAACATAAACTGTATAAGCCATTAGAGCAAGAAATCATAGCTACCCATCGCAGACACAGGTTTCAAACAGGCATCTGAAAACATCTTCAGTTTTACTTGATACCTTATATTCTCTTATATCCAAGACTGCATATGCATGGGTTGGAACCAAACCCCATTTTTCTCCTTCCTCTTCAGACATCACCCCTGTTGCTGTTGTGATAAGGACATCTCCCTTATGAAACCTGTTCAAAAAGAGGTGAAAAATAGCTTAATTAAAATTTTGCAAGTTGCAAATGAACGTTTGTCAGACACTGTAATAGTATGTTTTACACTGTCCATTAGTGTGACCCTACTTTATAAAAATTGATATACAGGGCTTTTTTTGTCTGCAGAAATCAGTCCTGAAAAAGCTTGAGGACGTAGAACTATTTTCTTTTAGTATATAAGTATAGACTGTAAGTGAAAAAAATAATATTATATAATTTCACAATTTCATATTTTTTATAAATAAAAATCAGCATTTATTGAACTGAAGTTCAATCCATGTCACTTTTTAGAGATACTCTTCACAGATCTTCAGCTGAACACAAATGTTATTTCATCAACACTTAGCAAATCACTGCACATAGCAAATGAACAACACAGCCCCAGGATTCTGAAAGAGCTTCCCGATACCTGAAGAATGAGAAGTTCATGCTTCTATACTTCTGCACGCGTTTACACTAGAGTGCTGTGTCCCCCAGCCTTACAGGGTCGGACTGTCAACTCACAACTGAGTTCTACAATTGTTCTGGATTTCAATTGTTAATTTTGCAACAGTTATTGTTGTGAAGACACACTAGCATGTTTCCCAGCTTGTGCTAAAATCCAAGTACATACTCAGCATCCCTCGACAGCCTACAGGGATTTGACTATGGATCCACATAGCGACAATGATGCTATAATGGCTAGATCCCATCCTAATTGCAGTCACACCTCCAAATTACAATGCCAGAATATCTGCAAAGTTGTTGACAACCAACAGAGAGCTCCTAACTTACTAAAAAAGCACTCTAGAATGAGAGCCACACTCTTTTATCCTGAACGTGGATGTTTCAGTCATCAGAATATCCTCCTTCTACTGCACTGAAGTGCATAAGAAACTGGTTGCACGAAACACTTTTGAAAGAAATCAAAGTATTTGCTAGCTGACATTTATAAATTACAGCTATATCTTTCAGCATAAGTAGAATTGTTATGGTGGGTCTGAAAAATCAGTATTGCAGTTTTGACAGACTTTTGCTGGTTCTCCATATTTACTAATGGGGCATAATAATCAAGATCTTGTGATACAATTAGAAATACCGTATCTGCTTGATAAGGATAGCAGATCATTGGCAAAGTTCTGGAACACGGAACAGACTTCCTTCTACTTTTTAAACACTTAACTTGCACATTGGTTCCAACATGCTCTTCTCTGACTCCATATTCTGTTTTTCCTCATCAAGAAATGGGCTAATTTTTCTTCTTTACATTTAAAGAAAAAAAAGCATCTCATACAAAATTCCACAATATTTTACTGTTCTGTATTAGTGTCACCAATACCTCAATTTTACTTCTTCCAGAAAGCACACGGAGGTTTTATAAAGCACAATTTGTAGTAGTACTGAAACGCTACCTGTGGTGCTGGTATTGCTTTTACAGTGGTAAGCCAGCTACTACACAGCAAGCATTTTAATTACTTAGGAAAGAATAAACTTCTACCTCTGATAAAGCATTCTGAAAGTACTGTCTTTATTGAAAGCTTGATTGTCAGAGTGCATAGCAATTCTTTCAGGTATCCAACCAGTCAGCGCATGAAGATCAATGTTCTGAAATGCAAGCATTCAAAAGAAATCAGAATAGATATTCCATCTATAAACATATGATGGCTGTACACAAAATATAAAAGTGCCTTGAAAGAAATCAAGTATACACAAGATACAATATAGCTCTGCACATATAACCTTATTCTTCAGCTTTTTATTAAAAAAAAAAAAAAAACCCAAGCAGAAAACCACAACAAAAAGGTATTTGATTATTTTAGGACATTTCCAAATGACATCTCAAAAAAAAAAAAAAGCTGCAAAGAGAACTCATGAAAAAAACTGGAATTTCAGAGCAATGGAAACATAAGAGAATAACCGTTCATGCTCAATTCTATGATATGTTTTATTTATTTCATTGATTCACAGACTTTTAAAGCACAATCTCAGAAGCACTATTTGGAACCTTGCTATTATATATACATTTTAAATAATTTAAGTTTTACTTCTAAGGCTCAGGGTTTGGGTTTTTTATTCTTTTTAGTAAAGCTGACACTGACATGTATTTCCATAAAAAGAGGCTTTAATCACCCCATTTCATCTCCTTGAAATATATTGCTTATTCCTTTTTCTTTTGCTTTGCACTCCTCAAAGCAAGAGCAGAGACTATAAAATGCTTGAAGTGTCAGGAACAAGCACTGGTGGGTGGGAACTTGAGGAATTACAAGTACAACGCAGCCAGTAAGTAACCCTGATTATAGAAGGAAGCTATAATACAGATGAAAGCAGAGGGGTGGGAAAGGTGCAGATTAAATGTTACAAGTGAAGTCGGTTTTCCAGATAGCAAGTTAGAGGACAACAACGGGAATAAAATACAGCTATTCTCAACAGCTTCTGTACTCCAAAACAAAGCAGCCCAACACTGACATAAACATAAATAAAAATGTATGCTACAGTTACCCCTTATACAAAGACACATTTGTCTCCATAATAATTTTTCAAAATGTGATGATTATCTAATATACCCTCCAAGAATGCAATTATTAAGACACTGACTAGAATGTAAACAGCAGCATGAAATACAACAATATACTGTTAAAATGTTAAAGAGTTTTAAATTAAAATCAGAAGTGCTTCCCAAGTAACAAATGAAGATTACGTGGGCTACTCATTTCTGTAAACCACCCCTCTTTAACAGAATAATTTGCATGTCAGTCTAGCTGCAGTATGATGACTGTTTCTTCAGTAACCATGTTACAGGAATCCATCACATATTGATGTAAATGAGCGGAACAATCTGATAAACTTTCACAGATCAAAGTACTTGCTCATATAGACGTACTAAATGACTAGCCTGTTCCTTCCCTAGCTGACTCCTCTACCTAATGAGGGAGAGCTACCCTATTTACTGAACAACAGATTCTCATTAAAACACATATACTTCCCAACCATAAGTGCCAGTCCTGCAGTCAGAAAACCACGATTAACTCTGCCCATCAAGATATCTTGCTCATTCTATTTTGATGGAATAAATCTCATCAAGTACAACTAAGCCTATTTGTGAAAGAAAGAAACAGAACAAAATTTTAAGAAAACTGCAAACCCAATCCTTGTCTGCCCAAGCAATTCAATTTGATATCACTAGAAGGAAAACCATTTGACCCAAGATTATCTAAGTGGAATTTTTGCCTCTTAGAAATAATCTGGTACTTACAGAATTTGATCCAGGAAAATCATATCCTCCCATGACCTTCATGTAAGCCTTTTCTATTAGCGATACCCATAATTCATTCTTATTGTTAGAATAAGAGCAGAGAAGTTCCCCGCTATGATCAACAGGTAACTGGTCATCTATGATTACCTGTACGAAATAAACAAATGAAAAATGATCATAAAGCATTTTGGAAGTATTTAAAAAATAAAACCAAGCTCTCATTAATATACAGCTTCTAAGACACAGCCACACCTGACCATCGCTCTCACATGTGAACATCTCTATCAATCCTGCAATGGTTTCCCCAACTGAACAAGAAATTGTGTTGCCAGCTCTTACTTCCACTGGTCCACTGATTGGACCAGTGATCTGTGACCATCTCCCTCACTTTTCCCTATATTTTACTCCTGTAAAACGTCTAAATTCTATTGTAAAAGGTAGCCGCAGAAATGTTCAGTGTAATTACGAGCATAAAAAGTAAAGCCTAACAATAGTCCTCACCTAATTAGGAAACAGAATATGGGCTGTGCTTGGTAGCCAGCAGAAAAATAAAGTCATTTATCTATAAGGAAACAAACTGTGTGTCACATCACTTTCATAGTCTCTAGTTCCAGACTTAAATTTCTTCTCTCTGGAAAGGAAAAACAACCCAAAGCAGAAGTTTTGAAAATATTAACATTTATCCTTTAAATTAGGTAGAATATATTCAGCGTTATTACAGATCATTACTGCAGTATTTACAGTGATCTGAAACAGTTTCCCAGAACAGATGTTTCAGTTTCACATTGACATTAGTCTGTTACCAATACAGGCTACCAACACAGCACATTTTCTGGTCAAATTCTGTCTGTGCAGGAATAAATAATCCTTTTCACAGAAAAGCAAACGGCCATTCAACTAAACAAAAGGCAGCCTTTAGGAGATATTTTGGAAAGAGTATTAAGAGCAAGGCAAGCACATAAATGATACTTTCCTGAAACATTCAGATTCTAGAATTTTGCAACTCAAGGACTACCTCACCCAGAGATTGCACCTTCGCAACTAAGGGCCTTTGAGCACCTTCCCCTTACTTTTTGGCCCCGTGAATACGACCACTCAACTTTTGAACTCCCATAAACATTCAGTCACTATGATCTGCAACAATCAGTGCTACAGTTAAGTATTATATGAAGAAATACATTATTTTATGCTCTTATTTATTGCACTGAAAAGAAAATGAAGTTGTTTGTGAGTTTATGAAGTTCTATCATATATCTTCAGGCATCGCCTCTCCTTACTGAAAATCTGTGGTTGAGTTATTCCTCTGTGGTCTCATTCCATGTTTATACTCTTCCTGGATGTCCCCCTCTGTACTTTTTAGTTCTGTAACTTCCTTTCTAAGATGGAGTGGAAAGTGGATTACTTGCACACCTTATTCATAAATATGGGATGCATATTTTTGTTCCTGTATGATTTTCATAATTCTTTTAAGCCATATAGGGACTTTTCAATGAATTTAAAAGCAGGTAAGGCTATTTTCATGAATGCCTGTAGAAGAAATACCTACATTCTGTTACGTACTCACAACCAAAATGAATCTCAAAAGGCTTAACATTTAAACAAACCGTATCTAAAGTTTTTGCTATGCAAGCGTAGCTTCACAGTGAAGCAGACCAAGTCTTTAAAATATGTGACTTATATAGTAACAGCATTAAGTCTCCCTGAAAACATTTACCTTTCTAGGTACACCATTGATATGAAGCTTCACCATGTATTTGCCACATGGATTATATTCTGGTTCTCCTTTCTTATTCTGAGGGTAAATTATACTGTTTAAAAAAAAAAGAAAAAGAAAAGAGGAAATTGTAACATAAATGACTTGGCTCTACATATACTGATAATAATTAGAGTGCGATTAACATAATCTGTTTCTGGAATTTACACTGAACATATATATATGGAATTTCTGATGAAAGAGCAACTCAAATTTAGTAAAAATGGCAATAATGTTTAAATAAGCTTTTATTTTTAGGCCTTGTTCTTGCTGCACTTCTCTGCTTAATATAGTAACAAAAAGAACATAAATAACCTGCTTGTTTCTCCAACAGAAGCAAGGCAAACAAATTTATCTTACTATTAAATAAACGGTATTTACATATCTGTAGTATAAATATAGTATTTGCCTGAATGACAAGTCAAACATCTGAAGAAGGAGAAGACAGAGCAGAACTCACTGCTCTTGAAAAGAATACAAAATCAGTTCTAATGAGTATAGGTTAAAACAAACAAACAAAAAAAAATCCAGGAACAACATCCACACACTGGTCTGGCAACGGGCTCCTAGCAGAGTCTGCCAAACCCATACCAAATTTATCACAGGACAGCAGTTGAGTGGAACTGAGACAGTGTTGTTAACATTAATTCTATGATGAGACGCAAGATGGACCACCCGTTGCACAACAGTTGGCATAGCAAAGTAGGAAAATAAACCTATAAAGCCTATAGTAAAATTTCTATTAAAAACCAAAACAAACCTTCCAAACTATTTATTAGTCCTCAAAGCACACCTGAGCTTAGACTCCAGTGTCTGTATACATATCTATATAAATCTGACTTCCCTCTCAGAAGTGCTGAAGCCACATGAGTCCCAGGGAGGTGAAGGTGAAACAAATGCTAGTTCTTACTGTGTTCAACTGTCATAGAAGATATTGCAAAAGCTTGGTAGTATTAAGTCTGAAAAGATCTTAGAAGAAACACTTACCTTGTGATCAATTTTTTGTTATATCTTCTTTCATATGCTGCACTGATTGCTAGTGATGCCACAAAAGAACAATCTGACACTATTGTCTATAAAGAAAATAAAAACAGTGAGGACATTTACTAATAACTTAGATACTGAGAGACAAGCAGGGTGTGTGGAGGGAAGGACGATTGCCAGTTAGTAATTCCCTTCAAAGGGGAAAGGATTTGAACTAAGAGAAGCCAAGTTACTACTAAAAAAGCAGGAAACATATGCTTGCTCAACATGAGGCCCCTACAGAGCAAATGAGAGTTAGAATTATTAATGACAATCAGAGGCAAGTGCAGATATCTCAGCATTCACTCACGCTTACTCCCTCCTCCCCAGAACACTAATATAAACCATATCCAATGGCATAGTCTATAGCTGATTTCAGAATAGCTTGGGCCATCAAAAACTAAGCAAGACATTTCCACTGTTCTCAATGGGCCACTCTGCTTCCTGTCAGATAAATTTTAAGATCTTGCTCATTATTTTTTCCATGCAGTAAATTAAGTGAACAATTTGCTGCATAGTGTACCTTGCCTTTTTTTTCATACTAACCTTCCCACTATTTCTGGAAAACAGGACTTTCAGCTGGAATTCAAATTCCTATTTTCACTTCCACTGCTAACACACCTGTTTATTCTCATCTGAAGTGATACTATTTATTTATTTACTTCGTCTCATGAGAGCCAAGGAAAGCACTGTGACATTTAGAGATTCTTTTTTGAACAAGTGGGTTTTATATCTCCCACACTAAACTGCTAGCAGTGCACATTTCTCCTTAGAAACTATTTACCTGCTTTATGCTGAAACTTGATACAGTATAAATCATCGTAGGGTTATTTGTTATGTCATCTGGTCGCACCCACTTGGCAAACATTGCTTTCTGTTTGGGGGATAATGGTAACTTCCCACATTTATCACTAGATTTAAGAGAGAGAAAAGCAGAAATAAATCAATAGCAGCGTAGAAAAGCTTTTCATGGTATGTCCAGTCTTATATATATCTGATAGATGGTGCAAAATATGTGCAGAACAATTACACTGCTTTGTACAGAGCTGTAAAACCATTTCAAAGAACCCTAAGTTTGCAATTTTTAAGGAAAAAAAGCAAAAATATTAAAAACATGAAATAAAAGCCAAATGCTTCCTTCATACAGGACTGAACAGGAGAAGGGAATTCCAAAAAGCCATCTACACCATCAGAAAGTCAAATTCTTCATTTTATTTCAATACGATGTAAAAAGTTTCTTTAGTTCTAAAATATCGAGGCTTGTCTGATTGACAAGCCATGAGTGGGAGAAAAAAACAACCAACCAACCCCAAGTGTCTTTGTCTATTATGGCTATGTAATCTTAATATACTGTTATTGTTCATGAATGAAGGTTTAGCAGTTACATATCACTCTTCCTTGGAATAGTCCTTTATGGAGGAAACAGCTACCACCTTCATTTTACAGGTAACTGAGGCCCAGGGAGCTAAACTCATTAGCATACAGGAGAATCAGGAAATGGACCCAAGTTGCCACCTCAGCCTAATACTCAAAAAAGTCAAATAGAGTGTTGTCCTTATAGACCTGAAGACAACTGCAAAAGCAGTGCAGAGCTGGATCAGCTTACATTAAAGTTTTAAGATCAGGCTGGAAGAATGAATTGGTAGTATTTAAATATCTGTCTGAATTATGCTTAAAAGCCTACTTAAACAATTTTAGACTCTGAAAAAAATCCCACAGAAATACTAAATATGGGAAAGCTTTGGAAATAAAAACAAAAGTCAAGTTCAGTAATTGAATCACACTTACGAAAATGGCATAGGGAAGGCAAAACGTTCCCTAAGATCAACACTCATGAAAGGTACATATTCAATGCCATTAATTTTTGAAGTCTTCCTGCAAATCATAAGAAAAAAGAAAAAAAAATATAATTACAAACCTATCTATCATTGTTCAAAGACTAAGTTCCAGAAGGTAACAACAAAATTAGCTTTTAAAAAAAACAAGACAGTGCTTCTGAAAACAAGACAACTTCCTCTTGAAAATGGAACAATCACTGTATTTACTCATGTTTGAAATGTGCAGTACTTGATGGCTCAGTCACTAATCATTTTATGGGGAGGAGGAGAAAGACTGAACCACTTAACAGACAATGCATTTTATTTTTCTTTTTTTAAAAGATATATTTTATAATTTTCAAAATTCACAATTTAGGCTAAAGGTTTTATGGATTATTTGTAGCTTATTCCACCTACAATAAATATCAAAGCAAAAGGAACTGGATGTAACAGAAGTCACAGTCCTACAAAATATTATGCTTCCTCAATTTCCAGTGAAGTAGTAGTTGTATAATCCATAAAAACTTCTTTGTACCTTGGCTTCTCAGAGCCATCTCTTTCATGAGCTCAGTCAGGCAGTTTGTGTATAAAGTACAAAAATAACATTATGAAAAATAATCCTGACAATCAGTTACAAGAAATTGTCTTCTCAATACAAACTAGAAAGTATGCCATTAAAGCCATTAATTACATTACCACAGAGAATACACGAATTTATTAATGTGTAGGTAATACCAGCAACAGGGTTTGTAAGAGGTGTTTTTTCCAACCCTCTGTTTATCGATCTCATGCTTCAGCTGTTTCAATCTACTGTGTAAAATGCACAAAGGATGTGAGCACAAATAACATTTCGGAAAAACTTGTCTTCAGCTTACCTGAGTACTTCAATCTCCTCTGCAGTGTATCTCTGACCTTGAGATTCACTAGCTTGTACTGCTCTGATTGTCTGTGGTTTATCATTTAAAGAAAAATCAGGTCCCAATGGAAAGAATGTTCTGACTGGCTGGTTTGGTTTAGCTGCAGTTGACTTCTCCTTCTGAGATGACTTTGACAGAGATTCCTTCAGTGCCTCTGCTCTAAAGCAAGTAAACAAAATGCATTTTTACAACAATGATAAAAATATAGTTATGGTTCAATTACTGATTTACTTTGTTTAGGTTCCCATATATGTTAAATGGAATGAACAAATGCCCAAGTTGACCACACCACTCTTCTTCAGAAAAATCAGTTTCTGATGCCAGTACTTATTTATTTTCCTGTTCTAGAATCAATTAAAATACAGCATTTCCAACTCATATATAAGCTACTTCTGGCAGAACTCATTAGATTTCGTTCTCTCTAAATTATGCTAATAGGAGAACTTGTGTGAGTGTTCATTATCTAGAACTTCAGAACAAGACCACTGAAACACAGAGAAAACTGATTTGCATCCTCTCATACCTTCATGATTTAATTTGTCTAGCAGATACAGTAGCAATAAAAACCCACTAGCATTCTCACAACCCAGAATTTCAACTGCTTGAAGACTGTGTATTCAGGAGTCATATTTTGTTGTTGCATTAATCTGCTGGATAGGCACACGTATGCAAAATATGGGGTGTTTTTTTTTGAACACAGACTGAGAAGTGCTGAAAACCAGTTTATACTGAAACTTAGCCCAACATAGTCCGTTATTCACCATCATACAGCTGACTTGAAGAGTCACATTGAACTTACACTTGTGTAACTTGTTTCAGATGTAGACTCCATTCCATTAGATCTACCCATACATGTTGCTACTGTCAAGATAAGTATTTCCCAGTTTCCAACTGTCTTCCTTATGAAGGGATGCTGACACCCTGACTTAGTCCTGGCCTGAATTCAGCATTTTTATAGAAGCCAGATATTGTAGTATAGTACTCTGATTTTTATCTCTGAAGTAGTGCATTGGTACTAAAGAACGCACAGCCCTTTCCTAATTCTGCATGTCCCAAGACTCCCAGAGGGTTGGCACAACAGCTACTATATTCAGTGGTATAGCAGCCAGCACCTATCTGCCAGGAGAACTCCATAGGAGCTCGTTCTACCCAGAATCCATACTCTTTGCAGTAGAGAACAGACACGCTAGACTGGGAATCCAACTCAGAGAGCGCACTTATGCCTGACAGCAAGTATTTTACAAGTGTTGGCAATACTCACCTATCCAGTGCTTGTCGAGCCAGCTGTTTCAGTTTTGACTGGGGGCCTGCTTCTGAAGTTTCATTAGCCTTAAGTGAAAAATAAAAGAAAAAGCTACACATCCAAAAACCTCACAGATTTCATAGGTTCAATTTGTCAAATTCCACACATAGATTACAGCAAACAGTAACTAGCTATTTTTTTTACAATTTTCTTTTGAAACGAGCAAATATGTTCTTTAAAAATCTCAGCATAAAAAGCAAGCAAATATAATTTTGCTGTTCTAGTGAAGGTTCATGGAACAAAAGTGATATTTAAAATTCTCCAGCGAGGGCAACACTGTATACACAAAAAATCTGCCAGAAGAATTAACCATATTAAAACAGTATCAGCAGAAAGAAGACAAAAACAAATGTTAGGTATACTACTGAGCTTAGATGAGTTCCAATTCTTTTTCCCAAATGAGTCAAAAATAGTCATGGTAACTTAGGAAAAAAATAAATTTGAATGTTTAATTTCATAAAATACAAAGAAGATTGCTTGCAGGTTAAGACTCTTGTTATTGCACATCTAAGGCATAAAATAATCTATGACAGGGCACCAAAACAGATTATGAAGAGTGCTAACTTCTGTTCCCAGTTGGGAGGTCAGCTATGACAGTTTAGGTGTCCAACCAGTTTATGCTTTTGTTTTCCTTACAGACAAAGCACGATTACTGCAGCTAAGCAATCTGCAAGAGGCACAACATGAGGTGTGGCTTCTCCCAAGACACCCACATGCAGGTTTCAGGTTCTAGCTTTGTACTTTGACCGATTCTGCCAGGTCTGCTAGATCAACTGAGGAAACAAAAGGCAAGCTACTTTCACCCCAAGAAACAAAACCAGGAACACCCTCTATAAGCAACTGTTTTCATTTGAAAATTAATTACACTCTGGAGTTCCTGGTTGGAAAGACTTTCAAAGACGTATGAAGGCAAGCAGTGGAGATGCACCAGCACACTCATCCAGGAGTCAGCCGCAGAAGAGGAGGAATGACTGCTCTCTATTTCAAAGGTAAGAAAGAAACAAATCTCTCCACCCGAATATACTGAGGAGAAAGACAGAAGCAAAGCTTCGAGATAGCAGAGTTCCTTCAATCTTCTTTCATCCTGGGAAGAAGGTACTTTTTGATCACCCTGAGGGATAAAGCCTACAGTCATCTTAAAATAATATGCTAGTCAAGATTAAAAGAAACTTCAGTAGTATCTGTACCTAACGAAATACCTGATAAAAGCAGTTATTGATATGAGATAATTTCAGACTAACTTCAATATACATAAGTAATATTTGCATGTGCTGACACAACAGAAGGAAGAATACAGCAGAGGAAAAACAGTATGCTGCTGCAGTAAGTTTTATGTAATAGACTGAAAATGTTCTGCTCCAACAGCTCAAGTGGAAAAACTAGAGCAGTTCTTCTAACTCATCTGGTTACACTATACCACCAGGGTTTTTCAGCCTACATAAAACCAGTTTACAGAATTCAGGGAAAAGAAGATTTTACTCTAGCATGTAGCAAAAGTAACATTCCCCTCCCAACAACCCACATATATTTACATTAAAAAAGGAAAAGAAGGGAAAAATAAAAACAGACTTGGTGGAGTTACATTATGATGGTGAGCTCTTCCTGTAATGAGTTAGTTAAGGCAACTGGATTTAAGGGAAAAAAGCAGTACCTGTAATTATATTCTCCATTATTTATGTAATGGCCAATTCACCCTTATCATTAATTTCAGTGTGAACTGAATTAACTCGTAACAGCTTTAGTGTTGGGCACTGAGTAATCAATCAATTTTTTTTACTAGTTTTGGCACCAGTAGACAGTTGTTTTCAGAAAGCATTACACACCAAAATTTCCCTTAAATTTCTTCCTTTAATGTAGTCAGAAAGTAATATAGCTTGACACATTAGCAAGTCACCTTCAGTTTTAACTGGTTTTAATTTCAGTTTTAGTGTTGCATTTGCTCCAGGGTAAAAACTAACATGAAAAAAGTTCCAGAATATTTCTAGTTTTTAGAATAATGCAGTTCAGGAAAAACACATAAATGACAAGTCCCTGTAAATTTACAGTGTTGAATAGCAACATAACATAAAGACTGGAAGAAACACTAAAAACACAGTGGAAAAAAAAAGATTAAAAAATAGTGTTTAGAAATACAGGTACTCCATTTTTAAGCCAACCTTTAAGGGTCAGTCACTTGTGTAAGTGGAAGAATTTCTTACCATCACATAATTCCACCAAGTTAACCTGTAGCTTAACATACTGTTTTCAAACAGAGCTCCACCGCTTCCGTGTACAACTCTATAGCTTCTTCTGCATTGCCTTTATCATCTTCATCAAAAGCCTGTGTAACTAGGAAGCGAGCACGCTCCAAGTCCAACTGTTGTTTTGACTTCAGAGGGTCTGTGTTCTGTGACTGAACTGAATGAAAAAGAAAGTATTTAGCTTTCTACAGCAGCAGATGTGTAAAAACATCCTTAACACGGTACTAAAACGCTAGCAGTTCTAATCAGATGGGTAATATCTATTTCTTGGCTGGAAATCAAACTGTTCTAAACTTTGCTAAAAAATTCTTTGCAAGGACAAGAAAACTCCACCACAAACACCCCAAAAGCAGAGATATACTCTCAGGGCATTTCACATGTCAAATAACATAAATATAATCTCTTTCATACTACACTATGGACAAGGATGCTTAATTATGTAAAATAGTACATCGGTTGTGAAAACATATAACCTATGGTAATATACAAGTTCCTTAGGTGTCTGTCTCATTTCATACCTTTATTAATCACCTGAAGGAGAAGATGGAGTGCACCTTCATCAAAGCTGCAAATGCCACCAAACCAATTCACTCAAGGGCACAGCTGTTATTCAAAGGGACACAGACAAACTAAAGCAAGGCACTGACAGGAACCTCAGGAAATTCAACCAGGATGAATGCTATGCCCTGTGTCAGGGACAGACTAACAGCCTGCAGGGCACAGCTCTGCAGAGAAGGGCCTGGGGTCCTGGGGGACAGCTGAGCAAGCCCAAGCCAGTGATGAAGGCTAACAGCACCCTGGGCTGTGTCAGTGGCAGCACGGCCCGGAGATGGGGGGAAGCAATCACTACCCTCTACTTGGCACTCAGGAGACTGTACCTGGAATACTAATCTTGGGTCTCTAATGATGGTTGGGAATGGAGGACTTGGCCCTTTGAGAAGAAGCTGAGGGAGAACAGCTTGTCTAGCCAGGAGAGACAGCTTTTGAAGGGACCTAATAGCAACCTGCCAGTAACTGCAAGGTTATCAAGAAAATGGATTCAGACTCTTCACTGAGGTACAAAGGGAATGAGAGCCAGTGTCTATGAACTGAAACAGAGGAAAATCCAACTAGATATATAAAAAAATAAACCACTAGAAAGACAACTGCACCTTGGAACTGGGGCCAGTGGCACAGGAAATTTCTGTCCTTACGTGTTTTCAGGACCTGACTGGACCTAAGCAATCTGGTCCAAAAATCAATGTTTACCCTTCCTACTTTGAGCAGGAAATTGGTCTATAGACCTCCCAAGGTCCCTTTTTGGCCAAGCAATTCTATGATTCTAACTGATAATAGCAGGTGTGTGAAAATTTGAGATTTTGGTCTAAGCACAAACACTGAAACAAGGAAACCCTTATGAGAGCACAGACCTTTTTTGCCCTCTCAAAGTTAGTAATTCTACACAAATACCAGAACCCACTTGCTTCAAATCCATCATGCAGCTGAAGCTTAGATTCAAGTTTTGATTTGTTCCTCATCAATTTTTGTTGCTAGATTTAATGACTTTCTCAGGTTTGCTCTGCAGATGTGGTTCCTAAGAATATTTAAAAGGAAAGAATACCCACACCTAAGTCCTTAGGAAGTAAGTCTCTGCTTCATTTCTGATGTATCAGAATTCAACACACTGACGTGCTCATTGTATTTGTGGTCCTTCACAAAGGACAAGAAAATTACAATAATGAAAAACAGAGCAAACATCATTGATACATATTTCACAGCACCAAAAGGCTTTCCACTCAATTAATTTAAGCAGAGGTTTAATTAGAAAGCTCCTTACCCACCTGCTGAATGGAGAGCTTGAACTCTCTCCAAGTACTCATTTATTTTTTCTTGAATATTTTCCAAGTTGGACCCTGCCATCCCAGCGTAAATCAAAGCTTGTGCAGCTTCCTGCAGGGAGAAGAATTTGAGACAAAGTTAATGTTTTCTGCCTAGAAAATTACTTCCCATAAACAGAGGGCCTACAACAGCCATGAGCTGCATGAAAACAAGCTCCTACATCTGAAAAAAAGACTCAGCGGCTGCAGGGTAATTCTGCTGGAAGGAACAAGTTCCAAGTTATAAATGAGATCACATTCAATTTCTCACACGTGGGACAACCTATAAGACTATGAAAAAACTTTTGAGGTTCTATAAGGCCAGATCTTAAGCCTGTCTGTATAGTAATGCATGGAATTAGGAGATCTTGAGTACAATTTTTCAAGCATACACTGAAATCAGTTAAGTAAATCTCACAAACCACAAACTGCCTTTTATTTTAAAGCCGCAGATTTAAGGTTAGGAAAATAAAGCTACTATTTATTTGCATTTAATCTGATAATAAACCAACATAAAAAGCTTTACAAAATCAAATGCATGTAATTTTGGTTTAGAAAGTCTTTTCTTTTAGTATTACTCTCATCAAGCTACTAAATCTGGAAAGTCTACAAATTTTAAGTTTCCAAGTTCCTCAAACTTTGTTTTTTAAAATGTTTGTATGTACACAAAACACTGGCTATTGATGAAAGTCTACTTCCAGGAGGGAGCACAGTACATTATCCGCATTAAGGCTTTTTCCACGCTGCGCAAATCTATTCAGAAAAAACAGTTTCAGTTGCATAAGCTGTCTATTCATTCACTAAATTTATGAAAAACATGTAAGGTTTGGCAGGGTTATAACAAACAGTCAGAGCTCACATAGTCTGAGAAGCATATGGAGAACTGAAATTTGTCACTCACAAAAAAAGAGGATAAAAACCTTATTTTGCCCTCATTATTAGGATGGAAAAACCTCCACACTTTTGTGACAGTGCTAGTCTTCCCAGCAGCAGTAGAAGAGAGGAGGCGGTCATGTAGCAGGCTAATATGTAGGAAGCAGAACAGTAACTAGAGAGCTGCTTCACGAAGATGGTGCTCAGAGAGGCTGCTCCGCATCGGGCAAGCACAGAGCTGTGGCCAGACAGTCTCTTGCGTGCTTTATGGCCATGATTTTTTGTAAAGCATAGCAGTTTTCTCCCATACACATCTGCTCAGTTTGCCCAAACCTAAAACTGATCCTGATACAGCCTGTATGTATTATCAGGATAAATTTTCACTGACAAGCATCACAGAACCAAGTACTGCATACTCCCTGTCAACATCCATCACCATATTACATCACGTAAAATGTCTACAGCAGCAGAAAGGTAAATAGAAGTACTGTTCCATTTATAGGTAGCAATTAACTACTGTTAAAGTCTATTATACAACTTTTTCTTTTTTTCAGGCTAGAAAAAGTGCACTACAGATAATCTTCTCAAAGGATTTTTCTGTGACATACCACAGTAGAGTGACAAAACAGGTGCTGTATCATAACAATAACTTGTCTACACACAATGCAAAGAACAAATGTGGATTTTCAAACCAGTGCTGCAAAACCTATGCATAATTGATGTTGCTTCTGTGATTTCAAGCACAAGTGTTTTGCCTGGTTTTAAGATGCAAACATAATGAAAACAGTCTTATAAATTAAGTCTCTAAAGCACTGAAGCAGCTGACCAACTGCCTGCAGAGGCAGCATGCCAACTGTTTCCAGTGACAAGATGGATGTGCAGTTCAGAGTTAGTATTTGTGATCTCTTCAATACCACTACTGTTCTTTGGCAGGAGTAGTGTGCACAGTCACACTAAGCTGACTGTCAGTTTGCAAGCTGCTAACTGCTGGTCAACAGTCAAACTTAGCAATAGTGTTCAGCAGTTTTGCTGAAGGGAACAGGTGCCCAAATACACTTCTGACATTTCTGCAGAGCACCATTAGCAAGTTAAGCTGGTTCACACACAGCCCTCCTCTGGGGATCTATCAAAGTTACACGTTAGCAGGAGCTGAGAGTGCTTGCAAGCCATAGGAACTCCATTCAGACAGGTCCATTTGTTGCCTATTGGCAAACTGTAGCATTTCCCATGCTTCATCCTTAAGGTCAAGTTCTTGCAGAATCCAGTACAGCACCCAAGCTTTCCCATATGCTTAGTAATTGCACAAGTGGGCTCTGAACTGCTTAGAGCAGTTGGTAAGAAGGCTCGTGATGGGCCACAGCTTATTTGCACTCTCCTAAGAAATGCATAAAGTATACAAAATATCATATAGTATTTTGGGTAACTACTCTTGTTTAATCTTAACATTGACAGTGATCCTTCAGGCAACATTCAGAAAATCAAACCTATCCAGGCAGGCTAAATCATACATAAAGAATTCAGCTTTAACAGTATCTGCTGAGTTTGATCTCACTCCTCCTGATCACAATAGGTTTGAACACCAACACCTTCCCATATAATCTGTTGCAAGAGTCAATACCTAATCTCGGACTGCCAAGAGTCACCTGTCTGAATACCAAAAATCTTACCTGCAGTTGCGATTCAAAACTTTCCTATTACATAGCAGTGTCCATAATCGTGCTGCTATGTGGCTGAGCTTTTGCATGCCAGAAAACATTGTCTAGATGACACTCTTTGTCATGTGTAGCTTGAACTACACCAAGACTGTCAGGGATACATTTTTGAACTTAACAAGAATGTCACCCGTATGCAGCAAGTGAAAAAGATTTTCCACACACTGTACAAAAGCATACAAGAGCTATTACTTGCACAAAAAAGATGGTTCTCTTCTGAAGAGCATTTGATAATTTCTAAGATGTACTGCGAAATGTACTGTAATAAGCAGTACTGCACATAGCTATCAGACCACGCACACACACACTGTTGCTGGTAACCACAGTGTGGTATTATTATGGGTAACTATAACTTTGGCATATATATACTTTACATATACGAACTTAGCTCACCCTACATTAACAAACAGGCTAAAAAAAAGAGATACTCCTCTTGCTATCCTTTCACACTTACGTGGATAGGCAACTGTGATAATAACACTATGCTTTTCATACATTTCAAAGACACTTAGTACTCACGAAGTAAAAGGCCAACTGTAGAGCTCTTAGCAAGTTAATGGAAAAGAATTACTTTGGTAGGATAATGGAATACGTGCAACGATTACTGCAATAAGGACAAACACAGGCTTCAAAGAAACCCCTTCTCGCACATGAGAAGCGAAGCCAGTGGCATATGGAACTTTAATGTAACTTTGCAGAACATAAATCCAACAAAACGAGACAACTTACATGGTGAAAAATACATAATGGCTGCACAGAAGCCACTAAATACCAATAGTAAGTATATAGATATTGAACAAGACGCTGAATCAACCTTATTGCACCCTCAGTTACAACAACCTGAAGTTGTATTGAAATAATAAAATTGGATCCCTATTCACAGGTGGTTAAAAACATGTCACTGGAAGCTTGAGATCTGAAGCTAGCTTACTGCCGAGCACCTTGTATTTTGCCATGTAGTTCTCTACTTATTTGATGACTGGTTATACAACAGAGTTGCTTCCAGCTGCACATTTAAGAGCTGCAATATGCCCACTTGCCGTTCTCCAAAATGCTCAGCGCTTACATTTATTTCCAACGTAAAATTGAACAGTCCTTCGGGCCTGGCGGGGACAGGGGGGAGGCCAGGAACGAAAGGAGAGAACCAGCGCTGCGGGGACGTTTCCAGCGAGGTTCCCAGCAATCTTCCCGAGCAGCAGGGCGGGGGCCGCGTCCCCAGCAGCTGGAAGCAGCGTCGTACCCGGCTCTCAGGTGCCGCGGCTGCAGCGCTACCCCCAAACCCGGCCGGTAAACAGCAGCGCACGGGCAGTACTCGTTCCTACCTGAAAATAAAACACATTTCGCAACCTGCCCTGAAAGACACTGCCTCTCCCGGAGACTGACAAACTTTTGACGCGCACGCCCGGCCTTCCGCTTTCTTCTCGGCTGGAACCGCCGCATCTTCCCCGGAGGCCAAGCAGGGCGGCCCTCTCCGGGGCACACCCGCCAAGGGAGAGGAGGGCAGCGGCGGAGCCGGCGCTAACCCAGCGCACCGCGCCCCACCGGCAGGGCCGGGCCGGGCCGGGCCGGGCCCCGGTGGGCCACCCCTCCCTCCCCCAGCCCTCTGAGGACTGAGGGGAGGAGCGCAAACCGACCGCCAGCTCAAGGGCCTCAGAGCGGCGAAGGGGAGACCGGCGCCCTGAGGGGACCGGCCGCCCTGAGGTGAACCGGCCGCCCCCGTACCTTGTAGTAGAAGACCGCTTCCTGGTAGCGCCCGCTCTGGTCCCGCTGCACCGCCAGCTGCGCGAACTTCACGGCGTCCAGCTCTAGCGTGGTGGCATCCATGGCCGGTCCCCTCCCGGTGCCGGCGTCAACAGCACCTCTCAGAGCCCACCCCAGCTCCGCGCCCGCCCGGCAGCTTCCCCGCCTTCCTGACCCCGCCGCTGGCTCCACCCCCATCCTAACCACCGTTTCCCCTGGCCCCGCCCGCCCGCCCGCCCGCCGCCCGGGCCGCAGTGCGCATGCGCCCGGCGGGTCGGCTTCTGGGGCTGTTTCAGGCCGGGCGAGCGTGAGGGTTGCGCTGCGCGTGCTCAGGCGCGCGGCGGAGGGGGCGGGGTTCTCGGGTTTGGTGGAGGCGCGTGCGTGTGTGCCGCGCGGCGGGTGAGGGTGAGGCGGTGAGGAAGTGGCGGCAGCGAAGACGGGGGGGCAGCAGTGAGGGAAGCGAGCCAGCGAGGAGAGGCCGGCAGCGAAGGGAGAGGAGGGGGCGGACACACAGTGGGGAGGGGGGTGACAGCGATCGCACCTGCCCGTCTGTGGCGGTTGAGGCGGGAGCGCGCTGAGGGCCGTGAGGCACCCCCCAGCCCGCCTTTCCAAGCTCCTGGAGAGGTGAGCTGGGCGGTGGGGTGGACAGGAGAAAGCCCATGGTTGTTACTGCTGTATTTTAAAACTGTGTTGTTTTGTGGGGGCTTTGTTTTGTTTTTTTCTTTCCTCACATTTTAATAGAGGTGCTTGAAAGACTTAATAGCTCCTTCGAAGCCCTAAGCTGTAGAGGTGGGTGTTTGAGGCTTTGTTCACAGTTAATGTTTTGCTCTTGAGGATAGTCTTTCTAGCCTTAAAAGAGAATATTTGCAGTCATAAAAGTACAAAGTAGGGAGCAAGTACGAAAAGGTGTATTGTGCTGCCCTCTTTTTTAGAGGAAAAAACTATGGTTCTGGTGTGCTTCAATTCGGAGGTTTTGTAACCTAGATCTCTTATCTAGGATGTTTTTAGTTTTTTTTTTTTTTTTTCCTTAGGATTGGTTTAGGGGAGAGCTTCTATCACTGGGAGGCGGCTGCCAGTGCTTTATTTCTTGTTTGCACTATAGCACCTGCTTTCCCCTCTCCCCAGCTTGTGTTGTAGGATCAGTTCCTGAGGCTGAGCTGCTCTGAGAGCCCTGGGCTGGGAAGCCTCCTTAGCGGTATCCCTTTGGGAAGCAGCTTCTTCAGGGCAGTGCCCTTCAAGGGTTGTGTCTGTGAGTTCCTTAATTGCACTTCAGTGTGAAAACCAGTTCACCTTAAGTTCATGCTTTCACAGTTTCTACTTAATATAGGGTGGGGTCTCTCCACAAGGAGCCGTGCGGCGAAGACATGGGGCAGTGGGAATAAGTTGCATTGGGAGGGGTTTCATCGTGATATAAGAAAGAAATTTATTTTTTTTTATAGTAAGAACAGCCATTCATTGGAACCACCTCCCCAGGGGCATGGTAGAGCCCCCATTACCAGAGGTTTTCAAGATGGTATTGGACAAGGTGCTAAATAGTCTCATCTATGCGCTCTTTCCCATGGAAGGTTGGACCAGGTGACCTTTCGAGGTCCCTTCTAAGCTGGGCAATTCTGTTATTCTATGGGCTTTTGTTTCTGCCTGAAAACGCAGCTTATTGCAAAGAAATGTTTTCATGAGATGTAAAAATACCGCCTGGTGACTTGATTCTGAAGCTCTCCCTTATGAGTGTATGACTTTTTAATCTCTTTTCTGATGATAGATTTATTAAGAGGTATACAACTATATGCAGGAATACTAGGCAGGGAAATACTAGAATCTATGATGTTTCCAATTTTCTTATGTACAGAGTTAGTGTTCCCATTCTGTTGTCTTTTCTTCATTGCCCCTTTTGTGCTTTACAGACTGCATTGATATAAAATGCAGTAATACTCTGTAAAAGATGACTTGGTTTTTGTGATCTGCTATGTAGGGGGCAGTTCTTGTAATCTTCGTAGCTTTGCTTTTGGTTATGCTCCTGATAAGATTTGGGGATTTTTTATTTCCTTGCAAAGTATGTTTCATGCTACTTATCTGAGCATAGGAAAGATACAGATTACACTGAAGGATTTTTCTAAATAAAGACATATCGGTTCAGTATTTAGTTAATGATACCATGAAAACAAACAAGGAATTTCAGTCAAGGTCAGTTTCAATTCGATGTTCAGATGCAGTGGCATAACTTGTATAGCCTAAAATTAATTTGTGTATCATGGCTTCAGACTAAACCATTTACAGATCAAATGCAACTCTGAGGTATACAGTGACATGCATGATGAAAAGGAGGCTGAACTGGGCAGAGCAACAGAAAATGTTACTCCTTATTTAAATCTGCATGTCAATGTTATCCTGTAACATAAATTGAGATCTCTTCTAGCTAATCAGGATTCAGAAATGTCAGTTGGGAGAATTAATTTTTCACTAATTAACAGTCAGTGGTGGTTGGCCTTGCAGATAATAAATCGCTTGTGTGTTTCCGTTTCTTACTAACCTGCTGTAAAATTCTACATGAAGCTTTTAAATCTACAGAAAGTAGAATAAGTTAGTGAGGTCTTGACTGTGGCAAAGACTTCATATGTAAAAGTTTTTGCCTTTTGCTTGTAGTTGCATTTTAGTTTTGGAGCCAGATATTAAAATTGGCTCCTTTTATTTGTAGCTGAAGAAGTATCTTTCCGTCAATGTTGATGTATCCCAGACATTTAAATGATTTTATCTATGTTTAACTGTTGTTTTTGTGTAGATACTGTGCAGAAAATAACCACTTCCAGTTACTAAGGTGGTTAAATGTCACATGATATTACTTGGGCAGAAGCCAGTAATAGGAAGTAGACAAACATTGTTAGGGCTAATGATGATGATCAGAAGCTTCATTGCTTCAGTCACTCCAAACTTGGCTGGAAAAAGTGTGAAGTGCATGCATCTATGGTAAGAACTCAGCCATAAGTAAGAGCAGCCTCTGGAGAAGCAAATTCTAGTAATTGGCAGTGATACTGATTGCTGTCCTCCATTTCTCACTGCAAGTGTTGGATTCCACCTCCCTGACAAGGGCTTCCTCTGCAGGTACTGGGGAACTGTATTCTTCTTTGAGCTTCTGTGCATTTAAACTTGATTATATTAAACTCTTTTTACTACAAAATGAAATTTTCCTTGATTGAAGGCTTTTGAATATGAACCCAGAGCCCTGATTTCTACTGATGGTACTTTTATGAAATTAAGAAGGCAGGTAAAGCGGAGCTGAAAATAAAGGCCTTAAATGTGTATATGGTATTTTAATTATTAATATGCTAGAAAGCACTTCTATTTATAGGGCTTTGAATATATGAAGCTACTTGAAAAAAGGAGTCAGTTATATTACACCACTAGATGTCCATCTAATGTTGGATTGAAGCTAAAAGTTTTTATGTGGTTAAAAGAACAGAAATGGACAAATGAATTTTTAGTTTGGCTCTGGTTTAGTTACAACTGTGGCTGGAGTTGCTTTGGTTAATTTTGGGTTTTGAATTCGTCTTTACTCAGTCACAGTAATCTAGATTTGGTTTTTGCGGTCGAATATCCAGTATCCAGACTGGCCAGAAGTTTTGGGTCCTCCTGTCATGTGTCTGTGTCCCCGTCCCCCCCCCCCCCCAAATGCTGGAGAAATAGCAGTATGAAATACAAAATCATGTTACTGTAATTCTGTTGATAATATGGTTTTTTTTAATAGCACTGTTTCAGCAGAGATTATTGCAGTCTGCCAAAATTTTGTAAATTAGTTTCCTACAAGAATTACTATGATTCTCTAAAAATAAAGAGTTCCTTCTTACACAGTTAAAACACTGGCTCTCAACTTTATAGGCTGTAATTTGTGGCATCTGTTTAGAAGAAAATGGTCACTGTGATCCTAACTGTGGAAAGAGGGAAGTGAGAAATGGATGTTGATAGCAATGTTATTCTTCACCTTTGTAGTTAGTAAGCACACTTCTTTTGGGAATTGCATCTGCATGTTCATTCTTCTGACTGTTGACTGGGAAAAGAAGCTTAATAATGAAATAAAATTTAAAATGAAATAAGTTTGAGTGGAAGGCACCAATGACACTGAACTATTGCATTAACTAAGAGATCTCCACATGATATTTATGTGTATATGTAATTATTAAAATGCATCACAGTGATGTACTCTTGTATAAAAAGTAAGAAGAATTTCTGCAGTGAGTTATGGTAGGGTGACATTTCCCAATTTACTCAAAATATTCATAGGTTGATGATCGTTCTTTGAATTTAGCCATCAGAGGATTGTAGAAAATATGAAATCCTGAAACTATTGCAGTCCTCCCCCCTCTACTTAGATTTCAAAGATACATGCTGTGCTTTTTGAAGGAGTCTGCAAAACTTGGGTTTGGTTTGTATGAAAATTGGTAACAAATTTACCAAGTAGAGCCAGAATCTTTGTTCTGCTTTCCAAAGGAAGCTAATACAAAAATGTTACGGATTGCAGTAGGGAGAGGAATGCAGGTTTTGCTCAAGTCCCACACGTGAGCTCTGATGTGTTAAGATTTCATGAGTGTGTAGAATTCGGGTGAAACATTGAGTGTGTTGAATGGCTTTGCCAGGGACAAGATTTCTCTTTTTAGGAACTGGTAGGAGAGCGTAATGTAACTGTGTTTTATAATCAAGGGTCTAGCTGGAATCGTTAGTGCAAAAATAAATTGTTAAATGCTATTTTCTCTCAACTGTGACAAGTGTGCTAACAATAGATTTAGTACAATATAAAGATAAAATGTAATTCCTATGTTGTCTTTCACTTATTTATGTTGACCTGAAGGATTACTCTGTTGTGCACTGAGAGGTATGTAGCGTGCTGGTCAGTATAGTCTTTGTAATTTAGTTCAGTTTCTTGCCATGGGTTATCTCCTCTGTCTTTTCTTCTTTTATCACACTCACTGTCTACTTCTCATTGCTAATTTTCTCTATTCAGTAAATGAATTGCAACAGATAATGTATGTGCAACAGTGTCTTATTACAAGCTAGGTTGTCACTTAACAGCAATTCTTTTCTATGTGTGTGCTGCATTATACACCCAGGATGTGCTCTGGAGTACATTAGCACCTGAGCACTGATAGTTTCTAGCTGTTAACATCCCATGTTACTCCTCAAAATTGCTGAAAGTAATCAGAACAATGAACATAGCCCTAGTTAATTTTCTCAATTTCAAGAGCAGAAAGGTTCTAAAATAGATGCTCAAGCACATCTGTTGATAAAGATTTCTGTAAAGAAAACAGTATTCTTTACAGGAGAGCAAATTTTTACCAGAAGCAGCTCCTAAAGGGTTTATATTAGCTGATTGTTTTGTTGTTGTTTTTGAAGAAAAAGAATAAATAATTCAGACTATGCATTGGGGAGTGAGGGGGGGCTTTTTTTAAGGTGCTATTTATTTTCTCACTTCTGATGAAGGGATTTTGATTAGAATGAATAATGTTATTTGCAAGAGACTGGAATTTAATCAAGCAAGTCCTTTACTGAAGCAGCTTGTTACACTGTAAGATTTGTGTTCCCAAGGAATTATAAATTTAAAGCTTTATACACATTCCTCATTGTGAAGGGTTGGCTTCAGCTAGCAGCCGAGCTTGCACACTTCCACCCCCCCAGCAGGACAGGGCTGGGGGAGAGGAACAGAGAAAACAGGAAGAACAGGAGTGAGAAAACTTATGGGTCAAAATAAAGACAAGGAAATCATTCACCAGTTACTGTTGTTGGCAAAACAGACTCCACTTGTGGAATTTCAATTAATTTATTGCCCATTAATGTAAACATTTAACGACTGATTTGGGCATTAGAAAACATTTGGACACTTTGGGAAAACACTTTTCTTCTCCCTTTTTGCAGGCTTAACTTCACTGCAGGCATCTCTGCTCCATCCTTGTTATTGACACAGGTTACACTTAGTCTATTTAGTCATGCTATGAGTGATGCAGGAGTTAGGGGACAGTATGTAGCAATTTTTGCTTTACTGCTCCTTTTTTTCCCCCCCTCTTTTCATCTGCTGCTCCCTTTTCCTTACTTGTTTCCTGTGTTCTGGTGTAGATCCTCCACTGGCTGTAGTCTCTTCAGGGGTGTACCTGCTCCAGCGTGGGTTGCCATTCCTTTGCGCTTGTACCTGCTCCAACATGCAGCGCCTCCTGCTCTGACCTTATTGGTCCTTTGATACCCTCCACTGGTCCTCTCAGTCTCAGCTTTTTTCTGCCTTTTCTTAAATATGTTTTGTGTGACAAACTTTGGCTCAGCTTTGGCCTGCACTGGGTCCATTGCTAAGACAACTGTGTCTGACACAGGGCAGCCTCATACTTCTCACGGAGGCCACTCCGGCAGCCCCACCACCACTACTAAAGTTGGGCTGGATTAGTTTTGCTATTTGATTTTACACATTTAAGGCACGACTGAAGGCGAGATACGTGTTGGGGGATACTGAGGCTCGTGGGGAGTTCAGGTTGCCGTTCCAGGATTACCCTGTGCTATTTGCGGTGAGTGTACCCTGAAGTGAAGGTTGTGGGTTGAACTAAATCCACAGCTGCAGAAGGAAGCAGTCCCTGCTGCCTAAGCTGATGGTGCTGAATCCCACAGGGGGGACCCTTTTTAAAAACCCAGTTGCAATGTGTTGGTGAGCAAGGAGATGTAAGTTAGAACCACTGATACCAGTTTCACATTGCAGTCAAGCTTTGGTCAGTCTCTGGGATTTGATAGCATGTTTAATCCTTCTAATAGATTGCAAAAATAACAAAATGGGTTAAATTTCAACTTTCACTTAAGCATGGAAATGCCCAACAATGTGGAAACTTTGAAGAATATTCACAACATCTGGATTTAATTAAAAACGTTAGCTCAGTGGACTATGGGGAGACTGATTTTCTTGGGAAATCCTTGGGATCGCAGTAATGGTCTCTGTGGATCCCAAGTAAGCTGATTTGGTGGAAGACTGGATAGTTTATCCTCCTGCTGATACTGATGATAAAGTTGATCCATAAACTTTGTCCTGTAAACTTCCTTACTCTTTTGTTTAATATGCTTACTGTAATTAAGGAACAAATTTTTGCTTTAATTAAAAGGATGCTTCTTCAATAAAGTAAATTCTTACAGAATTTCATCGAATATCCATACTCTTTATTACTGTCTTTCAGGGCCAGTGAGACATTGGATGGTCAAAGATCTTCATGAATGAACTTCATTACTGTACTAATGACATTGGACTTAGTTTTGGAGATGACATTTTGGTGAAAATGTTTTCATGTCCTTATGCTATGAAGTCTAGGTGCAAAGAAGAAATGTATATGAGGGAGTGAGGAAAAACTGGTCAGAATACATGTAATAGGAGGATGTCTAGGAATTGCTCCAAGACTGTTTTGATCCATCTTGGTAATTGTCACTCTACTGAGAAAGTTTGTCCTCATGAATTGACACGGAGAACTAATTTGATAGTACTTGGAGTAAATACCAACCCTGCATCTTCTGGGGAAAGACTTTCCCCAGTCTTTCCCCCCAATGCATAAATACACTTGTGCTGAGCCAGCAAGTGACATGATTTGTTTGAGTTTGTGTTTTTGCAGCAGGTTGGACACACTGTTGTAAGCAGGTAAGTAGACAGGCAGGAGGCAGATCTCAGAACCTGTGCTAAAATAATGCCATTTGCACTGCATAGGAATGCAGCAGGAAAAATGACACAAGTCCTGGGGGCACAAATGTGTATGTATTGGTGGACTTCATTCAGTTGTTGCATGTACTAAACTTTTACTTTATCCTTGAAAATTTAAGTAGGAGTGCGTTGTTCATGCGAGTAGGTATTTATACAGCTGGAACAAAAGAAGTTAGATGTACACTGCATTTGTATCACTTAACCAAAACTCTCCAGCTGTTAATAAAACAAGCATGCCAAAAATCCCAGTTTCTCAAATGAAAAGTCAGCTATTATTTTTTCCTTCTATAAGTAACCGGGGTCTCCCTTTAGTCCCGTGGGACCATTGTGCAGTATTGAACTGTGTGCTAAAATAACACTTGAGTAGAATCTAGTATGTAGTGGGTTTTGTCATCCTTGTCGTTACAGGATGTCTGCTGTGAATTACCAAAATAAAATGGGTGAGTACAATCAGAAGGAATTAAGGACAGAAGAACATTACCTGGAAATATCACTTCCAATCTGGCGATCATATCCTGTAGCCTTTCCACCTGGTGGTGGCTTTCCATGTGACTGGCTCATTTTTATTGCATTTTTACTTATGCATTCAATATTATAAACTTTAAAGCCAATAGGATATTAATTTGGTTTTCAGTGAAATAATGTTTACTTCAAGACTGAGCGAACAGAAGGATGATATGAAAAAGTTCCTCAGAACTAAGACAGTTCCTCACTTTGTTTATTTTTTAAGTACTGCAGGCAAAGAAGCTGGCACTGAATGTGCTCTGGAAACCAGAACTGGGACCTCCAGCAGTATTGGTAGATGAACACTTTTTTGCCTGTTTTGCTGCTTAGAAACAGACAAAGGAGCAGTTTAGAGCTGGAACTGGAGCAGTCTGGAAGTTATAACCATTTAGTACAAAATCCCCAGTGTTCTTTGCAGGAAATTGTCTTTCTGCTCTGTTTTACAAGTGACTTGTGTACGTGCCTTTTTAAAGTGGACCATACTATTAGAGCTTAACTTTGGGCTCTCTACAGTGGTCTTATACCTGAGTTCTGAGAGGAATTCTTGTGTTCTGTATGATGATAAATTTGTCAGATCCTTGGTTAGCAAAAATTTTTCAAATTGTTTTTCCCCCTCCCCAGAAGTCAGTGTGAGAGATGCACTGCTAAAAGAGCTCTTGTCCTTGTGCCATTTGGTAAAAAAACAGTGTTCTTTAACAGGCATAATCTCTTTGTTTTTCAGAGGCAATAAACAAAATGCTACAACAGGGCTGGATGGCTTGCTTATCTTTTTATGGCAGCTTTAGCATTTGGATAACTAGACATAAAAATGTGAATGGCAACCACTGATATGACTAAATGTCCCTCTAAATGCCTACTCAGTTGCCTTTTTTCTACTAGACTGAACAGTAATTTTGCACTTAGAACTCTTTCCGTACCATTCATTTAGCCCTTTTACCCCACTCTGTGGTTGGATGAATCTGCTGAGCTATTGCTGGTCTCTGGAATCACTGCTGCTTTACTACACTGGGGACATGGGGATTTGATCACATGGGAGAAAAAAAGAGCAGGACAAAGAACAGGTCTTTTGAAAGGTCTGAGTTGTCCAGTCAAGTTCTCCTGTAATCAGAGGCAACTATGCAAACGTTACTGCTTCTTTCTCTCTCATATGACACCCTGTGATAAACTTTGGCTCTTCGATAGATCAAAATCCTCAAAAATATACTATGTCACAAGAATAGAAGTAAAAAAAAACCAAGCAAAATCAATGTTTAGGTGAGGATGATATGGGTTATGAAACACTAAAGGGAAATCCAAAGAGCAGTAAGGGTGTGCAGTTGCGAATGTTTTATTAAATTGATCTCATCTCATCTTTATGTACCAATCAAGTGGGAAGTATTCCAGTTTATATAAGAGAGCTCAGTAAACCCTCCATTCTTGGGAACATTACAAAGGTCATTTTGCCAGATGTTCTAATTTCCTTTCTTTTGTATGAAAACTAGTGATTGCCAGAGGAGGAAAACGTATTTCCGTAAAAGATGGGGGTGTCTTTGAGGATGTCCTCTGGTTGAAATCCCTATTATTGTTGCTGAATACCAAAAAATGCTACAGCAAGGTTTGACTTCAGTATTTACCTAGGTCAAAAGTCAAGACTTTAGAGATCATGCAGAATGTATAGCCTTTAAATTTTAGAATACTTTTTTCACTGTTAAAGCTGTAGAGGTTTTACTTTTTACATGTCTTGTTTTGAAATACTCAGACTTTTCAATATCTGTAGTAAGACACAAAATTAATCAAATGGAAATATAGTTTAATAGCTCAATATATGTTCTTCTAGACAGTGCACATGCATTTGGATCAAGACCGTAAAGAAATGATGAAGATTTGATTCAGTGGAGTGAAAATGTAATGATGCAGGGATAACATGGTGGTGTGTAGGTAAGGGCAGTTGAGTTTTCACCATAAGCCTGAGTTTGTTCCCTTCACAAGTAATCACACAAAAATTGCATTTGACTCAAAACCTACCCACAACAACAACGAAGTGAACCTGCTTGTTGCTTCTGACATCCACCTCCAACTTTGCTTCAATCTCTGACATACCTTAATGTTTCCACCAATGTATGCGAAAATAAACCAGGCTCCAAAGAGACCTAGTTAAAAGTGTTGCTATTCATCATAGAAATATCAATTATATAGTAGTTTTCTTTTGACCCAGGAAAAGATATTGTGCTTTGAGTTTGCATTGAATAAAGATTGATCTTGCATTTAATTATGAAAGAGTATACAGATGCAGTAATTTGTTAGAGTGGAATGGGTTTAGTCCTACAACTCAGTTTTGACTGAGCATTTTAACAGGTTACTTTGTAAGAACATACTAACTTTATTAATACAGAGTATTAATTCATCTCTTGCTGTCTTCTGCCACGTAGGTATAAAGCTCCCTGTAATGATATTCACGTGATGGCTTCGGTTCTCTGAAACTAAATGACTCTCTTTTTCCTCCTGCTTGAAACAGGTAATCACCTAAGGCATCAGACTGTTGACATGGTAGCTCATCTGTATTAGAAAGGGTGGGAATCAGTTTTTCCAGCAGCTAATGCTGCTGCTCTGGCCCTGCTCCTTAACTTCACTAAGCCCTGCTTAGGTTCTTAAAATTTCATTCTCCCCCTCCATTCTTTCATTTTATTTAAAACTAGTCTTCTTGACATGTGGTGTAAGCCTGTGCACAAGCAGACCTAAGTCCCTTGTAGCAGGCAGTAATTTGTATTAGCTTTATTGAGGAGGATAAATAAGTTTGGTGTTATCAACTAATGGGATTAGGTCATCTCATCAATGCCAGCTACTCAGTTCTGTACATGTAGATATTTGTGTTCCCCAGTTTTGTTGCTGTTCTTTGACGATGTGCATTAGCTGCTGGAACTACCATGGAGCCATGAGATGTCGCTGCAGCATTGAAAACTGAGCCAGTGATATTTGTAAGAAGTTAAAAAAAAAAAAAGGTCAGTTTTAAAATGTGTTTTTATGAAGAACTTTCACCTTCCCTTGCTGATGTATCGAATACGATTTTCCTAGGGAGTGAGAATTTCTTATCTGAATAGGATTAAGGCATCACCTGTGTACTGTCATCCCATGAATGTGCCACAGGACCATGGTGGTCCAGGAACTTTTTCAGGTATTCTGCAAATAGATATAGTTTGATCCATGGAGAAGGGCAGATGATCAGTAGTGTCAGTCCCATATGCTGACCAGTGAGTCCCCTACACCCCAGGTACAGGAGAGATTAGCAAAGCATTACAGTATTTGATACCTGAAATCAGTTGTTCAATAAAATGCACAATAAAATAGAAGATGTGCTGCAATGATAGTTCAACCTGCTGCAGCCAGTGATAGGTCTGACGTGCCTTTGGAATGGAAAGGATAGCAGATGAGCCTTTATTTGTCTTTTAGGACAATGGAGTGTAAATGATGATGCATCAAGCTGATGAAACTAAACATCACCCTTTTCAGGAGACATTTGCCTTACAGCCAACTTTTTTTTTTTTTTTTTTTTGTATTTGATGTCAGATTTATTTTAGAAAGCTGTCTGTAGTGTTGCCAGTTCAAGTCTGTATCAGTGCCTGTTTTGATTTGTGGGAAACTGGCATTTAGTGAATGGGTTATAGGTCTGCCTCTCCACCTCTGATGGACTGGTATCTTGTAATTTACAGAAAATAAGATAGTTTTTCCATTATCCATTAATTTATCCTTGCTTTTATTTATTCCATAAATAGGGTTTATGAAATGAGATGAAATTATAGTAGAGGCTATACCACCTGGAGTTTACTAGGCGAGTTTAACGATGCAACTCTGACTACTAAACTGATGCTCTTGCTGATATTTTTAAATTCATGTTAAGATTGAGCCATCTAAAATAAAGCACCCATGGAAGACTGTCAGGCCCTATCTTCACATGCATTTGCATTGTAAGTGGCACATGTATGTGGGCAAAAGCTGCCCTCTGAGGCAGATGGAGAAGTTAGTAAATGACTAAATTTTTACTTTGTTTGGTCTGTTCACATCTGTGCTTATTGTCTGGTAAACCAAGACACTTTCTATCACTTCCGGACACTGGGTTGATGTGTTTTCATCCTGTCCATTGATTAAAAAAAATACAAAATAATTATGCATTTAAAGGTATACTCTAGGGTTAAAGATTCTGATACAGATCCTGAACAGTGTTGGGCAACTGCTGTGTCCCTGAAGTCAACTTTTAAACTTCTTAGCAGAATCTTGAGCAGATTCACCTCATTTGCTGTGACCTCTCGTTCGTTGCAAAAACACTTCAGAAAGAGAGCACAAAAATTGCTTAAATGTACTTCCTTGGGCATATGTACTACAAGTGTTTGTGTGTCTACCTTGAAAGCTGTTTTCATCTGAGTTCTGCACAGTTTCTTGAAAAAATGCAATAGTGTCAATCAAGTATGAAAGTACTGGACTTGCATAAGTGCACCTGTGTGAATTTTCAGCCATGAGAAGCGTGTTTCAATCAGAGATAGTATATATTTGCTGTCATTTTTTTTCATGATCAGCCCTCAGGATTGTAAATTTAGTGGTAGTGTTGCCCGTGGCATGTAAATTTTCAAATTTAATTTGGCAGTGATGATAGCACTAGTTTAAATGGATTGAGTATGTTGAGAATAAAAGAAGAGTTATAAAGAAGGACAATTTGAAATTTGGGGCCTTGAATTGATTTCATAATAGGATTCTTTACTCAAGAAAATCTGTTACAAGCACTGAACACCATAGTTTGACTTACTGCTTTTTCTGGCTCATCATAATAAATTTCCTTCTTTTGCATCTCTGTAGTCCAAAAGGAGAAGACTTTATATCACTTGTCACCTCACAGAGACTATCATGCTTCTGCCAGCAAACTGGAATTAAGGCATCTTTTAAAATTAAAACCATTACATCTTCTCTAAAAAAAACCAAACCGTGCAATTGCCCTGTTACTTGCTGTGCTGTAATCCACATTGTGTAGAGCTCCTTGCAATGGGAGCAGGAATAGATTCACCAGAAACATTAACTACAGGATCTCTGTTCCAGCATTAGCCTTGCTTACAGTGGTATTACTAGCTCATCCGCGTTACGGCTGCATTTTATCCCGGTTTTTTTACACCTTTTTCAGTTACTCTGTTCAGAAGGGATGGACTCTCTTACTAAATCTCTCTTTCACTGGAAATGAACCAAAAGATCCCTCTAGTACCTTGAAGTAGTTTGGCCAGTAGAGTCACAATAGTTGGTCATTGCCAGTGCCTGGCAGCCTAAAGTGCAATTGCTTTTCTTTTTCCTTCAAGGAAAGAGATTACTGGAGAGGTTGGAATGAAAGCCCCATCTGTACGCCAGATCCTTATCTACTGTAAGCTGTGGTATTGAAGTCAATGGTGCTTTGCTGAATAATATCCCAAGGGATATGTTGGATAGGAAATAAATTGGAAAAAAAGTGAAATTGCTGCCTGCCTTTCCTGAGACAGCTGATTGCTATAAAACAGAACAAAAAGTGTGTGGGTTTTGAGATTGTATGATACATAGAAGATGTTTCCTGGAAAAAAAAAAAAAAAAGCAGCTGTAGGTTAAAACAAATTGAAAGTAAAATGAAAAACTGAAAAGAAAAAGTCAGGGTGCGGGGAGGGGAACAGGAAGGCCAAGGCACAGCTGGAGCTGAACCTGGCTAGGGATGTGAAAAAGAACAAGGAGGGTTTCTTCAGGTACATAGGGCAACAAAGGAAGGGAAAGAATCTGTACCCTCTGTGATGAGAGAAATGGGAGACCTGGCTAGAGTTGACATGGCTGAGGTACTCAACCTTTTTGCCTTGGTCTTCATCAGTAAGTATTCTAGCTATGCTGCCCAATTCACCGAATCCAAAGGCAGGGACTCGGAGAACAAAGTACTGCCCTCCTTAGGAGAAGATCAGGTTTGAGACCAGCTACAGAACCTGAATGTGCACGAGTCTGTGAGATGTGATGAGATGCATCTGAGGGTCCTGAGGGAACTGGCAGATGAAGTTGCTAAGCTGCTATCCACCATATTTGAGATGTCATGGCAGTCTGGTGAAGTTCCCCCTGGCTGGAAAAGGGGAAACATAACCCCCATTTAAAAAAGGCGAAAGAACAAGGACCTGGGAAACTACAGGTCAGTCAGTCTCATCTCTGTGCCTGGCAAGATCATGAAACAGATCCTCCTGGAAACTATGCTAAGGCACATGGAAAATAAGGAGGTGGTCTGTGACAGCCAATGTGGCTTCACTAAACGCAAATTGTGCTTGACAAATTTGGTGGCCTTCTACAATGGAGTTACAGCATTGGTGGATAAGGGAAGAGCACCTGGACTTGTGCAAAGCATTTTATACTGTCCCACACGACATCCTTCTTTCTAAAATGGAGAGATATGGATTTGACGAGTGGATCACTTGGTGCATAGGAGTTGGCTGGGTGGTTGCACTCAAAGAGTTGCTGTCAATAGCTCAATGTTGGGGTGGAGATCGCTGATGAGTGGTGTCCCTCAGGGGTCCGTATTGGGACTAGTATTATTTAACATCTTTTTCAGGGACATGAACAATGGGATTGAGTGCACCCTCAGCAAGTTTGTGAGTGACACCAAGCTGAGTGGTGTACTTGATACCAAAGTGGGAAGGGATGCCATCCAGAGGGACTTTGACAAGGTAGAGAGGTGGGCCTGCGTGAACCTCATGAAGTTGAACAAGACCAAAAATCTTCTAGGATTTTTATTCATGCAAGTAATACCTATTGAATTAAATTGTGGTGGACATACATAAAGTTATGGACATCTTGACCACTGCTGTTCTGCTAGTCAGTCTGTTTTTAAGTTTTTCCAGGTAATTTTTTTTTAAAAATGAGTGAATTTCTAATTTCCTCATAAAGTATGCAGAACACTGAAATTCTGGAATACAACGCGTTTGTTGACTGTAAAGATTGGGATTTTTCTTATTAGCTGTTGACAGCAGTACAATTTCGAGAAACTTTCTGTGAGCTTCAGCAGAACATAAGTGAGTTCTTGATTTTTGTTATACTGCTTGATCTTTTTCTTGTTGTTGGTTGTGTGGTTTTTCTCTAAGTGTTCTGGCATGTGGCTATTACGTATACTGTGTCTTGAGACTAGATTAATTAATAGGGACTGGGAAGGCAGGACATCTTTTCTTAAATGCTGCATTTGGTAAGTACATTATAAAAAGGTGGCAGGGAACAACATAACCTCTATGGAAAAAATTCTGAAGTGTTGTACTCTTCCATCCCCCATCCATTAATTAAAGAATCCAAAGGAGAGGTTGTATCCAGATGTAGCTGTACTATATAGAGCTGGTAAGCACAGGCTTGGTGTATTGTATATGTAAGTGAGAAGTTATCTAGAAAGACTGTTATTTTTAATACCGTACAAGGTTAAGTATTTTTAATTAAATTAACATCCTTTTCTTTTTAAGATTTAGGCTTGTGCACTCTCCCTTTCAGAAGTTTTGTCTTCAGTCATTACCTCTGATGTGGGCAAGTGAGCTTTCAGCATTTTCCTTCCATTTGAAGTCTGAGACATCTCAAACGTTTCTGCAGCATGTACAAGTGTTTTTCTTACGTAGAACAAGTCTAGCTATGTTTGGGTACGAAGTTGCTGCTGTCTCCCAGCATGACCAGGTGGTACTGGGACCCACTTCCATGCTCAACTTTCAGAGGATCCCAAGAGCTCTGCTTTCAGTGTTTGGAAGTAATTACCATGCTTTAAAAGGGGACTGAACTGCTGATAAATTATTTGTATGTCACTATGTTGGGCAATACAGTGTGTAAGATTCCACTTTTTTTAAGCATTCTTGACACCAGATGAAGTAAAAAGCATTTATTTAGAAGCCCTTTAGCAACTGAACTGAACCTACAAACTTCTGAAGCAAAATTAGAATGTAGAAACATAATTGCTCATGTAAGAATTCCAATCAGTAAATAACTAAAGGCATATGATATTTTTGAATTGAGGTATTGGCCTGGAAATCTTCATAGCGCTCAGGGAAAAAACAGTGATGCTATATTTGTTGTTTTCTTTTGTGTGGTCCTAAGGAAACAGAAGATTCTTTTTGTAGATGATGCTGTAGAGGCCAAATTCCGTGACTGGCTTCCTGTGCATATTCAGTATGAACCAGTGTTTAATTGTATCTTACCTCAAATATTTTTCCTACATCAGTTTTTCAGTGTGCATGATGAAGCGGCTTTGTGGATTTAAAAAAAAAATATAGTCAAGGAGGTTATGTGCACAATTCTTGCTGGATTTTTTGGGACAAAAGGGCTTTGAAGGAAGAGAACTCAACACCTTCAGTACTTCTCTAGAGACTCAAATGATATTCATGCATCTGCTAAGGGAGTCCTGTGTAATGCCAACTAATCATATATCACAAACTTTTCACAGGTAGTCTGTAATTGTCTGTTCTAGGAGTTTGGGATTTTGTGTTTGGTTTTTTTTTTTGTTGGGGTTTGTGGGTTTTTTTCTCTGCATACCTGATTTTTTTTTTTTTTTTTTTTTTGTGCTGGGGTCTAGCATTTGGTTTTTTATAACTGGGATGAGTAAGAGCTGTGCTTGAGTGCTAGGTGCTCTGGAATGCCACATCTGAAGCTGAGTACACTGTATTAGGAGATATTTTTGTCCTTAACAGCTAGGCTCCTTGAATTCCCTCTGTAAAATGAAACAAAAAGCACCCTCATTTTGCAAGTATGATATAGCTCATTTTAGTGTTCAAACATTTGTTATTATAGTATTTGCAAAAAATCAGTGGACACTGCTTTTTCAGAAAATGCAGTACTTTGAGGGATGCCTAATTATTTTGAAATTAATTTCCCTTCAAGGAGAAATTGGAATTTTTGGCTCTTATTTTGGTTCATTGTGAAGCCACGTTTTAAAGTTCCTTAGCTCCTTTGCAAACGTTTTTTTCCTACTAGGAGCTCTAATATAGTGACACTGTTTCTGAGGAGTATCAATGAATGTTTGCATATGCATTAACTTACATTATATCTAGTGCATGGTGAGTATCACAAAAGGCATTTTCTAAGTTACCTGCAAAAGTACTCTAGAGACCCGAGAAAGCATCAGCTTTCTACACTTTTAGCTTTTACTTTGGTTTGTTATCACCATGTGGTAATATATAAAACATGCTGTTTAATTTTCATTGCTTCTGCAACAGCTGTACTTGTAAAGATGATGGCCATAAAGCTACTCGTCTCTGATTTGCCTGCATACAATCATTTACATAATTCTTCCACACGTTCAAATCCAAATACAGTATCATTCAGTCAAACAAATCCCCTTCGTTTCAGTGAATAAGCCAAGCGCCTTTGGATAAACAAAATTTATTCCAAATAATTCAAAATAAATCATGCACCTAAAAATAATATTGGGGTGCTTCAGAAATGTGTATGTAATATCCTTGGGCTAAAATCTCTGCTTTGTTGATATTACAAAGATGTTTCATTTGACAAGACACGATAAGCTTTGAACTAATTGTGGGCGATATGGTAGTTTGGGTGGTTTGCAGTAAGGAAAGATAGGACGAGAAAAGGTGTATTGCTTTTTCAGTTTTCCAAGAATTATGGCAATGAGAAAAGCACTGAAAAGTTTCAGAGAAGACATTAAAATGAACAGCATCTTGCTTTCTTTATTTCTTATTACAGGATATATATTTTTTGCATCTTAGTGAAAGCTTGGTTTAAATTTTATATACTTAAAGACTAGTTATAAGCAATTATAAGCCTAGAACTGGCAAGAAAGAGGAGATATACCTTACATTTGTAGCTACAAAATGACAGTTTTCCAGTTG
The DNA here is from genome assembly GCF_964106895.1 of Numenius arquata. Taxonomy (NCBI): domain Eukaryota; kingdom Metazoa; phylum Chordata; class Aves; order Charadriiformes; family Scolopacidae; genus Numenius; species Numenius arquata. Next base: position 43,293,181 of record NC_133582.1, on the reverse strand, counting down.
TTTTCAGGGCAGAACTTGTGAGGATGCTCACAAGCAAAAGTCTCAGTTCTTTCTAGCCTCATGTTTTCCTGCTATCAAAAGTGGTAGATTCTGGTAAAACTGCATAATTTTCAGTGTTAGAACTGAGAAGACAATTAGGTTCTTTTAGCCAAGTGATGTTAGCAGAAGTTTTACATCTATTGACTATTGCAAGGTTACAGTTTTCTTACACAAAGCTTTTCTAAAACAAGAACCTTCATCGTGCCATCACCAGTAAGCTCAGTTTGTTAGCATCCTATTTCAAAGGTATGCCTAGGGTATGTTAGTGGATAATGTACTGGTGTTTCAAAAACTTCTGTAACATTATGTGTAAATTGTTGCCCTCGATTTTGAATTCCTCACTTTGTGGTAGTTCAACATGTGGTGACTTACACTATTTCTATTCTAAAGCAAGACTTTTTATAAAAGTAATCTGTTGCAGATGAGACTGGATTTGAGTAGTTACTCCTGTGCATAGGATGCTTTCCCGCTCAGTATTGCTGGGAGCAGGAGAGTCACATCTGCTACTTTTGTTAAGCACTTTTGGCTTTGAGAAGCTGCTTTCATGAATGAAATGTTTGTGTTTAGTTCACTTAATATCCTTTGCTAAATGAATCAGTGAAGCACATCTGGGTAAAGTTGATATTCTTAGCCTTTATGCTGTTCACATTTCTCTACTTTCCAACCAAAGGAACTGGCAAGGATGTGACAAATTACTTGCATCATCCTCCGGGTTTAGCTGGCCCATTTTACAAGACCTGTCAAATGGTTTTCGTTTCCTGCTTCAATGGTTTTTACTGGGCACCTTTGAATTCTTTTCTATAAGCAAAAAACTTGATCCTTGGTACTGTCATGATACTTCTCTGGTACTGCCATGTTACTACATGTCTAATGCTAAGTAGGTCTACAGCCAGGATTGATGGGAAAGAGAGAAGAACAACAATAAGAGATGCATATCCTGCTCCATAAGGACTTTCTGCTTTGGGAAAAGTACTCCTCCTACCAAGGAGCTCTTTTGACCTCCTTTATTCCCTTTCAATAAATCCCTTAGTAGGAGGCAAACTCAACTTGCTGTGAAATACAGATATTGATTGTAATCCAGATCATCTTTTGAAGTCCCCTTTTGCCCTTCTTTTATTGAGGCTAAAGAACAAAATGGTTAGGAGTTTGGAAGCTAACTTGTTCTGTGTCAGAATGAATCATTGCTAGGTAAGAACTCATTTAACGAGGTTAAGAGACTCTTCAGCTTCACAGCTCCATTTACAGGGTTTGATTTTTCAAATTCTTTACCCCGTCTGAGATGAAAGGTGAAATGTAACATTCAGCCTGACTTCTTTTTTGAGGAAACTGAACCAGAAGAAAAAGTCTAAAGCTGTGGTCCTGTGTACAGTAATGTTCATATTTTAATGACAACATGGGATACTTTAATTAACTTCAGCTGAATAGCCAGCTGTGGTCTTAGGCAGATGCGATAAGTGTTCTGGTTAGATCTTATTTTCAACTAACTGGGTTTTCAGCTATTTGTTTTATTTTATTCTGTGATAAAGATTAGCTTTCTGAAGGGAAAAAAATGGACTTTTCACTGAAGATTTCCCAAGAGTGAAGTATTGTGGGTTAGGGCAGGCAGCAGAGCAATTTCAGAAATGTTATTGTCTGAATCTTACTGATTTTTTAGTTCTGATACCTAGCAGGCAGCAAGGGCATCTCTGCTTGTCTGCCTGTTTTATTTATTCCTTGAGGAGGAGAGAGTACAATGCACTGTGGGAAGTGCTGAGCTAGCGGAAGGTGAGTAGATAGAGCAGGTCTTTAAAGGATGCTGGGAGTTCAGGTCCTGATCCTGAGGGAATATTTATATTTACTTAATACATTCAACACATTTGACTTCAGGAGGGACTGCATGGGTATGGTTGCTTCAGATACGGAGACATCATAATTAGCTGGGCTCTCTGATAGATCCTTTGGTTTTGGGGATCATCTTGACTGGAGAGAGAAACTATAATTTGATTTTTAATTTCATTGTAGGTTAAAAACTGTTTGAGGCTGCTAGGATACCAGGATCCATTTTAAAAATGTTGCTAATGTGTACTCATTGCAATTTGTGCTGTTTACACCAGCAGGAAGATACAAGTGTGAATAATAATGAATATTTAAGGCTTACAGCATAATAACATGTTAATTATTTAGCTTTACTCAGAAAAGAAAAATAGATGATAAGCTTATAAAAGGTGTGCTGAGTACTGGAGTGAAGAATCCTTGGGTCTCTCCATTCTTTAAAATGAAGTCAACAAGTAAACATCAATCCCACTAGCTCACAGACGGGCAGACGCCAATTCTAACAGTAAATGAAGTTGACTTTATGTCAGTCGGTTTTTCCACTTAAGTCTGGGTGGGCTGGTTGTGCGCTTGTATGTACGTGTGTCTGTATGTGGGGGCGTTTCTGTCCTTACGGCCACATCCTTTCCAGCTGTGGCTGCTTGCCCTTCTGAATGAAACCACTCTTTGGAACATCTTGATCACTTCATGTTCATCACATTGACTTCTTAAGTCAGGTAAGTCACCCAGGGACTCCTTACTTGAATCACTGTCTGGTCATGTGATTATACCTGGGATCATTAGGAAACTCTTCTCTGAGAAACCTGCAGCGAGTAAAGCTGCAATTTTCTTCCTGTGTTATTTCAGTGCTAACAAAAAAATAATATGCTTGTAGGAAAAACTGTGCCTGCAGAGAGGAGATAACTGATAAAAAGATTTCTTCATTTGCATAAAGAGCTGACACCTAGAAAATACTTTGCATTGTTTTTACAGCAACATTTGTCCTTCTTCTGGTGTCGATGTGCCTCAGTGGTGAAAGTTCGGTATGTGGACATAACGAGGAGGGTGGTGAGGTGCGAGGATGGGGACGGATTTCTCCTGTTTTTACTGTTTGGTGAAACCAAGAAGTTTCCACAGATGGAATCCAGGCTTTAAATTTGCCCTACTGAGAGAAAAGGGGGGTGGCAGAGGAAGGGGATAACTAATTGGGGCGTGTGAGCTGAAGCTGTCTGTCTGCTGCACTCCAGGACTCGGGCTTTTTCCAAAGACTTCAGAAGGAATGAAATCAGCATGTAAAAGTTGAAGAAATCTAACTGGAGAACTTCAGCAGGTAGGAGAAAGCTACATGATAACATTCATTTGCACTGGTAGAGATGGGATTTGAAGTTGTCACAAGAAAGATTGTGTTCCTTGTCTTAGTATATGCAAACAGAAGAGGGAAAATGTTCCCCAAACCAGAGTGTGCAGGGAGATCCAGCCTTATAAATTGTAAGATTATAAATTAGAGGTGAAAAACAGATGTTGCCTCAAGATCTCCATGCTCTTGATAGTAAGCTTAAGAAGCGATTAACTTCTTGACCGTGCATTTTGCTCTGGCAGCAAACATCTAGAGAATTACTTACTTTTACCTGCGGAAAACATTGAAGGAGCTGGAGATAAAACTGGAACATGAGTTGATTAAAAAAAACCGAAAACAAAATATTGTTGCAAGCAGGTTTTGTAAAGCATTTAAAGAATTCAGAAGTACTGTTGGTCTTTTTCTTCCTTTGGGATTTATTGTATACATAGTGGTGGATCTCTGGGAGCAAATAAGGAAAAATGTTGGCAGTTAAACAGGCTTTAAAATATGTATTCTTTTATACAGTTGTCTAAGGGCTTTTAATAATTTCCATACTGTTGTCTCCTAAAATAGCATTAAAGTGGAAAGAACTCTTAGATTTTTGAGAACTGCTGTCTTAACATCTTACGTAGATTACGCCTATATATATTTATATAAATAACTGCAGCATCTTTAAGTAGCTTATGCTAGGACCTTGTATATACTGTTTTATATTCAAATAAGTTTGGGAATTAACACATTATTAGCTTAATATTCAGAATTGGTAAAGCTCTGTGACACTACATGTTTCTGATTGAGTTTATTTAGGCTTTGATCCATAGTTTTTGTGGGCTGTATGACATGAGTTTGCCTTTAAATTATTTCATTTTACCTTAGCAAATAATGACAAATACACATGCAATGCATAAAGTACCTCTGCTTATGGAGTTTGTAGTGCATGATTGGAATTTCCTGTGTGAAGATAAAGCAAAATAAATGGTACAAGTAGGGAAATTAGTCTCCACGTTTTTAAATTGCAGTGTCTCTGTATATTTAAAGAAGCTGCCTGATGTCAATAGTGGGTACTGAAGGGAAAAATAAAGAATGAGTGGGAAATAGGTTCCCATATGCACTCACTGTTTAGAAAGAGTGGGAGAGATTTTGCAGGTGTAGGGTGTCAGACCCTATGAGCGGGGAGCATTCTGGAATCATGAGCTTGGAAGAAGCTGGAGGAGGCAAACAGAGATTACAGCTGTTAGAAGGTATGGAAATAGTTGCATAGCTCAACAGTCACTGATTATTGTGTGCGGTATAACAGTAAGAGCTAGACTTTGGTACGAAATTCAAATGTTTACATTAGTGAGAAAAGTCTAGCCCCTTGCTAAAATAGCAAGTATATTTTGCTCATCGGACTGTGGGCAACCACATACACCCTGGAAGCATGGTGATATTGGTGCCCCTGAGTTTTTCACAAACTCAGTGTTTTTCTGTAAGAATCTCCACTACTATAACTAGAGGCTTTGGAAATACTGGTAGCATTTTACTTATCTGCCCTTGAATATGTATGTTTCTAGCTGTACCTAGAGATCTATGTGCAATTTATTAAAACCAGATAGTTCAACATGCTTACTGCTCTTCTGGCACAATAACTGTGCTATCAAAGTAGGTACTGCATAATACCGTAATGAAAGCTAGTAATCATGATTGCTTTTATTTTGGATACCATTAAAATACTTAATTGTGTCTCAGTTTAAACTTTTTGCTTTTAAGAGTCTAAAAAACAGGCTGATATGAGGCATAGTAGTGAAAATAGATAACCGGGAATCAGGTCTCTGACAAAGTGACCAAGGAGAACTCTTAAGAGGTTCAGTAACTACTAGGGATATATAGAGAAAAAATAATTCAATCCAAGGCAAAAGTTAATTGTGAAGATGCCATATAAGATGATTGCAAAACATATATATATATATTTTTTGCTATGGTTTCATATATGACATACCACAGTTTCCCTTACATTAGAAGTGCTTATTAAAGAAAACTGAGATGCGTGGGACATGAAGAAGCTTTCCACAATGTACAAATCCCTTCTGTTGCATAGAGACCTCGGTTACATCTGGAATCTCTGTGTTACTGCTGTACTAATAATAGTAAAGAGTGCCCATATGTGATAAATGTCTTGAAATATAGGAAATGTGGCTTTTTTCTTCCCACAGAAGAAAGTTCCAAAGAACCCTTCAAGGGGCCTTGGTGTGATGATACTTGGAAATGAAGTTTTGCTGTTGCCTGAGGGTAGAATACAGAGTCAAGCAGATGATTTCTATTCATTGCTTTTTGTTATTTACAAGACCTAGGGTAATATTGCATACTGTTAGCCTAAGAACCTGGAACTACACTCTGTGCTATGATGTTAGACCAGCTGTAGCCTTTCCACTAAGTTGTCTGTGCAGATCAAAGATATAGTTTAAAAAACAGTGTAATGAATTTGATCATCAACTTGTATTTTCACAGATACTTGCCTCACTTTTTCAGTAGAATATAAATTATGTTAACAGTATAATAAACAATCAAATTGGTTTGTGATTTTGATGTAAAAGTATAGCTGGCTTCAAAACAGGTTAGAAGAATTTATGGAAGTATGGTCTTCACCCATATGCAACCTGGAAGCCTTTTAAACCAGTCTGTGTGGGAGGCAGAAGATACTTACATTGTTTAACTTTCATTTTATGCTCTTTCCTTAAGATAATGGCCATTGTCAAAGGTAAGGGATTGAGCACGATGGACCTTTGTTCTGACCACTCGGACTTGTTTGGTGATTAGTGGTAAAAGGAAGATTATCAAACAAAAGTGACAGAAATAAAGAGGAGCAGTCTGCATGCATAGGTAGATACCCTGCCACCAGCACATACCTTGAAGATACTGAGAAGACTAATGTGTGGATTAACTTGTTACACTGTAGCCATTGCTTGAATGTCCTCTCCCAATATACAGATACAGTTCCACATCTCTCCACAAGAAGAATTAACTTGTGTCCAAGGCTGACTGATTCTGAGAAGGATGCTGCTGAGTTCCAAGAAGCATGCCTAGGAAGCCCTCCAGTTGCTGGGAGGATGAACTAGCTTGTATTTTGCCTGCTGTCCAATTGATTCTATATGTCTTTACATACATTTTTCTCTGTTACTTACAAGTTTAGGCAGTATTCATGACAACATAATTATTAGACGTTAAGCAATGGCAGAGATACAGACGCTGGGGAAATTTGTTTGCAAATCAGCTCCAAAATGGAAGTTCTAGATTTATTGTTCTCATCAGAATTCCAGAAGCCCTGAAACTTTTTTAAAAAAAAAAAAAAGTGCCAAGCCAGGATCCTGGGTTTACTGAGGTTGCGCTCTGTATTAACCCCAGCCTGGAATATGAGTGGCTCGCTTATATTCCAATATAGTGGCTAGCTCAAATATAATATAGCTCAAGCTATCTCTTCTGATCTGAGCCAGGATTAAACAACAGGTTCAAAAGATGAGCAGAGCAGTGTTTGGCTTATTCTATATTACTGGTAGCTCAACAGTGCTTTGTATAAAATTTTGGTAATAAACAGGTGGTAGCACATAAAAGTCAGTAGCTGTGCATCTTCCACACCACTATACCTCTAACGTAGGTGGTATATTAAGTGTGAGATCTTAGGGAAGCCCCCAGTGGGGTGTCTTTTTCAATCACTGAGCATTTGAGCATAATATCTGAGTTATGTCAGGTTGCTGAATTTTACCTCGCCTTCCTCAGAGATTCATTCTGTAGCTGTCCTCAGTCTAATTTCTGCAGAACCCTTGCTGCCAACAGGTGTGTTTGGGAGGTCTGAGGAAGAGACTACATACAGCGTTGAAGAGCATTGCCTCTGACATGCACATCCATGGGAAAGAAGTACAACATGGACAGCATTTCTGTCAAGCTGTTGTTTCCCCTAGAATAGGAAGAGATATGCTATCAGTTGACAGAGGACCAGCTACAAAGGGCTGGTGAGGAGTGACTTTGCCTGGCTGAAATGCAGCAGTGGCATCTTTTAGTCACCTGTTTTAAATGCTTGAATAACTAAGGGTCACAGAACGAATGCACAAAATAAAGCACTATACCTGGTTTTCTCATGCTCAGTGTTGAACATATCTAGCCAACCTGGTTCTCTGCTACTCATGTCACTGTGCAGAAGCATTTGGCCTTTATATTCATAAATATTACCAAAAATCTTTTCATCCACCTGCTTTTCATCCAGCAGCTTTGTGCTGTAGAGCTCAGTTCTGATCTGGGACAGAATGTGAGGGTGGAACTAGGAGGAAAGCAGCTGGAACTAGGCATTAAAGAAGAACTTCAGCAGCTCCAAAGAAAAACAACATATGAAATGTTTTCATATTCATCCTTTTTTGCATGCGTGGTCTCCAAGGCTCAGGTTTATTATTTCTTTTTATTTTTTAAGCTATTTAGTGTACATGTGTTCTAGAATGGAAAGTTTCCAAAACTGTTTTGTTCTCACTTGTTTAGTGTGCCTGACCTCAGTGTGGCTTAATTTTGTACTTTCTTGCTGAGAGATTTTCATTCCAATTTCCCACAGCATTGAGTTGTGACACTTTTATATGGCAAGTGTCTTCATTACTGGCCAACTGGCATATTTAATTTATAAATGGATGTTTGTTCATATCTATGTGTATTGTATAGATACCACCACAAAAAAATTTTCTTTTGAATAGATGGGTGGGTGGGGAATTTCAAGGCTAGAGGGGAATCTTAGAAGCATAATTCCCATTAATCTTAGGTTGTGAATAGCTTGCTTTTAGTTGAATTTTGGATTGTGGTAAATATAGCTGTGTGAATTGGAACAAAGCATGGTTGTGAGAGCAGAGCAGTGAACAGTTCATTCTGGTTGTATGCTGTACATCATTGTCAGACTCTTAACAGCTCTGTGTTCAAAGCCTGTATGTTAAAAGCTGAGGGAACAAAATATGAATTTAAAGTTCTGTATTTCTTACTGTCTTTGTTTTTTTTCTAGGGAGGTTTCAAAATGGATGACTGGAAACAACTTCTTGTTCTTCTCTTTGTTTCCACCTTCTGCTCTATAGATGCACAGCTGACTGGTAATACACTAAAAAAATTACTCTTTTTCAAGTTGATAGTAGAATTAATTTTTTCCATTTATACCCAATGCCAGAGAGATGAAGAATTGATGACAGTTTATTCTTTCTGTAACTAGGGATAACATGGTATGTCTTTATGAAACATATATTTAAACTAGGATAGGAGGGTTGTCCTAAAATGCAATAGCTTGTTAAAATTTGTTTTTTGTTCATGCATTCTGAGGTTCCATATTTGCAAAAGCAGTGAAAATAGCTTTCAATTATAAGACCACCAAAAGAAAGATAAGTCACAGGATTTAGCATTTTCATTTTGGTAGGCAAGTCTTCTGGAAGATCTACTTGAGAAAGCGTTCTGTCCATTTGCAGAACATTTTCTTCATGACTGTTGGTTTGAGAAAATAACTGTTTCATCCATGCCCTACTAGTGTCATATGCTTCTGAAAGGCATGGAAACACGTGAGTTTAGTGTTTATACAAGTAAATGTGATTAGTCCTGTTTAAGTGGGTGTGAATTTTTTTTTTTTTTTTCCCCTCAGATAATAAATATTTATTAGTAATATACGCTTGCAGAATGGAACTCAAAGTGCGTGAGTAACCTTTCCTTTGGGCTCACTGTTATGGTTTGAAGAACCCATGACAATTTATTGTTGTTTAGACAATTATTCTATCACCCAATGACCCCTCCTCGCCCCGGGAAGGAGAATCCAGGGAAAAAACAAGGAAAGCTGAGGGCTGAAATATAAACAGATTTAATAGAATAAGACTAAATAATTAATGTTAATAATACTAATGAACCAATATTGATCCTGATACCAATATAAAATATACAAAGATTATACTCAGCCAATTATATCAGTAGGAAGCTGGGCACTCCCAGCAGGGGACAGCAAATGTCAGACACTATGAACATTACTGCTTCAGGAGGAAGGGCTCAGGGGTCCAGCACCGGGGTGAGTTCTCAGGATCGCAGCGATCATAGAAGAGGAGAAACTCCTCAGCAAACTTTCTAATTTATATCGAATGTGATGTTGATGGGACAAAATAATCTTATTGGCCAGCCTGGGTCAAGTGCCTGGGTCTCAGTCCTCCTCATCCCTGCACCTGGCTGTGCTCAAAAACACTGAGACTGAAACCAACATACTATAGGTGACTATAAAGTAAATATTTTCACAAATTCAAATGCTAGAGTCTTCTAAAAGTATAGTTTTCCCTAGCATTAGAAGAGACCTTACTGAAAAGTAAAATTACTGAAAGATAAATTAATCCTGTGTCGCTCAAACCAGGACACTCACTTAACAGCAGGTCAGTGCATTCTTACGGTTGTGGTTCACGTGCAAAAGTGTGTACAGCAATTACCATATGCATTTACTATATATGAGTTCTGAGCAGGCTGTGCATGGAAATTGTGTTGGTGTCAGTTTCAGCATCTCTCCTTTGCCTAAGAATGGTGTTGTAGAAGGATGTAGACTCTAGCCTTCTGTATGATGAACAGGGGAAAAGAAGGAACTAGTGGGTGCTGAGAATTTTCCAGGGTAGGTGGAAAGATTATTCTGACAAGGGCCAATAGGTCTTGGATTCTGAAACGCAATTGGGATGCAAAATTATTCTTCTATCAGATTGCACATCCTGTAGAAAACCAGGAAAGTTACAAAATATTTCTTCAGTCTGCAGAAAAGCTTCTATAGCAGACATCATCTTCCTGGTAGATGGAACCTGGAGCACAGGGACAAAGAACTTCAAGATCATGCAAGACTTCTTGTGTACAATGGTCAGTGGCTTTGATATTGGGCAAGACAAAATCCATGTTGGTATGATTCAGTACAGTGATACACCAAATTTTTGTTGAACACTTACTATAACAAGAACAATACCTTGCAGAAGGTACAGAAATTACATTAAAAAGGAGGAGGCAGCGAAACTGGCCACAGCCTCCAGTTTATGCTAGAGAGTCACTTCATAGCAGGTGCTGGTAACTGAAAGGAAGAATGGGTTCCTCAAATCATTGTGGTGATAACAAATAGACAGGCTGGCGTTGTTGTGGAGGTAGGTGTATTCTGAAGTGCTCAAATGGATCCAGTTCTTAGATGCAACATAGATTTCAGTAGTCATGTAGAAGAGCTTGGTTAATGGAGTATTGAAGGGATGGAATGGTAAAGCATGCAATCTCACTCCCATGGTCAAAAGTAGAATCATAGAATCATCTAGGTTGGAAAAGACCCTCGGGATCATCGAGTCCAACCATTCAGTGGAAGGAAGATGAAACTTTTATCTACATAAGTACTGTCAGAAGTAGAGCTTCTCAAGACATTTTTCTTAGGACTTTTTTGCAGGGTTAGTTTAACTAAAATTCTTTGTTTAATTAGTCAAATTACAGAATTAAAGTGATTATATAGTGTGTTTAATGGTATGCTGTAGATAAAGCTGCAGTCTAAACTTAAAATTGTGGAGGTCAATGAAAAGGTTGTAATTTTTGTTTAGCTTACATTTAAAGCCAGGTCTGGTTATAGGTTGACAGTATTCCTTTTGATGTCTCATCTGTCACTTTCCCCCCTCTCTGTGCAGCATTTGCAGAATAATATGCTGATGTTATTTTCCTTGTTGACTAGCCGGAGTAAGTAACATAAACATTTCGTTGGGTGTATAATGGCAGATATCCACATAGCTACATGCAGTCCCTGATAAAAGTACCTGAGCTAGCTGGACAGCAATGCAGCTGTTTTACCAAAGAATACTGCTGAGATTGCTCAGTCTTGCAACTTTCTCAACTTGTATGGTAAATAACTTCTGAAGTAAGACAGTGCTTCACATCTAGCGTTCATATTCATAGCTCCTCAGTGTCTGAAAGGAGCCAGAGAAGATATGCCCAAGGTATCCTAACCAAAAGAGAGAAACAGACATCTCAGTGATATTTAAAAAAGAGCCTTCCAAAAACCTAACTTTGTCATCTATAGCTGACCATACTGCTTCAGTGGGACTGTCAGCAGCAACTGTTGACAAAACTTAAGTCTCACAGAGGCACTGTGGGAGGGGTTATGAGAAAATCCATCCTTGGATATGTGGGAGGTTTTGGCAAGGTGTGAACAGCAAGTCCACAGTAATTCTGAGATGCTACCAAAAGCTTTTCCTGTATAAGAGACAGAAGGTGGTATTGCTTACTATGTCTTCTTGGTGGCAACAGAAGCTTGGATGCCACACAGCCTGAGAGGCTCCCAACCCCAAAGAGAATAAAAGTTCGGTATTGCCTTTGATTAACGCAGCAGCTTTTGTCAGATGTCAGATGGTGGTTTTGTATCTGAGTTTATTCCAACTTGGTGCTGCGCTATCAGTTACCTTGTCATGTAGGAAGACTGAAGCAGAAAGCATATACAATAGCTCTTTAAAATCATGTATTCATGCCAGTTATGTAGTAAGATAATACTGTAGATATGTTTGTTAAGTTGCAGAAAGAAAAGCATAGTGAATGAGAAATCAAAAAGCTGAGCTCTCCCTCTGCTGAAGGTGAGGGGGACCTACTGTGATGTAAGTGGATGGCATCGATTAGGGATAACAGTAAGAGACAGTTCTGGAGCGGTTCTCTCTGTGCTCATACTTCGACTGTCCTTTAAAGCTTCTGATGTTTTAAATGTGTTGGAAACATGCTCTTAGTTCTGTTTGTTATGCCATAAAATTGATCCAACCCAGTCCTCCAGGTTTCATTCCCTTAGTGACCAGAAACTTCCCATGAAAAAGGAAAACTGGGATAACTACGCTGCTTGTCTAAGGCTTTTTGTAACAACGGTTGAACAAATAGATAACTTTGCCTCTCCTGCACCCTGGGCTTGGGAGATCTTAATCACCCCCAGACTGGCTGATGTTTGCCAGGGTGTTGCAGGCTAAAATGAAGAGCTGAGCCTTCCCTCTTAAAGCCAGAAGCTACTCTGTGTGAATTGTATCTACTCAGTTGGTTTTTAGAGAGGACAGCCAGGCCTGTTTCAGAATGAGCTCTGCACCCCAACCCCATCTTTTCCCATCAAGAGCTGAGCAAACCTCCAGCTGAAAAGGCATCCCCCGGCTCCTGAAAGCAGCGACAGAGAGGGCTGCTGTGGAAGTGGAGTGCATTGCCATGGAACAGCATGACCGTGGCTGATGCAGTAGCACCTCCTGGTGTTTCATGGCCAGACAACAGGGAGATTCAGTGGGAGATACAGCAGTAAACATATATATACAGGCATGCTTGTTTAGAGAGAGAAGAGTTAAGGAAATCATACTGGTTTTGTTCTCACCAATGCATGTTTTTATTGTTAAGTTCTGCATAAATTTGTCTCATAAAACAAAGTTCAACTTCCCGTGAAGCCTGTTTTATCTTGTCCTGTCATCTGTTTTCCTATATTTACTGATCTTTCCTGTTGTCACCTTCTCTTGAACTGCCAGATTTTTCAAATTTAAAAAACTGCATTCAAGGTATGGAACATCAACAGGGTAAAAAGATAATCTTTGCACCAGTAAGAAAGGGCGGTTTAACAATGTGGATGTGTGTGGGAAAACAGGTGATTAGAACAAAAGTGAATGCTTTACTGCTGTTTTGATATTATTACTGGTACGCTGGGGAGTCGGCAGGGAATGTTTTAAGAGCTTTGGCAGTGTGGATGACCACTTGTCAGGGCTAAGCTGCTGAGTCCACAGTTGCCCTTCACACTGCCTCCAAACTATGTCATTAAAAAGACCCAAAGCTCAGAAAAATTTCATTGTGAACACATACTCTGTGTGTGCTGGACATGAACACATAGTGGAAGATATGCAGTAAATTTTATGTTCATTGAAATGTTTAATCAGAAACATCCTTCACAATTAGAAAAATGTTGTTCCCTGAACTGATGATGACCTTGGATCACAGGTGTTCTGTGAATCTTGAAACCAGAGATAACAGCCTTAAAACCTGGCTAAGGGGCATGACTGAGAAGTATGAGTGGATACATATGTGTGTGTGTGCATAGATATATATATTCATCTGTTTAAGAGAAATTTTTTCTTGTTGTGGACTAAACAGAAAAGTTGTATAGATTTCTTATGGTGCTCCAAGGCCTGAATGTTGGATTTCTTAGCCATAAAAACTCATTCAATGTGACCTTCTACATATAAAGATTTTCATGCTGCTTACCAGCAAATCATACCCTCTAGGGGGCAGTTTGTACTGCAAGTGAAAATACTGAAACATAACGACGGCCACTCTGAGGTGAAATTATTTCTGGATTTATTTTGTTAAAGAGCTGAATACATTCATCTTTTTCAAGCGTGAGGGAAATCCCAGAAAACTGTAATGAAGCTTATATGGAATAGTGGTCTACAGGAGCTAGCCCAAACTAGCAAACATGGAAAACAACCTTGTTTCAGAGTCAATGGGTGAAGAAGGAACAAAATTAGGGAGAGTGCAGTTTTACAGACAAAGTTGCATGCCTCTGACTTCTTTGCAGAGGTACAACAACAGATGGTAATGCATCCAGGGGCACAGGATAAAATTTAGCATGCCACATGAAGAATCAAGGTACAAAAGAAATAGGCCAAGTGGTTTAGCTGCTTGATGAGGGCAAGATGACTGGGGAGGGAGAAGGAATTAACCACATCACAGTATTTGCTGTTATTATCAGGAGCTATGCAAGCAATTCCATAACTGAGGTAGCCCTCACCTTACAGCAGCTGTTATTCACAGTGGATATATACCATTGCATTAAGGCAATGCTGCTTCTTTCTCTCACTTATGTTTCTTTGGCCTGTTGTTCTACATATGTATATATCATCTGGTCTTGTGACAAAGTGGTGAAGCGCAGTCAGCCATCAAACTTCCCATTGCAATTGGAATATGTGTTGCACATTCTCGGTAGCAAAGCTCACAGAAACATTTGCAAGATTAGGCCCTTTGAGGACATTTGACAGCTGGAGAACAATGATCTGTTTTGCAGTTTGGGTATGTACATATGTCCAGTAATGTAGTCCTTAGTATCTGCAAGTTCACATAGCCCCACTGAAACTTGTGAGCTGATAGGTTTTCTGTAAACATGAAACACCATCTCACTGATTTTGACTTCTGGTTTTAAATCTGTTTTATTGAGTTTTGTTCTACTCCCATGATTCTGACAAAAGACAAGATCACAAATATTGTAGGTTTATCGTTTCCTCTTTCTTCTACTTTTTTTCAGATTGCAACATAGATCTTTTTATAGCAATTGATATTTCAAGGCGCGTGCAGCCAGCATCCACAGTGCTTCTGAAAGAAAAATTGCAAGCATTCCTGCCCAAGCTTTTACTCCAGATGAAGTTGCTGCCAAATACCAGCTGTAATGCTGGCTCTCCAGTCAACATTAGATTCAAGTTCCAAGTATTGGCACAGACCAAAGAATTCATCTTTGACTCTGATTTTGAAGAATATAATGAAGAGATCATCCAGAAATTCTTAGATGCACAAACCACTGTGGACACCTACCTGAATGCAGACTTCTTACAGGCACTTGAGGAGAAGTTTGTTAATGTGACCTCTGCTAACATTAAGGTAACTTAATAGTGTGAACATATATGTTGGAAAAATTGCATAGTTTGATGTTTACAGACTCTGATGCTGAGTACTGCAGGGAGACAAAAAGGTAGTTCAGGAATTGGTGAATCCAGTAAACAGAATCACAGAATGGCTGAGGTTGGAAGAAACCTCTGGAGTTCATCTTATCCAACACCCCCCTGCTCAAGGAGGATCAAGTAGAGCAGGCTGCCCAGGATTGTGTCCAGGTGGCTTTTGAGTATATCTAAGAGTGGAGACTCCACAACCTCTCTAGGCAACCTGTGCCAGTGCTCAGTCATCCTTATGGTAAAAAAGTGTTTCCTTAGGTTTATATTGAACTTCCTGTTCTTTCACTCGGCCTTATATCACTGCATGTACCAGTTGCGATTCCCAAGGCACTCCTGCAGTGACATGGTACCCAGAACATTTGGATTAATACATATGATAATGAGTATTCATACAGAAAACCTTCTCATATCTGCCATGGAATGTCTTTGTACTTTTGAGTGGTGGAAATAGTTCTCTTTCAGAAACTCTAAATCCTAATCCTGAATCTTTGTTCAGAATAATGACAGCTTTAAGCAGAAGTCACAGAATACATCATCCAAAAAATTTGTTTACAGAACTTTGTTTCATTAACTTGTCAAATAATTTCAAAAAATAAAATTGAGTTCTGCTCGTGGATAAATGATGATCAGGAAAATCCGCATAGACACTGCAGTTAATTCATCCATCTTGAAGTGAGGTGAAGAGAAAGCATAGGGCTTGATCTAATCTCTTCTGAAGTGAATGGGGAATATTTCCACTTAGGTGAAAGAAGGTTAGATCTCATTGGACTGTTTCAGGGTCATTGCCCTGACAGTTTATTCTTAATAAAGCACTAACTCAGTAAAGCACTGAGCGTGTCCTGTAGTAGTTGTTTGAATATAATCGCTTATTAAGGTCTCCGTGCAGGAAGACCTTCCTACTGAGGAAGGACAGGTTAGCCTTTGCATAATACATAAGGGATTTCCTCTATGAACCTTGTTTTAACTCTTATAAAGATCTTATCTTCTAAGATGTTAATTTTAATCTGATGTGGAGTGCAAAAGCCATATTGTTATGAATTCCCCTACTTTCAGATGAAAGTTGGCATTCTATTTATTTACAGAATTTGCATAGGTAAGGCTTACCAATCTAGGTTGTAATCTGGTGCATATTTAATACTGTTTTTTTCCAAAGATTTCTTAAAACGTCATTTTATTCTGGGCAGGGAACATGACCACATACAATTTTCCTTCTTTTGGGCCTCAGTAGAGAGAACTTGTTTGACATACAAGTAAAAGCAGTGCTGTTTTTTTCCAAATTGCCAATTCTGTTAGATCCCCATTGAAAATTAGAGTTAAGCAAGACTTCTTTCTGCTTATGCGTTATTACTAGAAATAAGTATGCTGCACATCTCAGCACTTTCCAAGTGGATTAATATTCCTTTCTGATAGTGTTTATGTGCAAATCGAAAATGCAGGACTTTAGAATCATAGAATCATCTAGGTTGGAAGGGACCTTCAAGATCATCTGGTCCAAAAGTATTTAGTATGTATGTGAAATCACAATCTAATCTCCTCAGGATCCTGAGCAATAACATACTTGTTCCGTAAAGATTATTAGTTGTAAAACTTCTTAGGGATAGTGATTCTCTGTTGTTTGCATTTTTTCTTTATTATTTATTTGTTTTTCAGCAAAAGATTTGGACCTAATTCCGGGATTTTTGACAAAGCAAGACTCAGATGTGCTCCAACAAGAGCTTTATATTAATGAAAGCACTGTAAACATATATAATGCCCACACCAAGACCCCACAGTCCCACCCTCCCTGCATGTTTTTAAAATGAAAAGATTGCAAAAAAAAAAAAGCATCAAGCCCAGGCCTACAGTGTTGTTTCTAACTGTCTGTGATGTGTTTACCCATCCATGGTCCAGCTCTCCGCTGTGTCGCTCTCTGCTTGAGCAAATGTAGAATCAGTACTAGTGCCTCCATATTGGATGTTTGGGAACTTTCCACCACCAAAACCAGTTAACTCTGCCTGCTTTTAAATTCTGGTCTTCTTGCTGCTTTAGCACAGAAGTGGGAAGGTTGATATGGCAGGCACTTGATTTGCCTTTGTCACTTGTGGAAAAATTTGCCTTAACAGAAGTAATAGAGTTGATTGAAGCTGTTCATTGTATAGGGAATGTAAAATAAGAAGGATGGGAGGGAAGGAGCCCCAGCTGTACTTGTCCGCTTGTTGGTCAGTATGTTTAGGAGGACTTAAAGTCATTACTGTCCGGGGCAGGAGACATTTTACCTGGGCAGTTTCTTTCTGGCAAACCTAATTCACTGGATGATTGGGGCCTGAGAAGACTTCTTCTGGTTTGAAAGGGGAAGGTAAGGAGATAAATGGGAAGAGCCTAGTTGCTTGGAGGGGAACTGTAAGAAATTGTGCTTTCCTCAGCCCTGGAAGAGTCTTACCAATAGCTCTTTGGCCTGAAAACGTGGGAATGTAGCCAATAAAAAGGGTCAGAATTAGCATCCTTATGTGAGCTAAGCCTTATGTCTTAACAAGGGAAAATATGGCATAGAGCGGAACAGGGTGATGCACTACCTGTGTGGAAAGGACAAGGGGACATAAGAATTTGCAGGGAGGAAGGACTGGACCCAGAGAGGATGCACTTCCTGATGTGGCTCACTTGACAGGCAACTGGAGCTGCTCTTGCAGAAAGGGAAATTTTTGTTTGCTCTAACTTCTTCTCCATGTTCACATATAGGAGAACTCTTCTGACATGAGAGAAGCTCTTCAGCTAGTAAGTCACAGCATAATTGGCCTTTCGCCTAGCATACTTAGAAGATGAGAGATATAATTAATAGCAATGCTATGAATTGATCACCAAGAGAAATCCCTCAAATGGGAATGCTGTCAGGGAAGAATAGAGGATTTTGTGTTCTATTCTCCTTGCTCCTCAGCACTTTTTCCAGCACACACGTCAGATCTGCCACAGTGTAATGCAGTTTGACCACCTCGTAGCCAGTTTTCAATGCAAACTGTACTTTTTACAATGACTCAAATTTTATTCTCTTTTCAATTGACTTGGCATTATTCCCTTTCCTGACAGGTTCTGTTAGTATTTTCAGATGGGCTGGATGATTCGCTGGAAGATCTTAGAAAAGCAGCTGACTCACTTCACTTTAAAGGTAATACAGCACCTCATTGATGCTTCAGCCTCCTACTACCAGTGGCCCAATGTATTGCTCCCTCTCTGCAACTTTTCCACATAACATTACCTCTCCAATATGGCATTCCTCAGGAGTCACTGGGAGAGTGTTAGCTTCTCCATGTGAACCAGTGTACATGATGGCTTGTTTGGCAGAAGATGCCAGAAACATGCCTAGGGGTGCAGAGGGCCTGGAATGGTTCTGGTTTTTGCAGTCCAGCTCTGGCAGCTGGGGCAACTCAGGGCAGCCCCTTTCACTGATGAGTGCAGCATCAGAGGCTACACCCAGTTCTGACTTCTGCAGGAGAGAACAGTTTTCCACTTATGTTTGGGCACTGAGTAGCAGTCTGGTCTGACAACTGGGGAGAGAAGTTCATTGGCAAATTACTTATACGTTGTTCTCAGTAGCTTGATTTCTTTTAACATACTGTGTTGAAGCCATGAAATATAAGTATTTTAGAGATTTGCCATTATTCACAATGATATTGTTGGTTAAATAATACAGATCAGGCATCCACTAATTTAGATATGTGCTTACGTTGAAGGTCTTGATGCATTTCTACTAGTTGGCCTGGACAATACACAGAATTTGACTGAACTTCGGGAAATAGAGTTTGGCAGAGGGTTTGGATACAATGAACCTCTGAGTGTTGGGTTTGCAGAGATTGCAAACATCTTGCAGAAAAATCTTGTAAGTCCTTCTGTGATATAAACAAAAGGGGGGAAAATCAGTCTTTGTTTTATGATTAATATACATAAATGAAATGTTTCTTGTCATTTTTCAGGATACTGTTGCAGAAAGAAAATGCTGTAAGGTTGTTTGTAAATGCCTTGGAGAAACTGGTGATCATGGTGGCCAGGGAAGTCCTGGAAGGAAGGTAGGAGAGCTAAGATAGATATTACTTAAGAATGGCTTTATTTTTCAAAGTATTTTCCTTTTTTGTAGTATTTCAGAGCGTGCATGCATGCATGCATGTGCCCATGACCTTTGCTGTTAGGACAGATGAAAGAGAAACATGAAATGTGATCGTTTCTCTGCTGCATGTTCCTATTTCAAAAATATTTTTGTAATGAAAGTAATTCATACATAAAAAGCATTAAGCACTCTCCTTCACCGATTCAGCAGCAAATGGAGAGGGATTAAAAAAATTAAGTCTGATTAGCCAAGAGGCTTATTAGCTATTGTGAATGAGAAACTTCCAGCCAACAAGCTGAGAGTAGAAAATAATCCTTCTTCACTATGTGTGAGCCTTATCCTTTTGTGTCACTAGTTATTCTAAATATCCTCTGCTATAAGTTTCTTCTTATCAAATACAGTACTAATTTACATTATTTGAGATTTTATGTTGTCTGTTGTAAGCCTTTCAAGTATTACAGCTATCACTTTTACAGCATTCTAATAGTAATGCTAGCATTATTAAGCTTTTTAGTATATGTAGTCTCTGTTTGACTACTATTGATTCCATTATTTCTAGTTATTCCAGTAACATACTCAGTAAATTTTATTTGTAGTTCACACTCTTCAGTTATGTGATTGCAATTAAAAGAATTTTTGGTTATGTCTTAGCAAAAGTATAGTCTTCTAATATTTATTCATAAACCAATTTCCTCATTTCTTCCATTACTCTTGCTGATTTTCCTGCACATTTCTGTTTTGCTAAAATGTCTAAATTAACATATTTAGACAAAGCAGCATTCAGAATGTAGGTGTAGTTGTTTTGCAGGCAGATAAACATGATGTCTGGGTTGTATAGACAATTGTAAAAGCATGCTTTTGCAGCACAAATTCATGTCTCATTTTTGTTCATCCTCATTCCTAGAAATTCCATTTGTTCTGTTTCTTTCTGTTCAAGTTTTTGCCCTGAGGGCATGAGGTTTGCATTGCTTCAAAACACAAAGTTGCAATATTCTTAAAAGTCTTTGTAAAGTATTGCAATATCTTTGTCCTGACAAGTTTTCAACTCCTTTTATTTTTCATTTCACCTTAGAATTTCATTACTGTGTAATGCTTCCTTTTCCAAGTCACTAAGAAAGATATTTAATTTTACTAAATATCCTAATGAGCATTCTTAACCCATCAGGCAGTTTCCTGAAATAACATACTGAAATTTTTATACTGAACGTTGTTGTGTGTGTTTTGGTTGCTTTTTTTTTCCACAGCTGTTTCAAGTACATAGGACTGTGCAGAGTGTCTGTGTAAATGTAGCTGATAGAACCTGCCCTCCTCAGCATGACCAGATGTAATTTTCAGATGTTTTCTGTCTCCATGTGCAGAGTAATCTGATAGAAAAGAACCCAGTGTGCTTGGAGAACAGTGTTACTTTGTAACAGTGTACAGTGTTACAGTGTTACACTCAAATTCCTGTGTTTCAGGGAAGTACGGGGTACAGAGGATCTCCTGGTCATCCTGGTGAGGAAGGTGGAATTGTAAGTAAATGTTACTCCTTCCCGCTAAGATGATGTTGGTTGGTGCCTGAATCTGTCTGCACTTACTCATTCACTCAGTGCTCATCAGTGTTAACCTGAAATGTGTTTAAGCAACATATATTTGAAGGTAAATATATGGACTTCTCTATATTCTCTAGATTCTCTATGCATCTGCACCTCGCAGTAATAATAGCTTCTAACACAGATAAAGAATCAATTAGAAAAAAGTCACACAACAGCATTTTATGTGGTATACTTCTGGCTAAATCATATACTCGTTTTTTGTGACAGGCAGTCCCAGATTCTCTGCTGAAAGTTCTTATAGAAAAGGCCATCCTTTCCCTTCTTAGCATGAGTGAATATTTTTTGACTGTGTAACACATCTAAATTTTGTAGTATGTTTTGCTGATTTCCAAATCCTTTGCAGTGTGCTGTTCCTGACCTAAACTTCAACATAATGTGCATAAACCAAAGCCCAACACACTGGGAGTATTTCTTCCTCCTTTGCTGTCTAGAAACAAACAAAAATCCCACAAAGAATAAGATATAATTTCTTTAGGACCATAGTTTCCTTAAACCTAGTTCTAGGTTTAACTGGGTTACAGCACTGCACCCATGACATGTATATTACTCCTAACTACAGGTCAGAAGGTTGCAAACCAAGAACCGGACAAGGATTTATCTCTGTATATAACTGTAAAATCCACATTGGAGTAGTTCCAGTTCTCACAGTAGATTAGTCTGCCTGAATTTGCCTTTGGTGAGACAGCCTGGGGCAAGCCCTACTGTCTATTTGGAGAAAAGTGGTAGTGGAAAAGAACAGTTGTCATCTGGGATTATCAAGAAAGTGCATTGTGATGGTGGTTTTAAGATTTCTTTGGAAATCACTGGCTATTTCCACAGAAACTGGAGCATTTTCCACAGAATTTATTTTTTTTCAGGTGGCCTGGTTTGCTGAACAATAGAATAAAATTCCATATGAGCAATTTCCAGAATGACTTAAAAAAAATATTTGTTACTCAGGAATAGAACTATTTTCACCTCCCTTCACAAAAATGAATGACATAAGTAGGAATTAGAATTCAAACCTTGAGGGGCTTTTAGAATGAGAAACTTTTTGGACACATTGAAATGGGATGCCCCAAATTTTTCTCCACAGCATTTTTATTTGAAAGATTCTAAATCTTGTCTTTTTTGAAATGGTGAATGGGTGGAAACAATTTTGAATTTGGTTTTATGTATCAAATTGAATTTCTATTTTTGACCCTCTGAGAATCCAGAATAATATTCTAGAACAGATAAATTATGGAAGTTTTCTTTCTGAATTTTCTGGTCCCTTGTTTTCCTTTTCTTTACTGTGGAAGGATGAGAAGAAGTCGTGTCCGCTCTTTCAGAAACTTTCCCCATCATCTCCTATGTGTGAGGCCTACAAGTGACTTTCATGTTGTAAACTTTCCTTGCTAAAGGCTAAATTTTTTTTCCAGCCACGAGATTAGTATTGGAAGCATCCCAAACAGTTGAATGTAGTGAATGCACAGCAGAAAGCAGAGAGCTGATAATAGATGACAGAAGATGCCACAAGGAAAGGAGGTTGAGGAGATAATGCCGGACAGCTTTGGTTTATTGTGGTGTAGTACTCAGCTCAGGAATTAGGCTGGATGTTTCACATAGGCAATGGAGTCAGGCCAAAATGCTTATACTTCTGTTTTTTCATATTGTGTGGTTCTGCGGGACCATTATCTAACTTCATCTAGAATGTGATCCATGTTGCCTTTTTTCTAGTTTAAAGAGAGACCTTTCTTTAAAGATGAGAAAAGAAAGAGAATGCTGTTTGTTTTTCTGATCTCAGGCTCTTCAAGGTTGTCTTCTCTTTTGCATGGCAATACAGGAGCTCTCATGTTTACCATGTGTTTGTTCTCATTTCGTTTGACATTGTTTACCTTTGAGACTGCAATTTTAAGGAGATCTGCTGGGAGATGCTGTTCTCTTTCCAATATTTTTCAGAACTTCCATACTAACAAACCTGGAGTAGAAGTCTTCAGAGATCAGTGACTAGAGGAAAGTAATTCAATACTCAGTTAAAACCCAACCCACCAAAAAGGCCTGCCTTCAAGTACAGAGATTTCAGTCTGAGATTGGTAGTGCAGTCTAACACATGGCATGATAGTGAGAGCAGAGAACCAGGTGCAACTCAAACTAATAATTGACTGTTCTCTTACGGCCAATATGAAAACTTTCAGGTGACTTCCATATGTGTACTTAGTGCAGTGAATGATAATATAATTCTGTCTTGCTTTAATCTTATGTGGTGTCTTAACCAATAGCCATCATTGTATGGATGAGTTTGAACATTCTCTTTTGTTTCTTAGGGGGAGAGAGGTCCATTTGGTTTCAGTGGGACTCAAGGAGACAGGGGATGTCCAGGTGCCAGAGGCCATAAGGCAAGTATGTCATTTCCTGATTTTGTTTCCAACAAAGCTGTTCTCTGTACTGGGGGCAAATCCCTGTGCTGTCTACTTGAAGCATGGATGGACAGCAAGACCCAGCTGTGAGAATAGGAGACAATTTTTGCGGGCTCCTTTTGAGAGGTGCTCAGTGTAACCAAAGAATGGTCAAATGGCTAAATAGATTGCTGACTCAGCAGCTTGCTAGTGACTCCTCCACCACCAACTCCAGACTGGCCTTAGGTAAAGCTATAAAGCTTTACAGAATGGGAATGAAAATGAAGGCTGTACTGCCTTCCCATACGAAAGGGGTCAATCCCATATGTGGCAGTAGAGGGTTTTGCAGGGGGGACTATGAATAGTGAGCCCAGCATGCCTCTGCACAGCAAGCTATTGTGCCCTGCTTCTCAAGTTCAATAAAAATACCTTCAACCAAATTTCATCTATGTTTATTTTCAATTTCAGGGGTCCAGAGGCTATAGAGGAAGTCAGGTTTGTGTTTTCATGTGTGATCAATTTTCTTTGAGAACAATGTTCTGATTCCTTTGAAGTTCATTACCTTGTAAGATAAAAATATCAACAAGGAAGCAAAACAGTGTAAAAACTTCAGAGTATTTAATATACTTTTGCTATGGTTGTATAAGAATGGATTTAAGCGATTAATGGATTAAAAACCAGCAGTCTTACTTGTATTTTTAGCGTGGTTGCAATCATAGTTGATTTAGTCTAATTGACAGGAAAGGAATTTATTTACTGGCTATTTAAATAATCTGTCAAGGTGGTAATTCTGGTCAGCTCAATCTCATGTTCTAATTGTTGAGGAAGCAGAGCAGAAAGGGGAAAAAAATTGTAATATTTTTGCGGATTTTGGCAGCGTTTTCACTGAATCATTATTGACACTTTTTCAGTATGCAGACTTGTCTTCAGCTGTTTTTGTCATCCAGTGATCTTGCAGCTCTGCTTATTTAAGCTTTCAAACATACTTGTTCATCAAAGAGATATCGTCACCAATTCGTTAATAAAATGTGAAGCCTGGAAGACAGTGATCTATAATGGCAATATTAGTTCCCAAGTTAGAGCAATTAAAATGGAATTCAAATTGTATTGGGTGCTTTGATACAAAACCACTCCTAGAAAAGATTTAGGATCCTCAAAGACTCAGAAGATGTTTGCTTCCAAACCTGAGCAGCTGTTCACGTGAGAAAGTTCAGAGAGTGTTTCTGATACCTCAGCTCTATTTAAAGTACTGCTCTGTACTGACTTTTTTTAATCCTCCCATGTGTTTTTCTTCCCTTTTCAATTTTCTGCTTTGTTCCCTGAATTAATTTGTCTTCCTTTAAATATCCAAAACATCTGACTATAGAAGAGGGAGAGTTCTTTCTGACAATTTTGATTTGTCCAAGTTGAATTGTGTGATAGGAGTTATGAGGAGCACAAACCCTGCTGAAATCCAATGAATATGTGAGTGTCTTCATTATGTTGTGTCATTATAGCCATTAATTTTATTTTAACTAAAAGTATGAAACTTTCAGCACATAAAAAAATGTGCTTCAATACTGCTAACTTAGCAAGGGTGAGGCAGTTTATTGAAGTCTGTAAGGCATTTCAGTACAGCTAGTCGGAGAAAAAAAGGCAACACTGAATATTTAATACTATGAAGTTTGACTCAGGTTTTCTGAGGTGGGAAATGACTGATGGAAAAATTAAGACTTGAATAAAAGTTATGATTGCTTACTTAGTGCTCAAAATTTTTCTGGAATACTTATTCAAGAAATTATTGTTTGTGACAGTCTTATTAAAATGTACAGTCACTTTTTTTTTTTTCTTCTAGTACATACAAAACTGTTACAAATAAATGAAAATTTTCCTCAGGAACTTTAACTTGGTGGTTTTGCAAAGTCAATTTAGCATCAACACCTACAAAGAAATCGCATCTGTTCTCTCTATCACAGTGAGACTCCTGTTGGTTTAACTAACGTTTACAACATGCTCTTGTGCCACTTTCAGTGATTTGTTGAATATCCTTTCAGCTTTCAGGGTAGTGGTCTCTGCTAATTTCATTTCCTACTAAAATAAAAACATCACAGTTAATGCCTTCATTTTTATCCTTGGAAAGAAAAACAGAAGAAGCACTTCAAAATGTCCTTTAAAAATTGAGTGTGTTGTTTGACCAAGTCTGAAACATTGAGGAGGATACATAAATGAAATAAAGTTCTCACAGTTATAAGTATATTCAGAAGCCTCACTCTTCATCTGAACAACAAGTTAACATGCAAACTCCCTAAGACTGGGATGGGTGTTTTGTGAGAAAATGCCTTCCATGAATGGTTGCAATATGGTGATCCATTTTTGCAGACAAAGGGAGGAAAAGAGCAGTCTGTACGTGACGGCTGTTTATGTAGGAAGCATCACGTTGCTGAAACAGAAATGAAGTTTCTTTTACCCATAATAAAGCCTAAGATCAGTCTTCTGTAATTCTTTTTATCATGGTTCTTTCCTCCCTCCCTCCCTGCTTTTCAATACCCCGTTCATGGTATGCAATTATTAAAAAAAAAAAAAAAAAGCATGATATAAACACATATGATGATTGACACCAAAATTACAAGGTCATCAGCATTTTAGATCAGATACTAGTAGTTATATTTTGGAATATATCTAGATTTTGAAGGTGCTGCAGTTGGGAAGGAGATTTGAAACCTAACAGATGGAAAAGCACATTTTAAATGCTGATGAAGATATATTAGTTTTAATAATCATTGTTCTTATTAAATGTTCTTAACGATGAACTTTTTAAAAGTTAATAATTCATTAAAATATGAATTATTAATTCCTATTTATAATTATTACTTATTCATGCTAGCCATTGAAAAACATTATTCTTATTCTAGTTTCCAAAAGTAGGGTGAACACTTTTTCCCTTGCTCAAAGAGGCAAGTGGACTGATGCTAATAGGGCTTTTTTTGCTTATTACTACAGGGTGAACATGGTGAGAGTGGCTTTGATGGCACTGATGGAGAGCAGGT
Organism: Numenius arquata; assembly: GCF_964106895.1. Lineage (NCBI taxonomy): Eukaryota > Metazoa > Chordata > Aves > Charadriiformes > Scolopacidae > Numenius > Numenius arquata. The sequence goes on along the minus strand of NC_133582.1, from coordinate 43,267,272 downwards.
AATCATTGCTTTAAATGTGCAGTGCAGTTAAAGACACCTACCTCAGTGTAGTAAAGTACAGATTTTTGTGCCTTTGAATGGGCTTTAATGGGCTTTAAACCTGAACAGAAATTCTGTTGTTTAGAGTTGTGTATCTGATTCAAGTTTAATTCTGCCAGACAAAATTTGAGAACCACGTTTATCAGAAAGAACAACCATTATTTTTTTCTTCTTTCTTCCCTGTTTGTGAATCTAGGGAGAACGTGGAATTCCTGGACCTTCTGGAGAGAAGGGCAACACAGGGAAACAAGTAAAGTATCCTTTCTAGAAACATTTAGATTTTATGGAAACAGCTTTCCAAAGTGTAATGCTGTCTGTAATGTCTGTGAGTTGGTTTTAATAGCTGGCTCTTTTCTAATGTGTTGTGGCTGCTGTTGTGAATCGTTGTAGCTCCACTGACTTAAACAGATCAGTGTTATCTTATCTGGCCTTCCTCTGCCACAGATAATGTTTCTACATGTACCCAAATTGCTTGTGCTTTTTTTATGAATTTAGGGCAGAAAAGGCCCCAGAGGAGAACCAGGTGAACGAGGAGAACCTGGTCTAAGAGGAGATCGTGTAAGTGTATTTCTTCATTTTTCTTAGGTTGCGCTGATTTGTGCCTGGATTTTATGATGGAGCTGCCTGATAAATATTTGATTTGAAGAGTTTTTCACAATCCTAGGTGGTGCAGTACTCTGCAAGAAGTATGGCATACTCCAGGAGTCCTGAACTCTTTAGATGCAGATGGACTGATGTGTTTTGATATGTTGCTTGGAAGCAGGTGTTTAAGCCTCAGGTCTCCTGCTTGTTCCTTGCATTTTTGTTTTATTTATTTGTTTGTTTGTTTTTACCATGGGCAACATAATTCCTTTTGGAGCTACTTAGTCCTCCCTGGTGGTTCCCACCCAACAGAGGAATTTCTGGATCACTTGACAATCCTGTGCACTGACTCCTGGTTAGCAATTTATAATAATGCAAAGGCAAGTTACTTCTTCATGCTGACATTTTCTATCTTGCATGCTCAAGAGCCCTATATGAATAAATGTAGTCCCCAAGTACTAAAATTTCAGTGGAGACACCACATATATTTCAAAGACCTTTTTGTGTTGACTCCTGTCTTCTAATGCTAAAAAAAAAAGTAATAAATCATGGTAACTTGCCTCTTTGAGAAATCAGGGTTTTACCTGTGTCTAGCTAAATGGAACTCCATTCTAGTGGAACCCCATCTGAAACTCACTAACTAGTTATGATTTTAACTCAATTATCTGTACCCAAACAACCAGAGCAGCTTCACATTTTCAGGGTTTAATTTGTTGCCCGTTAGTAGTATTTCTTTTCATCTCTTTGCAAAAGAAACTTGTGGACTTTGCAGAACTTCGTATATAGTGTTCTTACAAGCATCTTCATTTAAAATAGCCTTTGTATTTCTTGTTGACTGCAGTGACAAATCTCATTAATCCCTTTTCCATATCCTGCCTCTGTAATCGGAGTAATGAAGGTGTGGTCACTGAAAATTATGACACCTCTGCTTAACTTTTCCAGGGAGATCCCGGGACTAGCAATAATATTCCTGGTCCTAAGGGTGAAAAGGGAAACCCAGCACGGCAGGTAAGCAAGTACTGTATTACGGGGAGTGGATTTGCATAATTGCTAAGTTCTATTGGCTGTCCAGTGACTAAGCAGCTCTTCTCTTTTATTTTGTATTTTGCCTTTAGCGTATGTCTGCAACACAGAAAGCTTTGAGAAGTGCTTTATAGTGTAAAAAAGGAAAAAAAAAGTTGAAAAAGTTAACAAAGACTGTGGAAATGTTTTCATAATATAGAGCTAAGGGAAGATATGGATTTAGTATAAATGTATTATTCTGCCACAAATCTACATCATCAAGCTGAGAGGCTCTTAGTAATGGCTTGTAAGGATACTGTTAAAAACCATGCTGGGAAAATGCATTGGGTATCAACAGGCTGTACTCATTTTACTATGGAACTGCTATTTCCTGAGGATGGTGGATAAACTCCATTTTCACCTGTAGGTAGAGTATAAGAGCTAGAATATGTGCTTATATAGTGGTCTGAGTTTTTAAGAGGTGTTTGAGCAATACTGCAAGAAAAGAAACAAAAAAAGCACAGCCCATTTTACTGTTGCACTTTGTTTGGAAAGAATAAGCAAAGATTATAAGTAGTTGGACAGTAGTATATAAGTGGTGGATGAAAGCTTAAGAGGGTGTGAACAAGCAACATGTGATAAAAATCCACTGTTTTTGGAAGTTTGATTCTATCTGAACAAGTAGGGTTGTGTGCACATGTTCAAGCACACGTATGTTCATATATGTCTATGTAGGGTGTGCTGAAAGCAGTAGAAAAACTGTGAGGGTCAGTTTTTGCATAATAATTATGTTTTGATAACTCTTTGGAAACAAACCTTATCAAACTTTCTCATCTTAAGAAGTCTAACTGAAAGGCTGAAGTCAACAAAAGTGATTTCACAAGAGCCTTGACCAAGTATCAACTGTTAGCAACTGATGGATTGGAAAACCAAAGCAAGTATGATCTCTCTGGCTTATAATTTTTGATTATAAATGATTTGCAGAAAACAAGAATCAGCATTTAGCATGATACAACTGATTGCAATGAAATTACTTAGGAGAAGAAGCAAAGAAGAAACATATAAAGAATGTGTAAGTACAAGAAAATGAAAGAGCTTGTTCATTACTTTGTTTTACAGGGAGACCCAGGACCGCATGGACTCCAAGGAGAGCAGGGTGATGCTGGCCCTGATGTAAGAGTAGTAATCAATACGGGGTGGAAGTAACTGATACGAGATACAATGGGGTTCCCATTGAGAAAACCAATTTTTCTCGTCTTCCTTTTATCCTACACTTAAAACTCCTGTAATGAGAAGGAACAAAAATCTTCTAAAATTTTCATAGTGAAACAAATTTGGCTTGAAATTTAGTCGCTTACGCATATTGCACTGTTTTGTTTTTTAAATTTTTTTTATTTTTTTTAAATTGGGAATTTGCTGTCCTGTTAATTTCAGGTCTCATTCATGTGAAGTGACAACCTTTTATATGAGCCTTATTTTTGCTTTGTAATTTCAACATAGATAAATCTATCCCTTTTTTCTCCCTGTGATTGCAAGTTCTGCATGCCTGTTCAAGCCTATATATAAACTCACTCACAGCTGAGCTGCTCTTTTTAATCCACTGGATACTGGAAATCTTTAAGGCATTTCTTCTAGTTTGTGAAACAGATGCGTAATGCCAAAGTCTGGAATGATGATCACTCAGGCTGCAGAAACATCCCAAAGGCCCCTAGTGATGTGAGGTTTAACAGTAACATTTGCTAGCGCTGCTGAGCAGCGTGCAGCAGGAAGCAGTGCAGACCTTTTAGCTGGGAGGGAGAGAGGAGGGCTCTTGTTCTCTTTATTTCAGCCTAAGGGAAGCTGCCTGGGAAGATGTTTTCCAGAATTTTGTTGAGATGCCTTCCTTCTGCACCCACTAAGGGTGTAAAGCCTTTTTGTTTGTTTGGTTGGTTGGTTTTGTTAAGACTTACTTGTGTAAGAATTTCTGTCCCAAATCCACTCTTTTCTCATTTTTACCTTGAACCTTTCATTGCTTTCTATAAGCTGTATTTAATTTGATTGTATGTATAAAGTATTTTATTGTAAGCTACTGTTTCACACATTGCATGGTGTTCTGGATGTAATGTCTCATGCCACTCCTTCCCAGGGTGCAGCAGGTCGAAGAGGGCCTCCAGGTATAAAGGTGAGTGGCTGACGCTGTTGCTGCCTATCTGTATGCATCTGCATGTCCAGCCTCAGCGTTTGTTGCTCTTAAGGGAGAAATTTCAGTGTGATCCAAGACAGAAGGGCTTAATAATCAAAAGTCTATTTCAAGCCCAGGCAGCCTTTGGATCTCAGGTGGATGTACCGGAGGTCCTCCTGACTTGAAGGGTTTAGAATTGGAAAGGAGGTTTAACTGAAATAGAAGGACAGTTGCTTTTATTAAGGCAAATGTGGGAACTTAAATAGAGAAGAGACCATCGCTAAAGGTGGTGGGAATGAGTAGTCAGGCTGCATTCCTGCAGCATAAGGCCAGAAGTCTGGCAGATTTTTCCTCCTTTGTTGTATGCATGCAGATATATGCATGATGCACATATGCAGCAGAGACAAAATCAAGGCAAATTCTAAAAGATGCTTTACTAAAACATAAACATAACAGTGTTAACTACAGCTCTGAAAATTGGCTCAAACCATATAAAAGAATCAAGATCTTGAAAACAATTTAAGATATCTAAGAGAATTAGTGTAGTATGGATGCTTGTATAGGATGTAAAGAATAGGTCAAGCCCAGTGTATGCTGACTGATCATTCCAGAAAGATCCTCTCATGGGAAATTCTGTCATGTCATTGGTGGTAGCCCTGGTTTTCCTAGACCTATATCTCATGGAGCCACAAGGAAAGGAAACTTTGCTGAGATTTAATTGGTGAAGATGTCAATGCTATTCTCTTAAATGAAGTTCTAAATAATGTTCTTGGAAAAGAAAGCTTGTTTGTCCCACGGTATAAATTACAAAATCCAGTTATCAAAGCAATTCTAAAAGCCGAGTGGATTAGTACAAGTAAAAGCTAAGTTCTAGGAACCTGAGAAGACTCAGATTTCTTTCTTTTTTTAATCTTTTTTTTTTCCCTTTTTTCAAGACAAGGTAAACAAACATTTTCCTTTGTCCTTCACACTGGCAGGCGTCTATAGGAACACCTAAAAACATGACTCCCATACACCTGCTTGAAAGATACATTCCTTATATCTATCCTTTTGCTTGCTTTCTCAAGTATAGGTTATATCATCATTCCAGGAAACACATTGCTCTAGCATAAGTAGTTCGGATTTGACCCAATCTCTCTGCGGAGTTGCTAACGCAGATAAGGAAGGTGGTATATGCCTTGGTATAGCATTTTCCGTTTATCTTAGTGCATATAAACCCAGGGAAACATCACAATTTCGTGTATGACACTGTCAGTACCTGCAGAATGGACCACGTCTTGAAGTCTTACCCTGTGTTGGAGTCTGGGGAATGGGCAGAGTTGTACGTTCTGAATAAAGGTGCAAACCAGCATTTTGAGTAGAGGTTGTTCTAGGCAACTCTTCACCCACAAGCATGGTCAGGGCAAAATTCAGACCAGCTTTACCCCATCTCTTCTTTCCAGGTCACATTCATGCAGTTCCAGTGCAGTTCTAATATCAAAGAAGAGACAGGATGAAGTGCATGTACTTTGTCTCTGGCCTCAATTAGCAATTGTTTCAAAGTTCCTGTTCTCTTCATCAAAGCTCACGATAAGAAAGTATTTGGCCTGTACAAAACAGGCTGTTAGAGGACACCTGGTAACAGTTTGCTTAGTTTGATACTTTTCTTATGTTTTTAATTGTGGATGCAGTATGTAAACTGAAGCGCTTGCTGTGTTCTTAATTTGGCAAAAGGTTTGTGATTTTTCTTTAAACTTTTGCATGGATTGAGTGCCTTTTCTGCAACAGGAACTGAAGGCCAAGCGTAAAATGTTACTAAATAACAGTGAGAATAACCATAATGATGCAATATAGAACATAATTTTCAGAAAAGGAAAAAGGCTACTGGAAGGAGTGGGATGTCTTTTATGGTAGTAATATTTCTGTAGCAGCACAGGGTTTGATTTGATTCTTATTTCTGGCCTTCCTGTCCCTCTCCTGTTATATTTGCTCTACCTTTATTACTGTCTTCCTGTGTGCTGCAGCCAGGTAACATGAGTTTTTTACATTTAAGCTGATTCAAAATAGTTTTTCCCTGGGAAGTAACAGTGAGAAGTAAGAGTCCTGCAAGTTCCCCAAACTACAGTCCAATCACATACCAGCTTCATGCAATACACAGGTAGGCCTTGTGCTGAAACCCCTGCCGCAACTGGTTTCTGAAAATCCCAATTTGGATTTCACTTTGAGAATCCAGAACTTTAATTGTCTGTGGTATCGCAGATGGGAATAGGCTCTGGAAGATTCTGATACCCTCCGCCAGCAGGGGGAAAGCACCGTGCTTTGGCTATTCACAGGGATCCACATAACTTGAAAGAACGCAAGCATTTTATAGTTACTGTTTACTATTTCTATCTCAGAAATTCTTTACGGTGTTGATGCAGACATTTTAGATTCAAATATTGAACAATATTCATGAAACCTTCCTCTTAATTTTGCCAATTCTTGCTTGATAGCTCAGAAATAATTTCTTAAGTAATTGTGTAACAACTTTGTGCTTTCTTTTTTTTCCATTTAATTGCTGCTGAACTCTAAAAATCTTTGTTTGCATTTTTCTGTCAGGTACCAGCAAAAAGAAAGAATCCAAGTGAGCTGTGGGGTAACAGGACAAAAATGGAAGGCTGTGGAAATGGATTTGTACCTTATCTTTATTGTACTAAGAAGCACAGGAACTCTGGTGTGGTTAGAAAGTAAAAATGTTCAACTTGTTTAGTAAACTCGCAGAGTGCAGAATTAGTTGAACCTTTTGAGACAACCTTCTTCATCTCTATGGGTGTGCCTTCCCCCAGTGATAAGGCCGTTCTTTCGTAATATGGTAGGAAACAAGAGAGATGACTGAACCTCACAGCAAGAGAGATCTTCCAAACTGTTTTCATTTAAGTATTTGATGACCAATTTTGACTTCTAAAAGTGTAACAAAAATATTTGCATGGGTCAGTAGGGATTAAAAGCCTCAGCAAAGTGTTTGTCACAGACAAGAACAACACTGCACTCTCTGTTCTGAAAGCAAAGCAAAATAGTGAAGACAGGAAGGAGAATAAACTAAAGGAAAGCATGAGAGAGAGAGGAAAAGGGGGAAAAAAAGAGAAAAAAGAAGAGAACAGCTCTTCCGGGTTTGATTCAAAGTTAATTTAAGTAGCTGAAAACTTTTTAATGGTTTCATGGTTTTGGATTCCAGTAGAGTGTGCCTAAGAAATTTTTCCGTTTTCATTGTAAAGTGATTTTTGTGGAAATCTATATCTATTTGATTTTTTTACAGCTGCTATAAGCCTGCCATCAGCCTACTAACTGATGTTCTGTGTTACAGTATTGTTACTCTGGCTACAAATAAGCTTGCTCAATGCTTTTTTTGTTTTCTCCTCTTTTTTTTTTTTTTTTTGGTATTGTTATCTTTCATTTCATTCATATGATGGAGAATGGGAGTACTGCCTTTTAAATGCAGTTTTCCTCAGGAGATTATTTCCAAAACCATCTGTTTCCTGAGAATCTTCAGACATATGTTTATAATTTCTCCAGTGAAAGGAGATGTGCCAGGCCTGGAATATCTTGGTGCTAATTATCACCATTTTACTCAGTCCAGCAGACAGGAAATATTTCTTATGGATGTCAGCTAAACTGACACATCCTTAGATAGCAACTTTATGTAACTGGGAGCTGGAAAAGGTTTGGTTTTGGTTTTTTTTTCCCCCTTCATCAAGGAGGATTTTAATTGCCTTGCTGAGTAACCAGAGCAAAAGATGGGGAGTTATAAAGACATCTAATTCTAGGGTGAATTGTGAAGTTACGGTTCTCCCTTAGGGTAGTTCTCCGCAGATAAGTGTGAAGGGGATCTGTCCTTGTGGCCCTGGCTTTATGACTTCGCATGGTCTCTGCAGTGGATAAGAACAAGGGTAATGCAGGAATATTGCTGAGACTGTGGTGTAAAATGCACTTAGCAAAATGCAAAGCAGATAAAACTGACCTTTTTTGCTGCAGCTCTTACAGTAATCACATACCCTAAACAACAAAAAAGCTACTCAACTCTTTTGCTTCTTAATTGAGTTTTCTTCAACAGGAATTTGCTTGATAGCTGTTTGAAAGCATTGGAAAACATTCTCTCAACTGATACTCTGTGCAGATATGAAATTATTATCTGTTGATGTACATATGACAGGTCTTAATTTATTTGGTTTTGGTGGTTGGTTTTTTTGATTTTGTTCTGGCAGGGTGAGCAAGGAGATCTGGGGGAAGCAGGTTACCCAGGAGACTCTGGTCTTCCAGGCCCACAGGTAACTAAAAAGAACTTCTGAGTTATTTTTATGGTAGCTATGGGGAAGATGAGTTACCAGTCTTGATCTTTTGTTTTTCTTTTTGGAATGCTTTTTTTACTTCAACTAATGAATATTGTAAGTAAGATTCTTCTGTGGCAAATCTCCTCTGTAACCCTGAAGAATTAAATGTGGCAAGTTTCTCTTTATGTGGGTGCAGCTTCTATTGAAATGAAAAGTGAGTATGGAAAGTGAATAGCAGAAATAAGTAATTTGACCAACACATCTCTAATTTACAGGATATTATCCAGCAGATATCTTCAAAATTAATTCATTAGAAATTGCTAGCAATACATACGTAAAATCTATCACATTTTTGAATGTGCTGTATTTCCAGGGTGCATTAAAATGATGAAAAGGATATACCGATTGACAAAGCTTTGTCTTTTAAAAATTTGTGTGGTGGAGTAACACTGTAGAGAGTTATGGTGGTAGACTATAGCTAACAGTAGCTTCCAACCTTAAGATGCTCTCAAGATGCTCTTAAGTTTAAGTTTTAAGATATAGGCATCTGGAGAAGGTGTGCCTTGTTGATATTGGGTTGCTTATGGCTCCCATGGTATCTTAGACACTACGGTGGCTTTATGAACATGGCCCTCAAGCAGTAACCATTTCAGATGCTTCACACAGACAAGTCCTTACAACCAAATAGCCAGAAGTTTCACCTGTGCATTAAGGCTTGCAAAACAGGCACTTGGATTCTGGTTGTTGCAGCAATCTAGCTTTCACTGCAAGGCTATTGCCATTGAACTGACTTTTTTTCCAATGGCTTTTTTACATCAGGGCCCAAGAGGACCACAAGGGATCAGAGGACCTCCAGGACCACAAGGCATGCCAGGCCCTCTGGTTAGCTTTAAATAATATATTCCTGCTGTACATATTAGGGCTTTTCATTCTCACCATTGATATTATTCCTATAAATAGGAAGAAGAAACGGAGGATTTTTCAGTATAGTACTTAAGGAAACTGATTTGCAGCCTCATATGATAAAATTACAGTCTTGAAAATAATTTTAGGTGGGTGAATAAGAAGTGAACATCAGTGTTACCAAGCTTTTGCATGACTGCAATGAAAAGCCTTAGCTCTAGATTTCACTCTCAGTTCTATAGTATCAGGACTAACAACATGTGTAAATTCAGATATAGAGTGGTGTAGTTGAGGGCAAAGTTAGATAATGGTCAGTGGTTTCATTAAAGTCTGGCCTTTGAGATTTAATGCCAGGTTATGATGAGGTTGTAACTACTGAGCACTGACTGCTGGTCTTCTCACTTGTGTGATGCTGTTGATTTGGGGGTTCTTATTCTGGAATTACACCAGTGTAACTCAAGACTGTAATATCCTACTCTGTCAGTCTTGGACATCTGCTTCAGTCATGTAATGACGCTCATGCTTACACACCCATGTGTATGTGTGTGTATATATACTTATATTGTTTGTGCACATATGTATGTATTCACTAGGTATGTATGTAGATAGCAAGTAATATTCGTGTCATACTTAATAACATCTTGAGTTTTACAGAAAACAGTAAATAGCTGGAATGATAGCTTGACCAGTAACTCTTACTGTGGTGCTCAAAAGCCTGTTAGTGTGCTAATACTTATACTGATTCTGTAATAATTTCAATTGGCAGTGAATCCTTGAGTTCAATGAGCCCTTGAGTCTTCATTGTGCACCTTTTAACTGATACTTCTGATTACAGGCTAGTCTGGGGACCCCAGGTTCACCTGGCTCTGTTGGGAAGTTAGGTGCAAGAGGAGCAAAGGTAAGGATTTTTAAGGTACCTAATTACAGCAATCTAACAGCATCGTTCGTTCAAGAACTACTTGAAGAAGCATGAACAAACACTTGTATTGTTTCTATGGAACGTGAAAATGTTAAGTTATGAACAAACACTTGTATTGTTTCTATGGAACATGTGAAAATGTTAAGTTTTGTAGGCATTTTTAGATTGCATGGGAAGGCAAGTGATTTGTTCAAGGTAATCTTACAGATGTCAGAGCTATACTAAGAAGTTTTTAGTGTTGCCATGGCGGCTGTTCTAATTGCTGTCATGCTTCTCAGTGGGGCCTGGATTCTCACAAAACACAGCAGGGATATGACCCTTGAGCTTGTTTTATGATTCCTAGAATCTGTCCAATCCGTTGAAATATGTACCAGTTAATCATAGAATATCTCAAGTTGGAAGGGACCCATAAGGATCATCGAGTCCAACTCCCTGTTTCTCATAGGGCAACCAAAACCTAAACCCTATGACTAAGAGCATCATCCAGACACTCCTTGAACTCTGACAGGCTTGATGCCATGACCACTTCCCTGTGGAGCCTGTTCAGTGACTGAACACCCTCTCAGTGAAGAACCTTTTCCTAGTATCCGGTCTGAACTTCCCAGTTCAATGAAGCATAGCTGCTTATTTTAACCCTTTTGTTCTGAAGATTCCTAACCAGTTCAAGGAACCTTGACTGTTATGATGTCTATTATACAGGAATGAATGTGTTGAGAAGAACTGAATCAACATGAAGTTAAACAGAAAGGCTTACACTACTAAGTGGTCCACATTATGGTTCACTTACTTATAATAAATATTATCCCTTCCTTTCCTTTCATTAATGGCCATTGATATGGGATTTACTTCATTAAAGAAAAATAACTCATTTTAGGTGTTGTTGCATTTCTGGATCTAAAAGGCATAAATAAGACCAGTTAGTTAAGCCTTTCAGTCTCTTTGAAGAGTTACTACATTCAGTTTATTATTACATCCAGTGACACAGAGATATCAAAAGGTCAAAGTGCTACTATGAGAAGAGTCACTGTGTGAAAACATACAGTGAAACTGACAAAAATTGGGAAGAAATGTAGGGATCTTATCCATCATACATTCCATTTTCTCAGTCTGGTTTTCTGCTGTTTAATATTAGAGATTAGAAGAAAGTTCATTAAGAAAGTGAAAACCAAAAAAGGAACCAAATAAAACAAAACTTGCAAGAGGACTAAGACCACAGTGCAGACAGCCTGCCTCGGAAAAACTGTCTGTTATCAACAGATCCTTCAGGCTGGTAGAATTTCAGGCTATGCCCTGCCAACATAAATCTTACTTTTTGCAGAGAACACTCTTTTCACTGGCAGCACTCTTTTTCTGTGTAGCAATGGGAGTTTTATTGGATGAAAGCCTTTGGGGTTTAGCTGGATGAATGCTCAGCATATTCTGATTTGCCAAGTACTTTCCAGTTCCACCCCAAGGAACCTTCCGTGAAACATGGTTTGTAATGGAATGCTTTTGACCAGCATCAAGTAGTCTATAAAATGTATAAGCACAATTCAGTCTAACAGACAAGTTTACCTTTCAGAAAGAAGAATTCTCCTGGATAAGCCAAATGAATGCCTTTTATGTTTCAATTATAACAGGGTGAACCTGGTGACCCTGGAGAGAAGGGCCCGGTGGGACCAGCTGGACCGAGAGGCATGCCTGTGAGTCTGTCTGCCCAAATTCAGGGCCCCTGTACCTTAATACCCATCCATCTGAATCAGTACAATTAATTCCCTTCTGTTTTCTCTACTTGATACAATTAAAATTATTTCACATTTGGTTCTCAGTTTCCTTATGGACACCAGATTCATTGTGGGCTAGAGACAGTATCTTTCCCATCAGGTTCTCTAGAAGAAAGAGAATATGCTAGAGGTAGGACACATAGTGGAGAGGAACTGTGACCATAATTCTTGTTTTCTCTACAGATTTTGCCACCATTTGTTACTGTCTTTTAGACTGTTGTGATAAGTTTGACCTGCTTTGTCACTCTTAACAGCCTGGACATCTCATTGTAATGGGAGATCTTTATTGCAAAATGGAATTGGATATGAATCTAATCCTCTATTAAAAGCTAACCCATGGTATATTCAACCTATGCAGGGCATGGATGGCAGAGATGCCTATGGTCCTGAAGGAAGCAAAGGAGCAAAGGTGAGTGCTTAGAGTCAGGATGTCTCACAGTGTCAAATCAAATGTGACCACCCATACTTGATTCAAAAGAAATGTAAGACATGGCCACAATGCATTTCTGAGTTTCAGAAAGAGGCTCAGCCTTCCCACAACCATCCTTGTGAGAAATTCTGCAGTAGGAGGGACATTCTTTTGAGAACCACTCTCTCTCACTCTTTCCCTTGATGTGTGTTTGTGTGTATATGGACATGGGGGATTGTACTTCTTGGAGTACATGGTGCTTTCTCCCCACTTCAGTCTGCTTGACTAGCCACTCTTGTTAGCAAGTATTCGTGGGCCAGCCACCTTGGACTCCTTTCTTCTTTCAGAGGAGGGATTCCTTGATGACCAAGGTGAGGGTGATTACTCTCCAAACATCCTCACTGTTTTAATGTGAAATATTCTTCCTTGTGCTCCTGTGGTTGGCAGTAAGATCTGAGGATTAACCTCTGGATTGCTACGTATGTAGAAATTTTTGTCATTCCCTTCACAGTCCTGAAAAAAATAGCAGTGAAATTCCTGCTTCTCTAAAAACGTACAAGAATCCAGCTAAAATAAGTAGTACAAAGAAAGTATGAGATCAAAATCATGGGACCAGTGGCACCAGTGGGTCAGTCTGTGAGCAAAATGGTCAGCATGTTGGAAACAGCTGCAGTCCTTCTTTCAAGAGTTTATGTAGAGTTTATTACAATACTAGTCCTTTTTCATTGCTTGTGAAACAGAAGTGGTCCAGTGGATCTGACTGGAGGCCCACCTGTTTCACTCTCCCTTTTTGTGGGAGAAACAGTGTGCTGCAGAAGCTGCAGAAAAGATATGAAAGGCTTCCCAGGAGCCTCTTCAACTGATGAGCTCCTTTTTCTAAAATGGCTTTTTATTAAAATAACTCTTGACACTTCATATTATCCAATCTCTTTTCTTACCTCCTTAGCCGCAAAAATTTCCTTTCATGGGAGAGCTTCACGGGTTACGCATGCATTATATGAAAGACTAGGTTTTTTAATCTTATGGAATCTCCCACTTGTTCATTTCAGGGAACATCCTCCTTGTAACAAGAAATGAGGAAAAAAGGTTTCTGTTAAATCTTCTTGTCATTATTTGTTGTTTTAAAGGATTGATTTAAAGGCTTCCTTACACGCTGATGTGTGTCTGCCCAAGGTTTGGGAGGGTCTGAATTAAAGCAATTAATTTTACTCCAGAATAGTGATCCAGAAAGAGTTGGTTTCCCCTGATAGCAAAGAGAAAAGCCTTTAGTATAGATTTTATTTAAGGTTGCTGTTAATTATGTAGGTTCACAGTCACATTATTCTCTCTTAGGTGTAACGTGGGGCCTATGTGCATGTCATTTTCTGGAAATTGTAGGATAAAGTCATAAGATGTTTAACAAGCATGCTCACTTCCATGGGAGGGAGCTCTTAAAACAAGGACGTATGTAAATAGTGTGAATTCTGGTAGTTCCTCTAATGTCAAGGAAAGATATGCTTCAATTCTGATTGGTCTTTGTGAGAGTTCTCATATTTCTCCTATATGAGCAAAGAACAAACTGAAAACTGAAGTAAATGAAAACAATTAATGAAGTGACTTCTAATATGCCAACAAAATATTATGGCTTCGCTACTTAGTATAGAGGGTACAACATTTTGAAACTGCATTTAGAAACTGAGTTCTGACTGTTATAGCAGCTGAATATGAATTCCAACGTATGTTACTAGGAGGCCTAAAAAAGTTTTGATAAAACACTTACTTGGGAGATGGAATATTCTTGAAAATTCAGAAACTGATGGAAATTTCAAAATGCTCTTCCTTTAGATGAACAAGTTGTTAATCTAAAATGGTGTCATTTGAGACCAGAGTAGTAGACACTATTACTTGAATGGGGTGGAATGCTAAACAATTTTGTAATTGTTTTTAGTTTAGACATCAAACACTAAGCAGATTGCAACGTTCTGGATTCTTATGAAGTCTTCATCCTTTCTTTTGGTAGGGAGAATCTGGATTCCCAGGAAATCCCGGTCCAGAGGTATGATTAAATGGGATGTTTGCTTTATGTCTTGTTTTACATTGTTCTTGTTTGGAAGTGGTTATCTGTCTTTCTGGCTGTCTTTTCCTTGCCTATAAAGTTCTGGATTTCATTAATTTTCAGGGAGAAGATGGAGACCCAGGCATTCCAGGAGCTGAAGGACCCAAAGGAGCTAGGGGTAGAAGAGTAAGAACAATACATTTGTTCACTCTGTGAAGAGTTCTATAAGTAAAGCCCTTATGTCTTAAGTGTTTCCTCACCAAAACTTTTTGAAATTGGTTCCCACTTTGATCTTTTATTGCCATGTCCTGCATGTCCTGGGCAAGAGGTCTTGAGAAAATGCTGGTCTAAGTCTTTAGAGATGTTTGCAGCTAATAATTCTTAGGGGTAGTAGTCTATCTTTATGTAAATGCAGGATCCAGCTCACAATATAGTTACAGAGGTTTTCTCTGCTGCAATTCTACACCTGTGTGTGCAATTATAACGAATAAAATTTGTATTTCTATTTTTAGGGAGATGCTGGCACACCAGGTTCCCTGGGAGATCCAGGAGACCAAGGGCCATCAGGACCTATGGTAATGTATTTTTATCATAAAAAAATCACTCTTAGATTGCTCATAAACTGGCTATTAGATTAATGGAATATTTAATAATGTTTCATCTGGTAAACTAGGCTTAATCAGCCTGGCAGTTTTATAGAGTTACATCTTGCCTGTGGATGTGTGTGCACAAGAGCCCCTGCTGTTGGAAATGGAACTGCAAAGATATAATGCAGGGCATAATTTCTTCCACAGTATTTGGTATCATCTTTAGGCAGGGTAAATATCTAATTAAAAAAGAAAAGAGTACTGAAACGTGGAACTGGATTATTCTGCTGAAAGCCAATGTATTTTTTCATTTAAAAAGAAAAGCCATTTAAAATCAGACTTGAAATTACAGGCACTTACTTAAAACTTAAATGACAGTAACCTGTTGATCCTTATACACAAATAGATGTCTTGATGTACTTTTTCAGTGTCTGTAATCTGCATTTTATACAACAAAAAGGTTTATTCTCTATCTAAGCAGGAGAGAAAGTATTGGTGATTTCAGTAGTATTTAGGACTAACATTGTAGGCAGTTACGAAAATCCCTGGATGTGCCTATCTTTATCTTGCAGCAGTTCTGCGAATCGGCTCCATGGAGACAAGAAACAATCCCTATTGTTAGTTATTTTCTTGTTAAACTTTCTTAAGGTTACTCTTCCAGTTTAAATATGAAACATTATTGATAACAGTATCTTTACCTGTATAACAATGCCCATGGGATACATGCAACTTAGAAAACATTATTTTTATTTTTCTTACATACACTGTGCTAGTCAGTGAATGTACCTTGCCTACTTAATTGATGATGCTGGGCACAAGAATGACCAAGAGTGCCAGATGGAATGTATTGCCTTCCCTGCTGCTTGGCTGCTCACATACATTACAGACAGACAGACCCTGTGTGCTGAAGAGCCAGATAGATAGCTGTTGACCTTGCCAATCCATGGTCCAAGAAGTCTTCAGAGAGATTTCAAGCTCAAGAGTTCCTCTTCAGATGTAGAAGTGAGAGAGGAGCTTGGGAGGTATGGGCTTGACGAAATTATTGTAGTAGCAGTCCATCTGTGAAATGGGAAGGTGGGAATTCTGTGGGAAGTTGAAGAGATAGGGATGCAGGAAGGGGTACAGGTAGTAGGCAAGGCCAGCGAAAATAGGCCTGTTTTACCCATCCTTCCTAACTTGGCGGCATGATTATCCGTATGGGTCAAGTTGGCACAGCTCAGTCACCACTAATAAGCTGCTGCAAGTAACTTTCATTAGGGCTCAGGCAACTCACAGTTAACTCTTGCTGAACAATACCAAAGAAGAATTGGGACCTGCTGAAAAACATAAGAAGATAAAAGCACGGAATGGCTGTGGTAGTGCTAGCAGCAAGACAGCAGAGGAGATGAGGAAGGTAGCTCAGGCAGGAGATGGAGGAATGGAAGGTTAGTTGGAGTGGGAAGCAACAAATATGGAGATGGGATTGTAATTTGGGGATGTAAGGAAGTATATGATTTTGGTAAACTGTAGTGTTATGGTAGAGAGGCTAATATAAAGGTTGTGGGATGTGGAGTTCAAAAGTTCTTCTCCCTGTATTTTATTCCTGTTATGAAGATTAAACAATACTATTTTTTTTTTTTTTAAAGACACTTGGGATCTTGGCATGTGCCCACAGCTCCCAAGGAGAAGGCTTCAGAGTAGCCAAAGCTAGCTAGACTGGTCAAGCAGTCATGATGTGTGTATGGTCTTGCAGGATGTCTCAGGGTAGAACTGTGGGGATTGTACGCCGCAAGTGTAAAGGGCAGGCCTATCACACATCTGAGGTTTAAAAGGATGTAAGGTACGGATAACTGAATCAAACCACAGAAATTGCTGTTTAGAAAGGAAATCCAATTCTGAATACTGGTCCTCAAGGGCAACAATTATTGAATATTTATAAAACCAGGAAAGAAAAGGAACTGAGAAATAGGTCTGAGAAGTAGTCTGCAACTCTGTTGGGAACAGGTCCACAGAAATCTGTGCTGGGAACTGAGGTCTCCTCATATTTCGAATTCACATATGGTTATCAGGGAAACACTGTATGCCTGCATTTTCTTTGGGCTACAGAGTCATAGATGGAAATACATCATCAGGGTCTGATTTTCTGGACCTGTGTTTAATTTGTTTCAGGGTGCCAAGGGACCAATGGGCACCATTTTAATGGAAGTAAGTAAATACCCTACAGCTAACCGCACACTGCATGGAACTAACAGTTTTAGTCTTCTTCCATTTATAAGCAATGACTGCAATGAGCACAATTAGCTGTTAGAAAACCATATCCTTTTCAAATACTTGTCAGAGTGCAGTGGGTGTTTCTGTTCTGCAAATAATCAAGGATTGAGAAACAATTATGCATATGGATTAACGCTGTGTCCAAACTTTTACAAACTGTTGAGGCGTTAATATTCCTTTATTTGTTTCTTCATTCACATCAGTTTATGCACCAGCTCAGGTTTAGGGTTGCTTTTCACCCTCTTGTAAAGGAAGGCATTTCCTCAGCAAACAGGTATTTTCACTGGGGAAATTTCACAGGGCAGGATTTCTTCAGAATCCTAATCCCGTGTAAAATGAACACTTCTGAGTAAATGTTCCATCTAACCCTTGCATGGACAACTACCTGCAGGCAATACTGTTGCAGATGTGTTCTATGTCCAAATGGGGTCCTCTCCTCCTTTGTGGACCTCATTCTTCCGATGTGAGTTGCTATTGAAACGGCTGTTCCACTATGGAAGTGCCATTGCCTGGTGACCTCCTAGATCAAATTATTACACAAAATAAAGAATGGATAAATGGTTGCTTAACACTCCAGAGCATAATTAAACACCAACAAAGCGTGTCTTAAAACCCCTTAGTTTCTGCAGCAGGGGCAGAGCGCCTGTACTATTTGAAATAGAGAGGAACTGGAATGTGTGATTCTGGATTTACAGTAGAGTTAGTTCAGGAGCTGAGATACGGCTTTCAACTCAAACCAATTGTAAGATTCCCACTGTGGGATGATCTGGGATTTGCCATTAATTGGTTTTTGTTTTGCTTCTCCAGCCTTGTGAACTTGTGAATTTTACACGAAAAAACTGCCGTAAGTAGGGAGCATCTTCTTTTACCTCTGATTCCACCTAGTTACTCTTCTTAAATGGAATAGCCTCCATTGGAAACCCTGTAGACCGGTTGGTTGTGTATGGGTTCAGTTTGATGATGACTGGTAGTTGTTAACTGTGAGGGGTTTTCAGCAGGTGTATGAAACAGGCTAACGCTTTTTGCTCATTTTTCCTATATCTTAATTACAAAAACTAACAAATGTCTCTTGCCCTCATTTAAGATAAAATTAATTGTTTGGCATTTTGCCAACTGTCTTTGGGGAATTATCTGAGGGAAGACAATATTTGTATATCACCTGTCCTCCAGATTTGGCGTGTTCATTCTCTCAGACTTGTATGCTCAGCAGAACCCAGAACAATTTTTTTAGTTCTCACCCAGTAAAATTGCACTATTTTAAGTATTTGATTGTGGAAGAGGAGTGTTGTCTTTCATGGACAGATTCTGTCAGTTGTCTGAGCTTTGGATCTGGCTCTGTAGTGAAAGCAAAATATGTCACTATTTTAAGGAATATGAGTCCAAAATAATTTATTTGCTCTCCACCTCTTCATTCCAGCTTGCTCATCAGGTAAGCCCATCTGGCCTCTGCATGTCCATTCTTTTATAGACTTGAATAAAAAACTAACAATATTTGAGTTGTGGAAAGGTTCTCACGCAATTGTTTAATTTCAATATACAGACACATGTCCAGTTTATCCAACTGAAGTGGTGTTTGCCTTTGATATGTCTGCTGATGTTACACCAGCTGCATTTGAAAGAATGAGGAGCATTGTTATGTTATTGCTGAAGACCATTAAGATCAGTGAAAGCAATTGCCCAACAGGCGCTCGTGTCTCCGTTGTTTCTTTCAATACGAATACACGCTATCTCATCCGATTCTCAGAATTCCAAAAAAGTGACTTGCTCCTGCAAGCAGTCCAGAGAATACCACTAGGGAGATCCACTGGAAAACGTAATATTGGGGCAGCCATGAGATTTGTTTCAAGGAATGTCTTCAAGCGTGTTCGTCAGGGCATCCTCACAAGAAAAGTTGCCCTATTTTTTGCCAATGGTCCATCACAGGATGGTGTTGCCATCAACACAGCTGTGCTTGAGTTGAGTGCTTTGGATATCACTCCAGTGGTTATTGCCTTCAGTGAAGTGCCAAATGTCAGACGTGCCTTCTCGGTAAGTAGATAGACTACAGAAAATTGAGTCAGTCATCCATTTGCTTACCTTTTGATAGCTGTATTGCCATTAGTACAGGGGAAAATTAACAACTTTTGCTTTAAAATATTACTTCATATAAAAAGGTAGTAATCAAAAACAAGCAATTCATTTTACCAGGTACCAAAAGAAAACAATTTTAAGTTTCTTTAAGATTTCATAATATGATTCCATGTTCTCTCTCTTTTCAATTTATTTTTGTATCATCTGTGCTCAGTTTTAACTTTTTCAAAATAAAATTCCTTCCAACTGCTGTTTCTTCAAAATTATCCTTATAGAAGGAAACTATGTTTACTTACATGTGACAAAAAGAGCAAAACTTGGAGTGTAAATTCTGATCTAGTAGCATCTAAGCCAGCCCTTTAATCTTTATATTACGTTTACTCTTATGCAGCCTTGTATCTATTAGTCAATTGCATATTTTGACATCTGGTATTTACGTAGGTGCCAACTTTCCCTAAATCAGTTTTCAGAGTAGAAAGGTTTAAAAAAGCTGCTTAGCAGGGGGAAAGGCAAAAAACTTACTGCTCAGCTCTCCTTTGTGATTACAGTGATGGGAAGGCAACCAAATTCACCACCACCACACAGGAAAATACAACCTCCCTTTTTCTTTTAGATGGACTTTTGCCTTTGCAGTTGACAGGTGGTTTGATCTTCACGATCCTACGAGCCTGTAGCCACAGATACTTGCTGGCTTTGGTTAGTTTGCTTTAGGAGCCTCAGTTTGGAGATCACTTAAACAGTCATTGCTAATTCTAATTCTTCTGAAGAGGCCTATCCATATCATCCTTTACAGACATTAATCAGAAGTTAATTGTGTTGTGTATGTGTTGTGTATAAGACACGCAAAGCTTAAGTTTAATGCAAAGAATTAATTCTTTCCTCACCATTTTAGCTTATCCATATATAGGGTTCATTTCCTGCAATATTATGATATTTTGCAGTCATTTTTATTTATCTTAGTCCACAAGGAAATGTTTTTTGCCTTGAATCACATTTGGATGGGGTTGGGTGGTCAGTGAAATTGTAGGATGTTGTTGGATCTTCTTTGGGGTTCCTCAAGCATTTCTGCAGTCCAGTCTGCTGCTGGAGAAGATTCTTTGTTCAGCTGATCAAAGACCACACATAGGTTGTTCTAATCCTAGAATTTTCTAATGCTAGAATTTTCTTTCCCAAGAAAACATCTGCACTGTGGATGATTTCTCTTTGTCCCAGAAAGAGCCGAGATAGGAGATCCCGCCATTTACTCTGTAGCACCCTACTAAGAAAAGAAAAAAAGTGATAGCCTTTCACTGGCAAAAAAAACCCAAAACACCCAAAACCAAACCAAAACCAAGTCTTAATATCTTTTACCTGTGCTGAGATTTCCATTCATACCTATAAAGCTGTCTCCCCATTTTTTTTAAAGAAAGTATTTTTCAAGCCGGAACATAGTGCTCTGCATTGTCAAGGGGAGAATATGGTGACGGTTCCAGAAAGCTCTTGGTATATGAGTTTAAACCAGGAGGGTTTTCTTTTATTTGCATTCAATTGCAACCTCACAGTGACTCACTGTTCCCCTCATTTGTATTATAGCAGCACACAACCAAGACCTGGGTAGCCATATGTGCACAAACAGAATAAAAATTGAATCCCTACCTAATCTAGGATCTAGGAAGAGCAGAAAGATGACATACAGAATAAATGTGAACAGAGGATCTAAGTTCAACACCATGAAGAAATATCCGAGCTAGCTTTGAATGATCTATCTTGACTGTCTTAATGCAGTATTCTTTGCTAATAAGCTGTGCTGACACCAATTAATTGTTATTAGCAGCTACACTAACCTGGCAATCTCAGTATTGCACAGCATGGAGTTAGACCTTTAGACACAAAGCAGTTTCCTTGTAATGCTTCAGGGCAGTCAGAATGCTCCAGAATGGTAACTGAAAAAGTCTTCTGTGTACCTGTTCAATATTACAATAGCAGTGAAACCACCAAGTTAGGGAGTGAGGGTTAGTATTTTAACAGAGAAATAGTAATGACATTGAGAACAAAGAGAAAACATCTGTATTTCTTATATATTTTTTTAATGTTACTTTTCTGTCTGCTTTAAAACTTAGATTGATGATACTAGAAGATTTCAATTATTTGTTTGGGAAAGACAACAGGATGAAAGTTTGAAGAGCATCACAGATTGTACACTTTGCTTTGGTAAGACATTTTGCAAATTCCAGGTGTTATATTGGTCGTTTTACCCTTTCAGTAAAAGATTCTATAGATTCTATTTTGCAGTGTGGTGTTGAGGAATTTTTATGGTACCCCATAAACACATTTGTGCTTAAATATATAAAAAAAAAAAATAATTAATGAACAGCGCATTGGGCAGAGTCCTGCTGCTGTAAGTTGGTTCTACAAGGAGTCTGCAAAGATGTGTTAAGAGCTGATTCCTCATATACACTTATACCAGCACCAATCCTGTAAGTGATTGCGTGGGGTGACTCAGCCCAGCTCTGCTGCCCAAAGGTGCCTCCCAAGTGCTCATATTCCAGGATGGCTACAAAACAATGCTGTGGCTGTTTCTTGTCATCACCTAGAGAAACTTCACCCCCTTACAGGCAGTTGTTCTGTCTCTGGCATTTCTGCTTCCAGCCAGTTTAATCCCTTCTGCAACTGGGCTTTCTTGCCCTCCGTGCCAGATCATTCCTTGGTTACAGATTGTCATTGCTGAGAAGTTACAATTTGAATTTCCTCTTCAAAGGATGATAAGAATTAGAATCTCAAAACCACAAAAGCTATTTAATTAGTTGCTGTTGTAGCCATGTGAAATGAATTATTGTTTGGCATTTCCTTTTTAACAGAAATTGAAATAGCATTATGATTCTAGGAACCAGGCTCATTTGCTGTAAATTCTACGTTGTGAGGGGAGGAGAGGGTAATAAATTATAATATTTCAGAATGCTGAACAGTGGTCTGAGATGAAAAATAGTTTGTTCCAGTGTCCTTTACAATGTTTAGATTTCCACGGAAGAAAATTTCTCAAGGGAACTCTTACCTAAGTTTATCTTAAGAACATTTTTTTGCTCTTATGCCTGAATAATTCCCCGTGTTATCTTAAAACCTTGTTCAGCAAGACTCATCTGTTGTTCCTTACTAGAACAACAAGATTTCAAGTTGCAAACAGATTATTGTTTTTTAAATAAAAATTTAAGAAAAAAAATACAGATAAGTAGAACTCTGGGATTTTCTTTTTTTTTCCAAACTGTTGCTTGGTTGTATTGCTAAATAGTTTGCTGTTTATTGACTCCTCCTCTCTAGATAAATGCAAACCA
Source organism: Numenius arquata (assembly GCF_964106895.1). Lineage (NCBI taxonomy): Eukaryota > Metazoa > Chordata > Aves > Charadriiformes > Scolopacidae > Numenius > Numenius arquata. Next base: position 43,244,958 of record NC_133582.1, on the reverse strand, counting down.
AGTACCAACTGCAAGGTGCCCTTTTCTCCCCCTGTTCTGATGGATATGGATATCACTTACATCATGGACAGCTCTCGAAGCATCAGCAGTGAAGAGTTTCAGAGAGCCAAAGACTTTGTGAGCAACATGCTAGATCAGTTTGTCATTTCCTCACAGCCAAACGAATCATATGGAGGCATCAGAGTGGCACTGGTGCAGCAGGCTCCCAGGGGCTTCCTGCCTGACAGAAACCAGACCCCTGTGGCCTTGCAGTTTGATCTAGTCACATACAGCAGTAAAGATTTGATGAAGAAACATATCCAAGAGTCTGTTCACCAACTGGAAGGGCCATCAGCCATTGCTTCTGCCCTGCAGTGGACAGTTGAAAATGTGTTTTTTAAAGCCCCCAGACAAAGAAAACACAGGGTCATATTTGCAATAGTTGGAAGCAAAACAAGCATGTGGGACAGAGAGAAGCTGAGAGAGATTTCACTTGGAGCCAAGTGCCAAGGATTCACCTTGTTCACTCTTGCATTTGGCAATGATGTGAGTGACAATCAGCTGATGGAGCTGTCAAGCTCCCCCACAGACCAGCACTTAGTTGCGTTGAGCAGGGTTTCACAGTCTGAGATGGTATATGCTCAGAGATTTAGCCGGGCATTTCTAAATCTTCTACAACGTAAGTAGCACGCACTGGCATTTGCTTAAGTTATGGAAAGAAAGAGAAATGCTGTATAGAAGAAGGTAGCCAGGGTATATGCACTATCGTTCAGTTTCTAGTCATAATTTAGCTAGTCATTCTTTCATCTTTAGTTTGCTGCCAATGCTGGACACTAATAGAAGTGCCAGTAATGACCAAACAGCATTGTATTTTAATGGTGCCTTGGACCAAAGTCTTAAGTAGTTTTTTTCCCCTTAAGTTTGTATTTAATGTGTGGCTTTGTTGACTCCACTTTCACTAAAGAAAGACCATTCTTCAGCTAAGAGAACACAGTTATATTCCTGATTTAGGCCTACATTTCTCCTCTGACCATTGGCAGGTTCAGATTTACTGAGGTGTTTATGCCTATTTAGGCTTTGGGGCAGATACAAGTTTAAACATTATAGCAGATTTGGCATTAACATCTCTTGGCTGCAGTTATTCCCCCTCCTCCTTCATAAATAGTGTATTACAGAGCAAGACAAAAGTATGAAAGGTTGGTTGAGGAATCATTCTCATCTAGCTGATCTCTAACATAATTTTCTTTTTCCTGGACATAGTGCCAGTTGCTCTAGATACGGTGTGTTACTTATTGAAAGATGCAAACTCCAGTTCACAACAAAAAAATCATGTAGTGCTTTTTATTAAACATACTGGGATTTGGAGGACTTTAACACTCACCTGTGGTATCTGTGCTTTCCCCACAGACGACATGAACAGTTATCCTTCACCTGAACTTCAAGAAGAGTGTGAAAACTTAGATCAGGGAGATACACAACAGCAAGTGTCTATGATTGAAAGGTTTGGAATTGTCTGTTAAACTTTTTGAGTGTGTATCTCAACACGAGATTATTCCCTTTGGGTTAGTAGTTATATTCAAAATAGCTTTAACAGAAACAGGACCAAGATCAAAATTTTTTTTCATGGTATTCAGAAGGAATGAACCAGATGCATTTTTTTCAAAGCCATAATGGTGCTTAAATACTTAATTTGTTTTCTTTTTCCTCTCCTTGGAAGGATGCCTTTTCCTGGAACTGATGAAACTGGTTATGGTCATGGTTTAGAAGACATTGAAAGAACTGAAAGTAAAGTCTTGGAAAATATTAGAGAGACAGCCACAGAACCTGTATACACAATGCCAGAAATGAGATATGATTATGAGGAGAACAAGTATTTCACAGAGGAAGATGCTGAAGGAGAAAAGCAACAAGAGTATGGAGAAGCTCAGGAGAATGAGGAAAACTTAGAGGCAACAGTAGAAACTAGAGCTTCCTATAGTGATTATGGTATGACTTTAGAATATGAAAATATTTTTTAATTCAGTAAAAAGACTCTAAATTGTGAAGGGCTCGGTTGAACATTTATGTATTATGAGGCATTTCCATTGATTATGTTTTATAAAGCATTTTGTCACCACATGTTTGTATTCAGTCCCAATCTATACAGCAGAGTTTGTAATGAAAGGCTTAATTGCAAGTGTCATTATGATCTTATCTTTGATTTGTAACTTTTTGTAACAATATAATATAAAGTTCTAATCCTCTTTACTAAAACAGATGATAATTTTAAATCTCCAAGTTTTACTATAGTTACTGAGTTACTCCTTCTGCTAACTTAACTCAACATGGAGGAACTAAATATGTCTACAGTCTGTTCCTGTAGGAAGAACAGGATCCCTCAGTAGAGGTATCCTATCAAAATATATATTCGTCATATATTTTACTTCCTAGTTATGCCTTTTCCTTTGCAGATTTGCTATTTGATACAATAGGTATGGGATGCTGATAGTGAGATGATTGGTCACCAATGTTCATTTAACACTATTGAGTGTTTTTATTGCTTAAACTACAATTGGAGAGAATTTCTGTGAAAAAAAGTGTCTGCATAGCTTTGGGTGTGGTAGCTCGTTGCTATGGCATCCCTTTGTTTTTCATCTCTCTCCACTCAAAAATAGTTCTGGGAATGTCTGGTAGCCCACCCCTGATGAGAGAGGACTAATGCTTTTACAAAGCTGTTTTTATGTCAGATCTTTAATTAAGAGCTAATGCACCTCTGGGAATGCCATACATCCACAGTGCATGGCAGACTTGCTGAGCACAGGTGGAATGTGTCCTGTCATGTAACTGCATGTGTAAAATCTTGAATCAGTGCTCCCATTAACCAGTGCATGAACTCTGTGGTCACACAGAAAATTAAGTAGCATGGGTTACTGTTTATACTTACAAATAAAGTATTTCCTGTGGCTCAGGGTCATTGCACTGATGTTGTGAGCAGTGCAATGAGCTATTTATGGGAGCCAAATGAACTGCCATTCCCAATCCCAGTCTTTCATCTGCCAGTTTGCACTAAACATTGCTTTTCCCTGAAATTACAATGCTGAGAAGAGTGAATCTTTCTTTCATTAAGTATGTCCTTATTTGCCTTTTCCAGATGCATGCAGCCTTGTTCAAGATAGTGGAGAATGTCAGAGTTACGTTCTGAAGTGGTACTACAACAAAGAGCAGAAAATGTGTGGTCGGTTCTGGTATGGGGGCTGTGGAGGCAATAAAAATAGATTTGAAACACAAGAAGAATGTGGATTCTTGTGTATAGAGTCTTCCTAGTGCAGAGACACTTAAATTACATTAGTTCTTCAGTTACACTATCAGGGTGATGGGGAAAAGGGATTGAAAGAGAAATCTTTACATAGCCACTTTGCTCCCGTGTTTCAGTTGAAACAAATACTTGTTTGTGAAATTATTATCTAGTAACTTGATAGGGGAAATAAAATTAAAAATATATCACAGTTGATCTGATACAACATGTTGAGTAAAGAGAAACTTCTGTTAGCTAACAGCATATTATTTAAAAGGGATAGAAGTATTGAAACTTAACTTGGTTCCATAAACACCAAAATGTGCACTTTTAAAATATACTGAATAAAATAAAACAATATGTCAGAGACTTTCATGAAATAACATTGGATGCACTAATGTCAAAATGTTTTGATGCATTTGCTTGCATTTATCTTGCTTATAGAAAATAGCCAAAAGCCTTTAGGTCTCAAAGGACAGACTTACTAGAAGCTACTTCACTTTGATTTAGAGGATTTTCTACCATAGAGTCATTCTGGGCTTTTGAATTTTTTTCTGAATAATCTAACGTGAATAAAATCAATCATTCTTAAATGTTTCACTTCTGCTGTTAGTTCTTCAAACAGATGTAAGTGTATTTTCATATTGTGGCTTTTCATATGCAAACGTGAAAATAATTATTTTGTGGGCAACCAGACTTCTGTGACTGCTGCATTTTGCTGAATTGTCAAACATCAGTGTTCAGCAGGTGGTAAAATGTTTTTGTGAAATATTAAGTTCTGATGCCGGTGAAATATTCTGGTGTTGCTGCTTCTAGGAACTTAGCAGACTTTCATGAGAAATCTGAGTTCATACTGTACTTTTGGTGCTGTAGGTGTTAAACTTCAGAACATTGCTGTAGGTAATGGAGTACCTAGGACCTACTTTTATTAAAGCCATGGCATTCTTTTGAATGACTGTGGTGTAAATGGATGGTGGAACTGTAAAAGGATCTCTAGTCTTTGGTGTAGCATGTAGTGATCTCCTTGGGTCAGGGCATGCCCTTCCTCCTCCCCTGTCCCCCAGGTGCCTTTGTGCAGCCACGCTTACATAGCCTGTGCTATATGCCTTCTCCTGCAGCTGGCTCTAGTTTGAAAGTAGTTTAAACACCACAGCTCAGGGCCTTTGTGCCAATGTTAGTAAACCCTGCTTTTTGAAGACTAATTAATTAATATAGGAATAGCTGTCCATTAACACAGTAGAAACTGGGGTATGACTATTTGTACTGGGATATGACTGTCTGCCAAGAGAGAACATTCTCTCCACTAATGAAAGCAGTCTTCTGAAGATGTACCTGCTGCTCAGTTGAGGGAATTAAGATCAAACTCTCCCTGCTCCATCCCAAATTCCTCCCAAACTATAAAAGAAACGTGAACCTCTCAGAAATAACAAGGAAGTGGCTTCTTTATGGATGTTGTCAAAGGCTGTGTTTAGACAGTCAAGCCATGCACTTATAAAACTGTTTAGGGAGCAATTTAGTTTTGCCACAGTAAACCGGTGTGTGATGTTTATGCTGGTGAGGGCCTTAGTTAACATAGTCTGTAGTTTAAAAAGTGCAAGAAGGTAGATCTACTAAACCTTATGCTGCTACTGTCATATGTCAACCCAAATGCACATGTTCTATCTAAGTTTTGTAATCCAGAGTAGCTGAATGCTGAGGCCCAATCCTTTGAAAAGTAAGGTGATCAACAGAGAACAGATGTCGCTGGGACCAAAACACTGCCTGTGAGTTCTGCTGAATGAAAGTGAGTAAATTTAATGCCCTTGCTTATTTGGTTATTTTTTGTTATAAGGGTTATAATGATGTGAAAATGCTCATAATCTAGTACTAATTTGTAAAAGTTTTCAGATTGTGTCTTTTATTAATTAGACCTAGTGATACACATGTGAATTAATTTAATGGGACCAGATTGTGTTAAAGAAAGAAAATGCCTGAAGCATGTTTGAGGGAAAACATCCAGCTTTCTGGCTTTGTTTTATTTTCTAGCTCCTATTGCAGAATTTGGCTGCATATCTGACAAGTGAATTGACCAGCTTTTCTAATGAGAAAGGATCCTCGTTTATCTAAAACATGCGAGGGGTAAATTTTATCTTTTGTAACCAAAATGGTACGTGTCCTGGCCATAATTTGAACCCAGTGTGAATGGAATGCAAGTCTTATGTTCTTCCTTGAGACAGGAGGTGAATGCCATCGCATCTTGGCAAAGTGCAATGCATGTGCAGAATTCGATTGGGATTGACAGTTATCAATGTGTAAGAAGTCGGTGTTGCTCTTTTCATTGACCAGTAGAGCCTTGGAGTTTGCAGGGTTGCTGGTAGTGACCAGGTGCTGTTTCCCAATATGTGACAGGCCTTCAAGAATCCCAGGTCCTGGAGACCAGGGGGATAATCTAGAGCGACGAGAAACTGCTCTTGGTGAAAGAGGATCAAGTCAGGGAATGCTTAAGCAAACAGGACATAAGTTTATGGGCCCTGATGGGATGCACCCATGAGGCAGCTGAGAGATTTAATTGCAAGGCCACTCACTCGTCATAATCTTTGATCAATCATGCTGATTGGGAGAACTACTAAAGACTGGGGGAAAGTAGATGTCATTCCTGACTTCCAGAAGGGCAAGAAGGAGGACCTAGGGAACTACAATCCAGTCAGCCTCACCTTGATCCCTGGGAAGGTGACAGAGCAGCTAATCCTGGAAACTGTTGCAGGCACATGAAAGACAAGAAAATCTTCAAGAGTAATCTGCATGGATTAACCAAGGGGGAAGTCATGCCTTACCAACTGAACAAGCTTCTACGATGAAGTGACTAGCCTGATAGATGAGGAGAGAGCAGTGGATATCATCTACCTGGACTTCAGTAAGGCCTTTGACACTGTCTCCCATAAGATTCTCATAGGCAAGCTGTTGATATGTAGGCTGGATGATCAGTGAGGTGGATTGAAAACTGGCTGAATGGCTGGGCCCAGAGGATGGTAATCAGTGGTGCAGACTAGTTGGGGGCCAGTGACTAGCAGTGTACCACAGGGGTCAATATTGGGTCCAGTCCAGTTTAACATCTTCATTAACATTAATGATCTGGATGATGGGGTAGAGTGTGCCCTCAGCAAGTCTGCAGATGACACAAAACTGGAAGAAATGGCTGATATGCCAGAGGGTCATGCTGCCATCCAGAGAGACTTGGACAGGTTGGAGAAAGAGCTGACAGGAACCTCGTGAAATTCAACAAGAAGTGTGACTTCAAGAACTCCTTCCTCATTTTTCATTCAATGTTAGGTTAACAAAGGGAAGTGCAAAGTCTTACTTTTGGGGAGTAACAACCCCCTGCATCAATATATGCTGGGGCCCACCCAGCTGGAAAACAGCTTTGCAGAAAAAGACCTGGGAGTCCTGGTGGACACAGAGTTGAACATGACCCGGTAACATGCCCTTGGTGCAAAGGCTAATTGTATCCTGGGCTGCATTAGTTAAAGTATTACCAGCAGATGGAGGGGTGTGATCTTTCCCTTCTAGTCAGCACTGGTGAGGCTGGAGTGCTGTGTCCAGTTCTGGGCTCCTCAGTACAAGAGCAACATGGACATACTGGAGAGAGACCAGCAAAGGGCGGCAAAGATGGTGAAGGGACTGGAGCACCTCACATGTGAGAAAAGGTTGAGAGAACTGGGACTGCTTAGCCTGGAGAAGAGAAGGTTCACGGGTGGATCATATCAATATATATAAATACCTGAAGGGAGAGTGCAAAGAAGACAGAGCCAAGCTCTTTTCAGAGGTGCCCAGTGAGAGGACAAGAGGCAATGCGCACCAACTGAAACACAAGAGGTTCCCTCTGAACATCAGGAAATACTTTTTTACTGTGAGGGTGACAGAGTACTGGTACAGGTTGCCCAGAGAGATATTTATAAGTCATCTGGACATGGTCCTGGGCAGCTGGCTCCAGGTGGCCCTACTTGAGCAGGTGGGTTGGACCAGATGACCTCTGGAAGTCCCTTTCAGCCTCAGCCATGCCATGATGCTGTGGTTTTGTGACTGTGTAGATACTGCTTTTGTGGGAACTCTGCTAACTGCCAAAATATATAGCAGTTTCTCTTTTGTTGAGGCAGGCTGAAACAATTTGCCATGAGAGCAAACCAGCTATTGTGATTAGAAATTTTTGCACAAAAAATTACACAAAACCATTAGTAGGGCTTTGTGCAGTTAATTGGACACAAAAGCCTTTACCAGTGTGTGGCAGTCAGGAAGTCCTTTTCTCTTTACCACAGGGGCTCAATATTTTCCCTTCTTATGTCTTGTTTTTCTGGTGCCTTACCCAGTTAGCTATTCCTGTTGCTACCTCTTTCACTGAGGTTTAAACTAATATGTTTTACTTAATGACTAACCCCACATGTCCACAGTGGAGCAAAATAGCCTCATGTGTCATTTTGAGACATTCAGGTAAAATTCTCTCATAACATGCAAGTACATGGAATCATGGCTGAAAAAGGTACTATCATCCAAAGGCTGCTTGGAATGAACTGCTCAGACCTCTAAAGCAAACGGAGGGCTCAGAGGGAGCTGCATTTGCTTTCAAAAATACTAAGTTACTCTATTGTGCTAAGTAGAATGTGCAACACAACCATTCACCCTTGCTTTTTAACAGGTCATATACATAGATATAATACACGTACAAATATATATAAGCTCTGAACATCAGCTTTCCGAGGCAACCCTGCTCTTGGTTGCTCCAGAATAACTCTGCTGCCTGCTGTCAGGTTGCATGAGTGAATCCAGCTGGAAAACGTGCTTGCAGAAGCAATTGCATGTTCTGGTATCTGGCCATTGTCACTGTTATTGTTAAATAAAAACTTAGAATTATAACCAGCAAAGCATTTACAGTACTTTCATCCTCTTCACTCGAGAAATGCTCTGCATATCTTGCCAAAACCAACAACTTAAGTCAGGCTTCCTGTAACTCTGAACAGGGGACAGCTGGACACATTATGCTTTACTGATGTGTGACAAGCCAAACTTGGAGAGTTCAGTGTAGGGACATGACTGACATGAGCGACTCCATACTGAATTTCACTGAATTTTAGAGTTGGAAGGGACCATAAAGATCATCTAGTCCAACTCCCCTGCTGAAGCAGGATTGCATACGGAGAACTCCTGGAAAGAAAGCGGATTTCTCCGTGATTCATCTCTGTGCTTAGTAGCATTGTCTTCCAGTGGACTTATAACATTTTTCCTGATGGGATCTGGGAGCTCTCATGTAAGAAGTTTAGCTGGCAGATCTGCAGGGTGAGACATTTCCCTGGAGTGGAAGGGAGACACAGAGACGAATCTCTTTCTATATTTTGTTGGTGGGCAAAAGAAAGCATTTGTTACTAGTGGTGCAGCCATTGCACTCTGTAATTGTTGAGGGAATGCCACTAGCACCATGGCAAACCTTAGCTTTCCCTTAAGGCAGCAAGAATCTCTTGGGAATGTGCTGAGTTACTGGCTGTGTGGTGGCCGTGGCATAAGTAAAGAGTATTTAACTTGCACTGAGACTGATTCCATTTTCATAACCATACACCAATAAACCTGATAACACAGGTTTGCTGTGCTGGGTTACACCAAGTGGTATGCCATTGAGGAAAAGAGGAGAAGAAATAAGAACAAACTAATAATAGGTATCTCCAAAAGGGCATTTAAGAACACATTTGTTCTGCATTTCTTTTATTTTCAGGAACGAAAGCACTGATTCTCTCTTCTTGGAAAAACTTGCTTTCGGAGTGTAATACCAAAAGGATTAGCAGTAGGCTTGACCTCATTAATTTACTTAAAACTACAAGAGTAGATCTAGCAGCAGCTCTCTTATGCTTCCTTGAAAAAAAGAAAAGATTAAACTGGAAGAAGAGCTGTAAAAATTATACACAAAATGTTTCTTACTGAAGAAATAAAGTGAAATAATGGCATATATTCTATACATAAAGATGTCTGCCACTGCATAAAGAACAATATGTGTCAGCTCCCCTTAAAATAAAATTTAAAATTTCCATTTAAAAATATAGACTTTGCTCAAAGGAATCACCCACACAAGCAAGCCCTTCCTAGCCAGTTTTAATTCTAGTATTTTGCAACCAAGACATTAGATTTTTTTAAAAATTTTTTTTTTTTTTTTGCTATTTCTAGACCAGAGATTTTCTGTGCCCTTTTTGTAGCCTCCCATAAAACTGCAGTTCTGGAGATGGAATATGTTATAGCAGTCATCAGCCATTCTTTCCTGTCTCTCCTCTTCCCCTCAGCTAAGCCAAATCTCCGAGCAAAGCCTGTGTAGCAGTCTGCAACAGAGTTTTCTAAAGGATGATAATTTCATGCTTGGATATTGTCACACTCCAGATCTTTGTCAGGTCTGTCAGGTGAAGGCACTCCCCTGGAGATGGTGCTAATGTTCTATCAGGCTGCCATCGATGACAAATGCAGGAGTTTTTATGAACTGAGAAGCTGAGTGGACAGAGTAACACCACTCGGGGGTCTTTAATCAAAGGAGGTTTCTCTGCAGATGGAAATTCATGCAGGTGCCACCTTCTGGTCATTGGTGTCACCTCTGCTTTGTGCAAGGTCAATGTCCGCTGTCTGTTTTATCCTCCCAGGCCGATCTTTGTGCCCTTTTCTACGTGGTATGTGCTCTGCTCTTGGGACTTACACTTTCCCATGAAATGAAAGAAGAGAGAAAGAAGTGTCCAGACAGTCTCTGAACCTCTGTAGCAAGTTTCTTGGGAGCCCCATAGCAGTGCTTCTCTCCAGCAACTCTGCAGGTCAGTCTGTTAGCCGGTGTACGTCACTCTGTCTCTGTTTGCTTCTACCCTGGCTGCCCCTGGATCCAGAAAGCATTTCAGGATTTTGGTTAATCAAGGCTTTAATTTACCATTAAATTCTTATAATGGTGAAATTCTCTTTGAAATCAATGGAGATAAATAAGTTGTTAGTGCTGTTAGGCCCATCACTCTGTGGGATTATCTTAAAAAAAATTCCTATGTCTTACAGTATCAACCACTAGCAACCTGAAGTGGAAATAAATGTGAGAACAACAAATTGCATTTTAAAAAAATTTTGATTGCCTACAAATGGCTATAGATAGGCTTTATATACATTTTCTTCTTACAGCACCTAATTTTAGGCTTAAAATGAACAGGTTTGTATGTTACATAGACACAGAGCAACTCCAGCTTTTGGCTAACTGTTCATCATCTATACACTAAATCTATTTTTTAAATTCCAAGAAGTTACTGTGGAATGATGGATGTGTTGAATTTTGAGAAGTGAAGCAATGAAAGTGCAGTCCAAGAATGCAGGATAGCACTTGGTCCAGAGAAAAAGGGGTGGGAGGTGAAGAAGGGAAAAGCGAAAGAATAGGAGGAGGAGAAGACAACAAATACATACTTTTTTTACAGGCTTCCAAACCACCAGAATGTATTTATTAAATACCATTTTGGGAAGATTTCCCATGGCCAATTAACCGAAACCCTATAAAAGGGTGTCAGTCTCCATAAGCCTTTTATGGACACTGATGGTCTGAAATGTTCCACTGAGACACCTTCCCCTTTGTCTGGTAAGTGTTACAAACTGTCTGTTCTGCTCATTGGAAAAGATTTTCTTTAAAAAAACAGCAGTAACAAAAAATTTCTCCTTTTAAGAAATTTGTCTCTTTGTATTCATTCATGACTCTGAAAAAGCTTTGATTTGAGTTTCTGAAATTCCTACTGATTTTCCCTAAAAGCTATTGGACTTGTTTTGGTTTAGGTTTGTTATTTTTTTCCCTTTCTTTCTCCCTCTGTACTATGCATATATATTCGTGTTTAATTGTGAACGCGTACACACAGCGGCTGACACGATGCACTCAGGATTTTCAAAGGGTGATGACTTAAGGAAAGTAAATGAAGTCTTTAAGATTATATCTGTTATACATGCTGAGGTAGTTATGTGTGAATGGTGGTAAAATCTCACAGACCTCCAACACTTAATAACAGCAATGTTGTTATAGGAGATGAATGATATCCATTGGTATTAATCATGTTTGCTGTAATGGCCTAGCCATGAGGACAATGCTGGGTGATCCTTTTCTTGAAAATTTAAATTTTTAAAATGTAACTGAAAGCTAATTCAATTGGATTTGATAAATAGAAAAAAATTTGTTCTGTGAATGGGAGGAACAAGGAATAGTCTATGTAATGACAATGCATGGAAATGAGTAGTGGGTATCACTTTCCAGGACACCTGACTGAAAAAATGTAGAAGAACAAATATAAATGTAGCAATGAACAATGAACCTTAGACTTTCAAGTCCTACTCTATTATATAGGGAGAATCTGGAAAAAATAGCACTTCTGAGGTCACTGGAAGAGCAGAAATAGGTTATATAGGCTGTCTTTTGCTGGTGGTGTTCCTCCTGAACATGCCTCTTAGGGACTTGTGCTCTCTTGTGGCTAATAGGTCTTCACAAAGATTTAGCCTCTGGTTAGTAGGATTTTTTAAACAGCTACCTACTTACTTGCTAAGATCTTCCAGAAGGAGAGAGCATTCCCCAGCTTCTTTGCCCCTCTGGAGGAGTTGCTCGCTCCAGTCCTGGCCAGCGGACCTGGCCCCTGCAGAGGTGCAGGGGCAGCATAGGCATGGTGCTTCTTGCTTCTCTTCCTCTCTGTTATGGGAAGAATCCTGAATGCAGCACCAGAGGTCCCTCAAATCCCTCAGTAAAACTATGGATAACTTCAGTTCAGCTGTGCAGAAGCAGAGAATCACTTACTCCTACCACAGTGACTTAGGGCTGACTAATTTATTTTATGCCACTCCTTCTAGGGGGGGTCTGCTGTCTTTCCAAATTATGCCAATTGTTCCCTCATCATTCGTATACATACATATGTGTGTTTATATATACATATTTAGTAAATATATATGTAAATAATAATCCCCCAAAATAAATGTATTATTGCAGCAAGGATTCTGTCATCTGTAGACACAGGAAATTATTTTTCTTCTCTATCTTTGTACCTGCCCTGCATAGTATAAAGGATGAAAGAATAGGTTAGAGATGAAAAACAGCACCCTTAAATACAGTCTGACCTCATGATTTCTAAACCTTGGGAGCATATGTGTGCCTTCACCCTTTCTTTGTGCCTACTTTTCTTAAGAGTAACCCTTAAGAAACAAACCTCCCTTTCTTCATGCAAGTTTGCTTTATACATAAAAATTTTGCTCAGTAATACGAAATTTCTCCATCAAGAATCTTTTAAAAGAACAGTAGAATTAACACTGTTTCTGTGTCCATACAAAAGGGCAGGCATCCCTAAATTAATTACACTTGTTAGCCGTTTGTACACAAATATTTTGAAGTTTTACAGTGACATCATTTATTGAGTACTTTGATTATTACTTTGGATCACAGAGGATAAAAATAGGAAGGTATTTCTAATAATCTTGCATTTGCTGTGCTATGCTTGACATCAGAATTTCAATTCAGATATTTAATAAGTAAGTTTATTATTTTTGATGAAATAGAATATTTATGACTGTCAGATAAAATGAAAACAAATGAAAACAAGCACAGTTTATACTCATTATTTCAACTATTACTTCAGATTTCATTGATACTAAAACATTTTTAGAGCAAGCATGGGCCAAACAATATTCTCAGTTATACTGTAAATCAAGAGCAGATCTATGGAGGATGATGGACACTCACTGGAATTTTGCCACATACATGAAATAGCAGTAAAATACAAGAATAACAAGTTACACGAACACACTATCCCGTTTCAGCTATCCAAAGTGACAGCAAAGATGTCCTACAGAGCCACTTGCCAAAACTTTCAGCACTTGGCACCTGAAGATGCCCATTTTACTTTGGTACTGGGCAAGCACTGCTCCCACTGATGTTAGAGATTTGTCCACATCAGGTTTTCGAGTGTTCCTCCTTGGAAGACAGTGATTGAGAGCTAGCTTGCCTGTATTGTTCTACAAGAGACTGTGTTTTATCAATGCTGTCAGAAAAAGGAAGCAATGTGGCTTTCCAGGAATTTTTAAGGGAAAGTATCAAATTACTTATAGCAGTACCACAAGTCCCTGGTGATGAGACTAGTCCAAGGGCAGTCATGTCCTGGGCTGGGGTGTGGGTGAGGAAGGTGCTGGCCTGTTGCATGCCTGCAGCGTAGTACAGGGAAGGACTGAGGGTGAGGGGCCAACCTGCCCCTGGAGACAGCGGGCAGAGGATCCAGGCAGGCCTTCTCCAGGACCTTTCTTACTCAGCTCTTCCTCGCAGGCGAGCTGTTTTCCCAGGAGCCAGACCCAGCCTACAGGCCTGCTGGCATCAGCTCTGGCTCCAAGTGCAGGCAGCTGTGGGTGTAGTATTTCCATAAAGCAGGATGTTTTCAGGAATGGGCAGATCATAGCCTGAGATCGGGGGGAATATTTACAAGATAACTTAAGATTTATTTATGTAAATTATTGTCCTGGTTTGAGGACGGGACTAATTTCTAATGCCTGGGAAAACTGTACTTTTTGTGAAAATATTTACTTCATAGCCAGCTGTGGTATGCAGGCTTCAAGTTTTTAGTGTTTTCGAGTTAGCCAGGTGCAGGGATGAGGAGGAGTGAGACCTGGGCACTTGACCCAGGCTGGCCAACAGGATTATTTCATACCATGAATGTCACATTCAATATAAATTAGAAAGTTTGCTGAGAAGTTCTCTCTTCCTTGATGGCTGTAATCCTGAGAACTTCTTGCCCTGGTGCTGGACCCCTGAGCCCTTCCCTTCCTCCTGAAGCCGTAGCGCTCGCAGTGTCTGATTTTTTCTGTCCCCTGCTGGGAGTGCACAGCTTCCTGCTGAGAGAATTGGCTGAGTATAATCCTTGTATATTTTGTGTTGCTATTGGGATCAATAGTGGTTCTTTAGTATTATTAATGTTAATTTTCTAGTCTTATTCTATTAAATCCGTTTTATATTTCAACCCTCAGCTTTCCTTGTTTCTCCTGATTCCCTTTCCTGAGTGGGGAGGGGTCATTGGGTGATAGAATAATTGTCTAAATGACAGTAAATTGTTGTGAGTTTCTCAAACCCTGACAATTATTTTTGCTTTTAAAAGCCTGCCAGCTGGCAACTGAACTGGCACATGGAGGACTTCATTTTATAGAGAGGGTCGGGATTGACTGATCACTCACAGAGACATTTAAAGTGTCATTTTCCATGTGGGGCTGGAAGCCCCACGTGGCCCACACTGAAATAGTCTTTATCTGTCATAGGTTTACTCCTGCAGCTCTTCAAATTCAGTCTAGGGCAAATAGAAAAGCTCATCATTAAATGGTGCTTTTCCTCCTCCTTTCATACTGCCTATCAAGAGGAGCAACATTCAGGAGAGCAATGACTCCTCTGGTTGTTAGTTTATTTCTATAAACTTTCAGCATCTGATGGATACTGAATATCAGCTAAAATAAATTCACATAAATCAAGCCTCAGAGTGCAGTCTTGCTCCCATTAAAATCAGTGGAAGCTGGATCACCTCTCAATATTGTGTTAAAAGCTTCTTACCATGGATTGCTTTAAAAATCAAAAATTGAAACCTTTAATGGAAAATAGTAGTATTTCTATATGAGATACCCAGTCTTCCTGGGATCACAAACATGCCCATTAATTTAGGGTTAATAGCTGTTCAAAAGACACTTTTTTGTAATAATAATTACCATTTAATTAACATGTGGCTAGTTAAGTGCTTTCCACTTTCCCCCAAATTTAAAAGAAACTCAATGCAGGATGCATCTGGACCTATATGGAGCTGGCTCTTCCCGATAAACATGCATGGTTAAAAACCAGCTTCTTCAGCTTTCTAACTGTAGCCAATCTTTTCAACTCCCCCAGAGAGGATGCTCAGAGGACTCTGCCTTGAGATGAAGGTGCTGCTGGCTTTGTTCTTCATCCTCTTTGAGGCGCATGCATCTGTTTCCCAGAACACTGGTATTTTATTATCTCTTTTTTTAAATGCAATTCTTAGTGGGGGGACAAAATACTTGCTTGCCATTTTTGCACTAAATAGTGACCAGAAGCTTGAGAGGTTAAAGAAACTCCTGTGCACAGTAGATGAAGCTGAGTTTGGATGGCAACACGTGAAGTCTGAGGTGTAAGATAAGATGTGGGAGGTGAGAGGTGGTGTATGAGGTAACGAGGTGGGAGGTGAGGTTTGAGGTGTGATGAAGTTTGAAGTGAGGTGTAAGGCAAGGTTTGAGAGGTAAGGTGAGGTTTGAAGGGTGAGTTAAAGGGTGAGGTGTAAGCTGAGATTTTGGAATTGAGGTGAAATTCAAGGTGTGAACTGATGGTGTGAAGTGAGGGCTAAGGTGTGAGCTGAAGCGTGAGGTGAGGTATGAAAGGAAATGTTGAGGGGATGGAAGGGGTGAGGAGTGAGTGAGCTGAAGTGAGGCTCGCCATTTTCCAGAGTGCAGCCTTGCTTGGAAGTGGGCTGCAGGAGGCTGATCCCTGCCATGACCCCACCTTGCAACTCATGCCCGCAGATACACAAGGATAGTGTAGCTGCCAGTCGCCCCCATACAGGACTCCTGGGCATGTGTAAACATTGTTTGCTGTGGTCCTTTTTGCTGAATTTTTCATGCTGGCAATCTACCTCCCAGCCCGTTCCTCCGTGTTTTTTGTGAAACAGTGGACTCTCCCATTCTTGGAAAATTTTACCTACATAATGACCTTGTGTGCAAGAGAGACCACCAAAGACTGATTTAGGTGTAAGCAGGCAAAGCAGAAAGGTAGAGGTTTTATCATAGTCCAGCTCTCCTTCATTTGTATGTTGTTGGAGTGTTAATTGAAACTACAACTTGATGGAATATCTGGTTAATTTTGTCATGGTGCAGTCGACAAGGTGTTTCGCAATCTGCAGGCATCCGTTTTTCTATGTGGTCACTATTACACTTAACTGAGGTGCAGAATTTTCTAAGTCTCTTTTCTTGACAGTTGCAATGTTTGCGACTATGTTACAGCTCCAGAAGAGAAAAGCGATGTAGCAAACTAAATTTTCTGTGTTTCAGTCCCTGCAGATATTGTCCTCTTAGTTGACAGCTCCGACGCTATGGAACATTCATCTCTCCCCTATGTGAAAAATTTTATGATCCGTATGATTGGCAGCCTACCAATAGAGCCTAACCACTTTCGGCTGGCACTTGCTCAGTACAGTGATGAATTTTCCACTGAATTTATGCTGGACACTTACAGAAGAAAGGGTCCTATGGTGAAGCATATCAGGAACAACTTCACGTTTAATGGTGGGAGTTCAGTGCAAATTGGAAATGCTCTCATGGAGGCTTATGAAACCTTTTTCCAAAAGTCAGAAGGTGAAAAAGAAAAGCAACAAATCATTGTGCTTTTGACATCAGCACCCTCAGAAGATGATGTTCGAGAAGCTGCCAGAAACTTGCAGAGTCTTGGAGTAAAGATAATAGCCATAGGGACAAAAGAAGCTCCATATAATGAACTTTTTGAGATGGCCACCCCACCATTTCATTACAAAAATCCAGTGATAGAAGAGCTACCTAAATTCTCAGAATATATGCCACAGATCATTGATGATATTATCCAAGCAAACACCACAGACTTAATAAGTATACCTATTTACAATGAGAGAGCTGTTCAAGAAGGTAAGCTGTGCTACTTAATTTCAGTCTCACAGAGATTAATGATAAAAATCAGAAAAATTTGGCTATATTGCACTGTATTTCCAAATGTTAAGATAACTTTTGTATAGCATTTAAAAAGGAACATCAGTCAGCAAATATTTCACCTGGGCTTGTGGCTAGATATCTGGTTCTGAACACCAGTTCAATATTGCATGTGTGATCTGTATTGTATATTGTGTGGTCTGTACAGAGAGGCAGCTGGAAGAGAGAGAAAAGGAAAGAGCACAACATCACCTGTGGGCTTTTCCTTGATGGAGTGAGCTCCTTAGCTTTCAACTGGACTAAGGCAATAGCTCCGTGGCAGATAAAATGGGAAGATTGCTTGTAGTCCTAATTTTTTCTCTCCCCTCTCTAGACTACTTCTGCTTTGTAAGTGTGTATTGCATTTCTGAAATACAGGTTTTGGCATATGCAGTAGACTCTGCACTGGAGCTTTAGTGCATGCCATATTTCTTCCTTAACTGTATCCTCAGTGAGAGCTGTCAGAGTCAACAGGCATGCAGGCTTTTGAGCAGCACAGTAAATTTCTGTGCTGAAGATCAGACTTTGCTGATGTAGGGAACTTCTTACAGATATTATGATGGTGCATAATTTTCATATTTCAATTTACAGTACTAGAGTTCCACAGGATGAAGGCATTTGCAGTGAATTAGAAGATAGTACTCTGAGATTAGGGCAGCTTATTATTACTTTTATTAGTTTTAAGATATTTGTCAGGTGGTCCTAAACCATGCATTCCTTGCATGGAATAAATATTATTTTCCTCGAATTCTTCTACCATCTAGAGGGACATTAGGAAGGGAGGGAGAAAGGAAGGGAAGGGCTGGGCTGTGATTTGTTACAGTAGAAAGAGGTTGATCACACCAAGTGATCTTATGTCCCATTTCAGACAACCCCTGTGCGGTTCTGCTGCTTGGGGACAGTGTAACGTTTACTGCTTTGAGCATTTCTGGCTGGCAGTTGTTTCATCCAGCTGCCTAAACTCTCCTTGGGAAGAGCTGCAAAGTAAAAGAAATAATTTTTAGTTGTATGCAAATTTCCTAAATCTGGATAAAACTTTTGTGGGATAAACCTGTTTTTCCACCTTGTCTGAAAGGGCTACGATAGACAAGGATGTGTAGGATTTCCTTAAAAAAAAAGTCACTGAACGTTTTTTTGCTGTGTGTTTTATTCCATTCTTTGAAAAATTTGTTTCCATTTCCATAACAACTGATATTAAAGGGGCTGTGAAGAATTAGTTGGTTGAGAACTCCTGTGCTGGGTTTTCATATATGAAATATTTAAAAATGTGAAATATTTTGAAATATTAACTGAATCAAGGCCCTTGATATTTGTAACTGAAAGAAGGCACAGGAATTAAGTTGTTTTCAAGAATTCAAATTCTGAGAGAAATTGAATACTTGAAAGCATTTTCTTTACTAGGAGTAATGTAAAGAATTCATTTCCTTAATAAGAAATGTAAGATCTCACCATTTCCTCAAAATGAAGTTACAGTCTGATTTTGAGGAATCATGGATGTGGCAGTCTCTGTTAAAGCCAGCAAGAATTTCAGATGTTGGGCAAGTCAGCATTTGTCTGGAACCCTGTCAGTTAAATGTTGTAAGAGTGAAAACTATGTAGACCAGCTTCTAGGTATAAAAACTGTTTAAGCTTTTCTATTTCTGTTCCTGGACTATTGCTGAGTGAGTACTATGTCACTTTATTGCCTCAACATTGTATATTTGTGTCTGGAGACTTTGTTAAAAATTGTTAATGCTATGTTTTTGTGTGGCCTCTGCAGGTACTACAGATATTGTCCTGTTGCTTCCTGGCCAACAGGACACAGCAAATGACGCATTTCTTTATATGAAGGACTTTATTAGCAAACTGATATACGATCTGCCACTGGAATCTAATCAATACCGTCTTGCACTTGTCCAGTACAATGATGATGTTCATGAAGAGTTTGAACTGGACACATATAAAAGAAAGGAGCATATGTTGATGCACGTGCAAGAAATGCAAGCAGTGCAAGATGGGCTGCTAAAAACTGGCAATGCCCTCCGGTACATTTATGAAAGATATTTCAAAGAACCGGTTAGTGGAGCAGGTAGAAATCAGGTTTTAATTGTCCTGTCTTCTTTGCCTTCTGAAGATGATGTGGAAGAGCCAGTGAAAATGCTACAAGACAATGGAGTAACAGTGATAGCCCTTGGGATATATGAAGCTGTGATACAAGAACTGACCTTGATGGCTACGCAGCCATTCTCTTATTTTCTTAAGGAATGGGACCTCCCTATGTTTTCTAAAAATGTCTCCAATATTATTGCAGAGTTCCAAATGGATAGCATTACGGAAGTAGAAGGTAAGAAAATCAATAATGTGCAAGATGACATTTAAGGACTAAGACCTTCTCTAGGGCTCATGTACCTTCTCATCTCCAGCAACTTGTGTAACATTCAAAATACACAGGCTGCTAAAAAAAAATAGAAGTGTGTTTGCCGGGTTTTAAATACTTTGCCTAGCCTTAGCATGTTTTAAAATAGGTAGGAATATGGATGAGATGGACATACATTCATGCCCATGAAGTTTTGTGCTTGGAACTTTTCTTTAAACTTGGTGCTTTTACATGTGTAGGTGTGTGTGAGCCTTGTACTCTCTGCTGCTAAAAGGAAGTCATCTTTTTTAGTTTTTACTCATCGGTAGTTGATACAACTAGTACCTGTTAATGAAATACAACTCCTTATGAGACTATGGACCCTCCACAATTTGTAAATTAATGAATAGTCTTTGAGAACCTTTAGCAAGTGTGAATGGAAGGAATTATATTAGACTCTCCATTATCAAATCCTTAATGGTAGAGCTGAGGAACTTACACTTTTCATGTAGTATTGAAAATAAGTTTGAGTATTGGGATTTTTCTAATATATATATATGTATCAGATGAGTGATTAAAAAATAAATAAAACCCCTGAAGATTTTTAGCATGCATGGTCCAACCTGTATCCTTACATGTGTATCTTCTGGATCAATACACTTGAAAATACAGGCAAGAGTTGAAGTTACAAGAATGTGCTTCATATAAAAGCCATAAACACTTCAGCTATAGTATCTCCTACCTTCTTTGGTCTTTTGGTCTTTTATTTTAACTTAAGATGAGGTTTTATCACTTTGTCATTTGGTAGCTTGTGATCTTTGGTTAAAAAAAGTTTTTGCAAACTTGTTTTACTTGAAAATAAAGCAGAAAATCTTGTCTTAGAAAAACAAAAGAACAACAGTCCATAGTTAGTTAATTACAGAAACGGTGTAGAAGGTGGCCACTAACATTGTTTCGTTCTCATCCTTTTTCTACTGCAGTATGTGATGGAGACTTGGTTGCTGACATTGCATTTATAGTTGATCATGGTACTTCAAAGTCAAACTTTGAAGAATTAAAAAAATTCCTGCAAAACCTAACATCCTCATTTGACATGAAGGAGAACTGTGTAAGAATTGGCCTGGTGATGTATGCTGATGAACAAGAAGTGGCATCTCATCTGAACACAGACACAAACAAAGCTGAAATTCTGCAGATAATAAAGGACCTTTCTGCTGGGTCAGGAAAAGCCTACACTGGTGCAGCTATTAATGTCACAAGGCTAAAACTCTTTACTGAAAGTGCTGGAAGCAGAAAGAAGCAAGGGGTAGAGCAAGTAGCTGTTCTGATTACCCACAGACGCTCTCAAGACAACGTGACTGATGTTGCTACTCTTCTGCGGAGAAGTGGCGTGACAGTGTTTGCCATCGGTGTTGAAGATGCTTCTGATCAACAGCTGGTCCAGATAGCCTCTTATCCTCAAGAGCAGTATGTTACCAATCTCAAGGTGTTTTCTGATCTGCAAAGGCAAAGTACAATTTTTCAAAAGAAGCTCTTGAATCAAATACAAAACAAGCTCTATGTCCAATCTGAAAGAAAAGAGATTCTCAAAACAGGTAAAGCTTTACAAGTAACTTTGGTTCTTTCCAGATGAAGGGGTTTTAACTGAAGACTATCCTGAACTGTGATTGAGGTTTTGAGGACCTTCTCACATTCTCAAACTGAACTTTTCAGATTGAACCTTTGAGGAGAAGAATTTATATTTAAAGTTGAACATGGATTCACATTTTTCTTATTAGCATACTGCTGAAGTTCAGTAGTATGAAAAGCCTGTTTATTTGTACCATTATTTAATAGGAAGGACTAATACTGGCAGAAACATCAACTGTTCCTGTTAGAGAGTAAGTTAAAAACCTACTAAGGAACCTTTAAAGCTTGATCTGTTGGAAGATGCTGCATCTGAATGAAATTTCCCTAGGAATGTTAACCTTCTAGTCAGTCTAGCCTTTATTTTGATCAAACCTAGAAAATAGGTGAGAAAGTGTACATTATGGTTTTTTGGGGCAGATCTTAAGCCATCAGGGTGTGTGTCCGGGAAAAAATGAAGTGGCTGAAGTTTTCAGATTGGTCTAGAAGTAGTAATAACAATAGAGCAGCCTTAGATATTTTATCAAAAATTACCAGTGGATTTATGCTTAAGAGCACTAAAAGACAGTTGTTTCCTACACATTTTCCAGAACATTGTGGACTGCTGCTGGTCCACGGAACCTTATTCAACAGTAAAACCAGTCATACAGGTTAAACATTTAACATGGCTATGTAATGATGCATGATGAATTCTGATGGTTGATATAAGTTGTACTCAGAAGTCAGGGAATTGCTGGAGGTATTTGCTTAAAAGCATTTCAGTTGTGTTTGAAAAACTCCAAACTATCAGATTTGTTTTCTGTGAGGAAAGCAGTTATATAGCCATAGATAAATAATGTTTTGTTTCTTGCTATCATGCCTAAGATACCTAGCAGGTTAAGTTTGCCAACTTTTATGTTACCAGATAGTTTATTCGTGTATTAGTTTATTATGTATTACAAAAGGAGTGGAGATAGGTGATCTGCCTATATGTACAATAGTGATGTAACGGAGGCTTTCTCATCCCACATAGGATGCCTGGACACAGAAGCAGCTGATATTTATTTGCTTGTTGATGGTTCATCAAGTCTTAACTACTTGGATTTTGTGGATATGAAGAATTTTTTGAAGGAAATGGTTAGCCTGTTTGACATAGGAATAAGCAAAGTTCGGTTTGGACTCGTGCAGTTTTCACATTTCAATGAACTGGAGTTTAAACTTGATAAATACACTTCAACAAGTGATCTGATAAAAGCAATTGAAAATATTCGGCAAATAGGTGGAAATACCCGTACAGGGGCAGCTCTAGCTTACATGAAACCATTGTTTGAAGAGGCCAGAACAGAAGTGCCTTGCCATCTAGTTGTTCTCACAGACGGACAGTCACAGGACAGCGTGAAGGAATCAGCCATGAAACTCAGGGAAGATCACATTAACATTTATGCCATTGGTGTGAGGGGAGCTAATACAACTCAGCTTTATGAGATTGCAGGAGTGAAAAATAGAGTGTACTTTGTACATGATTTTGACTCGCTGAAAGACATTAAAAATGAAGTTGTCCGAGAGATCTGTACTGAACAAGGTAAGACCATGCTTTCACTTTGTCCTGACAACACAGAAAATAGATTCCTTTTGATTTGACAGAGAAATATTTTCATTAATAGTGCAAGATATCTTTTTTCTAGCCTGAACAATTTCACTGTTGCTCAGTTGAAGTTTTCAGAGGGTGATGGTGACTTTTGTGTAGCTTAAATGTTGGTCAATATTATGAAAAGGTCTTATGTTCAGAAAACACCAAGAATCTCTTGCCTCTACATTACAGACTTTATTCTCTGGTTGCCCAGAGAAGTTGTGGATAACCCATCTTTGGAAGTGTTCAAGGCGAGGCCTGTTACTCGAGCCTTTGAGGATCATGATCTAGTGAAAGATGTCCCTGCCCGTGGCAGGGGGTTGGACTAGGTGATCTGTAAAGGTCCATTCCAACCCAAACCATTCTACGATTCCATGATTCTATGAAGTTGAGCTACCAATGTCAAAGGCACCCAAAATCACATATCACTGTAGAGACTCTAGGTCTGTGAATGTATCTAGTTTTGAACTTAAGGCTAGCAATTGAGCCTGCAGTTTTCCGTATCTCAAGCAAGCCAGTCCCTTTTATCAGGTGTAGATAAGTACAACATATCCCTTAAATAGGATTCTGGAATTGAGATTTGAGAAGTCAAAAAAAGACAGTTTTACAATTTAAAGTAATGATGTAGAAATAAGTATTCTCTAAACAGTAGCATTCACCAGGAAACAAGCAAAAGTTCTGTTGCACTAATACCTCCATCCCTGGTTAATTTCTTACAACCCTATAAAACATTAATGAAAAAATGTGCTTAAACGTGACCCACCAGTGTGGAAGGCTGTCCATTTGTACCTACCTATTGTTTGACTCACCTCTTTCTGTGAAACAAGTTGCTATTTCCTACCTCACTGAAATTAAGAGAAAACTTCCAGCTTTTTCAGGCTCCACAACCTGACCAGCCACAGGCTTTAGATTTTTATTTTAGAAATTCCTTGCTGATCTTAAGATGCTGCTTCAGTTGCTTGGCTGTGATTTAGTGCTGACTGATCGAATTGCAACTGAAGAAGGTAATAATGCCCTTGTTCAGATCTGAGGGGTAAAGTAATTTAGTCACAGTCATAACTTATCAATGAACTAATAAAATCTAGAGTTTGAAAAGGCTTATGCAGAATTTTTTTCTTTTGTCTAAGCTGTTTATGTTTTTTCTTAAAAAAATGTAAAAAACCTTAAGCTTAAAAATCTTTTTTTCCTTGACAGCCTGCAAAGAAATGAAAGCTGATGTCATGTTTCTGTTGGACAGTTCTTCAAGTATTGGAGATGAGAATTTTCGAAAAATGAAAAACTTCACAAGAGAGCTGGTGAACATAATATATGTCAGTGCAGATAGAATGCAGATTGGTGTTGTCCAGTTTAGCCACGAACCAAAGGAAGAGTTCAAGCTCAACACCTACTCCACCAAAAGAGATATCCTCAGTGCTATTGATGGGATATCTCCCCTTCAGTCCACCACACTGACAGGAGAAGCACTGAAGTTCATGCTTAAATACTTTGAAGCCAGTGGTGGTTCACGTCATGCAGTTAAAAAAGTTCTCATCTTGATCACAGATGGGGAATCGCAAGATGAAGTTGAAGCCCCTGCCAGGGTACTCCGGCATAAAGGCATTATTATCTACTCTGTTGGAGTTTTTAATGCAAACAAAACTCAGCTTGAAGAGATCAGTGGGAAGCGTGAGAGGGTATTCTATGTTGAAAATTTTGATATTCTAAGCCAGATAAATAGCAACCTCATTTTTGAAATGTGCGCTAGTCCTCCTGATGATAGTAAGTATGGTAACCTTCAGTGATTTATTAATGCATGAGCAACCATGGGGTTTTTGTTCTGAACTTGTTACAATCAAGTGTGGCAGTCACAGAGCTCACTGCCTCTCTGGCCTGGTGTTAGTTTGTCCCATGTGAATTCTCTGCTTCCCCTTGTTCTGCCTCTGATGGAGGCACTTCACGGGTCTCCTAGGGTACCACTCTGTGTCACAGGGCTCTGACCACCTTGTTCACACCCTGGAGGTCTAGCTGAGCATGGGCACCTGATTCTTTCCCTTGGGTGTATGAGATTAAATCCCTGTGTGGAAAAGTATGGGTCTTTGCTTAGGGTGAATAAACCTACCAGAGAGAAGGCTTCACTCACTCCTTCCTTTGAAGTCTAACCGTCATCTAATTATGGTTTCAGCTGCTATTTCTGTGGACTTCACATGGGCAAGAAAGGGGGCTTCTGATGACTCAGTCTCATTCTTTTCTGAGTAGCAGCGTTGGAAGAGCCCACACCATCACTGAATGCAGTTATCTGGGGCCAGAGGCAGCTAGGGTGCAATCAGAGTCTTTAGCAAGAGTGCATTTGTAATCCCACTTGAAATTTCTTACTCTTCTGTGTTCTCAAATTTTGCCCTTTCTGGACAAAACCAATTAAGAATTCATGCAATTCTCTTCTTTAATTATTTTTTTTCCCCGTATGCACATTAAATGAATGTAGTCGTATTAAACCACACTGGCAGGCAAGCTTGCACACAGTATTTGTAATGTTTACAGACCTGGCTGACAAAGTGAACTGGATTGTTTTTTTCCTTGGGATGATACCTTTAGCTGAGGGTATAAATGGGGAAAGTAATCAGGCTGCAAAAAGAACCAGATGGGATGTCCCGCGGCTCTGGGTTCTCATGGATGTCAGCCATGCTTGCAAACATGAGAGGGTTTTAAAAAGCGCTTGAGTAGCAGCTATGCATTGTCTGACTCAGTTGCCCTAAGGCATACTGAATTGCTGTAACAGTGCAAAAGACTTTAAAGGGTGCCTACTTTCTGATCTCTCTGCTGTATAAAGGTAGAACATACAGTCGCTTGCTAAATCTTGCATTCAAAGTTGCTGCCTCAGTCATGGAAATTGCACTCATTTAAAGAGATGGGGTTAACTGTTCAGTTCAGTACTGAACTTTACTCAACATCCAGTTTTTGAGCTTTCAAAACTCCCTTTCTTTGCCTAGGGGTGATGGGTGAGGGAGATTGGGGAGAAGAGCAAAGCATAAGGCATGCAAGGGTGGTCTATTCATAGCTCTAAGAGGTCCCACCGTCAGTGTTCAGACATGTGGCTATGTCTTTGTGCTATTGCAATACAGAACTTGTAACTAAGGAGATTTTTTTAAATACTACTACAATTAGCCAAGATGCTAAGCATCATTTTTTCCTGTCAGCAGTTTTAGAAAAGGCATCGGTAACTTATGTAGTGAGAAAAATCAGCTGCAAACAGGGAAGCTTGAAATATAGTGAGTCACCAGCTATCATCTGTGCTGCTCTGTATGTCTGCAACTGGGAGAATGCTGCCCTTCAGGCAGACCAAACTTCTCCCACCAGGGAGTAAGCTGGGGGAAGGGTGTTAGCCCAGCTCTGTAGGAGGCAAAATCACTGCTATGTTTAATTCAGATATGAAATAAAGATTTGGATTTTTTTCTGCTGGATGTTAAGTATGAACTTACAAAATGTGCTGTAGGCAAGAGGGAGGAAAGTTTCAGTTAATGCTCATATCCTGCGGAAGGATAAATTTAGATATTTTAAGGTAATAGAAATATTTCCACAATATCAACTGAAATGAAAATTTCTGTTTGCTTTATAAGCCCTGTACTGTGATGTACAGAGCAAAAGGGTAGCATTTTTGGTAACTAAGAAAACACTCAGTTTAGTCTAACTCTGCTCTGATTACTGGAATCATGAAGTTCACACTGAACAGTCTCATAAACAACAAGAATCTGTCGTGTGCAACTTACTGATAGTAACAAGACATTTATCTCTGCAAACACCATTCAGTTAGCAAAGTTATACAGACATTGCATAAAACTCTCAGAAATGGACTTGAGTTATAATAATCAGTAAGATTCTGCATAATTTTATGCATGAAATCTACACTTTTCTCAATTTGCTTTTACAGAATGCAGAAGAGTGGAACGTTTAGACATTGTGTTTGTTATGGACAGCTCTGGAAGCATAAGCTCCTTACAGTACCAGGCCATGAAAAACTTCACAATTGCCCTGGTGAAACAATCTGATGTTGGCCCAGATGGAGTTCAGTTTGGAGCACTGAAATATTCTGATGAACCAGTAGAGCTCTTCTATCTCAATAAGTATACTACAAAACTGGATATTACTGAGGCTATCAAGAGAGATGACCTTCTAGGACAAAATACTTACACGGCAAAGGCACTGACCCATTCAGAAATGTTCTTCACTGAAGAACACGGCAGCCGCAAGAGCAAAGGAGTTCCCCAGGTGCTGATAGTGATAACTGATGGAGAATCCCAGGATACACACAAGCTGGATGATGTGGCCCAGAGATTAAGGAACAAAGGAATTACCATCTATGCAGTTGGTGTTGAAGGAGCAAATCGAAATGAACTTGTGACAATGGCTGGTTCAGAGGACAAATGTTTCTATGTGGATACCTTTGAAGGGCTTGAGAACTTAACTGCAAATATAACAG
Source organism: Numenius arquata (assembly GCF_964106895.1). Taxonomy (NCBI): domain Eukaryota; kingdom Metazoa; phylum Chordata; class Aves; order Charadriiformes; family Scolopacidae; genus Numenius; species Numenius arquata. The sequence goes on along the minus strand of NC_133582.1, from coordinate 43,217,945 downwards.
ATAATATGTGTGATATTTCAGTACCAGGTACGTGAATACTCACTATTGGTTCCACTTTCTCTTCCCCTGCAACTGTGTTTGAAGAAGAGTCTTGCAAAGGCATCTATCAGATCGATCAGACAACAAAATCTGCTCTGATTAATGTGATTTAAATTACAGTAATCTCTGTTTCCTGCTTGTTCAGTTCAGCTCTTGTAGTGGCTGCTCTTTCCTACCTTCTCCTTCTGCCATCTTTCTGAATGGACGTAGCTATGGCTGCTGCACTTTATTTGGAAGTTGGGTTTTGGGTCTATGGTAAGCATGCTTTATAGTTCTCAGACGGGGGAGACACCTCATCTGAAGAGTCTCAAGTTTGTATATATACACAGGATGGGATTTATCTTACTTAGCTTTAGCTGTCTATACCTGTCATGTCTAGTCACTGTAGTTTCCCTTTCTAAGCAGCATGGAGAGAAACAGGCATTTTTGGTGTGTGAGTCAGCTGACCTCTTTAGGTATTTGCATGAGGCTGAGATGACACGTGCCCTTGCCCTGTGGACATTTGGTTAGGCCAGTGTAATTTTGTTAATGTTGAGTAAATAAGAGGGAAATGTACCTATGGTTTTCTGCAACACACCCCCTTACAGGAGTATGTTTTATGTTCTGGGACTAGATGTCTGAATTTCCATGTACATTACATTTTATGTGCTTAACTTTCTTTTTATAGATCTATTTGTTGGGGGTTTTTTGTCAATATCACTAGTAGGATGTGGGAAGTAGAGGAAGGATTACTAATGATAGACATAATACTATGTACTTTATTAATAATATATTTTCCTTTATCTTTGGCAGCATGTCCGAAGAAAGCAGATGTCATTTTCCTAATGGACGGTTCCAGAAACATAGATGAAGAAAACTTCAGGATAATGATGGACTTTGCGACAAGTGTAATCAGTCCAGCTGTTATTGCCCAAAACACCAAAATTGGCTTTGCGCTGTATGGTGGTGTCTATAAAGAAGAGTTCAACTTAAGCATTTTTGCAAACAGATCAGAACTAGAATTTAAAATTCGAAGCATCAAACAAATTAAAGGACACCAAAGCAATATTGAAAATGCACTTGAGAAAGTGAAACTCAACTTTCAACCAGAAAAGGGTAGCAGAATACATGAAAATGTCCAACAGATTTTAGTGGTAATCATGGCTGGACGAGCAACCAGTAGAGCTGCAAGAGCAGCAGAAAGCCTGAGGAAGAAAGGTGTTGATATATATGCCATCGGCGTGGGAAATGTTGATCAGTCCCAGCTAACACAGATAACTGGATCATCAAGTAGGAAATATGCCGTTGATGATTTTTCTAACTTGAAGACCGTTAAAAAAAGACTGGTTGATGTTATTTGTGAGGATAATAGAAAAGGTAAACATCCCTGAACCAAACTGTTCCAAGATCTCAGTGTGCTGCTTTAAGTTTGCTTCCCAGTTAGAGTGGTTCTTCAGAATACATTTGGTTGATTTTCTGCAACACTCTGAAAACAGAATAGAAAACTTCTTCTGACTCACATGAAGATAATGGTCTCTGTGGAATAAATTGGCTACATCCGGTCTCTCTAAAATTGCTGAAAGAATTGACTTGGATGTTTTCTCTTTGCTCCCTCCATAGAATAAAAGATATGAGCTGATGAACAAATAACCTTCTGGGTCAGTTTGCATTATGTTAGCTTCTGCCTTGCTGCACATGCAAATACTCTCCTTCCCAGGTCCATAAGGTAGTTCCTATTTTCTCCCCTTCAGGAAGGGTAAAAAGACACACTTTAATAGTTACTGTGAATTTAGTAAGTTTTCTGCAAGCTCACACTCTACTGTACTCCTCATTAACTTATCCATGTACTTATGTTCTCATTTCTGCAAATTTGAGCTGATTGATTGACAACAAAGGCTTGAAGATTTTAGTTTTAGTTGTTTAAAATTCTATCCGAGCTTTACGGTGTATAATTTTTATCCACTTACTTACTTACAAAGTACAGCTTTCGTACTTTGAGTACTAAAGTACTTTGAGTACTAAAATAGGTTTTGCTTCTGGGTTGACAGTGACTCTGATGCTGTATCATCCAAACACTAATTTGATAAAGTTAGAAGCAGTTACAACAATTGCGGAGCAGAAATAAAGTATTACTAACAATAGGTGTAGTTCTTAAAAATGTATATTTTCTCTTCTCCTGAGTTGCAGACAGAAATGATATGAGAGAAAGACATTAATCCCATAGAATACACGTGCAGTGACTCAGTCATACTACAGATTAGAGTGACCTCGCATCTAATTAAACAAAGGACATGGTGGCAGTACTTCTTATTTTGTGGCATGTGCTTTCATTTCGCTTCTGGTTTTCCCATTACCTCACGTGCAATGACAAATTATGCTAAAATGTATATTGAGAGTTGGGGGCCCCTGCTCTGTTTGCTAACTGTGCAGAGCTTTTTCATGCCACAGTGAATGTGCAAGCGCAGGTAAAAAGCATAATGAGGTGCGAAGAAGGGAAGTGATCTGGAATTGACCCAAATTTTAACATTAGGCATAGCATTTTTTTTAAAAGGAATGAGCCTCTATATGAATTAGAGACCTAAAGATTGATTCAGATAATCTACTTGAGGCTTGGAGAGGACAGGTTCCAGAGGCTCCTGCCTACTTAGCTGATGTGCATTTATCTCCCTTTGTTGTGTTTTTTCTCTTCTGTTTTTCTTTGCCTGAAATGAAAATTAGTGCATTTATTTATTATTTTCTCAACAGTGGCTTGTTTTGTGGATATCACTGTGGGATTTGACATCTCATCACAGAGGGAAGGCTACCACTTATTTCATGGACAGAGCAAACTGGAAAAACGTTTTCCTGAGATTTTGCAAGCCCTCCTGTCAGTAAGGGATGTGAGCTGCATTGTTGGGTCCAAGGCACAGAGCAGCGTGGCTGTTCAAGTGAAGAATACTGTTACTCCAATATCCCCAAAGTTCTACATTGACAGTGAATCTATCTGGCATAACCTGTCAAATGCTGTGATCAAGAGACCATCCCAACTTAATGTTGAGTTCTTGCAGTCACTCTGGGAAACGTTTGAGAACAAGGATGAGACCCGACAAAAGGTAATGGGATGACATAGGCAAAATCCTTTGGTCAAAATTGTATACGAAAGATTGAAATACAATTTTTCTTTGCTTCTGTATGATTTAAATTGTCTCTTTTATGTCTTTGTAGGTATTACTTGTGTTTTCGGATGGTGTGGATGATGACTTAGAAGCACTCGAACAAAAATCTGAAGAACTTAAAGAGAAAGGTATCTGTTTTAGAAAAGTCAGAATGTTTAATTTCTCAGGTGGCCTAGCAATGGGGTGAGAAGAGGTATTTAATTTTTTCCTGCAGAAAGAGCAGAGGGAGATTAGCAGCAAATAAAAGGAGTTATAGTCTCCTATGCACAGTAAATGTAAATCAGAATAGCTCCAGTGAAGTGAGATTGACAATGCCAGGCAAGACTGTCCTCCTGGCTTGGCCGTTATCTTTCTGGCCAGTAGTGGATGTTTCAGAGAACACCTAATAACTGGGCTAAGTAAATACTAATGCTTCTTTGGGATGACGTCCCTATTTAGGGATTTTATAATCTGAAACAATCTTTCTTACAATGTTTAACTTCCCCACAGCCACACGTATCTGTTGTGTTTCACCAATCAATCTGCATTGTCCTTGGTATCTGTTATCACCCAGAAACCTAGCAGAGTTGGGAGAAGATGGATTAAGTAATTGTCTTCCCACCTGCCCTGTAGGCTTTGGTATCTGCATCGGCACCTGATTTCAGAGCCCAGGGTCAGAGAGGTAGGGCAGGAGGAATGGAGAAGCTGCCACAGGCTGAGCCCTTCTGATGTGTGCAGGAGACTGTCATGCAATAAACAGTGAAAAACAGAACTGGAGATGAAAGGGCTAGATTTGCTAAAGGGAGCCTTTTATTGACTCTTCATTGTCAGTAGCATCTCATTTGAATCATTCAGAATTAGACACCATCAAAAATGTGGTTTTTACAGCTGGCATTCCTAGTAGGTATTGTTCACCTGATACATAGGATATATCATATCACAATGCATGTATAGATAGGTACAGAGACCATTTTTCAGTGGAACTTAAATTTATTTTCATATTTATTGTACTTAGGTTTGGATGGTCTTCTAACTGTTGCTCTGGAAGGAGCCTCCAACATTCAAAACCTCCTATCCATTGAGTTTGGAAAAGGATTTGAATATGGAACTTACTTAGATATTGGCATGACAGATATCGCTAGCAAGCTATCCAAGTTCTTGGTAAGTTTTTTGATAAAGAACCAATGTACATAGTAAGATCTTGGGTAAAAGAACTCTACAATCAGACCATAAGTATCAAGTTTGGTAAATATGACTAACAAAGGAGTCATGCTATTAATAAAGCATAATGGCCAGTTGCATTCTTATGGTGAGTGCTTCTAGTAAGAGCAAGAGCAGAACCATGAGGAAATTTTTGGAAAATACATTTTTATCTGCAGTAACTTCTTCTTTTTAAGAACAATATCGCTGAGAGGACCTGCTGCTGTTCGTCTTGCAAATGTACTGGCGAAGAAGGTGACATTGGAGATAGGGGAAAACAAGGGATAAGGGTAAGAGTACATCCTAGCTTTGTAGTGCTAAGTTTGCATTGTAAATAATGATGTAAAGATGTTCATCTACCTATGTTTTCTGTCATGATTTTGGTATATCTTCCAAAATAACAATATACCCTCCATCTAACAGTGCAGGAGGAGGAATCAGTCTTCAGTTCTGAGTAGTATGGGGGATGGGGAACATTTCAGAATTGATGAGCTTATCTAAAGATTCTAACATTGGTTTTGCCTAGCAACTTGCCTGCTCTTTGCTAAAATCTGAGTCTTTCAGACACCTCTCCTCAGAGCCATCAGAAAGTTCCTAATGACTGCTTGTGTTCCTAATGACTGCATTATTTAACAGTCTTGGAACCACTTAGGGTAGCAATTGGTTGTTTCTGCAGGAGTTCCAGAAAGAACCAAAATCTCATGAGAGCATTGCATTTCATTTTGATAGTAAAGATTTCCATTAAAGACGATGGAAAGATGCCAGTGAAATGCTACAGGCTAGGGAATTAAAAGCTAACCCATACAAACAAGCAAAAAATACTTTGAGTTACATTATTTGTCTTTTGATTTTTATTTTTTTTTTACTAACTAGATATCCAGTTAAGGAATGCAACAGAACCCTCCTAAACCTCAGACATCTGTGACTTTTTTTATATTCTATTTCTTTGATATAGTTAAGAAATAGTGGAAAATTCTGTACTGTAGTTCAGTAGTGTAACATTTAATTCTGTTCAATTTTAACTAACTTATTTTGACAGCTTTCATAATAATTGAGAGTTCTGTCAAATGTGTGCGTTAATTCTAACTAAAACATGTTCTATCATATGGGTATTTGAAGAATATACATTTTCAAACCATCAGGAGTGCAAATATGGTAGAAGAATGTCCCCTGTGTAAATGAAACATTACTTTATATACAGTCCTGGTATCTCTGTGGTCAAACATGTTGACTGGTCATTCAGCAATGGGTGTTGCTTCTCACCTGTGTATTTCAGCAGCCATCAACGCTGCTGGTGGAGCCTTCAGATTTTCTACCTCTAACAGATGACAAAACGGCTCAGGCTTATATAGTATTAGTTCACATATATTTTTTGAGCAGCCATAGCTTTATTTTGTCCTCTAGCTCTTCTCTGCTTTTCCAGAGTTAAAGAATTCCCTTGAATCTTTTCACACATATCATCTTGTCCTTTGCACAGCATCTCTCCTGCCCTTGGTTCTTCTTTCATTATAAACATGAAGCAAAGTCCAAGATAGGTTTGCAGGTGCACTCGTGGGACAACTATGCCCTGCTGCTATTTCTACTGCTCTTCCAGGCCAGATGGTGGGTTCCTGGCTTGCCAGGGAAAAGCACAGCCTCTGTCATCTGCCAGAGGCATCTGTGATCTGATATTTTGCTTAATGCTGTGAGTTTTCACAGGAAACTGAGTGACCATAGAAGAAGGTGCTCCTTCACAGCCTCAGTTCACAACCAGAACAAACTTTGCTGCTCCAAAAGACAAAGCAACCCCTTGCAGGGTGGCACTTTGCAGTGCTGGTGACTGAGTGGGGTAGAATTTGGGGGATCAGACACTCTCTCTTTTTATCCTTCTCTCTCTCAGGAGAGAGTATATAGGAAGGCTTTTCACTTTCCAAAAAGCTCTCACAAGGGTCAGGGTGCCAGGGTCAGCAGCTTGTTCCAGGGTCAGCAGCTTCCCCCGCCTGGCAGCATCCTCTTGGTACACAGAAGAAAACAACTACTCACACAAAGCCCTGGCTCAGAATTTGATATAATGGCTATTGTGCCAGGCTAGATTTTCACTCTCCAAACATTATCCTCTTGCAAAAGAAGCCTCTGAATTCAAGTAGAAGCTTTTTGTCCTATGAATCTTTTTTGCACAGGGGAATGAGAGAATGAAAGAATGTTCTCTCTTACCCTCTGTATATACAACAAGGGTCATTTAATACTGAAACATTGGAGCACTCATTAAGCCTGTGCTGAGACTCAAAGCTCAGGACAGCTGTTTCTGAAGCAGCTTTCATCCCTATGGAATCATAGGACAATGAAAATGCTCGCCTTGGATTCAGAATCATACACATTTGAAGATACTGTCCCCACAACTTCTTTGTTTACCGGTATCGCTCTCTCTTCTTGGGCTCCAAATCAGGGTAAACAGTGCACTCTCAAGTTTTCTATAAAGATAAGTTACATGAACTCTTTCAAAAATAATTGGACTAGAATAAAAAATAATATTAAAGAACAGTGTTAAATCAGAAGCATTAAGAAATTGTGTATGGCTTGTGGTTATAAGGAATATAGTCTGAAAAGAGATGGACTTTAAAAATCTGGACTATACAAGGAAGGACTACGTAGAAGCTCTAAAATCTCTGCTGTATCTGTTCAGAAGTATTTTCTGGCTAACATCTATTTTGGGGCTTATTTTTAAAAGTACACTCCTTTCTTACAAGGACAGATGCCAGACTGTTGGGTCAAATCCTTAGTTTGGCGTATGTCAAAAGTAATGACTTGGAGAAGGCATGTTTTATCCTGTGGGTGGCAATTGTTCTTTGGTCTTCCTCAACATACTTTCTTGTTCATCCAGACTGACAAATGTGGAGCCAATAAAGCAATTGAGTTCATGCCAGTGTGGAGGAGCTCCAGTCATACAGTCATAGAATGGTTTGGGTTGAAAGGGACCTTTGAAGATCACCTAGTCCAATGCCCCTCACCAGCAAAGATGGAACAACAGTTGATTGTCTACTATCGATATAAAAGATATTCAAGAAGAAAGTACTTAAAGCAGAAGTAGCCAATGACACTTGTTTTCTACCTGAACCAACAAAACATTCTTCATAAAAATGCAAAATAAGCATTTATGTATGACAGATTATGAATCTTGTACAAGATTTTCTTTTTTTTTTCTTTTCTATCAGCTTTTAAAGAATCAGTAGATTAAGGTATATCTCAGTGTTGTCTTGAAATGTTTAATTAGTTGCTGGAGACGCTTTAAAACTTTGGAAGAGCTTTTCCTGGGACCTGCAGTGAAAGAAAATTGTTCACCCTGGAGTATCTAATAAAATATTGGGCCACCTTCAAATTACAACATGGGACAAATAATGCATTATTGATGACTTAAACTGTTAGTAACATTAGGAGAAAATGATCAGGAAAGAATACGTTTGTTATTCAAGTTTTTAGCAGTGTTTGAAGCCCAGAATAAGCAGAGGGACAGAATATGCAAAGAACAATATATTAGCCCATTTAGTTTTTCCAGAATTTCCCACCAGTTTCTGAAGGTCAACCAAGTATTATAGCATTATTTCTCATCTTTTCACTTCAGGGACCCAGGGGTCTTAAAGGCAACCCAGGATATCCTGGAGATGAAGGAGTACCGGTAAGTTTTAACACTTTAAAAACCTGTGTTTGTGAAAACTAAGACTTTTGAGCAGGAAAAAAGAAAAGAGCATCTAAGCTAGATGGATAGTGAACTTATAAATCTCTATTGCCTTTCAAGGTGAGAAGTCTCCCACATCACTTGACTAAAACAGAGACAAGATTGTAAAATTTTCAGTAACATTTCTTGGGGTATAATGGACATAGATTACAACAACCTGAATAGCTTATGTATGTGGCTGCGTGGGTGCCTACTTAGCAAAGCTATTTTTATTCCTGTAGAAGACTTCTACAGAAAGCACTTTTTTTGTTTTCCTCCGAATTTTTTTTGGTGTTTTTCTAAGTTGTTACTGAAAAAATCAAAAACAGTCTTGTGTAGAGAAACTAAAAGTAAACAAATGGAGACAAAACCAGTCATTTTCTGCAGGAGGAACTATTAATAAGCCAGTTCTGGCCAGTCATGACCAGCTCTTTGATCTAGGCATCCATCTTTAGATAGTTTTAATTGTATCCAAATTAGAGGTGGTTTTTGAAGGCCATACAAACCATATCCTATTGATTTGACCCAGGTGTAATATTTTTTTATGCTGGTAGGTTGCTGAAACCAAAAACATCAGAGAGAAAGAGACTGGGAAGTGTACTGCAAGGCTATGACCATCTCTGAGATTGATGGATACATTTGTTTGCTCCTAAAAGAGCAAACAGTTTTCATCTATATAGCTTTTGTTTCAAATTAGAAAAAAAAAAAAAAGATAAATGAGCAAAGACCCATCAGTGGAAACTAAAAGTAACTACAGTGACGGTAAGGAGGTAGCATAGCAGTGTAATGGATATTTGAGAGGAGCATGGCCCAAGCTGTCATCAGGAGGATTCAGTAACTGTTCTGTTGATGCTGTCAGCCAGTTTGTAGTAGTTTGTAGGCATTGCTCTGGAAGACTGCAAGTCTTGACATGTCAAGATGCAGTACTCAGAAATAGGCCTGCAGGTGTGTAATGGCATCATCACATTGTATTTGCTTTACTTTCATCATACTAGGCAGGGAGAAAATTCCACGGAAATCCTGTCAGCCAGACCCATAAATATTGGTTCTTCTCTGTGAGATTTCTGTACTTGTATGTACTTTCAAATTTAAGATGCATTAGTATAGCCATACTTTTTAACAGGAGTCAGATTTGTGAAAATGGTAGCTTGAGACTTGGGATTGTATGTGTAATGTGAATATTAACAGAACAATGCACATGGCTAAAAAGAAGTGAAAATTATAGCAGGGGAGATTAAAAATATTTTAACATTTGCTAGGATACTGCTGATTTATTTGATCTTTGCTAGAAGGTCACTGAATTATGAAGAACTTGCAGTTACAAATTTCTCTATTGTTGCAACCTTTTTAATCCACAGTCAACCAGGGACTTTAGTGGGGCTACAGTTCTTGAGAAGAAGTCTTTCCAGGATTATAGGACTAGGTCTCTCTACCAGATAAATTAGCTGCCAGCTTGTGTAAACCTCACATATATATTTACACAATTTGATTCTTCTTTTCTTTCTTTCAGGGCCCAAGAGGACCACCTGGACTACAAGGACGACAAGGCAGCATGGGATGTCCAGGCAAAAGAGGTTTAAAGGTTAAACAAAAATTCTGAAAATACTGCTTCATTGTGATTTAAAATAATCCTTCAATGTTTTTATATACATGTTTTTCTAACTTTTGCCATCTTTTTTCTTGTCAGGGACATCGAGGATTTGTGGGAAAAAAGGTACAGTATGAGTCTAGGCAGTCTGAGGTTGTGAATGCAATATTCTTTAGGGCTTTGTCCTGCACTAAATAGAGATTTTGAGAGTTTTGCAGAGGTGTCAGTGAGTGTTGAGTCAATGTTACTTTTTTTTTGGCTGCTTTGCTGATGTCTGCTGCAGAGCCCAGTTTATAGTTGTGCTTAGGGAACATAAAAGAAATAAAACTTCAAGCATTAATTTTTGTGTCTAGTTTTTCTACTGATTTTTTTTTCTTCTGTTTTAGGTTGGGGTTTGTTTTTGGTTTTGTTTTTCCTTGGTCTATGTCTCCTTATTCTTGATGGAGTTTGTAATTGTGCACTGGTTGTTTATGCAAGAAATTCATACACATTTGTACTATTTCAGGGTGACAGTGGGGAAGATGGGAGTGATGGAATTAGAGGAGAAGAGGTACATTATTTTCTTTCTTTTGCCTTCTTGACCTCAAAGCTACTGAGTGATAAAAATGAATTAATATACCGTATTTTGTCTTTAAGGGATCTCCTGGGGTTCCTGGAAAGAAAGGAGAAAAGGGTGACATTGGATATCCGGTAACATTTTGTTATCTTTTATTAGTCAGGGTTTGGATTTTAGAACAATATTATGGCTATTTGGTGAAACTGTCCCTGTGAGAGATGTCTTTAATAAATTCTCAAGCACAAGGAGTAGACCTTGTATTACAAAGTTATTTGCACATTTTTTGTTTGAATTCCTATCAGGAGAGTATTATAGGAATTCCAGCATCTGAAGAAGAGCAAACTACTGATGGAATAGCCAGTGGGTATTTTCGTTAATAGGATATATACCCAGAAAATAGTTGCCTGTGGGTTGTTTCTATTTAAAAGAGAATTTGAAGAATAATTACAGTCCTGTAGGGGGGCATTTTCTCATAAAGTAATTTCTACATATGACTAATTTTTATTTGGCTAAAGATAGATATGAAGCCTCCTACCTCTGTAGTACCCTGGCAGGTTCACATACACGAGACGAGAATTTTGTTACCATCTGTGTTTGCCAACATCAGATAACCGCTTTTTCATAAAGCATGGAGCAGCCCTGTTGCCTTTCCACTTACCTTGCAGTCTGAAACAAAGTGCAACTTGGGACTGCAAATGGCAAAAAGAGATACTGCCTTGTGTCAGCTTCAGTAAACAGTTGGAGAATTGACCATTTGTCTTCCCACTGATGAGACACCATTAGTAGAATGGCTAACTGAAGCAAAAAATGCAGCTTGGTAGACACTGACCATTTTGACTTGGTCTGTGTGATAAAAACAACTCTCAGTGGGAATCAGGGTGATCGTTCAGGCTATCAGTTACAGTTTAGCCTCTGCAATTCAATGCCTGCTGTTAGGAATGGCAGACTGGTGGGTAGCCACCATGCAGGTCTGTGCATGAAAAGTTTAAGCTTGCAGGAGCAGCAACTGGATACCTGCTTCAAGTGTGGAAAACAATACTCTCATATAACTGCTTGGTACCTCACTTCCAGAAGAAACTGTCTTGTCCTTTCTGCCCTTAAACAAGCGCCCAAGGAGGCATGGGGCTGATTGCTACGCAGAGGACTCTGGTTGTTCACAGATAAGGCACCATTACATTGAAAACATGAAATGTATGTTATCATACACCTTTCAGTGATATAGTCTACAAACAAAGTTCTTTGATCTTTGGAATAATTTTTGTTTAGTTGCAATAAGTATTTTGAATTTATTCCTTAGTTAAAAAAACCCTCAAAACCAAAACATGAAACAAAATGTCGAGCACAGTGCCTATTTCTATGTTGCTTCCTGTCCAAGAACCCCCAGGTTTCTGGTATTTTTGGGAGTGGAATTGGGGAAGAAACTGGGAGTGAAACTATTTAAAAGTGCAGGTTGAAAGGTTGGAACTTAGACCTATCTCTTGGCAATTCCTGCATGAATGCAGCGTTTCAGGTTCTTACTGAGGTATGTTCTGCTTTCAGGGAAGTCCAGGACCAAGAGGATCCCCCGGAGACCGTGGCCAGAAGGGCTTTCAAGGAGATCCTGTATGTTTTTTCAAGTGCATCATTATTTTCTAGATGTTGACTGTCTTCTTATGTGGGCCTATAAGACTTTATACATAGTCTCCTGTGCACCAGGGCAAAACTGAGATGTGTGTTCACGTGATACCACAATGACTGTAGCATGTCTAATACATAGGCTTTTTATTAACTCTTCATATATGTAAATCTCTCTATTGTTTTGGTAAAGAAGAATGTTTTACAGTTCTTAAGTAGTTAGTACTACCAAATCCTTGACTCGTTCTCTCTAAACCAAATTCCTTCTAATGTTGTATTGACTAAGGACTGACTTGTTTATTTAACATCTCAGACTTTGTAAGAATAAGCATTCTTACTGGGAGTTGTTTCTCTTTTTCAGGGTAACCCTGGACTGAGCAATGAAATAACAGGACCAAGAGGCTTTGCAGGAGAAGAGGGGGAAGAGGTAATTGTTTAGAAATATGTGGAATTTCTGTAAGATAACTGCTTACTAGTTGTACAGTTTCCTCTTCCTATCTGCACTATTTAAAATACATCTTTGCCAAGGGTATGGGAACTTACCACTTATGAAATATGGTGCTAACAAAGGTCTGAAAGGCCTTTGTCAGAAATACCACTGGAAAGGAATGAGTGCCATTGTCAGCATCAAACCTGCAAGGCAATAACAAACAACTGATCTGACTCCAATGTGCAAATCATTCCAATTTTAAGAGAAGGTGTTATGATAGCCACTGAATCTCATGGGCTCTGGGGCCTGGGAACTCCTGCTTCCCAATCACTAAAGCCCAGTCAAGTGCACACTAGACCTAGGAGGTCGAATAGATGCTGCTCCTGTTTTGCAGGTTTGGCAAGTAGTGAGGTTCAGCCTGTATTCCAGAAAGAGATATACACAAACAGAGGACACCAGTGAAGTCAGACACACAGACCACCACAGACAGAGCACTGCCCTTAGTAGCATTCACATGTAACTTTACAAGAACTCATGTGAAACACATGTACAGAGAGCAAAGACATGTTCCTCCTCTCTGGATGAGGAACATATATCCGAACTGTTTAGATTCACAAGTGCAACCATATACACAGATCCCTCAGATATCAGCATAGCTTTTAAATCCATCTAAGATCCATGCCTGGGCCTTTGGCGAGGGAACTGAATGCTCTCCTTCTGAAGTAAGTGGCGGGGGAAGCTCAGCTGTCTCCAGGGAAAAGCAACAGGCCCACTTCTTGCACTGAGAGTGAACTCAAACCAGATTTTGTCATCCAGACAAGAGACCTGAGAAAAACGGTCTGGTGTAAATCCCTCGCTGCTTTCAGGGAGAGCTGAAAGACTGAGTGAGCCTTTTTTCCTGTGGTACAACAGTATGGATGCTTGCCTCTTGTGCAATGCTTTCTAGCAAGAGTATGCTCTCACAAGCGGTCTCTGTCGTTATCCTCACTGCAACAAAGGAAGAAATTGAGGCACAGAAAAAGGAAGTAACTTGCCCGATGTCAACGAGCAGGCTAGGAGCAGAGTCAGGCATCTGCCAACCCTCTAAACCCCAGCCCCGTGCTCCTAACAAGGGCCTGCAGTAATCTTTCTAACAGCTGTAACGGTATTTGCCAGTTCTTAGACAGTGCTGTCAGCCAGGCCCATTCAGAGGTGTGTAACTGATTGCTTTTGATGATCAATGCTATTTACTGAAAGACTTTGACAGAGAATGTTGTCGTGGGGAAGTCCCACAAGACAGGTTTTGGTATTCTTAAAAATTTGGCATGGAAAAATGGACAAAAGAAGAAACGAGAAATTGCAATGATGCTAAGGAAATTAAATTTTCCATGTACAGGGTGAGAGAGGACAAGAAGGCTCACCTGGCTTACCAGGAGCTGTAGGCAACCCGGTAAGTTCCTTTAACATAGGAAGCTTGTACACAGTGAAAATGAAAAATGTTCTGAACTTGCTTGGGCTTGATTTAGTGAGAGAATGCTTTTTAGCCTCTGCTTTGCATGCACTTTTGATAGCAATATGAAATTTGGTGAGTAGAAATACTCTTATTGTTAAATAAAAATACCTTTTCCTAAGCAATATTCAGAATGGCACCGGAGGCCAAAACTGGACTGCTGGTTTTGTAAGTTTGGGATTTGTTTTTTTCTAAAAAAGCATAAATTTTGCATTTGTTTATCTTTTAGCTGAAAAGTTTTAATGAATTAATTGCAACAAGTTATTCACTTTTAACAGCATTCAGATGATACCTAACTTGGTCTCATAGCCATTTTTTTTACCTTGTCTTAGGGAAGACCAGGACAAAGAGGGCGACGGGGATCAGAGGTAAGAACTATTCTTTTCTTATTTCTGCCCTTTTCCACGTAGAAGCCTAATCAAGAATTTTGAAAAAAGAGAATTCAAAGTGGTTGCAACAGATATGTTTGAGAAACATTTTTTTAATTGATCAGGAGCCTTATCTGGACTTTGATGTGTTACACTAAAACATCTGCAGGATTATGTTCCAAATATTGCAGAGATAAACATGCAAATTTTAGGTATTTATAGCTTGCATGTAAGTATTATTAGATACATAAAACGTCTTTCCTCATTTGTTTGTATCAATTTTCAGCACCTTCTGCCTTCGAAAGCAGAAGATGCTGCTTTTAGTGCTCTTTTTCCTGGTGACTACAGTATTAAATAATTTTTTGTGCATCACTTATTGTCCACAGACATTATTTTAAGAACATTCAAGAACATCATGACAGTGTGGTTTCAAGAGTACTATCTGGGGTTTTTTTGTTGTGTTCATTACTAGTTCATTCTGGGTCTGCAGTGTTCAGCACGCTGAAATCAGACTGGTTAGACAGGTCCTCTAGAGTTTTTCTTGACATCCATAAATGCAAGAAAATATGTTATCCACAGTAGGAAGATGTAAAGGAAAACAATAGACCGTTTCAATGCAGTAAATCCCAACATGTTACTGTCTGTTAGATCACATTAGAGAACCCTAACAAGACACAAGTTTGTTGTCATTTAAAAACAGGGCAATAGTGGACAGCGTGGTGAGAATGGCTTGCAAGGAAAACAAGGATACAAAGGACCTCAGGTAAACATTATTATTATTCACAAAAGGAAAAAAACCCCAGCACTAATGGGTTGTGTGTGTTAACTGAACTCTTCTGTACACTTTGGTTTTTAGGGAGAAGGCGGCATCAGTGGTCAAAAAGGACAGAGAGGGAGACCAGGACCTAAGGGTCCTCCAGTAAGTAATATAATGAAAGCACGCTGTTTTGTTTAATTGTAAAGTACTGGATGTGTAATCGAGGATTGCAATCTGAATGTTTTTCGTTATATTGATTTTTCAAGTTTCTTTTTAGTACATGGTATTGACCAGAAAAGGAGATACATATTGCTAAGAGAGAAAAGCAGTAAAGAATTTTCATGAAACTTAAATATTGCTGATAAAATATTAGCTTTCTAATAATTCCGCCTTCCTGGCAATAATGGAGAAAAAAGTGATAGAGTAAGGCACTTCTGCATTAGTATTTTTTCCAAGCTGTGATAAATTCTGCAATTATACCTAATACATTGTTGTAGTTATCTATAACAAGCTACTAACAAAGGACTTGACAGTTTTATTATAGTAAGCTAAGACAAAAAAAGAGAAGAAAGGTCACGGATTTGGTCATTCAGAAACTATCAAGTATGAATTATGTTATTAATCTAATAATTATCATTTTAGTTCATAGGAATTCCAGTTCTTTCATTGGGGAAAACCTGTCTTACAGAGGTTTTCTGCCTTTGCTCCTTAGTCTCCTTTCTAGGTGTACATCGTGTTCCATCTGCTCTAGCACGTTTTTTTTTCTATAAGGGCTTGCTGTCAAGAGTAGCGATGGTATGGATGTTTTGTTACGAGTCTATTAACCATTTTGTTGTTCATGCTCTGACTTCCTACAGTCTCCTGGGCATTGTCAACCATAGCTATAATTCATAGATTCATAGATTGGTCTAGGCCGGAAGGGACCTCCAAAGGTCATCTAGTCTGACCTCCCCGCAGTCAGCAGGGACACCCCCAACTAGACCAGGTTGCCCAGGGCCTCGTCGAGCTTCACCTTGAATATCTCAAGGGAAGGGGCCTCAACCACCTCCCTGGGCAACCTGTTGCAGTGTTCCACCACCCTCATAGTAAAGAACTTTTTCCTAATATCCAATCTAAATCTCCTTCTCCAACTTAAAACCATTGCCCCTCGTCCTGTCACTGCAGGCCTTTGTAAACAGACCCTCCCCAGCCTTCCTGTAGGCCCCCCTCAGGTACTGGAAGGCTGCTATTAGGTCTCCCCGGAACCTCCTCTTCTCCAGGCTGAACAACCCCAGCTCCCTCAGTCTGTCCTCGTAGCAGAGGTGCTCCAACCCCCTGATCATTTTCATGTCCCTCCTCTGGACCCGCTCCATCAGGTCCATGTCCTTCTTATATTGAGGGCTCCAGACCTGCACACAGTACTCCAGGTGAGGTCTCACCAGAGCAAAGTGGCAGAATCACCTCTCTGGATCTGCTGGCAACACTTCTTTTGATGCAGCCCAGGATGTGATTGGCCTTCTGGGCTGCAAGTGCACATTGCCTGCTCGTGTCCAGCTTCTCGTCCATCAGCACCCCCAAGGCCCTTTCCTCGGGGCTGCTTTCTAATACCTCATCCCCCAGTCTGTGTTTATTCTGAGGATTATTTCGGCCCAGGTGCAGAACCCTGCACTTGCTTTTGTTGAACCTCATGAGGTTCATCTGGACCCACCTCTCCAGCCTGTCCAGGTCCCTCTGAATGACATCCCATCCCTCTGGTGTATCGACAGCACCACACAGCTTGGTGTCATCTGCAAACTTGCTGATGGTGCTCTCAATCCCTCTGTCTATGTTGTTGATAAAAATGTTAAACAGTACCAGTCCCAGCATGGACCCTTAAGGGACACCGCTTGTCACTGCTCTTCCTCTGGACTTCAAGCCATTGAGTACCACCCTCTGGGTGCAACCATCCAGCCAATTCCTTATCCACCGAACAGTCCACCCATCAAATCCGTATCCCTCCAATTTGGCAAGCAGGATGTTGTGAGGGACTGTGTCAAAGGCCTTACTGAAGTCCAGATAGATCATGTCCATAGGTCGTCCCTTATCTGCTGACCTAGTCACTTCATCATAGAAGGCCACTAGGTTAGTCAGGCAGGACCTGCCCCTAGTAAAGCCACTGTAGTTCAATTGTATTCAATTGTAGTTGAATACTTTAATTCAAAAGCAAAGTAAACAGATTGATTTTCACAATCCAGTGGAATGATTTGGCCAGACAGGATAAAAGTTTTTGGTTAAACACATTAAATAATACATAAGAACTAATACCTCTCAAGTCTTGCCATAACCTGTCTTATTGGCTTCCTGGTGATAGGCTTCCCAGTAATAGCCAAATCCCAGGAGAGTGCCTTGCTTGTTCACTTCTTTCTCTGAAACTACCATTCTTTCCTTCCTCTGTCAGCTGCCACACATTTCCCATCTCCCACACAGCCATGTGTTTTCTTGAGCTCCGTTCCCTTGTACTTCAGACATTTTTAGGGGACTGTGGAGAAAAGGAAGTATAGCTGCTGCCTTTTGTACTAAGCAGATCGGTGATCATGAAACCAGCTCAACCTCCTGCTTTCTGGTCTGATTGTCCTTGCTCTGAACTTACCAGCAGGGCTACAGGGTGGAAAGCAGGAGGGGGTGAAGGATGTTACTCTCTGCAATCATTTTTTCACCTAGCTCATTTGTACAGTGTAGCCCCCACCCACAGAAATTTTCCCCTTTCCTGTTCAGGAGCTGTCTGGTAGACTACGGAGATGATGGATGATGCTGAGTTCCTACCCATGGCAGCCTTCGCACATCTCCCTCGGCCCCTCACTTTGCTATTTCCTGTTGTCCTTCTGAAAATAAATACTGGCAGGATTTAAGCAAACTGTTACTTCTCAGTAGAAGAGAGTGAAAATACTAGTTGCTCTCTATGAGGAAGTACAAGCTAAATTGCTTCTGTGGCTTCACTTAGTTGAAATGCCAGTCATTAGTGGCTTTAAGGAGATGAGTCTTGTTTTCATTTTAACATTGTTCCTGCAGACTTTGGTGTTGAAAACATAATTACATATATGAAAGGGAAGGGTCATATTGATGAGCACAGAAGGCTTCTCTTTATCTAGTATCTCTGTGTTTTCTACCAAATTAACGCCTGATTTTTTTTAGAACCTCATCCTGTAGAATTTGAAGCTATATTTTAGTTGGGGACAACCTTGGTGCTGCGAAGTCACACCTGTAACCATTTTTTAGAATCAAATATAATGCACTGGGACTATCATGCCCTACCCTGCTTCTGATGTGAGCACCAACTTTCCAACTTTTGAACTGTAAATGTCCTGTAGATCACTCACATACATCCTCTTTGCTATTCTGTTGCCAAATTCCAAGATTTTAATGGAAAAGAAAAACTGTTTTCACTTGTTTTTTTTTCAGAGGCCACTCCACATTCAAGCCTACATAATATTTTTTCTGTTACCCATAAAAATGTTGTCTTTGTCATGACAACGAGACTCTTAAAACAGTATTTTCCGCAGACATGAAATGCTTGCTGTTATTTTGGAAAGACATCTTTAATGCTTCCTTGATGTGCCACGTTAATTAATTTTGTATGTGCATTCTTATTTAAAGATATGTTTCCCAGCAAACAAGTTACCATGGGAACTAACTGCTTATCTTTATATTCCTCTGCCACTAGTGAGCCGAGGAGGCTTCAGTTTGACTTATGAAGCATGTCTCTCGATTGAATTTCACTTATTTTTGTCAGTCCTGTCCAAAAAGTGTCCATTTTTCTCAGTGTCTTCAGTGTTTTGAGACCACTCCTAGGCATTTTGATTGAAGATACTGTGTAGATGTTAATGTTGTGTTTATTTGGAAGTGTGGTGTTCAGTGACCAAAAAAGGGAATTATTTCCTATCTTCCAATTAGCGCTCAAATTGTCATGCTGTGTGAGGTGGGTCACAACCATCAACTAGTGACTAGGAATCATGTCTGACCACTTTTTTTCCTTGCCCAGTATTTGAAAACCTTTTCTTAAAAGAGATCTTGCATTAGAATATTTTTATACAATACACTGTGTGTTGGCATAGGACACCCAGGACTGCTGTTGTGTTTTTAATGATGTCCCTAGTGACTCCTCTCCTCAACCTAGCAGACTTGCCGTTATTCTAGGAAGCAGAGTCACAACCTGTTAGAAGAAACATCTGAGATCCAAGTAGTCCTGGCCTGGTCAGCAGCAAAGGGAGGAGAGGCAGAAGCAGAGAGCCAGGGATAGGCTTTCCCAGGAACACAGAGCAGGTCACAGAACCACATTAAGAGCAAAGGCCTGGTCAAATTGCTTAATCCATTAGACTTTGTTTCCTGCTGTAATTCACCACAAGGAAAACACCTCTTGTTCAGGTAATATCATTTTTCCCCAGGAATGAATGCCATGGGGTTATGCAGTTCCTTTTATCTACAAAGCTGTTTGTTGTCAATAATAGTTTTGTTGTCTGACCATATCAACTTCGGTTTGGAAATAAAATATTCAATTTCCTTATACTCTAAAATAGTCCATGCTAGATACACTGTCGTTTGAAGCATTTCAGCTGAAAATACAATCCTGTATTACAGGAAGACATTTTATTCTTCTGTTTTCATGGCATTATTATCTGGAATGATTCTAGTCTGTGGTCTTTTAATGTTTTCACTCAAGCTAACTGTTCCAGTTTTCATTTCTGTTTCACATATTATGCGATACGGTGGTCTGGACACTGGAGAAAGCACTGTCCTTTCTGATGTCCCTTCCCTGAACAACTCAGTGATCTGCAAGATACAAAGAATTTTTAATACTTCTACCCTCTGTTTTAGAATACAAATATTCAATTCACTCCATTCCAATCCTCACCTAAGTCCACCACTCTGTGTTGTTGGATTTTTGTTATTGTTGTTGTAAAAGAAATAAAGTTCTGCAGTTGTTAGACAGCTTTATGGTGTAAGCCTTACTAAGGACGTAGTCAAATCAATTTCCAGTCTCACTACACATATTTGTAAATACCCTGAGAGATGACAGAGATAGGAATCTCTATGTATCTGTCCTGTATAGAGAAAAAAGTGCTTGTCGCTGGGTCAATTGTAAAGAGAATGCAGAAGAGTACTTTTCATTACCCTATAATGAGACTTGTTCATTTAAAAAGATGCTAAAGAAATGGAGGAATAGGATAGGAAATTTCTTCCTATCTATGCTTTTTCTACACTGGTTTAAAAAAATGAAAAAAAAAAATGCATGTGCTTCTTCAGAAACACATTAATTTTGGTCTTTGAGATTTGTTTGATACAAAGGTCTGCGGTCACATTCAGTAACAGGCGGTGTCAGTCATGGTTTCTGGAAGCCAGCTGTGAAGGGCTGGGAGTGTAGATCTGCCTTTGCTCTGATGTATCATCCAAACCTCGCATCTGTTGATTTGCTTCAGAAAATCTTTAGAATAGTATGGCAGCTGCTCCTTGGCTACAAATATGAGGACAAGACGCTAACCTGCCTTGCTCAAGCAAAGTTGTCATTGCTACTGATGCAGTACAGGCTCTCCTGTAATAGCAGTCAGTGTTTTGCCCTTCAGGTTTTTAAATGGCCACATGGATGGACAGCTGCTAGCAATTTTGTTAAGATATTTTTGCTGAGTATAAGGACAAATAATAGTACTCGTTTGGAACTGACAGAAGAAAAGATTGGCATGATGAAGACTAGAAAAAATGAGCTATCCCAATAAAAATAATAATAACCTCTAAGTTTTTAAAGCTTCTGGTATTTAAGGAAGGGGAAAGGAAGAAGTAGAGTGTGCTATTTTACAACTAGGAAGCTAAGTTTTATTTACATTGGCTGACTAATCCCTGCCAAATGCCCAGAAGAAAGCATTTACTTGGTACTATATGAGTTGGTTATGGTCATTCTGCAGCCAGATATTTCAGAGAGAAGATATACTAAAGGATGTGGCAAAGCTTGGTTAAACCAAACTCGTTATCAAAAATACCTACATTGGATTAAAGTCCTGGAGAAAATAGGATCATGTTCTCTGAGTCACTTTCAAGACAAACTCTATCAATATCCTTAATTCTAATTTACAAGTAAGAGAATAGCACCTACAGTTTTCTTCCATGTAGTTTCCTCCTCCTCAGTCATTCTGTTCAACTGTGGATTGCAGATGAATCCCAAATCAAACAGGAAGCTTGAAGTGGAGGTAGAAGCTGGTCTTACTAATATTTAGTCTTGTGTGTTATCTGGAAGATCAACCTTTTTCCTGGAACCGTGAGGGCTCTTTTCTAGGGGAGGGCTGTAAGGAGACGTAGACAGTGGTTATGTGGCTTACAAGTGTTATGGGATTAGTCAATATTTATAAAATGTAAGTCCAACCTTGAAAAGAATCTGTGTGTTTTATCTGTTTTCTTATTTTACATCATAGCATTTGTCTCCTTTTGTTTATTTCAGAATAAACCAGGAGCTATGGGTCTGGCAGGGGCTCCTGGAGCTCCTGGGAAAACAGGAATTAAAGTAAGTTTCCTTAGTTAAATTACTGCATTAATTTTGTCTGTTTAATTCCCTCCCTTAATGTTGTTGATATAAAAAATGGTTTGCTAACTCTGTTCTTGGCATCCCCATCTGGACCTGTTTCCCAGGCAAAGGTCCAAGGGATGCCTGCAAGATCAGTCTTTTGATCTGAGTGGGACTTACATGTTGAAGTTTAAATAAGCTTTATCATGTTTCTTTTTGGATTGCAGTTTGTTTGGTACTTAATTACCTTTGAAGAAAACCCAAACACAGCCGGCACAGTATGCATGTTAGCAATGTCTGTGGCCACAGCTGCATACAGCTTTTCAAGAGTGTAAGCTTCTTAGATCTGGACTTTCTCTTATTTGAAAAACCTCTTTCTGCTGAAGTGTGGACTAGAAAGTTCAGGGAAGCAGATTTTTAAATTAATTTTTTTCATCTATTAAACCTTTAGACTTATCGTCTGGATAGTTTGTTGATTCTGTAAGTTGATAAGCTGTTCATAAGCACTTGATAAGGCTGGTATCATTTGCATGGTAAACCATGTTGTGTTGTGTAGACCTAACAGTTCGTATTTATTTGATTTACTCTTCCCGAAAGACATTGTAAACTCTATGCCAGGCTAAAATAGCTATTAAAGGGTGGGTGGGTGGGGAAACTTCACATAACCAGAGATCAGAAGAAGTGATTCCAATAAAAGTATTGTAATAGAGTTTCAGTTTTCCCTTCTAATTCAAACTTTCAGAATCATGATAAGCCAAGAATCCAAAAGGCAAACAATCTTTATGGTGAAAGTGTAAGATATTTGAAATGCTTTAGTTATGCATTTTAGGATTTGCGGGATATCTCAGAAGTAAACAATCATAATTTTAATAGGCATATAAATTCAGGTGTCTCAGGGTACACACAAAACTTCTTTTGAGGGAGATCACTCACATGTGCACATCTAAATAAAGGATAAATGCAAAGTAGCTTTTAACATAAAAGTTGAGCTTAAGGTACTTTTTTACCTGCAATCTGAGGCTGCTTATCTGATTTTATAAATAGTAAGAAAGTAGCTTGAAGGTAATAGTGCTGTTATATCTTCTTTCAGATTAGTCAAATTCCTTCATATTTGTGGATGACTCTGTGGGATTTGTCAACTACTATAGTCAGAGAGTTATTCCACAGCATGAAGGAAATTCTTCCATGCCTTTTGAAACTGGATTGTAAAACTGTAAGCTGACTTTTTGGAGCCGGTGATTTTACCCCTTTAATAGTTATAATTTCTTATTCTTTAATAAAGGCTGTTTGACCTGACACTGGAAATGTTTTGTTCTTTGGTTTGGAAATCATATATTATTTGAAAAATCTAGTTGTCTGCCCATATTATGAAAATCTTCCTTTCCGTCTGTATTTAGAGAATTGAAGAAGGACCTTCAATACAGTATTTCAGATTTCATTTGCAGAACATTATTTTGAAATTCACAGTAACCCTTTAACCAAGCATGACTCAAATGAGTATGGGAATGGTTTACTTAATTATTTTTTTTAATAGGGACAACCTGGTGATCCAGGACCAAAAGGAGAAAGAGGTCCATATGGTATACGTGGAAGGCAGGTTTGTACTTTTACTTTTATCCTTGTGCTGTTTATTTTGACTACACTAGACCTAAAGTAGGAGGCATGTTCTGTTCTAAAAGAGATGTAACTCAAGAATTTCACTCTGGTCAATTAAAACCTCATATTAAGTGTAATAACAGAGAGAATATAGATTTTAAACTACTTTTTGCTACTACCTAGTCTCCTAACAATTATAATAGAGTTATTCTGAATGAGTACAGATGTGAATTACAAGTGCAGATATGACCTTTGGTACATTCTACATTCATACATTTGGCCTTTGGTACATTCTACTGTAATATTACAATATTTCTATTAGTAGTATTAGGAAGAAAAGTCATTGGAGTTAGTAAATGGAGAATGACTAGATGCTTTAGGTTTTGAGGTCGAAACTTTCTGACATTTTCGAATATGGTTTTAATTAGCCGTTTGTGAAGAGAGCATACACAAGAGTGATCATTTTCTACTAGTAATATAAAAATGCAGTTTCTTTTGGGGCCAGATTTTGTAAAGATTTGCTTTGAGGTGCAGTTAGAGACAGTGCAGTAGTGTTTTCAGAGTGATCAATGATTGCAGGAGGATTTTTTTTGTGTGGACTTGGCTTTCTCCTCTATGTATAACACATTCCCTTCTGTTAGACTGGGTCAACATACGTTGTATGTATTCTCACCATCCCTCCTGTCTTTGCGGGTCAATCCAGGACCAACTTCCACCTTTGTGTTTACTTACAAGATCTTACTTCCCAGGGAATGCAGAGATTTTGCTTATCTTTGAACCAGTTCAGGGGCACAGTGTGCATATGTATGAGGTGAAATGGAGTAGAAGTCATCTTGCTCCTTCCCAGTGTATTATAATTCCTTACATCGGACTTCCTGTGATTCTGTACTCCAAGGCACTTGAATTAACACTTGGTCAGTAAAAGAAGGTGTAGATAGACACAAGAAGAGTACCAATGCAAATAGTTAAATAAAAATATTCTGTTTACAGGGAGAAGATGGTGCTTTTGGATATGGTCTACCTGGAGAAAAAGGAGTAAAGGTAAAACTGAAAGAGGAATCATAAGGAAATTATTACTTTCTCCGTTATTTTAGAAGTGATTTACAACAAGAGGGAAAGCTGGAGGAAATGCAAACAACAGGCACCGTTTATAGCTATTTCAGTTTCATCCCAAGGCAAAATGGGATGGATAGAACTCTAACCTACACAACTACTGATTTTATTTCTAGTTGTCACTCACTATGACTAATTCACTAGCTGTCCTATGTGAGCACATGCCTGGGACCAAACCATGAATTGCTAAAATCAGTGTGGTTCACAATGGGTTTTGCATCCTTAGCCCACCCCAGACTGTAAGGGCCCTGTGGGCATTTGTCATGTACATATTGTGGTTCTAGAATATATTTCTGGTAGTGGCTGCAGGATGCGGGAGGCTTCAGTAGATTTTTAGATAGATCTTGATGCTTTCAGACACAGGATTGTACAATGTTTTGGTAGAAACACCAGTCAAATCACATAGCAACTTTTCTTCTAGTTTTACATTCCTACAATTTATAAGAGCTGGTGGCTGAAAAACTGTCTTTTATTCAGAATATGTCTAAAGAAGGCATTAAGGTCCTTTATGCAAACAGCTGAAACGCAAGTAATGCTATCCAAAAAGTCATTAGCAAGGTCCTGGTGAGAAGCGAGCAGAGGTTCCCTTGGGAAGAGCCAGAGACTGTGGCAATTATTGGTGAAACTGTGAGCAAGGAATGTGTGGGAAGGAGAAGACAAACTGGGGATGCTCATCCCACACACTTGACAGAAGCATTGTTGGCTTTCTCGTAAGAAATTCTGGAGAGAGATTTTGGATCCAGCAACGGCTAAATGAGCCATGAGCCTGTCCCTTGAGTTCAAAAAACTAAGAGTTGTTATTGTCCTTAAACATTGCTCATATGACACATTGTGTCCCTACAAGACAGTGTCTCCAGGCCAACACCAAGTTCTTGTTAGTATGTTTCTTGGAAATGAAAAATACAGCTTTGCATATCTCCACCAAGAAATACCAGCCTCTGACCTACATCTGATTTACTAGAAACATACTTCAAGAGTTTTCATGTGCACTAAGATTGGTCCTGTTTATCTGGCAATGTAATGACAGTTTCACTCTTTATTCATGACTGGGACAAGCTAAAGCTATAAGTAGATCCTTATCGGCAGTATTTTATATATATATTTGTGTATCTTTCCATATATTTTTACATATGCAGTGTATATATTATACATAATGTTAGTATTTATACATATACTTACAAAAGAGTATATAACTTTCAAATGCCAATTAAAAAAACACACTGGGATGACAATGTGAAGTTCATTATCTCTATTCTCTATGTTACAGGGAAATAAAGGACTTCCTGGAGATTTTGGACGAAAGGTATATGTTGATTTTTACCTCAACAGTTCTCTGGCTTTCATATATGTTAGCTTAAATAATCTGTTCTTTACTGCATTGTGGTTATACGGGTGTAACTCAGATGTAGCTGATAGAATTATGCCATTCCAAAAATGGCAGATACTATTGCTAATATTTGTTTTTAAAAACGAGAATAGTTTTTGTAGATAATTTTCCATACATTGAGTGAATATTCCTGGCATTTTTGAAAAGAAGAAAGAATTTGATTTGTTAAAAGGGTGGAAGAGGTAACCTGTGTAAGTGGTAAATGACTGAAAGCTTTCATCTGCCATTCTCCCTGCTCCAACCATTGAGCACTAAATTAAAATGAAGCAGTTGTTTTACTGTGTTTTGCTGGGAAGAACAATCTGATGCTGGATGCCCTAAAATGAAGCAACTTTCACAAAGACGTGGAAAGGGAAGAAAGGTCCAAGTGTCCTGAATGAGCACTAACTTTGAGGGAAACAGCCTAGATTGAAATGGTTTTTGGAAAGCCCACCTTTTTTTTTGCCTTTGTCCCTCTTGCAGTTTAATTGTAAGGAAATTGCTCTGTGTGCCATCTTTTCAGAAAGGTTTGAACTTATTGCATCACTTTAGTCATTTAATCATTTAAGCAAAGGTAATGTTTGTAGGCAGAGGTTTCTTCTGACCTTCAAGGATCCAGAGGCTGCCACATAAGTGGGACTAGCAGTGTTTTTTTCTACTCCTGAAGCTTCTGACCAACTTTCTGATGGACAGGAGCATTTCAAAGCCAGCTTCTACCTTCCCTGCAGTAAAAATAGATGGATGGTAGAAGGTCTTGCTCTGCTGCATTGTATGACCACATCAGAGTGAATTCATTCAGGCTAACAGTGCTACTAATGACACTAATATATGGACAAAGGAGGATGAAGAATTATGGAGAGAAATAAATTGGAAAATCGTCAGCAGAAGCTGATGAAGACGACCTTCCTTTACTTTCAAGTGCCTAATTTTGCAAGTCCAACAGTCTGTTGACATCAATTTTTACATGGCAAGAGTTTAAAATAGAGAACTAAACCATAGAAATAATAATTTTCTGAACATAAAAAAAAAGTTGGTAATTTTTAAAGTAGGATAACAAGCTAGCTTGCTGTGTGTTTCTAAATCCAGCTAATTCATTCTGGCAGTCTCCATTTAGTAAGCTTGTGCTTGATATATGCCAACCATTAATATCCCTATGGGCTTGTTATGAACTTTAGGATTCTTGTATTGAAATGGCAAAATACATTTAGCTGGGGAAAAAATCTTTTGTCCCTCCACTGTTTTATAAAACAAAAGTGGTGTCTATAGAAGTTTTTGATAGGACCTGTTTTCCTAATAGGAAATCCATGATTGCTAAAAAAATTACAAGTGGAGGATTTACTTCAGTTAACTTTTTAAGTCATACTATAATGACAACTGAGTGAAACAAAAAATTTCTATTGCATGGAAAAATGCAATGCTTCTCTTTCCTTTCTTTCCTTTTTTTTCTTTTTTTTTTTTTGGCCGCAACTCAGAATCATGAGTTTTAAAATAAGACTTTGCAGAAAAAGATTGAAACTTTTTTTCAAGCTGAATGTGAAATACAGAGCTCAGTGTTGAACTCAACTTGTTCTAAAGACAATGAAAATGCTGGAAGACAAGATTGCGTAAATAGAACTGGGCTGTGAAATTGCTGTTATACGTTAGGCTTCATCTAATAAGGCTGCTTAACATCTGTACTCTCGGTGGATACAGAGCTATGGGCACAGCGAAAGCAGAGTCTTATCCTGCTGAACATCATGGCTTGGAGACGATGTGAGATGTTGCATGCCAGGTCTCTGACACAAATCTTTCTGGTAAATGGCCATTTGTGTATGGAGTAAAAAAGAGTGAGGGGTAGCTCATGTTCTGATAGTTTGCTGACTGTTATACATTCCCCCACAGATGTAGAAAATCTGACAGGGGCTTGTCACGGAATCACTGAATTGTTGATATTGCTGGACATGTTAAATGGCCCGTGCACAGAAATTGCCTGTTAACATTTTCTCCAATATTTTCACCTACACAGTAATTATGGAGTGATTAGAAGTTTTGTTAAATGAATTTAACTGCTAGCTCTTCACTGTTCTCATGGGAAATCAGTGTGTGCTTTAGTAAACAAGTAGATAAATCACATTTTGGAAGCAGCGCACTTCTGCCATAAAAGGCATTATTTGGGCAGAATATACTGCAGTCAACGGCATGGTTTTGGCAGATTAGAGGAGAAGTGCTTTGATTTGTGTGAAACAAGAAGTTGCAAGCCTTTTGTTATCTTATGATGCTGCGTTGAAGTAACAGCTGTGCCTCATTTTCTTTTTTCTTGGTAAAAAAAATCATTGGCCGGTCACTGTGTAGGTTTGGTTTGTGGGTTTTTTTTCACATGAGTCCATGACGAATTTTTCATGTGCAATCTTTCACATCCTTCTGTTTCAGTGGAAAAATGTCTTAGTTTCTTGAGAAGTACGCATTTTATCAGGAGAGTCTATTTTTACATTGTAATTACATTTTTTTCCAACTAACTAGGGTGAAGCTGGGGACAGTGGAATTGCAGGGGAACATGGACTAAAAGGACACAGAGGCAGAATGGCAAGTACTTGCTCGTTGTTTTTTAATGGATTTTTTTTAATAGTCTCCTCCTTGATATGCAGATTGTACACTTTGTATTGATTTTCGGATGTTATGTCTGTCATTTTCGAAGGCTGCTAATGCTGGCCATGCTCTGTCCCTGTCACACCAAACATAAGCAAAGGCTAGTTCTGAATGTCCCACCTGCTGTTCCAGTTCAATATCCTCTTATGCTTTTTAGATAAAAAAATGCTGTAGAAGAAATTTGCTGGTTTAAGAGCAG
The DNA here is from genome assembly GCF_964106895.1 of Numenius arquata. Taxonomy (NCBI): domain Eukaryota; kingdom Metazoa; phylum Chordata; class Aves; order Charadriiformes; family Scolopacidae; genus Numenius; species Numenius arquata. The sequence goes on along the minus strand of NC_133582.1, from coordinate 43,189,696 downwards.
TGTGATGATCCTATTTATTCCCCATTAACTTATTTGTCCTGATTTTTCTGGTTTCTCGTGTATTTCTTTCTCCCTTTTTTCACCAAGCTTTTCCACAACTGCATATTAACTTCATATCTCCTCTGCTGTGACAGGGGTTAACAAGGGTTGGCCGCTCCCCACGGAAAGGAGAACTGGTAGCTGTGGGTGGTAACAAACCAGGAAGAGTTCAGTCCCACTGAACTGTTTTTACTCAGCGCTGCTTTTCCAAAGAGGCCAGAAATTAAACAAGGCTCTTGCCACCAGAAGCAAAGATGTGCATGTGCTAATTTTGGTTTGAGGGTTGTATTTCTAAATGGGCTTTGAACATATTGGATGAATAATATACTTAACAAAAATGAGCTGAACTACTAGAAGAAAATTGTGCTTTGATGCTATCAGGTTCTTTATCCATTAAAGTGAAAATTATGTCAGACCTGATGCTCTTCTTTCTTACTTCTTGTTTACGCTTAAGTCAGTGGAACTTAAGCATGTAGCAAATAAAGGAAGATGGAAGGAAATATGTTGCTTTCTAATAGCAAATGTAAATGTCACCTGTGTATTTGAATACCATGTGTTACATGCTACTATTCATAGGGTATTCCAGGACCTGCTGGTCTGGAAGGCAGTCCAGGAGACCGGGGAGCTCCAGGACGCAGGGTAAGACCTAGACTTAATATATTTTGCCATACGGAAAATATGTTTGTTCTTTTTAATTTTGAAGGGAAACTAAGGAATGAAACAAAATATTTTCTCCTGTTTTGGTGGTGTGAAGTGGTAATGTGTGCAATGTTCTGATGACTGCTGTTGATGTGATGTGCATATATTGTACATGCCATGACTGTATTACACTTTGAACTTCAATATTTTATTAAATAAAAAAGATTGTGAATTCATGTGCATGTAAGCACAAATCAGGTACTTCTGAATGCAAATTGCTAATTGTACACCTATAAATGTAATTTTTATAGGTCACAATCTAAATGCCTAGCCAGTGCATGTTTGAAAAGTGTACCTGACTCATACTTTGAGCCTCTCCTTTTAACTAATGCAAAGGAAAATCCTTACTGTATTTTTTGGCTGTCAGTAGCACAGTAAATTTTGCAATTATGTGTTTCTAACAAAGCCTTTAGAAGTACCATTGCGGGATTTCAGCGGTATGTATCTTAAGTCTCAAATGAAAGAGGCTCACTTTAGAAATACTTATTTCCTCTTTGACTTTTACCTTCACAAATTCAACATGGTGTAAAAGAGAGATTGGGTTCATTTTTCTGTCGTTATTTTTACCACTGCTAAGAAGTCTGCAGCTCATGCTAAGCTGATAGTTTCCCTGTACATCTTCATCAGATGTGAAATGGTATACCATGAATTTCTTATAGCTTCAAAATAGGATCATAGCTGAAATTAGTTGCAGCAGCCATGTACAAAAATTCATCAAAGTACTAGAGGTCTGTCCTTGCAAACCAAAATGCTGATCTTTTCTCAGCCTTACTGAAATAAAAAATGGACTCAGATAACAGGTAGAAGAAACCTTAATTTCTACTGTATACTTTTAATATCCCTAAATAATGGTAGACATTAAATAATTTTTTTTTATTTATTTCCCTGTTATTGGTAAAATATCTGAGCAATTAGGTGAGATGACGATAACACGACTGTAATGTTTTTCTCTTTTTTTCTTGGTTTTTTTTTTTTTTTTAGGGGAGTAAAGGACAGGAAGGACAAGCCTTACTTTCTGTACGTATCTCTAGCACTCTCCATGTTACAAATACACACAATGCACCATCTTATTGGGTAGTCATGTGCTCATGTATGTCTTTTTTGTTCTTGTCCACAGCCATGTGAGCTCATTGACTACATCCGCAAACACAGCCGTAAGTGTTCAATCTTGTTTTGATATCGTAAGCCTGAGTATCACCACTTGCTTTCTTCACTGTCTTACTAATATCGTGATAGTTCTGTGTTCAGCGTGCCTGTGGATTTATGGCAGGCTGGTGCTTGAAAAATGAAGTTAGGGCTCAGAATGCAAAAAAAATATTTTTTTTTTGTTGTTTAGAATAATTTCTTTTGCCAAAGTTACTGTAATATAATTTCTTAGAAATGTTAAGTGTCTTGGTGTCCAGTGGTTCCAGTAAACATGAAGTAAGTTTGCATTATCTTTTCCTAGTCTACCTATCCTAATTCCTTAGAAAGTGACTGTGCCAAATAGTGGGAGTTTCTACAATTTATATCTCTAAACTCTGGTGTAAACCCCTCAATGAAATGTTTGGTCTAAAGCAGGGCCTGGTCATCCTTTTAGTCCACTCTGCAGTAACACCAAAGAAAATTTTGCAAGCATCCATATCAGTGGAAGACAATAATGCATGGATCCTAAGTCACTGAAAGTCTTAAAATCTGTAGAACTATAGAAATTGTGTATGTTCCACCATTGATTTAGACTTTTATTTTTAAAACTCTTTGGATGCAAAATTTTTCAATTAAACTTTCTTTTTTTCTTTCTTTAGCTTGCTGGGATGGTGAGTACTGCTTGCTCCTATGTTACTGTTACTAGAAAGGTAGAATGCTGTTGTTCATTTGTCAAACTGACCTAGCGGAGACCTCATAAGGTGTGAACTCCTTTGCCTTTGTAGTATTAGGCTCCACTCAACTAAAAATTCAGTTATGTGTTCTCTTCAAAGGGGTTAAATTGTACGTCGAGAGTCATGTGTTTACTGAACTGGAGCTTTAGGTTGTTAATCCATGTGTAGGATGAGATATATCCCCTTTTAATTTAGATATCTAAAATGCAAGTGTTTAGTCACCAGATGCTTCCTCTTCAGTTTGTCTCTCTCCACTAGTGACTTGGTGAGGCTGAACGTGTCGGTAGTCATAGCTGTGGTAGGTGTTTTTAATTAAAACCATCAGATATTATTTGACCATCACTTGCTCAGCTTCAAATATTACATTTCTGTAACTGGCTATACTGATCCTAAGCAAACTAGGGCTTCGTAATTTCTATATGCTCTACATGCACACCGTATGTATCTCTCTCTCTATATATATATATGCACATATATATATGTATATATATGCACATAATTTCTATATGCACACTGTAACACAGACATTTCCCCTACTATGTGTATGTGCTTTTGCCATCTAGATAAGTTCTAGTCCCATTCTGCAGGTGGAGCAGCATGGCATAGAAATGCTAAGCCTAGGAAATCTGTGGAGAGCAGAGAATTGAAGTCTCTAAAGTCCTAGAACACATCTGCTGAGCCATCCAGCACAATCTGCTTCCTTCTTCCTCTGAAAAGAAGTGTTATTTACTTGTCTTATTTACTTACCTTCTATTTTTTGACATTTTCAACATTATCCGATTCCCTTACCTTGCTGTTCTGTAAAACTTCTCAAAAGCTAAGATTTGTTTACTTGTGATAAATTTCTCCTGGATATGCTTGACTGCTATGAGTTTCAAAATCAAAGCATACCCTTTTTGTTTAATGCCAATGCTGGTGATTATCTTAACCACTACTGCATGTATGACCCTCATTTCCATTCCCTGAAGAGTAGGTGTAATATTAAGCAGTTGCAGATTCTCCCCACAATAACACAGTGCTTGACATATTTGTCCCTGTTTTATATCCAGTGCATGTGCTGGCATGTATTTGGATGATACAGTGTGGTGTGCACTGTTCATGTGAAGGTAGGTAGGAGAACATGAACTGAAAAAGAGCATTTAAAACTTGGTGCAGTTCCTTGAAATCTTTTTGATTTCTGTTTGCAATAGAGGTTCACAGGCCTTCTTAGTGCCTCTGTCCTTTTGTTACAACAGTATTTGATTTAACCCCATTGTTGGCAATACCAAAATAGCAAGAGGTACTCCTTTGTAATTTTCCCCTATTATCTGTGTGGTGGTGTTCATTTCCTAGGCGTATTCTTTCTTGTTATTTCTTTCTATTTGTCCTTGAGTGATATGGCTAGTGTTATCCTTCTCTGACCCTTCATAATGCTAATTATCTTGCAGTTTCAGCACTGCAGATTAATTTTCTTCCTTGTCCCTTCTCTGACCTTCTTCTGTGCTCTTAACTGCACTCCCACCAGTTCTTCCACTGCTTTACACTGAGCTGCCAAATAATTTTATCACACCTATTGATTTAAAACTGTCTCCTCTTTATTTTTTCTGATTTCAATACTGTTCTCCTCTGTCTGGTTTTTTTTTTTTTTCTTCCTAACTATCCTCTTTCCATTATGGCTCAACATCCCTCAGTACTTGGTGTGTTCCATGCCCAAATGTTTCTGATACCAGTTATGTATAGGGAATGATAATGAAATTTTTGTCCTACACTGGATTTGGCTGGAACAGTGAGTCAGTAATCTCCTCCCTTCGTGAGGGCTAGAAAAATGATCCTGTTATTACTGTAGTTATGTTACCTGCTATAGCCTCTAGTTTTTAAATTACATTTTTCTTCATGATGCAGCAGATTATTTTCTTCAACACAGTTTCTGATTTTAGATGTAATATCATGGCTGGAGTAATTACAAGATGAAATGCGTTTTACTTCAGTCTTCACAGAGCTCCTAAGAATAATGAGTAATAATAGCATCAAATCAGTATCTGAGCTGCACAGCAGGCCCATACTGGCCCAAGAAGAGCTTTAAAAGGGAATATTTTGTGCTGAAAATACAGGATAGTTCTATGCAGCCCAATGCAGACTGTTGCAAGCTCACTTTGAAGTCGATAGCGTGCCTTCTGCCTCTGCAGGCACACCCAGCAAAGGGGGGCACAGACTGCAGCAGCCTAACATCCCCCTGGTTCAGAGTGCAGGTGAATGTGGAGCCTGTCAGAATTTGGACAAAACCCAAGATCATTTCTACTGCTGGCCCTGTTGTTGTCCTGCTTGGGTGATGCTGGAAAAGCCACTTTTACTCTGTGCTGCAGCTTCTCCATCTGTAGAATAGTACTAATATTTTAGTTTTAGGGCTATTTTTCAAAGATCTTTGTAAAACCTCTTTGTAAGAACCATAAATTTGTACTCTTCTATGCCTCGCCAGTATAAGTTGGGCAGAATTTTGTTTGGCTTCCTCTTCTTCTTTGTGCATGTATGAAGTACGGGATGCAGTTTAGTATTATGTTATTTTATGTATAGCTTTTATGTGCATTACTCTCCATGTCTGAGATGCAAGGGAACAAAATAATTTGGGGGTGTTTTTTGTTCTTTTTTTCCTAGGAAAACCGAAATGCCCATTATATCCAACAGAACTGGTTTTTGCCTTGGACGCCTCGAGGACACTCACTCCTGAGACATTTGAACTAATGAGAGAGATTATGATAGCGATAGTGAGTGAGGCCAGAATCAGAGACAGCAACTGCCCAGTGGGAGCCAGAGTTGCTGTTGTTTCCTACAACTCGGTTACCCACCACCTGATCCGCTTCTCAGAGTTTCACAACAAGAATAAGCTACTCGAAGCACTAAAAAGTATTCCTTACCAGAGATCCTCTAGTGGACGGGACACTGGAGGTGCAATGAGATTTATTGCCAGGAACGTTTTCAAGAGAACTCTGCAAGGTCCTCATGTGAGAAAAATAGCTGTGGTTTTCAGCCATGGGCCAGCCACAGATGCATCTTCTGTTAAACAAGCTGTCCTGGAGATGAGTGCAGTAGAAGTCCTTCCAGTAGTTATTGCTTTTGAAAACACACCCCATATCTCACAAGCTTTCCTGGTAAGAAATTTTCTAAACTTTTCTTCTTTACGCTCAATAATGTTAGTTTGAAATAAGAAACCTTAAATGTTTTAGGTCATGCTTATCCCATATGTAATGCTTTTGAGCATAGCAACTCACCTGTATCAAACTTTAATTCAAATTCTGCACACAGAATCACAGAATTATAGGGGTTGGAAGAGATCATCTCTGACCTTCAGAGATCATCTAGTCCAACTCCCTTGCTAAGCAAGGAATGCATCCAGGTAGATTTTAATACCTCCAGAGAAGGAGACTCCACAACCTCTCTGAGCAGCCTGTTCCAGTGCTATGACACCCTCAAAGTAAAGAAGTTTTTCTGCATGTTCAGATGGAACTTCCTGTGTTCCAGCCCTGTGTCCGTTGCCCCTTGTCCCGTCACCGGGCACCACTGAGAAGAGCCTGACCTCAGTGATGCTAATGAAGGGTGTGGAAATACTGGAGATTTTGTAAGAATACATTAGCAGACCACAACAAAGATAACGTGTGCAGGCCATAAAATACATGGGTAACTTTATAGAAGAGAGATTTTGTGGTCAATAATGGTTCACTCTAAAGTAGTAAAAACTCACAGAATGCATTTAGTAGAAAAACCTTCATTGTACCAGCAAGCCTGGTACAGTAAATGGCTAGGAACGGCTAGCAAATTCCTTGTTTTATTACTTGGTAAAGAAGCTACCAAAAGAGGGTGGAATTATGGAAATTGTGACTAATGCATAATAAATTATTAAGAGTTGAAACCTCTATTGTTCTTTGTACTAGCATTTCCATTATATTAATGTATATGAAATATGTGTGGCAACGAATTTAAAGAAAAAAAAATCAAAGAATTACAGTATTGAATGCTAGGTAAAACACCACTAATGTCTGATATTGGCATGTTTGCATGCTAAGTTCTTTCAAGAGCACCCACAGGAATAGTTAAGATAGCTGTCTGGACTTCAGGAATCAACTCTTGTGAGGATAAAAACATAGTGTTCTAACACTGGGGGTATCTGAAGACAGTTCTTCCAGTGCATGTGGAGCATGCTCTGTGCCTCCTTCTTGTAGCCCTGTTACTAGATGTAAGTGATCTTCATCAAGATGATAAATGCAATGTTAGTAAAGGACACCCACGTTTACTGCCAAGGACTCTAGAGATTCTAAAAACAATTTGTCAGATTAAAAGGCAAGCTTTGTTTTATAGGCTAGTGTGAATTGAGAGCTTTTACTGAGGATGCTTTTCATCATCCCTTTGGAATGCTCTTCCCTAGAAACAAATGCGATGTGAGTAGTAAAGGAGTTGTCCTGGTTTCAGCTGGGGTAGAGTTAATTTTCTTTCTCTGTTCTCATGAGTATGCGTCAGGCTTGAGGCAAGCCTAGCAGGATCTGACCTGCCACTTCTTTCAGATTCACTAGATTTATTTATTTCCTATTTATTTCCTAATATTTATTGTCTTAATCTAGACAGGTTTCACTTCTTTCCAAAACCAATGAATTAAAAAATTAACTTTAAAATGTCACTATAAAAGATTATGTAGTGTGGTTAAGGTATACATACGCTGGGATACAGCACAGATTTAAACTTTGATCACCTTGCAAAATCGGCACAAGGTGCCAGTGATCACTGCTGCTGCTTCCTCTGTGTGAGAAGAGTCACATCCTAGGCAGGTGGGAAGTTAACTGTCTTTCTTCCTCCTGTAAATGTGAGGAATCATAGAATGGTTAGAGTTCATTTCAAGTTGCATTTGTTAGAGTAGAGCGAGTGGTGTGAGAGGGCAGACACAGGTAAGGCACAGGCAAAACCAAAGAACTAGTTTTGCTGTTTCAGATCTTTCTGTAAGGAAAAACAACAGTTGTCCAGAGACTAAGTTCATAGGCGAGGATGGGTGTGATCCAAAAAGCTGATACCCAATGACCTGGAAGCCTCCCAGGAGTTTTCGCCTAGAGAGATGATATTCTGGTCATTACATTCCCTTTATTTATGATAGTGAACCCAAAAATCCTCCCTGTGTTTATTCTAAAGAGAAGACTTGTTGGAGTAACTCCTGGAGTGAACTGTAATGATGGATACTGGGAGAGAAGGAAAGGCAGGCAGGAAGGAAAGAAAGAAATCAGTTGCTTCCACAAAGCAACAACAGCTCTTGAAAGTGCTATTGATGTTGATAAAGCTATTCGTACATTATCACTGCTTATCACTGTCCTTCCCTTTAAGCTGTGAGAGAACCCAGGCACACATACCCGTTGGGAGGTCTGTGCCTTGGCACAAGGACACAAGAAAGCTTGGAGCTTTTGTGGATTCAGACAAATAATACTGTAAAAAGTATTCTGGTCTCTTTCCCATGAGGTGCAGAAATATTAACATCTAGCAGAGCCACGGTGTCTCTAAGATAAGGAGCTTCTTTTTAGGAGGATTTCAAAGCTCTGTGCGGTTTCATGTGTATGCCAGACTTCATTGGCAGACTTTATGACAGTTTATTCAGTTTAGTAATCTATAATAATGAATGGAAACAATACATATATATAAATACATATATCTAAACATATCATGTATATGAACATATATACATATATCTAAACATAAAAATATCTAAATTTTTTTCAATAACAAGATTTTATTTCCCTTTGTGTCCATCGTTAGCTTTTAGAAATATTTTACGAAGAAACAGCTATATTCAAATTCAAATGTTGAAGTAATATTTTAAAGAGAACAAGAAATCCAGTATCAGAAGCCCTTGGTAGTGTTTTAGATTAGATAGTTCCAGCTTCCCAAGGGACTGCTGCATGTCTGAGACACAGCCATCAACTCAGATAGCTTAGTTTGCTTTTTCTGTAGATAATTTTTCTATCTGAAGCTTTTGTCAGACATTTTGACCATGTTAAATATTTTAAATCTGAAAATCTCTGTTATGTCATGCATTTTATCAGACTCCAAGAATGCAGAATTTCCACTAGTATCTGTCAATTGAGGATCTAGCATTGTCACAGATAGATATGAAGTCTTTTGCGTGTTTCACAATAGTGCTAGAAAAATGATTTTATCTCATTTTAGGGCTTAATTAGGAAAGTCTATATGAGATTACCACAGCAGGGCTAGGTGCACTGATTGTCTGCAGTGGATCCCTCCCCCTGGCCTCCTTCCCCCCAGCAATGGGTCTTCTAGGCCAAGTTTGAGCACTAAATTTACACTTCTTCAACAGTAAGAAATCATAGAGCACTTACTCAGCAGTACTTACTTGCCATCTTTATTTTTTGTTTTTAGATGGATGATTCTGGATTGTTCGAGGTCCTAAATGTTCGTGATGGACACTATAATGAAGCACTACGAAGATTTCAGGTCTGCACTTTGTGCCATGGTAAGACCAATACAGTATTTTGAATTGTCATTAAAGGAGAAATACAGTATTATGTAGAGTTGCCTAGTGAAGAGCAGTGTGATAAGGAAAAGGGCATTCCTCTGGATATATATATCCCTAGCAAAATTATTTGACCTTGTTTCTTATTGATGTGTTGAATTCCAAAAGTATAGTCTGTTTCCAGTGAACGTCATTTACTGGCAACCTATCACCTGCATTGTCATAACTGCTAAATCCGTTTCAAAGGAAAGACTTAAGTTGGAAGAACGTGTTTGTCCACCTTAAGCTTCTTCAAATGTGGTATTAAACATCTAGAGCCATTTCCTTACTCCTGTCCCTGTAGAAGGGGCCTTCTAACTTGAATGAGCACATGCTTTTCTTTCAGGGTATTTGAGTCCTTGTTTCACCAGAATGCCTGGTTGAAAAGGATGCATTTACTTGAATTGCATCCTAAAAGCAAGTGTTAATTAAATGTAACAGACAGGCCACCAGTGTCCTTCAGCTTTAAAACTCTGCACGACCAAGTTTACTAACATTTAAGAAGCTGTAACAACGATAATCAATGCTGCCTTCTGTGAAACCAGTATCTTCCTGGTGAAGACAGGTAATAGAGCTAGAGCCTATCTCCTTAGCTCCTTTCCTTATTCTTCAGAAGATCATTTCTGGTCTTTCCATCACTATGTAAAGCTGGGGAGTACCCCTATGTATTCCTACTGGGGCACACTTTGATCGGGAGGACAGGTGAAGTATTAACAAGGAATATCTCACTTTGTGACTCAGCTAATGGTCTGGCATTCATGGCTTGTGAGGTCCCCTGACTTCTTTATGATGAATCTGTGCAGTCCGGCAGCTATTAGCACACCTAACAGCTTGAGAGAAAGACTGGTTATTCTGCTGGAATCTGGACATCTACTTTTATGCTCTGAGTCTGAGTTGGAGTTACTTTTCACAGAAAGGATTTTAAAAGATTAGCAAATACTTTAAAATTCTGACTGCAGTCATTTTGTATTTTTTGGAATATTGATGAGCGTTGACTCCTGACCAGAGTCCTCAATAATTTGGTGAAGGTCACCAATATCACAAAGACTTTCTTCTGTGAAGAACATAATTGTGAAGATTGACCATTGTGCTTTCTAAAATACTGGGGAAAATTGCGGTTCTGAAAATGCCATTTTCTTTTCTTGACCCAAAGTGCTTTTTCAAAAAGCATCAATTTCTCCTTTTAGTGCCATAATATTTAAGGTTGTCTCAAAACGCTTCCAGCAGTTCTATTAGATAGGAATAAAACTTTTATTTAAATAGCCACATAAATACATTCTTACATGTTGCCCAAACAATAAAAAGTTGCTGTGGTTGGTGCGTGTGTAGTGATCTCTGTCCTAATAAAAAAACCCAACAAAAACCTTATCAAATACATACTGAAGTAAACAGGAGAGTTTGGGGGTTTCATTGATTTTTAATGGGAAGTAAGGACCTGGTTTCACATTTTTTGTAAACCTGTCCAAAAATAAACAAGTATAATGTAATCAACTCTATTCCTGTGATCTTTTTTTATTTCAGTGGGAAACAGAGCATCAATTTTCCTGTAGAACCTGGTGCATAATTACATGTTTTGAGTCAGCTTTTATTTTCCTAACTTGCATTGAGGTCTTTCTAGTGATTTTTTTTCTGTTTTTTCTTTTTTTAAATTGGTCTGACACGTTAAGTCTGTGGTCACATTCATTGTTACATATTTACTTTTTGATTTATCTAAAAAAATGCTAATTAATTTTACATTCTTTTGTAGACATATGTAAACCAGATGCTTTTTGTGAACATCCCAGGCCCAGTTTACCGAGGGAATATATAGATGCTGCCTTCATTCTGGATAGTTCACAGAAAATAAGTGGTGCTGAATTTGAGCAAATCAAAGACTTCATGAGCAAAGCAGTCACTGCATTCAACGTTTCCTTGGATCCAAAAACATCTGTTGTAGGGGACAGAATTGCTGTGGTGAGCCATGCACTACCAGATTTCAAAGCAGGCGTAGGGAAGAGGCCAGTAAAGAACGAATTCGACTTTGTTACCTACAGCAGTAAAGACCGAATAAGAAGATATATTGAAGAATCTCTTCAACAGCTTAATGGAGAGGCTGCCGTCGGCTCTGCCGTGCAATGGACAATTGCTAACGTTTTCTCAGCGGCTCCTAATCCAAGGCCACGCAAAGTTATCATCATTATATCTGCTGGAAAAACAAGTCAATGGGACAAAGGAATATTAAAAAAAATTTCCCTGCAAGCTAAGTGCCAAGGCTATGCACTCCTTGTAATTTCAGTAGGAAAATCCTATGACAGAAATGAACTGGAAGAGCTTGCAAGCACCCCTCTGGAAGAGCATCTGGTTCAGCTTGGCAGAATCCATAAGCCCGAACTTGACTATGTAATGAGGTTTCTGAAGCCATTCATACGTTTCCTCAGGAGTAAGTTATCCCATCACAGGTCGTGGGGTTTTTTATTTCCCTGTGAATTTTCAATATTCTGCAAAAGCACTGGATAGATAAGGTCGGGGTGTACTCATGATGTGCATTGCTAGGCAGGTTATGTTCATTCTCCCTTCACAAAGGTCTTCAGCCTCCTTCTTTGGGTAAAATCACGGATTATATCCCTTGTCCTTCGTTCCAGGAGTCTTTATTTTGGTGACTGACACCTACAGGGCCTGTTGTTTGCCATCGGTTTCACAAAAAGTTTAGACAGGAACAACAAGAAATAAATATTTGGTTATAAAAATGTTCTTTTCAAAATCACAAACGACACCTGCTTTCTCATGCAGAGCACTTCTACCAACAGATAGTTAAGGTTTTCCATTCCCTTTAGATTCTAACATCACCAAGGCCTGTGGCTTCTAATAGGATAGAAACTCCTCAGTGCAGCTCTTTGAGCGACTTTGTCCTGGTTATATATTGTATATTCAGCAAGGAAAATGTGTAGCTAGAGAGGAAAATCAGCCATCATCAGGGTTGTTTAAATACAGGCCAATGGAGAATGCAAATGGAAACTGAGATCAGAATTCATTTTATAACATGCATATGGAAATCATGCTACACTGCTGGGAGTTAGAAGAAAAAAATTTACTGTGGTGTTAAATCCTCTATATTGGAGTGAAATATTGACAAGTGCCCTGCTCCCATTAAAGATCAACTCCAGCCAACCCTCAGTGGGATCTAGGTACTTCTGCCTTATCACTCAGCTTTGGAAGTCTAAGACCTAACTTTTTTTGCTACTGTGAAAATATAAACTCTGTCAAATGCAAATGAGAACAGACTAATGATTGCCTGTATCTTATACAAAGTGTGTTAAATAGTGAATATAGACCACTTAAAAAGACATGGGCCATTACGTTATTCATAGACTTTGTTAGTGGCTTTTAGCTAAAAAGTCAGACTTACTAAGGACATAATTAAATAAATAATATCATATACATATAATCCTCACATTCATATAAACTTAGGTTTCTTTAGGTCCTTCATTTTTCCATTCAAGTTAATTGTGCTTTTTCCTATTGATGGCTGCAGAATTAGACCGCCATAGCATTCATCTCTTTAAAATAGTGTTTATGATCTGTGTATAAAATTAATGAAGTCACTTGATTTGCAGCTGTTCTTGGGTAAAAGGCTAAACTTTGCCAAAATCTTCCAAATCCCACAAAACTAATGAATTTTGTTACTGTCTTCAAACAGGTGAGAACAACTACCCACCAGAAGAGCTCAAGGCAAAGTGTAGCAGACTCCACTTTCAGACCTAAAGACCTGTGTAAGTCCATTACATGATTATTTGAATATTAGGGGGTTAATGGTGAATAGGATTGGTTTTCACAGCGCTCTCCTTGTTGGGTGTTTTCAACAAGTTTTTTGTTTGATTGGTTTAAAGTCTGCTGAATTAGCAAAGATAAAAAGTGGAACTGGGCTGTAATAAACACACTAGAAATCAACAGCATACCATGTTATGTTTTAAAACAAGTCTAAAATTATTGTGCAAAATGAATGATACCCCTCGTATTATTTTTGTTTTAAACGTGCCTTCGTAGTCACCCAAAACTGTAAATATACTTTAATATTAAAATGCTACTTTTTTGTTACATGAAGGCTTAAATATAATGAGAAAAGAGAAATCAAAAACTGAGGAGATCAGTCACTGAGGGCAGCAAGTTTTGTGGCTCCTTCTGCCAAAGGCATTGGTTGGTTCTGAACCTGAATCATAGTGCAAAGGGCTCATCTTCAATGCAGAGAGTCACTAGGGAACTGCCCAGTAGTTCACACGCCAGGGAAAGTGCTGTAAAGACTGTGAGGCCAGTGTTCAGGTCAGCAAAGGAAACATCAAGGCAATATGAAACATGAAGCCTCCAAGCCATTTTCTTCGAGGTCACTTCCCTGAAGCACAACTAAGAACCATGTGAAGGTTCCTGAAATTTTCCTGCCTGATTTGCATTACTGATGTGTTAGACCATAAGAATCTCTGTTGTGTAGGCAGATACATTGTCAGCTTATATCTACTTGTTATGGCAGCTTTAGCATGAGCCTGGGGAAGAATCTGAATTCTCAGATTAGAAAAAAATGGGGATAATAATCAGCAAAATCAAAGCTTTTGAATTCCTCTCCTCCTACTCTCGGAGAAAAATAATCAGTCTAGATAGACAACATCCACAGCATTTCCCTCATCAATTAAGTGGGTCACCTTGTCATAGAAGGAAATCAGGTTAGTCAAGCAGGGCCTGCCTTTCATAAACCCATGCCGACTGTGCCTTCTTGTCCTGGATGTGCTGTGTGACGGCACTCAAGATGATCTACTTCATAACCTTCCCTGGCACTGAGGTCAGATGGGCTTGTAGTTCCCCGGATAGTCCTGCCAGCCCTTCTTGTGGATGGGCATCACGTTTGCTAGACACCAGTCAGCTGGGACCTCCCCAGTTTGCCAGGACTGCTGGTAAATGATGGAAAGTGACTTGGTGAGCACTTCCGCCAGTTCCCACAGTACCATTGGGTGGATCCCATCCGGTCCCATAGACTTGTGTGTGTCCAAGTGGTGTCTTGTTTCTGTTTTCTTATGTTCAGAAACCATCTCTTATTTGCAGTCGCCCTGTTCTGAGTTTTCTCTAGCAGCAGTTCACATATACATTACCTCGGATCATGGCTGACAATAGCACTATCATTGACTTGTAGCAATCAACTTTGTTTCTTATTTTCACTAAAGTCTGCGTTTTCTTGAGAACTGTGTATACATTTTTCTGCACTCCCATGCACTGTGCAAAAGCATTTCTAATCTTCAGTCACATTTTTTTTTAAACTATATATAGATCAGTTTTTAAGACTTATTATTTTCAAGAGAAGTGACTGCAAGCAGTCAGGAGAGAGAACATTGTTCCAATACCAAGAGAAAATATGTATTTTCTTGTTCTGTGTATAAAGAGGTTGCAGTTCTCTTAAATGGCATCTTTTAAGGGGGGAGGGAGGGGAAGCTGAAAATCTATTATTTTTTTTTTCAGCCCATGAAATTGTAATTTCAGCCTGTTTGTATTTCTGTTATAATTAGGCATTCAAATCTGTCAACTGGCTTGAGCAATTTTCTTGAGAAATTCACTTCCCTTCTGATTTAGAGGGAGCTACCTGTGAATGCTTTATCACCACACATCCTGATTGTGTCCTATGTTTATCTCTAGCTTTGAAACAGAAGAGATGTCTGCAGACCATGTCACCATAGAGGCTACTTCATTCAATCCTCCCTGGTACTTAAGAGGATTGTTGCAGGCTGATAGAAAATACTCTCCTTTGAGAACAAGAGTTTTCACCAAGAAGAAACAAAACTAGAGTAACTAGAAATTTATGGCACAATTTTCAGAAATGTGAAGCCTTTCAGCCCAGCTGTAGACATTGGGGACTGTGGGTGGAACAAGCAAGAAGGGAAAATAGTAACATCATTGCATCAACCAGCCCTAGATGGATCCTAACTCATCCTTACAATACCACGTGGAGGGAGGGGGATCTCTTCCCCCTTCTCCAACCTTGCCCCACCTTCAAGCTGATCTTTTCATTACTTTTCTTCTTCTCTACTGGCAAGGGAATGATTCACATAAACCTCTGTCCTTTTCCTGACAGAACCCTCTCTAAAGGGTGCATCTCTAAGCCTGATGCTTTCTCTATTCACCTGCTGTCTCTTCCCAGCTAGCCTTTTAAAGCTTTCTCTCAGCTCCATGCTGTTTCCAAGATTTAAGTGAATACAAACTGAACTGCTGAGTTAGTATCAGAATAGTCCGTAGGTGCTTAGCTAAAAGGAGCAGACCTTGTTCTGGAAAAAATCCTGCAAATCATTCTTAACTTTCTTGAATTGAGTTTCCCGAGAATGGGGTTTGGGTTTTTGCAGTCTAATGTTGAATCAAATCAAATGCTTCGTAACTTTTTCCTGAGTTATTTCTAGCTTTCATGCCCTTCCTGAGGTGTGAATACCAACCACAGAGACCATGTTGTAAGAAGAAAATCATCAGTACCATGAAGAGATGAAAATTACTTTCCCATGCAATTTTCTGCTATTCATCATCCTTTAAGAAATCATTAGCAAAGTTCGCTGAAATCATGATCTGATGATGGCTCTTTTGAAAAGTGCTAAAAGAAAAGTTATTTTTAGTAGTATCTGCTATGAAAAATTATGATAAATGCAGAGAGATGCTTGGTCAGTGGGAGGCCAGAAGCAGGGATTTCAGGAGGGTTCAGAAAGTGTTTAGAGAGAGTATATCAGACTATATCAGACTAATTGCAGATGGAGTTCATGGATTCTCCGTTTTCCATATGCTTAGCTTTCTCATTTTTCCTTTTCTCCTGCATCCTTAAGAGGGGAAAGTGGGTTGTGATTCATTGTTAGGGAGTACAAGACTCCACAGTGATGAGAGATGTTTTATTCCTGTCTATTTCCATCAGAGTCCTACAGGCACACTCATTATGTCTGTGACCTCAATCCAGCATGTGAGTTGGGAAGAGATTTCCTCAACAAAATATTTGCTATCTTAATTACAAAGAGCGTGCAGAATATGAGGAGAAATAACTGAAGAAATAAATTTCTGTCTTCATAGGGAGATGGTTTAGTTTGCTTTGTTTCTCAGATGTCTGTGAAGGGGAAAAGGAATGTGCTCCCCTTAAAAGGCACACAGTAACCTGAAGACAGGCAGAAGCAGTTCATGATTTTACTCTGGAAGTACACTGCGTCCCAGAGAGATGTCTCTTTCTCTTCAGTTTTTCAGAGAACAAGATCATTAGGAAGGTGCTTGTTTTGAAATTACTGTACCTGTCTCTCATGCCCCAGGGAATTAAAAGATCTCCATTGCTTTCAGAAACCTGATGTTAATATGTAGCCTCTGTACTGCACAGGTGGGGCTATTGAGAAGCTGCATTCTACCACAGTGTTCAGCTCATCTGGGCTCTTTACTGGTGCTAATTCACAAGGTGCCATGAACTTTGTGTTTTACTTCTGTTATTATTAAGCTACGTTGCAGGGTTTCCATTTATCTCAATGGCTTTGCTGTAACACGTGTATACTTCCTTATTAAAATGTTCTGGACAAAAAGCATCCATAGAACAATTTATTTCAGATGAAAGAGAACTGCGAAGTAAAAATTCAATGTGGTATTTTCATGAGAAAGCAAGTGTATATCCTCTTTGCAATTTACAGCATCATTCATGCATCACAAAATGGAATTGTCCCTCAGAGGTGCAGGAATCTGAGAAATGTGAGGGTGGAATGCAAGAAAAAAAAAAAGAGTTTTCCTTATCTTCCAAGAATCCTTGCAAGAAGCTGGGCCATAATGGAGTTCTGATACAGAAAAACAGAAAAAAATTGCTAAAGGGAGAACACATTTGTTGCATTTAAGTTACGTGATTTCAAATCATAAAAATGAAAAACATGATGACTTCTCAAAAGTTGCACGTTTCTTGAAGCTTCAGATAATGATTTTAATAAATTAACAGCTGGAAATGAGCACGTGCCATAGCTCTTTATAGCTTGTTAATTATAGTACGTTCAACACAGAATATCAGCTTCTTTGTTATAGATAAAGCTAAAAACCTCAGGGAAATAAGGTGTCCGTTCTGATATCATTAAAATTACCAACAACTTCACACAATACATTCTTTAATTTGGAATTGTGCTGTACCCAATATGACATGAAAGAATGGTTTTAAAATTGTTCTCCAAAACAAAAAACATTTTAACTATCAGAATCGCCAGTAGAAATAGCTTAAAGGTGTTGTATATCTATAATAATGGGTTTCTTGCTGGTTGAAACTTCTCTTAAAAATAAGTTACTGGTCCTATTTTACAAGAGGAGTCCAACATTAACTTTATAGAAGAAATTCATTTTCATATTTCTGTAAAAGAAGAATTGGATCTGGGTATAAATAAATGACTGGTTACTGTATCTTTTATGAAGCTGCAAGAGACTGTAAGGTGGGTATGGGGGAATAAGGAAACAGGACACTATCCATTCTACTGTTCAAGAGGTCTTTCCTAAAGAAGATGGGGTAGAGAATGAGCACATCAACATTTGAAGAAATGCTTTCTCCTGTGCAAAGTTCCTTGGTAACAGTTGCATCCTTGGCCAGGCTGGGTGGGTAAGGAGGAAAAGGCTGGAGAGGGGGTTTCTCCCACTCTGCTCTCTGCCATCACCCCAGCTGTCCTGCTTCTGCCCATAAGCATATTCTCAGCATCCTTTCCTCATCTCTCTCCTCATTGTTTTATAGCACAGTTGAACACTGAAATCCATTTCTTGTTCTACCAGTTCTTGTTCTTTCAAACCCTTCTCTTTGCTCTACCACTGTCAAAGAAAATAATTCCAAAAAATGACTCATCGTTTATAATAAGAGATTTGCATCTATTTTAACTAATTCACAACAAACAAAACCAAACAAAAAGAAAGCCTTAACAAACTATTTGGAGACATATTAATATATATTATTGTGTGCCACAGCTGAAGTTATGTTGTTCGATCCCTCTGCTCCTATCTTTGTGAAGCTTGCCATTGACTCTTGCTTCTCAAGTCTTAACATCTCTAGTGTAGAAGCACTTGGCCGAGATAGACAGACAGACGCTGGGACAATATTAACCTTATTTCAATTTGGAAAAAGGCTTTTTAGCCGCCTTTTAGTTTTTCTTTAGAACCATAGAAAAACAGGATCGGTGCACTCTGCACTCCCTTCTCAAAATGGCCAAATTTGCATTGTGCACATGGGAAAACTTTCTTTTTAAAACTGACCCAGTTCATCAGATTCTGAAGAATTTTACAGGATGTCATATTTTAAAACTAAAAACGAAGCTTGGTTTGAAGCAGAAAAGGGATTTCCAGCTAATTTTTTCTGACTAAACTGTTCACTAAAAGCTGGCCCAGAAACCTATTTCATAATTTATATCTTACATTACTAAGCTTATGGTTCTGGATCTTTGCTGCAGTTCTCCTGCGGGAGCACTGTCAGGCAGCCCAGTGCTGTCTTCCACATTAGTCACCTCATTACTTCAGCATAAAAAACAGGATTTGTGATAAGAAGCCTGGGAAGAAATGAATGCAGATAAAAGAACAATGTATCATCACACCGTTTTAAAGCAAAAATAAAAATAAAAATTGACATGGTCTTTCTGACCAGCTCACAAGCTCCTTAGATCTGTGAGTTGTACGGATATCTAATACTGTTCATGCTTTAAGCTGTGAATTTCCTGAGTCCTTTGTACTTGCTGTGAAGGTCACCACAGCACTACTTATGAGTTATGATTTCCTGTGGCTGTTTTGTAGTGACTGCTTCACCCTAGCATAATTTTTGAGAACACATTCACGAAACACAATGCAGCATAAAATGCGCATTTTCTCCAAATGATACAGGAAATCCAGGAGGTGTGTCCCAGCATAGTCGTTCTTGCACTGCGCTACACTGAGATGTGTGGACTTTTGTGGCACGTTACTTTTCAGTATGAGGAGGGAAGTGGATTTGCGTGTGATGGAAAAGTGTCACTGAATGCCAGGGACTTTTTCTCTCAATCTTTTTGTGGCTTAAAACATAATGGCCTTTTTCTGCTTCAGTCTTGGATTAAATTTTTGGCTTGTGCTAGTTAGTACAAAGCTATATATTTACACGTTACCTTTTTATTGTAAGATAACAATACATGATTTTTAAAAGTGTTCTGTCTCCCTAGGCAATCCCCTTTTCTTTCTGCTTCTGAAGTACATTTCTTCTGAAAGTACATTTCACTCAGCTGACATTTAGAAATAAGTTGTTTTCAAAATTTGCTTTTACAAACCATCCAGGAGAGTTTCCTGATTTTACACGTTGTCTTTATTTCTGTTTTCACCTCTGCTATGCTTTTTTTCTTGGTTTTATTTCATTTTCAGATACTATTTGCAATTTTAGTTTGAGGAGTCACTCTTTATAAACCATGCACAAGCAAGATATCAAAAGAAGGAATTTCTTAATGTTGTTTGATATAGATGTCTCTGCTCGTGTATCCCAAAATTGCAAGAAGTAGTAAGAAAGACTGGTTTGTCCAAAGCTAGTTAGTAATAAACTCAAGGGAGTGAAGAAGAGATGACTGAACTGCGTTCTAGCGGCTGCTCCTGGCAATAAAACAAACACTTAGGGCCTGACTTTCATTTCCAACCTTTTTCTAAGCAGCCTGCCCTCTGGCACAAGCACAGCTTTCACTGAGATCATGTAAGCCGTGTCAGAAGTGGACCCTCTGTACTGCCTCTCACTGGCAGATCTGATATTTACACAGAACTGCCAAGGTAAATCTCATATTGAAGAGACTGGTGGAAAGCCCAAGCTCATATTTTGAATAAAAAAAATTGACATTCTGAAGACAATAAAAGATAATTGGGTCCTTGCCATCACCACTCCTGAATATGGTTAAGTTCTACAATTTACTGTAACTCATGTTGATCTTTGTATTTATTAATTCATTTCAGATTCAATGGTCAGTATTTTAATGAGGTAAATAATTAAATGTGTTTTGTTCTTGCAATGCCTCCTTTTAGCACAGTGTGTGCATGGATGAAGTGCATTTCATTTGCAGTTTAGTCCATCTGACCCAATTGCCTTCAAAGATGTAATATTCTCCTTATGATCATCTGCAGCAGTAACATCAACCATCCTTGATTTGGGGATTGAGAGCAAAATTATGTCTGTAACTCAGCTTGCTTGCATCATTCTCAGCTTTGTCTCCCCTGTGATTTTTAGCCATACCCTTCCTTGTCCTCTTCATAAATCTTTGAAAGACCAGTTTCTTTGCAGTCCCTTTCTTTTCTATGTACGTAAGAATATTGACTTCTTTCTTCTCAATTATGCTAGCAAAGTCTCTTGTGATATGGTCTCTTCCCAAAAGACTATACTTGGTCTCTCTTACTAAATAACTTCTAGGTAACACCCATGGAATATATTGTAATAACGTTATGTTCCATTTCGGTTTCTTTTAGTCTCTGATTCTCTCCTTCAAACCCAGTTTTTGCAGATATACATAGATGATGGGTTTGCTCGTAAGTATCTCCTTTGAAGCTGGCCCTTTGAAGCAATGAATGGGCAATGGAAATCAGAAGGTGAGAAGACAGGTTTTGTTTCAGTCGTTACACCCACCCTGCAATTTAGAGTACGAGTGCCATAATGGCGTCAGCTGAAATAGAAGAGTTTCTTGGAGACTGCAGCCAATACAACCTCATCACAGTGGAGGATGAAAACCAGTGATTTTTAACACTTTAGTTTTCCCCTTCCTTGGTGGAGAAGAAAATCTGGACCATTGTTCCCACAGGTAGAAAAAGAACTTTTGCTTCTGCTCTCAGAGTTATTGCCAGCTTTGCTTTACTCCAGTGCTAATGGTTTTCTCTCTCTTCCAGACTTGATGGTACCTGCCAGCCTTACGGCAGCTGCTCCAATTTTGACAAGAAGTAACTTACCTGAGCAAAGCTACCTCTTTGCTTTCTCTATGGTCCAGATATACTCCCCCATGAGAGTTTAAAGTTGGAAGGCAAAGGGATTTGTGATCCCAGCTGGATTTTTAAAATCTTGGAATAGTCTGGTAATTCATAACAGTCTTGTTAACATTAAAATGCTTCTGTTTTGGTGGAAGACTAAATTCCATTCAGGAAGCTGTTTAAATAAAAATATAATTTTCCTCTTCCATTGTACAGAAATCTGTGCACACCAATAAAATTACTTTTTTCCACAGGCCATTCCTGTCAGAAAATTCATGCCAGAGTTATTGCAAAATCACAGCTTTAATTTTCAACATGCCATTTTTGTATATAGCAGTTTTGTGATTAATAGTCCTTAATGGATTCTTTTTTTGCTCTGAATTTATTTAAGCATAATTTGAATAGCCCAAAGTAATGAACTCCATCACTTAATTGCATGCTTTATGGAATAGTACTTTCCTTTGTACATGTTTATCTCATCTTTTATTTGATACTCTATAGTTCTGTCATTATGAGAGCGAGCAAATAGTTATTGCCTATTCAGTTTTCCCTGTGTCATTGCTCATTTACAGATCTCTGTCATCTCGTTCTTTGGGTTTCTATTTTCCAGATGCAGACTCCTAGTCTAGTTAATTATTTGTTATATGGAAACCATTCTTTACCCATAATAGACTTTCTTTGTGCCTCACATGGTTGTATCATACGTATTTTCATTACTAGGGGGAAGCGCTGCACACATTATTCACAGTAAGAGGGCACCATGGATTTGTTCATTGGTGTACTATTTGATTCTTTCCCTGATAATTCCTAACATTCATTTTAACTTGTGGATCAATACCAAGCACTGAGTTAATGTTTTTATAGGGCTCATTTTTTTCCCTGAACAGGCCTAAGCTATTCAGGACTGCTCATTATAAACACAAAGTTAAGACTGCGCTGTGTTTACCACGTGCACCACTTTTACCTGCAAAGGATTTCATTTGACTGGGCTCATTCAGTCATCCACTATCATCAAACCCTTCTGTAACATTTTTGTAGTCAGTTTTCATTCCTGCTGTCCCGAGTAACTTACTGTCTTCAGCAACTTTTGGGTACATCACCATTTGCTTCACAAATCCACGTCTCTACTGATAAGCTTTCCTCCAGTGGGAAAGCTGATTTACCCCAATATCACTTACTGTATTTTAACTAGTATTAAATAATATTTAATAACTGTATTGACCAGTGTTAATCTTTGAGAAGATTTTAATATCAGGTGACATTATTTTTGGAAGGCTTTCATTGGGGAATTGTCAAAATCCTCTGGAAATCAAAGACAATCAGTCAGACCTGTACTGTTCACATGGCTACCAATGCTTTCCAAGATAGGTTTATAATAAAAGACTTCACCTTGTTATCACCTGGTTTTAAGGGTAAATAACCTTCTGTCCTTGTAAAGCAGAACCGGGAAATGCAAGTAAGGAATAAGCTACCTCATGGAAAAAAGCCTAAGACAGGGAGACTGAAAAGGATTTGGAAATCTGAAAATCTGGATCAGACAACGGAGGAGAGGTGAGAAAGTTCACTGCCCTCATCTGACCTCCAGAACTGCCTCTCACATGAACATTGCATGAGGAAGAAATGATTCCTGCTGAAAGCTTGCGTTTTGGCCATTTCTGATAGCCATACCCGATGACGGAGAACACCATCCTGGTGGCGCTGCTTTAGGTTCCCAAGACAGCAGAGCTTGGCCCGAGACTCCAGTTCAAAGCAAGCTGGATGCACAGCACAAAGTACGGCTTAGGATCTGACACAAAGTTAAGCCGATCTCAAACTACAATTAACAGCCCCATGGCTCTGGGCAGCTGAAGCTACAGAATCACTGCAGAGGAACAAAGGACATAATGAAACCCAAGTACCAAAGAGGGAAGCTCAAGTGGACTTTATTATAGTTATTAGAATGTACAGGGACATTAGTGCACTGATTCTTACTTCATTTCTCAGACTCAACACAGGAGCGGTCAGACACCGAAGTACATGTACCAGCTCTTTGCTTTTTGCACATGTAGCATGTGTAACGTGGGACATCTTTAAATCATTTTCTGAAAGATTCTTGAAGAACAATGTAGTCAAAACCAGGTTAAATGATTTCTTCATACTGCTGGGTATTTCAGGAAATGCTATAGATTATTACTTCTTTTGTTAAAGATGTTTGCTAAGAAGTGCTAACAGGGTGGTAGGATACAGATAACTGATTTTATCATCACCGTTATAGTATTTAAAGTCCATTCTATTCCATGATCTGGAAACAGTCCTTGAAAAATTAATTATAACACTATTTCTTTATTACAAATATTTACATACTATATATTAGTACAGCTTTTATTTCCACACTTTAACAATTCCATCCCTTGATGCAGTTACTATAAACCCTTGCGTGGTCTGGAAAGTTGCAATATCTGTGATAATATCATGATGACCGACAGGAAGAGACTCTGGACCCTTCCGAGGGGTCTCATCAGTGGGCCCCAGTTTTTGCTTGTTTTGAATTTCCTGTACAAAAACAAAGTGAGAAATATTATTTACAGAAAGGTGAGCATTTGCAAAGGGGAACTGTCACACCTATTAGATTGTCAGTATAAAAAGACCAAAATATCTCTTCAAACAAACAAATGCCACCCAAACACAAGACCTCTCATCCTTTGATAGTTTTCTTAGGATTACTCCTTGGTTCGTTCCTTGTCATCATACACAACCCGAGTCTTAATCTGAACTGACATTACAGCTCTCTGATTAGGGAAAGAAATTTTTTTTTCAACACACAGCGCCTCAAGGGTTTTATAAAAACTGGTTCAATAGCATGAATGTAATTGTTTAAGAACTTCCGGTAAAACACTAAAATATCATAGTGCTTAGGTAGACCCTCGCGGAATTTTTTTTTCAGTCACCTCTGAAGTAGCATTCATTCAATTGAAGTGAAACAAAACATTGTGCTACTCAACAACGAGCAACACTGCCAGTTCCAAAAGCCACTCTGAAGGATGTCATAAAAACTGCAGAGTTCTTCTACCATGTTATTTTGGTACCAGTACACCTCACGTTGTCTTGCTAAGATCCTACACAAAAGACCTTGCACAGACTGACCAAAGCCAAGAGCGTTAAAACATTAGATTTCAATATCCCAAAAGTAATATACGAGTCTGGCTTCTGATATTTTTTCTTTTAAAATAACTTCTTCCTAACTGCCTGAAAATGCAACAGTGACATCATCCATAAAAGGTAAGAGAGACACAGTTATGATTAAAGCCATCATGTAATTAATACAACCCATGGGGCCATCCAAAAGGCAAGCAGAATAGGTGTCTATCAAACAAAGCAAAATACCTGAACCACCTCCGTGCCCTCAATTATCTTCCTGTAGTAGGAAACGGATGGGCAATTAGAACTTCCAGCAACAACATATGATCTCTCAGGGTAGGCTAGATCCCAAAACCTGAAGACAAACAAGATCAAGCTGAGATGTTCAATTTTATCGTCTTAATACAGCTGTTTAAAAGCTGTCTTGCTGTTATGATGAAAACAAGTGGGCCCAAACGCTACATGCTTTCTACACTTAGTGGAAGAGTGTGATGTAGAGAAATCAACATTCATATCAAGCTTACACATGAGTTACAGTTTTATTTCCCATCATGCAGCGTACCAAGAATTTAAAAAAGGGTACATGTTGTGTTTCAGAGAAGCAAGTAGTTTTGCGCTACTTTTGCTAAGAACCATTCTCTCAGCTCACTGATGCTTACTAATGAACACATCGTCAGCATTATTGTTTTGACTTCTTGGAGCTTACTTAGGCACTGCTTGGCAAAATTTAGTGCACCAGCAGGGGTGGAGGGGAGAGCATCAAACAAAATTTATTACCTTATTTTCATGTCTGAGCCTGCTGTCAGTAATATGGGATTACCCGACGCTGGACTACAATATATTCCATGGATGCTGTTAGGAGAAGGCTAGCAGGGAGAAGGGATATACAAAAATAAGTTATCACCACTAGCCGTTGCCATGCTTCATACAGAGAACGCATTCTTTACCACATTCATCCACTCAATTTCCAAACCTTTCTGACAATGCCAAATTACTTTAATCTCAATACATTAAGCTAAATTGCTTCCTTACATTTCACAGAGCAATGCAACGGATTTAACCCTCCATAATGCTTTTTGGGAATCTTGGAAATGATGTTCTCGATGGCAAATGAGAGAGATTATTTCTAAAAGAATTAGGCAAGCAAATCATGCTGAAAAGCATGATTTACGCTATGAAGCCATTAAGGGGCAGACATACAACAGAAAACTAGCTTGAATCCTTGCATGCAAAGTGCGTCACCAAAATTAACTCGACCTGCAATCTTTCTGGCACGTACGAGTTCAAGTTTAGGTAGATTCCAGATCTGCATTAACAACATTTGTCAAAGTAGCTGTGGTTATTTTTGTGCATGTGTTTGCGTTTTAAGAATGATATCCCAGATTGCTCCTTCCCCAATTAACTCCCTGAAGAAGCGCAACTTCATGCTTTAAACCAGCAGTTAAGTGTAGTAGTGGCACTATATCATAGAAACAATGTGCAGAAGAGCAGATGCTTACAGGAGTATACACAATCCCAGAAACAGCAAGTAAAAGTAAGTACAAAATGCCACACCATGAATTTTGCCTTTGCCCTAATCTTGACAGGCTTGACCAGCTCACTGGTTTTCCAAGAACGTGACTGGATATAGCAAGCGAGTGTTACAACTACATTCCACAGAGAGTGGAAGATACCAATGAAGATTCAGGTTACACTGCTGTTCTACAAAGGGGGTTTCATTTTGACAGCAAAACAATTATGGTGCCCAAATAAATCCCAGGGGAAGCTCCTGGTGCCAAACTGGCACGGCCATGGAGATGGGTAACTGTACTGATACACAGCAAGGAGTACGAGGTGATTGTAGCCCCCGCCACACAGCAGAAACTGGAAAAGAAAGAGACCAGACCTGCAGTTCTGAAAGAGGCGGTGCACTGCTGGCCCACAAAGTGAAGCGTCGATCGCCAGTTTCCATATCCCACATGGAGACTTCATTATTGCCTTGAACAGCTACAGGAAAGACATTGCCAATGCAAAAAATATGAAACAGGTCGGTTGGCTCTTTGCTACCTGTTCTACTGACGTGACATAAAGGGTATGACATAGAGACACTTTCCACTTGCTCTCTGCAGCGTCTGCGTTAGTCTTGCTTTAGCAGCAAAGCCATGCATGTGTTTGGTTTGGTTTACTGCTTGGAAGCAGCTTCACTATAGTTAAAAGTGTCTAATTTAAGAGAGTTTAAATAAAACCTGCTTTAATCTCCAACCCTTTTAAAAAGGTATTAAAACCTCACTTTCCTCGCTAGATAACTTCTCATCCTTCTTTGAGAAGGATGGATGGCCTGTTCAGCAGGGACTTTGGAGATTACCCCCGGGCAGGTAATGCAGCAATCCCAAGTTCCAGAGTTCAGTAGCTACCATGATGTTCCACCCCATTTTTAGTGTGGACTGGCAAAGAATTCTGTTCAAGGGATTGCCTGGCAGCAACCTAGCAAGCAAGGACTTTTTAATAATATTCCAGAGTGATGAACTTTGTCACTCATTTATTCTTTAGCAGGGAGGAAACAAACTAGAAAGCACAGAGAAGCTTGCTTTATTTGTATGGTTTTTCAAGAAATTTGTTTAATCTCCCAGGGTGGTTAATAACTAAAATAAGAAGTGATGCCTAAGAAGCAAGTAAAATATGAAACTCAAATTACTCTCATTTGAGAGCAACTTTATCAATTTTGCTGTTGTAGGATTAGTTTAAGCTACTCGTCCATTTCCAAATGTGTTCCTGACACAAACACTTAGAAGTATATGACAGCGCTGCACACAGTGAGGAAGAAGCAGATGTGAGCATACCAGATGAAGAATCTTGGGGAGATTCTCGAAAGCTCTAACCCGTGACACAGCTGTGTTAGATTCAAGTGGGAATTGGAATGAGACAACCTTTCAGTCTCTGATCTACAGAGGCACTGAAGGCAGTGGCAGGATTCCCATCAACTTACCAATGTATGTCATGAGTTTGGGTTATATCTTTTATAATATTTTGTCCTTAAAAAGTGATGTGGTAGATGTGGTAGACAGCACACAGGGAGAGATCCCCATGAGAGTTGTAATACTCAGAAGATGAGAACTGTAAAGGTTGTCATTTTTATAATAGCTTAACTCTGCTTCCCCCTGCTTCTTTAATTTCAAAAAGAGCCAGGAAGAGCACAGTGGCAGAAAACAAGTATGAACCTTCCCTTTTTCGTCTCCCCAAGCAAAGCATAAGAAAAACTACAAGGAAGAAAAAAAAAAACCAACAAACCAATAACTCCCCCCAGGGCTTGAAGCAGAAGCCGAAACAGAAGCTCCTTTAATCACAACCTCTGGCCACTCTTTTACCTGCAATTACCCAGGACTGATAGACAGGATGCATGAGCAGGCGTCTGATTCGGGCCTTGGAAGGATGAGAATGGCTGGAGATGGGTAACTGAAACCTCATGTCCCAGCACGCCATGGTACCATTGCTTGTTCCTGGTGAGAGAAAGCTCCCCATAGTCAGAGGGATAAAATGTAGGGTTTTGCCCATATCCCTGTGCTCTGTTCCTAGGGAGATGGACTTCAGCCTCAAGTACTTAGAGGGCAGAATACTTCCACAAATAGATCAGGAGGTGTTTCTCTCCTCTTGTTTGAGAAAAGCATATTCTAGTCAAGTTAGATCAAGCAAAAGCTTGAGCTATAGTTATTGTAAAAGAAAACCAGAAGTGGTGGGAGGAGAAGCTAAGAAGAAACACAGGCTTACCAATACACAGCCAGCATTGGTGTATGTCCACAGCAAATGAAGTTATGAGGCCTAACTTCAAATCATGTTTCAGTGTCCAAGCATTGCTGCTAGATCGCAAATCCCATCCAACCAGAGATCCATTAACTGTAGCGTAAGCCAGTACTGACTGGGCTCCTGAATTGAAGTGATGCATATCTACCACACAGCCATCATCCTTCAGATCCAAGGACCTAGATTAAAAGAATAAACTAATTTAGAAGCAGATATGACTCCCTCCAAGTTTAAGACTCCTTCCAACAGCTAAAGCTGAGCAGCATATTCCTCTTCATGTCACTTCTAAAGGCACGTGCTAGAAAGAACTTTCCGATTTTAGTACAACAGATGCTTATGCTCCCTCAAATCTCTCTGCCAACAAGACCTGCAAGTCTTCTACAGGCTAGTAAAACGCTGTCAGCAGCAATTTGCAAACAATCATACCTCTGTGCTCTGGGTCTCTCAGTGTGCTTGGTATTTCTCTCCTATTCATGCTCCATGTTTATCAGATATTCATCTATCCAGAGTGTATGGAACACCCCTCTCCATGTTATACTGCTAGCACTTTCACTTACTGCATGTGCAAATGGACACCTCCTTCAGGCACAAATGCAGAGTTTACCAAAAGGGAAGATCTGGTTTGTAGTTTCCATCTCCATTAGATTTCGCTTATTTAATTTCTGAACTTAATCCCAAATAAGAGAGGACATTTGAGACCGATACCTTACTTTTACTTCGGACAGAAAAGAGGTCTTTGAGATGGCTACTAGATTTGCTGGGGCCTGGACACATCTCTCACTCAAGCTGGAAGATTAAGCTGTTGAATCAGTGCCAAATATTAAAAAACTGCTTATATGGAGATGGGTAAGAAAGAGCTAAACCGTCCCCAAATACTCCCCTAAAGAATATCCTATCCCCCGTATCTTTGCTACCTTACTCACATTAAAAGCCTGGGAATAAAAATTGCAGGCCTGAAGCCAAATGATACGTAGATTTGTAAACGTTTATCTAACGACCTGTAAAAGAACCTCCAAAATTATAAGTATTAACATCATAACAGAGATAGTAAGAAACTACCAATCCCAGCGCGTAAATAAAAAAAACCTGAGAACTGGTCAGACTGACTCTTTCAAGTGCAGTGACAGAGGAGGCACCAATAACCAAGAGCCATGAATTCTCAGCCCTGCACGGTTGCCTTTCAACCCTTCTCTATGAAGCAGGATAAGATCATGGATTACAGCCTTCCAGTACAGCCTGGGCTCAGCCAGCAGGAAGCCTAGAGTAAATCAAGGGATCTAATGGAGGAATATACTAAGAGCTTGAACTTTGCCGTGA
Organism: Numenius arquata; assembly: GCF_964106895.1. NCBI lineage: Eukaryota > Metazoa > Chordata > Aves > Charadriiformes > Scolopacidae > Numenius > Numenius arquata. The sequence goes on along the minus strand of NC_133582.1, from coordinate 43,160,443 downwards.
AATTTAACTGCTCTAAGTACATACCTGCTTTGTATCGGATGAATTTTAGGAGATTTAGGGAGCTTTGAAGCTTCAATACCAAGAAGCTGGATGGCACCATTATCCGAAGCTATAGCCAAGTAATGTGAGCCTTGGCAGAATGTAAGTGTCTTTACATGTCCTCCAATCCGAGAGTATGTCAAAATTGATCTAAATAGTAGAGAGAGGAGGAGAGGAAGAAAAAAGAGGAACTTTTTTTGTGGCACGTTAAAAAAAAAAAAAGAATTATTTCTCTCAAACACCTACTTAAAACCAATGACTCTTGAGAGAGCTCTCAAAATAACATTTTCTAACTGTTCCAAAATCAGAAAGGAACATAGCCTAAGTTGCCTCTGCAAGCTTAACTCCTCATCTTTGAGCCCCTAGGTTATAAACTGTATGACAGTAGCATACTGCAGTCCACAAGACTTTTTTCAAAGTATTTTGAGACAGACATCCTCGTCTCCCAAAGCTCTCTCTCACAGCCCCATACCACCCATGTTTCAACCAACAGTACAGCTTTCCCGCATCAAGTATCAGTGGATGAGACAGTTAAACATGAAGCTAATTTGTTCCAAAAAACTCAGATGGCTTTAAACAGCAGCACCAGAATTTATTTATGTCTGTATAGAAATGAAATGAAATAGGCTGTAATTACTACAACTGCTAAGCGGTCCCTTTGCATTTGCAAGCAATATTTTTTCTTTTATTAACTAATTGAAACAGAAATCTCGTATTTTCTTGCTGCATGCAAAGAGGAACACCAGTATATTTAATTATTGAAATCTCTAGCACACCCACAAGTGATTCATACTTTGCTCCCTGCTCTAATTTATTTTGCACTCTAAAACAGCAGCCCCAAAAATCTTATGAGTTTTAAATCTACCTGGTTGTAGTGGTCTTTCCTTCCATTTTTTGGCTGTTCCAGATTTTCACCGTGCCATCGTTTGAGCAAGTGGCAAAAATGGAGTGTTCATCAGAGACGCGGATGCGGTTCACCGCAGACTTGTGTTCATGAAGGTGAGCTACCAACAATCCTTTAGGCCGCCATCCTGCAGGGAAAAACAAACCCATAGAGTTTGGTGTTGATTTCATAACTTAATAGGAACATGAAAATCCCTCTGATCCCATCCACCAACAGCTATATTTGGATATAGTCATTACAGCTGCAAAGCACAGAAGGCACCAAAACCACAGAGCTAACATATTTTAAATATTAAAGGCAAAAGCCTGTTTGCCCAGTTCCAAACTAAACCCTCTTGGCAGATCTGGGTAAGAGTTTTCTTTAGATGGGTTCCACGTACATTCAATGAAATTACAAAGAGCTCTTCATAGACTTTGTAGAAATACTAGTGCACCATTCTCCTGGTAGCAGCCTTTGTAGATTGCTGTGCTGCAAATGCCAATCCCATAAAGGCCCAAAATGCACATAACAAGAAACACATTTGAACAGACTTAAGTTCCTGGATTGTCTGTAGAGGGCAAGTGACAGGCTCAGTGGTGCACTACATTCTAGTTTGCAAGCCTTATGTACCTAATGAAATGAAATAACAGCTCTTCTAAATCCCATAGAAAATTTATTCCAGAACTTCAAAAATAAATTGAGGAGTTGAGCTGCCACACAGTAACTCTTGCCGAGAAATTGCCAACATTTGTGTGATGTTTCCTTCTCTGAAACAAGCAATGCAGAAATACCTGGCTGCACTTCTAACATGCATCTACTATAGTGAAGGATTAACAGCAGACAAGGATAATGAAAGACACACCACACTAAATTTCAGAATAAGATACAAACTTTAAATATGAACAGTTTTCTGGCACTCGTGTGGCAGAGCAGGTCAGCTGGGACATGTATTTGGGGACATGTTATTTCATAGGTTGTAAAACTCTCTTTAGAAGACATACTCATGGCTTAGCCAAGCTCAGTCCAAGTTAGCTACGTACAAATGTTGTCTGGTTGGACTATTTTCCTGCTGATTTTCCTGTTACAGGATGGCAAGTCATGTGCCATACACCCGAGTTACAGACAACCCGCTTCAGAAAACTCACTGGAACAAGGCGCACAACCTGAACTTCAGACCAGTGGTTTGGGTCTGTTACTGTGAAGGTAAAGAACTTGCTTCCAGGCCCTCTTTTGTAAGCCGTTCAGGTATTTTGCCAAATATGCATTCTACATAATAGGCACATTTCCTAAAGTAGTAATTTCCTCTTTTCCTCATCTTTTGCATTTTTCCTTGAGATGATGATGTCTTGACTCAAGTTATATATATCTATATATTTTTCGTACAATAACCTCAGTTGCCTGTGATTTACCTGGAGGTGGGGGCTTGCTCTCCCACTCAGCATTCTCCATCATCTGCTTGGCCAGCCTCTCTGCATTACACTGCTCTCGCTTCTGCTGGATCAGCTGCTGAAGTTCAGTTTTGCAAGTGGTGATGCGCAACTGGTGTGCAGATGGGGACGCCGAACTGCTCAGTACCTGTATGGTGGGTTTCCTGGGCTGAACAACCATTCCATCAGATGCCTGTAAGAGGTAAGCACTTAAAAATATATGCCTTACATTCTATACACAGATAAATCCTGCTCTTAAGATTACTGGGTCATACTGAAAAGTGGAAAAATCTTTTTTACTGAATTAATTAGCAATGAATTAGCATTCAAAAAAAATGCTTGCATGAAAACAATTTAAAATAGTGAAAATTATTATTTATAGAAAAGTTAACCATTCACTTATTCTACCCTGCTTGCCTAGTCTGTTCTGTATTCTATTTGTAGAAACTATAATGTGCCGTGCACACGTCTTAATGGGATTATTACAGCAGCAGTTATTGCTCTCAAGACTGACAGAATTACAGGTTAGCTCTTGAACGATTATTTGTTTACATTGGGCTTTCAAATAAAAGCCTAAAGTGTTTAACCTCTTACTTCAGAGTGGACGCTCATTTAAAGCTAGCAGAAGTTAATCGCCAACTAGAAACAGAATAGAAAGAAGTGTTCAGAGTCAAGAGGTGCCTCCACAGCCTGCAGGGCTCCCACCCATCCCTCTGTAGCCAGTATTACAGGTACAGGATATCTAAATGCAGCTATGACATGATACAGCGGTTCCACGATAGCATCATGACATCTCTTCTCTTCCTCACAACATGTATTAGGGCATGCAATTTGAGGAAAAGTCTTCCCTGCCAGAACAGCTTACCTAATAATTAGCTAATCCATAAAGCCCCATTTCTTCATTCAAATCATCTATTTGTTAGTGAAGCTCTTCTGTTCAAGAGACTAAACTCACTTCCATCCTCTCTCAATCCCTAGTTTAAAAATAAGAACTTGAAATTCAGCTACTCTGCTGGAGAAGACACCAGGGAATAGCACCAGTGTGAAATAACCTCCAAACAAAACAAGAACGCCACATCCCTATAGTCCCACTTGGCTTTAAAACAATCGAATCATTTCGGTTTAAGATGCAAAGATAGTATTTTTCAGCAATACCTGTGGGGAGGATGACAAAGTGGCACAAATGCCAGCTGAGGACTCTGAACGAAGAGGTTTCCCAGCCTGGATGGCTTCAGGATCAGTAGTTTGCCCATGTCCTTTGGGTATTGGCTGGGAGATGTTAGTTGGTTCTAGGGACCCAAACATGCTTTTCCATTCTTCATTTACATTTGAATCTTGCTTTACATGTTTTCTAGCTGTAAGCAATCAGGAGGGAGGAGGGGGAGGGAGAAAAAAAAACCACCCATAATCATGACAACGTTCACTCAGGCTGGTCATTATTTTCAGACAACATGGAGCCCAATGTTTACATGCCAATTTACTATTCATATAGTTAATAGAGAAAACCATACTGCTAGGTTGTTTAAGCCACCTGACAGGGATTTATGAGGCAAACAGAACACACGTGGCCAGTGCTCTGTTTACACCTACTTAATCCTACAGTTGCCTCATGCAATAAATCATTCCAGCATAGGAAAGTTTTGCATCTAGAAGTTTGGAGGATTAAACTCCACATGATATTTTTTTCTTATGAGAGTTACTCCATTACTGGCATACGACAGGGATAAACTTGTAATAGCACAGTATGCAAATCATGGTCTGTGTCAACTACAACCAGTTTTCCATCACAATCACCACATCACCTGTAGATTCAAGAATGTTACCTGTAAATAGGAAATTTATTTATTTTCAACAAGCAAAACGAAAACATGGGACAAATTACATGTGGACAAAGTCAGCGAAGAAGTTTAAGGTGTGAAGACTATGCAGGTGACAGTTCTGGGTGAAGCCAATCAGTTCAAATACAGACTTCATATACTAACTTTTAAATCCTGTCCACTCCTGACTCCACAGGATGCAAAAAACTGAAAAGTCCTGTACTTACGTACTTTCCTTAAAATTATATGCAAAATATTTGCAGTCCAGCATCTGATAAGATAGATATATATTCTGATAGACAGCAGAAACGTAGCCTTCATAATTTACACTGTTACCCTGGGTCACTAGAGTCCTGTTTGTCACAATCAGCTTAACAACCTGTGCATATTACTACAGTAGATGCAGTCAAACTAATTTAAATACTCTCAGGGGCAAAACAGACCTATCTTTCACTGATCCAGAGAGCATTCCAGAACCTCACATTTCAAATAGCAGCAGTAATTGTCTTACTGCAAACTCAGTGAGGTGGTGATAGTTATGTAGCCTGAATTACTGAGAACACTTGCTGAGTAAATTAAAGACTTAATTCTCTGACCCTGAAAGAAAGGCTATACTTTATCTATACAGACGACAAAATATACCAACCACGTTTGTCATCAGGCTCCTGCTTTGTTTTAACAAGATCCACTTGTCTCCCAGTTATTCCCAGAGCTGACAAGTCAATCACCCCCTTCTGACTGCTGTCATGCAGGTGGCTCTGATCCACTATATTGGCTTTAGCTTTATTTGATTTTAACATAAAGTCTTTCAGTGCTAACAGCTTATCTTCTTCCTCCTCAGTCATCCCCTACAGAATAAAAGAAGAGATATTATTTACTTTTGACCAAGAACACGCATCATGGCATGAAGACATAAGAAGCAGTGAGATTAGTGACTGGCTCAGAAGTGGAAGGACAGCGTGCATCCCCGGAATTCGAGACATCAATCTATCATACGAGACTTTGGGTAAGCTGCTGTAGTATAAGAATATCCTTCCTCCTCAGGAACAGGGTAGGAATAGAGAAAGGGCAGAATAGCATTTTAATATTGGATCACTGCCTGGTGCAATCTGCTTTGCTGCCACTTAGGCCATGCTTACAGCTCACAGCCTATAGGGAAAAAAAAGGAGAAAAACCCTGAACCCCCCCCCTCACACACACACTCAGGTGCAGTCCTGCCTCTTCTCAGTTCTCACTACTTTTGTGTGGGTGATTCTTAGTGTTCCCCTCTTCACACACAAGCCTCAACACTTTCCAGCTCCCTTTGGCTTTTGCACTATTACTTGCATGTCTATCTCTTCAACAAATGCGTACTCTTCTCTCCAACACAGTATACAACATGTACACTGATACCATCACAGACGTGTCAGAAATCTGAGACATACAACTGAAGTCTTTAAAAAGGGGATGTACTTGGGAAATCCAAATGTAAGGTTGCCCTATTTCTGGCAGATCTTTTCAGAATCTTCCTTAACTTCTGAACTCTTTGTCCTACAAGCACATACTGAAAACAAGTTAATGGGACTCAGACTGGGAGTCCCTCAGAGCAGCCACTGCAAGGTTAGGGTCTGTGGAGACACACGGAGCCCACGAATCTCATGCCTGACTTTCAAAGTACAAATAAAAACCAATCACTTGTGAAAGTAGCTTCTTCAACAGCTGTGCAATGGCAGGGTCCTCTGGGGGTGGGCAGTCAGGGAGAACACCATTCCTCTTCTTCTGACGCATTTGAAGGTGTCGGAAGAGGCTTGTGATATCCTTTGATCTTAAGACATAGTCAAATATGGAACGGCTGACAGGCTCTTTAAGTACACTTAGCAGGACTATTTCTTTATCTATCTGCAATTCAGAAAGAGAGATCAGTCAACACAGAGGAGGATGATATAAACATAGGGAAATGTAGCAGTAAATGCAGTCATCTCATGTCTACAATGTTTGCACTTTTTTTTCCTAGGCTGAAAGTCAGTAGCTGGACAACTGCAAATATTAGTATAAAAATCACTCTCTTCCTCTGAAGGCACATTCTAAAAAACAGTTTCCAGCTCAGTCCTGAAGAGTTGCTTTCAAACTTACAATAACAAAAGACCATGCAGGACTTCAAAATTATTGCACATGATTGTGCCAATAATCTAGATTCAACTACTCTTCTTTTGTGAAAATAGTATCTTTCCCATGTTGATCACATCAGATTCTATCCGTTCTCTTTCCCTGTTCTCCCAGCAGTATCAGAACATCTACTTGGCATTGCTAGCTGGGATTAAAAATTATACTACTAGTACAATGATATCGCAAACTTTGTCTGTCTTTGTCCTACATTTACCCTGTAAAAAAAACAACTAGAAGAGCTCTTCCCTTGTGTCAGTCAGATTACCGAGTTTCCTCCTACGTATACAAGAGAATTAAGGATGTACAAGAGTATAATTAAGTAATATTCAAAAGCATATTAGGACATTAGTAAACAGTCATAAGAAACTGATGAGTTAAGGCATAATTCAGAGTCATTAACTGGGGCAGTCCTTATAAAGATTGCTCATTTCTATTAAAACAGAAAAAAATCAAACAAGTTTCTGTTCTCCCTGGTGGTGATTCAGTATCTGTGTTAGCGAGGCAGGGCTGGAATACTCGGTCTTGCAGATGAAAGCATAAAACATAGAAACACTTGTTTCACAGCCAACTTTTCATGCCTTTTACACTCCTGTAAACTAGCCCAATGTCGCATGAGTTTGGTTGTAAACAAGGCAGAGAAGGGTTTGTTTATTTAAGGCTTTGCAAAATGTTCTGCAATTTGCAACAAACTTGAGACAACAGTGTTTCAAACAGGGAAGACAACAGCCATTCTGTCAATGTCTGCCAGACATTGCTGCCTCTATACTTAATTGAAAAAAAAAAATAAAAATCCAACATTCTTATAGGAAGGACCATGGCCAAGACAGACTTAAGAATTATGACTAGTCAAGATATATTCACATGGATATCATCTGAAATATTACCTGTATTATTGGTTGTGTGATAAAAGGATGGAGGTATGGCATTAGCTTGCAGTAGACATCAGCAATATTCAAATACTGTGCTACCACAGTGATAAATCCAACTGCACCATAACGTATCCAAAGATTAGGATGGCACAGGAAAGGTGCTGAAAGAAAATTAGGCTGTTAAAATATATTCATGTTAAAGAGAGGGGATCATCCTCTATATGGCAGCCTGTAATGCCATTTCCTTCCCCTAGAATTACCCCCAAACTTGATTACCTCCTGCAGAGGACCAAGGTTAAAACACTCATACTAAGAAAATTATTTCATGGACTTCACTGTGCTGCTCAGCTTCCTTGCTGTTGCCAAAAAGCATATTTTTTCTATTTATTCATTTCAATCCTTAATTTTGTACTCCAGATTTGCAAAGGACACTAATCCCAAAATACTCAAAATCTCAAACTTATTATGGAGAATCCTCATACCAGTGATTTATTGTTCTCTTTTTAAGTAAATACTTTATTCGTCCCTTCTTCCCCTCTCTTCATTGAATAGTCACTACTTACATTGTGAGATTACCAGGCTCAGAATTCCATCTCAGTTATGTGGGTTTTAAGAAGTTGTAATCAAAGGACTATCTAGTCATAAGATATAATCACAGATCATCTGTCCCAAATTCTGGGTGCATTTGAAAAGCCATACCATTAGGAAGAAGCAGACTACATCTCAAAAGATCAGCTGATATTTTCTTTCCCATAAATAGCTGGTAAATCTTGTGCATGTCTAAATTAAACTGATAAGCCTGATGAGGAAGGAGAGACCAACTCTGTATTCAAGGTTCTGTCAAGTTAAATGGGGTTTTATGGTGTTAGAAATAGGATGAGAAAGGATCACGTATTGTCCAAAGGACTGGATTCCCCCCTTCCTCAAAGGCTGATGGGTAAGAGTTTCCAAGTTATGTGCCTGATCAACTTCCAGGAGTAACCAGGTGTTCTTCATTCCGACTTCCTTTATAGGAGGTTGGCATGAAGAACAAGGAAAGATCTTAAAGCAGAAAGTTTTTGGACTAAGTGTTGTTTGATGCTGTCCCATGTAAAATCAGAGAAGATGCTTCCAATTTGTTCCACCAAAATTATTAGAGTTCTGAACACTAACATGGTCCAACCAGCAATAGTTGACAAACACAATTTTGTGCAGGTTCTAAAACAGAGGGTTGCATATTGGACAGCTAAGCTGACAGTGAAGTTTTATGTAGTATTGAGATTTCTTTTGTTATTTAGGAAAATAAGGTATTCTCCAGTATTCCAACTTACCGATATCACAAGCAAACTCATAAATATGGGGCTTTTGCAAGAGCCCCAACTGGCACATACAAGTAAGAGCATTGAGGGCTTTATAAATGACAAATTCTTCAGCATCACTGAGACCTTGCTGAAGCAGAGGCTTCAGTATTGATGAGCTTTGCCAGCCGACGTAAGCAGCAACACCTGAAACAATGAAAGAACACATAAAAATCCAAAGTAGCACTTCCTTGCCTTTCCTCACCAAAGTTTAAAATTGCTGTCCCGCAGAGACACCTCAAAACAGATTATTAGTCATTAGAATAAAAGGAAGCTGCTTTCCATTTGAAGTTAGACCAATATTTTGAAAACCGTTTGATAAAAGCAGATCCCTGTGTCCCTGTGCCCGCAGAGATCCTTCCAGATGCCAGGCATAGATGTCAGCACACAGCTGGCCAGCAGAAGTCTGGAACAGCAAGGCAAAACCAGCAGTGCTCCTAAGGGGTGGGGATGCAGTGCCTGCATTTGTACACGGAAAGGACAAGTGAGCAATACCCACAGAATGGTTAGAGTTGGAAGGGACCTTAAAGATGATTCAGTTCCAACCCCCCTGCCCTGGGCAGGGACACCTCCCACTGGACCAGGTTGCTCAAAGCCCCATCCAGCCTGGCCTTGAATACTTTGAAGCGTGTGACAGAACCTAATAAAAGGTTCTGCTGGCAGGATTTTGTCTTTTAATTTAGTAGCAAACATAATACGAGTATCATCCAGACTCCTGAAAAGGCTGAACTGGATACTGGACTAATTATCAGCAAGGAAAGTCTGTAACATACATTCATTTAGCCACAAAGAAAGAATCACTACTCAAAAAGGAACTTTTAGAACTGTCTTCTAAAACTTTTCCAGCCTGAAATGGCTGCAAGATTTGCTGTTTAATTAACTAGTCTCAAATTATTTGCCATCATGAAGCCACCTTGACTGTAGTTTCAAAAATAAATCCAATTTGAAAATATATTTCAAAATCTTAAAGAAAGAAGCAAAATGAAAGCCTTGAAGCTGCTGGACAGCAATGTATCAACTGCATGGCAGTAAAAGAAACTGCCTCCTGTTCTTCTTCCTTTCCCACATGAAAGTCACTGGCCACGTGAAACTGTCATCCGGAATTGCTTGTCTGGATTGGATAACCCAATCTACAGTAATTAATCTCTGGCAACGGTAAGGGAGATGGACCTTGTTGGATTTCTGATCTTTCCTCTACCTTTACATCTATCAAGCTAACATTCCTTCCCACAAACTGCCCAAGTCCTCTGATTGTTCTCAAAAGAAAAAGAATTAGTTTTCCATTGAATAGCTCAGGCTCCTTGTTGCTGCTGTCGTATGTGGTACACAGCATAGACCGTAACTGGCTCTGCTTCTAACCCAGTTACTTGGGATTGATAAATACCAGAAAATTCAATGTCTTCTCAGCAGAATCGAGATTAAACATAGAATAACTTTATTACTTTTACTCTAATAAGTTAACAATAAATATACTTGTTCATGTATTAATGCTGTGCTTTGTAACCAGTTGCTAAATAGAAGAGAGGAAGAAGGGAGAAATAGCCCAGGTAAGAGAAATCCCCTTGGTGCCGCTGTTACAGAAGGGCACCCGCGCACAGCCACAGGCAGCAGGGCCTGCACATACTTAAAGACGAGTTAGAGAGCAAAGTTTTGAAGATGAGCAAACACCTTTAAGTAAAATAGTATAAAATAGTGTAAAATAAAAATATAAATTTTGAACTTTATCTGAATTCTTATGTGGAGGTTTTGAACAGATACTGGGAGAGGAGGAGTTAAAAATACAGGTTACATGTCTTGACTTTTACACTTAATTGCCTCATATATCTCTAAGTGCCAGGACACCGTGACCATGCTTTGGCTACCCCATTGCTCCTTCTAACAAATTCTGACAAGTTATTAGTATCTCATCTTGGCAGGGTTTGCCAGCACAGCATTTTGTGGCTTCCAGTCATAATGGAACGTGTGCCTACCATCATGGCCCTGCTGGACATTTGATCACACTTTTTTTTTTTTTTATTTGCCATACACCTGAAGTACCATTTTTCTCCCCAGGTACTGCAATAGGAAAGTTTTCTTGAACCGCAGATCTTGAGCGCCCACTTTCAGCAACAGTCATGTGCAATAATTTCCAACATACGTGGAACACCAGCTATACTTAACAGCTGATATCATCACTGGTAAGGTTTTTTTAAATTGTTATTAAGTTTTCTGAGCTGACAGGAATCTTTAAGTGAGGTTTCAAGGCACTAAAAAAAATTTTCAAATTACAATTTTTGCCTATATCAATGCATAGTTTTCATCATATGAACAGGTTGCCAGAAATTAACGAGACCATGCACACGTGAAGTGATGCATCTACTGGAGAGCGTCATAATTTAGCTTTTTGAGTTAGTGGCTTTAGCAAAGACTCAAAAAAAAAAAAAGGTATTTAAAGTTTATTTTTTACCTTAATTTAACCTAGACTTAAATGCCTCAGTCTCGTTTGTATTAAATATTTGGACTGAAAGAAAAATATATTTGTATTTACATTGTTTCATCTTCACTCCCTAAAGAAACATTTACACCCAATAACTCAGCAAAGACTTTTCCTATAATTTATAGGAAACTTTGTAAGAAAGGACTTTTATATGACTGTGTAACTGTTTCCAGGATATGCAAAAATTAATTTATTTACATTATTATCTCTCTACTCTGTTTGGCTGAAACCAAACACTTACCAACAATGCTGTCAAAGAAAGCTCCTCGGAGATGCCAGTCATTCTTATCATTTAAGAAAGTGATCATATGAGACAGAAGAACGTCGTTGGCTTTCTGACGTCCAAAAAAGACACAGAGACGAGTTATTCCATTTTCCATCAGCGTTTGTTTCACGATATTCTCCGGGTCACTTAGCAAAGTCACAACTTTCTGCTGGACCATTTCATGCAAGGCTTGCAACTCTGCAAGAGACAGCAGGATGAGCATTTGGGTTGGAGAGAAACAGTATCTGCAGGTGTAGTATCTGCTGCTAAAGGAGTTATACAGATAGAGCTGGGTGCTCTTCAGGATGGCCTATGATGGGCAACACAACAGAACCTCAACAATTCCAACAACTGGCTTACCAAAGACTTCAGACTAAGCCTGAGGTAGTGGCAAAGCCAAAGAATATAGAAGACATTCTTCCCAGATCGATATATTCTAAAATTGTCATAACTTCAACTAAGATGATCCAGCTCATGTAATTTTTATATGTGTGTGTGTGCATGTGAAATGCAGATGTAAAGAAACATCAGAACAAGTCAGCAGCAATGTTACAACAGTAACAAAATGCTTCAAGGCAATTCTGGTTTGGTATGTTTATTTGACCACCAGTTTCAAAGTTTGTGAACTGACAACAGATCAAGAGTGTATCTTTAGTTAGGTAGATAGAATGGCTTCATTAAGGATACAGAGAGGAATAAACAACACTTGAAAAAATGAGTACTTCCAATTTCATCAAATATCAGCAGTTACCCTAACACCACCAACAAAAAATCTGAAGATGACCTTGCCCACAGCTTCTACTCCATAATGTGACTAAAAAAAAATATTTCTGTTAAATGGAAATAACAGAATTGTTAATGCACTGCCTATTATTGAAAGCTGTACAAGGGAGGTTCTCAAACAAGTAGCACAAAAATTTCAGCTATTGCTGTCCCAGCTTTAGCAGGGGTGATTACCATTTCCCTGCAGTCAGAAGACCAGCTAATTTGCTTTCTATCGTGACTCTGTCTGTCAGTCACATGAAAAAGTTGCCTTCTGGGTTCAAACTTCTCATGCTTGATGTCTAAAAGGGTAAAAAGAATAGAACTATTCAAACTTCTTTTTTCCTTGCGTTAATTCTTCCATCTCCAAGCTATTTTGAGGGGACAGGGGAGAGTATATCTTAGAAATACAGCCCGTGTGATGGGGCTTTCTCTCTCACTCTTCAGCAATTCCGAGCACCCCATGCCTTATGTGAAGGAACTCGAAGGTGATATTTTTATGTTTGGTTTCGGTAGGGTGTTGTGTTTTTTTTAAAGTATCATCCTGCAACTAGTTAAGAGATAACTGAAACATGCCTTTTTCCCTACCAAAGGGCATATGTGTGGGATGTTTACCAATTATGATTAGTCACAGAGAAATCTATTTAGCCCAAAAGAGAAATTACAGTTTTAAACTATAAAGTCTTCAAGACTTGCCTAGCATTGTTCTGGAAATCTATGCATCACTAAAAGGCACTGGAGCTGACACACAGGTCACTTCTAACCATTCCTTCTTCCCAAGGGAAAGAGAGATAAAAGTCATTCTTAGGATGTTATATCATTCCCTGTGCTACAGTTACAATAGCACAGATTACGGATGCCGTTGGGCAGTAATGCCGTTCATTCAGCATCTTCAGGCAAAAAGATAGACAAGAATTGCCAGGCATAGGAACTGAAAAGGAAGAACAACTGAAAAATACAGTACTATGACTATGACAGAATTTGACAGGTTTTTCACAGCTAACGCTGCCTGCCACCTCAATGGAAGCGGTGTTTGGAATACAGCCATGTTTTCGCTGCTGACTTTTTTACGGGACTGAGTGAAGCCAGCATCACAGTCAAATACCTTGAAAACTTTTGGAGAAGAAAAGCATGCTCATTTATACACTTTTTTGTCTTTTGCAATGTTCAGAACAGAGGCATCTATTTCTGCATGAAGCTGTAACGTACACGCTTTGATACTGGTCACGACAAAGCATTCTTCCCATTTAATAAAGGAAGGCTAAACTTTTAAGAGATGAGGAAGATCAGAGCTAACTAGGAGTTTTGGCCCATGATTTGCTATTATAAGCAGGCAAGGTAAGTAGAAGTGACATTACCTGTGTCATAGTTATCACTAGGGTGAGAGGTTTCATCCATTTCTTCACCATTTGGTTCATTTTCCATATTCAGATTTTTCAGCTGTACTAACTCCAGAAACCTCAGAGCTGTTTCTGCCAACAACGCTATGTTTTCTGCAAAGGAAAACATTTTGGTTAAGAATTGTTCTACTTTGCCAATTTACATCAGTCTGATGATTCCCTGATGAGATATTATAACTACTGACAATACCAGTCACGATGGGCAAATGGGGTTGAAATTACACAACATGCGCTCATCAACCCCGTTCTGTTGACCCTGACCCCAGCGAAGCTACCACGTACATCAAATCATAGGGTACTTTTGTCATATAAACAAGTGGAAAAATTGTAAGGATATGAAGTTTAGCAAGGACTAATTTCAGTCTTCTAGAACTAGCCCTAAATACCACCTAATCTCAGACTAACGACTAAATAACTTGATAGAACTTAAAGGCCGATTAACCTGAATTAACTAACATGTCCACGTGGTAAACTGCAACAAAACAACAATGACAAACCACCATGCCAGGATATGTATCCTAGGGAATAACAACAGGGTTACCCTTGACGGCTGGATTCCACTTTTAGAACATTAGCCCCCATATCTATCCACGCGATTTGGCACTGTCCTGCACTGTTTGGAAACTGCTGAAGCAACTCAGGCTACATTATATGGGTCAGGCCACTGCTGGCACTGGAATAATCCCATCGAGGCAGAAGTCCCACTTAAGCAGCCATTCTGAGTGTCGTCCAAGACAACAGCAGCATGCTAACAGAGCCTGTCCACAGCCGAGATCAAATCCTGTAAGTCACCAGCCTGCCCACTTCCAAAAAGTGTGCTATACTAACACAAGTTAACTCAGGTGTCAAGCTACCTTTCATTATATATCTTTATTTACTTGAAATTTAAATTGCTTTCTTAAAAGAAAAGCTATTTGAAATTAAGGTGACTTAATCAGATTTAACCATCTACAGTTCAAGTAACTTTTTTAAATTTCAGAAAATATTAGCTGTACTCAGTTTGAAAATAAACCACCGAACACAGAGAGCACCTCTGCGTAAGCAGATGCAACTGATTCTGGGGGTACTGAGACCTGTTGCCTTTCTGCACTTGCAAAAAAGGAGAAATGTGGAAGATCAAGGTGACGAAAAGCAATTGGTTCTATTCATTAACTATACATTACCTTCAATAATTAGTTCTACCAGCTTACTTAGTAAACAAAAGAAAAACATAATCTGAGACATTGTCAACCAAATTCTGCATTTATAACTTAAAAAAACCCAAACCAAACCCTGAAACGACGCACTTAAAAATATGCTAATCCTAGCAAATAAGGGTACATGGTAGATAGCAAATATGGGCATGACTACAAAGCTTATTCCTGAACCAGGCAGAACCCATATATCTGAATAATGTATGAAGAAAATGCCTACTATGGTATAAGCCAGTCTATTACATAGCAAATAAAGTAATTTCAGGCCCTGAATATCAGCTTTCATTTTGTGGGAAAATAACTGAAGCGTAGCAACACACCGATGCTTTAAGTTAGTTTCATATTTATTCAGTTCAATCAGGCCGCTCTAAGCAAGCAATCTGAGCTAGTGAAATGTCAATTAAGATAAATTAATAAAAGCAGCAAGGGGTGGGCAAGCTCAGAAAGCCCTGTTCACATACTTCAGTAGACAAAGACGGCTTGGACAAGTACTTTTCTTTGTTCTGCTCTTGCTTATCGAGGGAATAAAGCCAAGGCTGCTTCCCTGAGCGTGGGGCTCTGAATTCTGACCCCTGACCTTAGCTGTGGGCAGAGCTGCTGTGTGCTACATCCAAGCCCCAGCCCAAAGCACGCGTACACATTCTGCAAGTTGCTTTTACATACAGAACTACAGAGAAGAATTAATATTATTTTTTTAAAAGAGTTGATTCATCTAGCAGAGAGTAAACATGTTTTGTCAACTATTTAAAATGTAATTATTTACTTTGAGTACATACCTACACTGGAAACTCATCTGTTAGTGTAAGTCAACTCATTAATTATTAAGTTGCTGCCACCACCTGCACCAGTTAGCTTAAGTGAATACAGGTGTCTTTACCTGCAGTCATTTCTGAGATTTCTGGGGAGATTTACTGAAACAGCAAGCTACGTGATGACTTTAAGCAGAGAAAAAAACAGTTAAGGAAATACAGAAAAACCCAAGACTAGGAGTTTTGACTGGATTTCCTCTTACCAGCATATGCAAGTCTGACGATGGTGGCTTCATCCTGGGCCAAGTGCGCAATGCCTGGCAGAATGTATTCTGGGTAAATGTTAATATCATTGCGTGGCACCTCTTTGACGAGAGCAAGAACTTTAGTTAGTGTCCTCACAGATTCTGCCCTCACCCTGGGCACAGAGTCGTTGCTGAAATGTAACAGATAAGGAGTAATACGATCCAGAAGAATCTCTACACTTAATCTTGGTGCTAAATGAAGAATCAGTTCCAAAGCGGCCAGTTTTGAATCACAGTATTTGAGAGTCTGTAAACAGGAAGTTATCACAGACACTAGAACAACCAGCCCATTCTCTTTTGTCTCTCCCTCGGCTTTCTCTGTGCGATCATGCCCACAGAGATTGTGAATGATGTTGTCCAGATCTTTACGTATGACCAATATACGCTCATCTGCCGATACAAACGTTTCCTTGGCAAACTGGGCCATGTAAGGCTGAAGGAAAGTGTAAAATATTTCAGGAAATGCATTGTTACGTTGCTGTTTCAAATAATCTTCAGCTGCTAAACGTTTATCTGGCTCGCGATGGACCATCTGAGTGACCTTGAGAAAGGCAGAAGTAGGAGGGAGCGGGAGAGAAAGATTAAAGGTTTAGACATTTGCAATACAAAAAAAACCCCAAAAACCATCCCAAATCCAAACAATTAGCAATTTGTCATCAAAGTAGGTGAAAAAACCCACAAACAGACCACACAAATGATTCTAATGCTGCAGTCCATCCTTACCAGTTCTCTGATACAGCGGTCTTCAATTTTGTTTAGGACTTGATCAGGGGAAAAGAGGCCATTTCTGTAAGCCAAAAGCTGAGATAAATCAAACAAGGGTACGCCTTCTGTGAAGAGCTCTGCTATTACACAGCCTGGGGAACAAAAACAACCACAAGCAAAAAAAGTCAAAGATGTCACAGGATTAGGAACAGATACTTTAACTTTGCTTTCTATATGCAGAAAAGAACAAACTCTACGAAACTCTTAGCTTGATTAAAAATAAGGCAAATAAGTTGCTATCTTCTTTCCATGAGCTAATTTGGCATCTCAAGCTCCAAAAACTGGCTTTTACACTTGTTCCCTGAAGTATCTCCTGGTATTTTATGTTAAACATGCCAACAGCAGAGGAGTTTGGAATTAGGAAACATGAGGCAGTGACTTCAGCCACCTGCCAGCTGGAAAATACACCACCAGAAAAGGAACCCACACCACAGTCACATGGAAGAAGAGTGCCACTAAGTCTGCATGGATCAGGCAGTGGGTCAAAACTAAGCAGCCCTTTTACAGAAAGTAAAGAAATCACCTCTACTTCCACAGTGATGCTTTGAGACAGCATATATTCACTCACACAAGCTCATAAGCACAGTGAGAAATAATGACTGCTAAGCACAGCCCCCCTCCCTCGTTGTGTACATGACACATTCTCTTCAAAGGTCCCACTCCTGCAGTTTGCTCCCAAGGGTGAGCATCTTGCTTTATCAGTGGAGTGCCCTGCAAGTTTGGCCCTAAGAGCAGCTTGTAAAATGAAGTAACCCTTACCTTTAAGTTCAGATTTTCAATCACTTTCAGAAAAAAAAAAAAAAAAAAAGGCCAGACTTACGGCTTTCAAACTGCTCAAGATAAGCCCAAGACTCAAGACAGGCTCCCATAGTCGGACTCCATCAAGTATTTGTGAGTGGGACTATGACAGAAGCTTAGTTAGTTATCCAACTTCCTGCCTGTAGGGAAAATGAATTTAGAAGGGGCTTCTAAGGCCAATATTGCCAAATTGCCCTGAAAGATGCCTCAGTCGCCAGGCAGCTGGACCTTAGGTGAAGCACTGACTGGTTCCTCCTCTTGGGTCCCATGAGACATACGCTACACATCCCCGGAACCTCAGCCACAAGATGATGATGATCTGTGGCTTGCAGAACAATCTCTTTCACTGAATTTCACTGAATTTTTAGAGTTGGAAGGGACCATAAAGATCATCTAGTCCAACTCCCCTGCCGAAGAAGGATTGCCCAGAGCATGTCAGAGTATGTTACTCAGGACTGCATCCAGGTGGATCTTGAAAATCTCCAAAGAAGGGGACTCCACAACCTCCCTGGGCAGCCTGTTCCAGTGCTCTGTCACCCTCACCGTAAAGAAGTTCTTCCTCATATTTAAATGGAACCTCCTATGTTCCAACTTGTGCCCGTTGCCCCTCGTCCTTTCCCAGGGCAAAGTTGAGCCATATCAGAACTGTTTGTGATCTCCCTCCCCAGGTAACATGGTGATGCACTTAAGTTATATAGCTTACTGTACTGTGTCTGTACTTTTTCTGTGAATGAAAAGGTTTGGGTCTTATGCTTAAAATAAGCAAGATTTTCCAATGGTGTTCTCTAAGCCCACTGTAAAAAAAAAAAAAAAAAAAAAAAGGAACAGAAAAAAAACAAATAAAATTTTCTGCACCCAAACACACAACCATAAACAACACACTGCTCTCTCCTGATGGCTCCAAGTACCTGCAGAAAAGATATCCATTGCACGTTTTAACTCCCCTCTTGTTCGCTGATTGCTATTTGCCAAGTCTACCAATGGAGTCGAAGGGTCCCGCATGTTTTCCAACTCCGTAGCAAACATACTGCCATCCACAAAGCGCTCGGGAGCGATGTAACATGTTCTCCTCCGGGATGTGTCAAAGAAATAGTTGAAATCAGCGGGATTGTCTTCAGGAAGATAAGTTGGTTTAAAACTGGCAAAGTCGGTCAGAAGAACCCAGTTCCAGCTGGTGACCATGATGTTCTCCGTTTTAATGTCCCCATGGCGGACTCCAGATTTGTGTGCTTGGTCCACCGCGGTGAGGATCTGGAAAGCGATCCACCTTTTTTCAATGTTGTTCAGGAATGGCCTGGTACTAATGCGATCGTAAAGGTTGTCCCGCACGTACTGCCTGAAGAGCATCGCAGCCTTCTCGGACAGGGTCGCCTTCTGGAAGGGGAGGCAGTTCTGGGCTGAGTGTAGCCTTATCTTCAGCTCCTCCAGCTCCTGCTTGTAGCTGGTCAGGGGTAAGGTGGGATCCTGAATGGCAAACACCTTCACGACCACCAGTCCCTCCCGGTGCTTGGCCCGGGCGACCTTGAAGAAGCGGGTGCTCCCCAGGCTCTTGTCGTATTCGAAGTCGTGGATGTCGGAGAAGTAGCTGTCCACCGAGAGGATCTGCGAGGGGGCGATGCCAGCCAGCTGGTTCCCCATGGCGGCACCTCCTCCCGCCCGCCGGCACCGCACCGGGGCCCTCCCGCCTCAGCCTGGGGGGGGGGGAAAAAAACCCCACAAAACACCAGGTGGGTTTCACACCGGCTGCGGGTTCGCTCCGCTCCCCCCGGGCCCGGCCCCGCGCAGCCCCCGCTCCCCCCGGGCCCCGAGCGGGCCCCTCCGCCGCTCCCGCCCTTCCCCAGGCCCCTCGCCGGGGCAGCGGGACAACGGGGCGCCGCGGCAGCGGGTGTCCCCCCGTACCCTCCCCCGCACCACTCACCGGCGCGGCCCGCCCGGCCCAAGGCAGAACCGGGCCCCCCCGTCCCCCGAGCCCCGGCGGCGGGATGGAGCGAGGCGGGGACTCAGGGCGGCGGAACCGGCACCATGAGGCGGGCGGGGGAAGGGGCGGCGCCCTGAGCTCACATCCTGCCCCGCCAGCCCGCCCCGCCGCTGCGGGACCGGCCGCCGGAGGCCGTGAGGCCTAGGGGAGTGGCCGGCTGTCCCCGCAGCTTGTAAAGAAAAGAGTTTTGGGCTAATGTTACCTGCCTCGAACTAAAGTTTCGGCTTTTACTGTGATCCGGACTTTTTTTATCTGGTTATATTTCCCGGAAGGGTTTCTTACCATAGAATCATGGAATGGTTTGGGTTGGAAGGGGCCTTAAAGGCTGAAAGATCGTGGAGTTCCAGCCCCCCTGCCATGGGCTGGGACACCTCCCACCAGACCAGGTTGCTCAAAGCCCCATCCAGCCTGGCCTTGATCAATTCCAGGGATGGGGCATCCACAGCTTCTCTGGGCAACCTGTTCCAGTGTCTCACCACCCTCACAGTGAAGAACTTCTTCCTAATACCTAATCTAAATCTCCCCTCTTTCAGTCTAAAACCATTACCCCTCATCCTATCGCTCCACTCCCTGATAAAGAGTCCCTCCCCCTCTCTCCTGTAGGCCCCCTTTTAAGTACTGAAAGGCTGCTATAAGGTCTCCCTGGAGCCTTCTCTTCTCCAGGCTGAACAACCCCAACTCCCTCAGCCTGTCTTCATAGGAGAGGTGCTCCAGCCCTCTGATCATCTTCGTGGCCCTCCGCTGGACCCATTCCAACAGGCCCAAATCCTTCCTGTGTTGGAGGCCCCAGAGCTGGACGCAGTCCTCCAGGTAGGGTCTCACCAGAGCGGAGCAGAGGGGTAGAATCACCTCCCTCGACCTACTGGCCACGCTTCTGTTGATGCAGCCCAGGATGGGGTTGGCTTTCTGGGCTGTGAGTGCACAATGTCAGCTCATGTCCAGCTTTTCATCCACCAACACCCCCAAGTCCTTCTTGTTGGGGCTGCTCCCAATCCATTCTCTGCCCAGCCTGTATTTGTGCTGTTCCTGTTTTGTGCTTTGTAATGGGAAGAGGATACGGTGGTAGCAGTAGCAGTCATGTGGTTTAGTTATTTTTGCCTATTTGTTCAGCAATTTGGAAGAAGAGCGGAGGGGGGTACACCACATCTACTTCTGTGTGGTTGGTACTGACGCAGCGCAAGCTGTGTGGGTCAGGTGGTGCGGGGAGGAGATGGGGTATGTTGGTGGAAGGGGCCTTGAATGCATCAGTCAGGACTTTCTCTCAGCTGAGCAAACAGAGGAATAGCAGCCGTGGTTCCTTCTCCTGATGCCTAGCATTAGATGCCTGTGGGGAGAAGGTTATTTTTTTTAGATGACTTCACAACTAGGTCTGTCCTGACAGTGTTTCATGTATCTGAAATATGAGAAAAAGGCTTTTTATAGCAAACTTAGAGTGAAACAAAAAGGGGGTTTATTTGATCTGAAAGTGCTTGAGAACAAGGAGAAGCCCAGGGCAGAGTTTGCTCGTCCTTCCCTTTGCTTACTGCCTTTGCTGTGTTGTTTCTTTGCTACCTGTAACACATTACTAAAGAAGTGATGTTTGGGTCCCATACATCAGTGCCTGTACAATTGAAACTTAACCAAATCCATGATTTCCCCCAGCCGTGCATGAGGTCACTTAATCACGTTGTCTCCAAAGTGGTTTGGTTGTGTTAGCAGAGAGCTTGTTTCCAGCAGGACTCTCCCACCAGCAATTGACACCTGGAGGTTCAGCATGTCCCAGGGCAGAAATCTTAGCCCAGCCTAGGGTTGTGGTTAGGGTGAGGACTAGGGTGAGGAGAACGAGAAGTAGGAAACTGATAGGCATTGGATTGGTGCCTTGGCACAGTTCCTTCTAGAGTTGTAGCTTGATATTGGGCCCTTTTTTTCCCTCTTGGGATGCCATGATCTGGACATAACTGTTCCACTCACAAGACCTTTACCTGGATGGCAGGGAGGTTATGTATCGAGTTCTGCCAAAGGGCATCTGGAAGAAAAGGAAAACAGAGTCAATTTTCTGCTCTGCTTGTGGCTTGGCAGGCTGGCTTCATCCTGTAACACTGATGATCTTGATCCCCACTGTTTAGCTCCTGTCATAGTGGGAAAAGAAGGGAATGTGGAGTTGTGACTCGTGCTCCCTTTTTAACTTTGAAACAGACTGTGAGCTAATGGTACCCTGTTCTGATCACACCTAAAATTTCCTCCTCTCCTTTTAGGGGGTGGAGACAGCTGTGTGGGGAGAAAAGTGAGCGGCTGCCGAAAGTCTATGGCTAAGTCAGACTGTCTTGTGAAACAGAAAATCTCTATTGACTTGTCTGCAAAGCAATTGTATAGGGGTCGCTCTCTCTAACGGAAAAAGTTAATGGATTTAAAGCAGAAATATTTCACAGAATCACGGAATTGTCAGAGTTGGAAGGGACCTCTAGAGATCATCTAGTCCAACTCCCCTGCTAAAGCAGGATTTCCTAGAGCACATTACTCAGGACTGCTTCATCAGTTGAATCAGATGAAGAACAAGTTCAGAAGAAAGTATCTGAGGTTTTTTAGTAAGCATAAATCCCATGAAAGCAACTTTAATTATTCTCTGGCTGTGTGTTTCAATGAAGAACAGAACCTGCAACTTAATTCCTGCTCCAATTATTGAACCACGACTGCAGCTACAGCAGCCCCTAGTTAAGGTTTTGAAACTGTCAGGGTTTGGTCAGAAAGTGGCCAGCCCACCCTGGTGATGTGCCTCTTGTCCTCTGAACACGAAGCATTGCTGCTAACACTGTAAGAGCCTACACCTCCCAGAACAGAGTGCACGAGAGCTCACGCTTCCCCCGTGACTGAGCACCCATGGCAGTTGTGAGGGGATGCCAGAGGCCACGTGGTCAAACTCCAGGCGTGGCTGGAGAGGAGCATCTGTCAGCCCCTGCGTCTCAGCTGTGCTCTCCTCCCTCTGCTCATAGGAGGTAAGTTCGATTTTCAAAGGAGGGTAGGGCTTTTTAATACTGAGGGCTTTTTGTAACTCCTGTAGGCAGACTTTGCTGCCAGCTAAGATGTTAGTTACTGTCTCCTAGCTGAGATGTATTGTCTGTGCAGGTGGTCGCGCTGGGCTAGAGTCATGGGTCAAGTCTGTTTTCAACCACTTGTCTTATGGCGAGAGCCTCTGCAGTACTGCCAGACACAAGTGGGCAGAGGTGCCAAGACAAAAATAGTGGCATGTTTTCATGCACTGTAATTGGAGTTAATTCTAGTTAAGCTAAACTGGCCACAACAAATGGAGAGGATGCATTTGGGGCTTGTGCATCTGCTCTCCTCCTACCATTCCTCCCCTTCCTAAGTTATATACTGTTTAGCTGCTCCTCCAAATCGAAAACTAGCAGAAGGGAAAAACCTATCATTTCATTGTTGCATCTTTGGTCCACATTTATTCAGATGTATACAAGAAGTAAAAAGAGACACTTAGTAGTGGCTGTTGACCATGCTGAAGTTAACGGAAATGAAATAAGCTGCCAAATACATTGCCATCATTTTCCCTGTTGCCCAAATCTGATTATTTTCTAAAGCAAACATCCATGGGTACCTATGCAAACTGTTTTGCCTTTCATTGTGTCTCGAAAATGTCAGAATTCTGCTGCTTCTATGGAGCTGAGCTTAGATACAGAAAAGCAAAACCATTATGGTACCAGTAATCTCATTTAAATCATGGATGAGGATTGGAAATATCCTGGAAACTCATTGTGCTCAGTGCTGTGTCCTATGGACCTCCTGCCCCACTACCAACAGTTTACCCCATACGTAGAAATGAGTGGGAAGGGATCAACATGCACATTCTTTAAAAATAGAGTTGTCTATAACAGTGGGAAGAATTGTTTCTGTGAACCACAAAAGTGCTA
This sequence comes from Numenius arquata, assembly GCF_964106895.1. Lineage (NCBI taxonomy): Eukaryota > Metazoa > Chordata > Aves > Charadriiformes > Scolopacidae > Numenius > Numenius arquata. Next base: position 43,137,336 of record NC_133582.1, on the reverse strand, counting down.
GTGCAAGATTAGGCAATGAAGGAAACGATACTGAAAAAGACAGTGGAGCTGTTGCTTGGCAAGCTTAAAATCTTCGTTGTTGTGGAGTGTAGAACTGACCAAGAATGCTAATGCAAGGCTTATTAGCCTACTCTCCTATAGATAAAAGGCTCAAATTAATCACACTCAGCCAGATTGTTTGTGCTTTGGGGTCTTTGTGTATGCGTCCCTTCCAACTCTTTAACCTACTAGCTGATTTCTGCCAAAGTTGAAAGAGATGCAGTTTCTAGAAATCGAATTTCTTAAAATGGGGAGGAAGACAAAAAAACCCTCTGTAGATGTCCTGGCTGGGCACCTGCTCTGACTTCCCAGGTTTTTTCTGACAGAGAATCCTCAGCAGATGGATCTTTTCCATGTCTCAGCTGTGGGAAAAGCTTCAAGGAAGCATGAGGTCTCGTTGGACACTGGAGTTGATCAACCAGGAGAGACAACTCTGTAGGAAACCCCATTTCACTAATTCCAGGGCTTATGGAGGTGTTCATGTTGTCTGAAACCTAAACTGCTTTGGAAAAAAACAACAAATTTAATGAATTTGCACTCTAAAGTATCTTGGAATAAGGACAAAGCTTTCGAAACTTTCAAATCCCTGTGTTTTACTGAAAAGGGTTTGAGAGGTTTTCATTTAAATGATTCTTTTTGTCAGTGTTTTGGATAAATTTTGCTTTTAAAAAGGTTTATTAATATATCAGTTGACTTTATCTGAATGGCACTTTTTTCATCACTAATTTGTAAAGGGATTCAAGATTTGCGCATCTCACCCTGGCTTAGTACGTGTAAACATTTTGAAATCTTCCGCAGCACCATTCTGCTCTATTGAAGCTTCTGACGGTCTTTCCTGCTCATTTAGCATGGCTTCACTGCATGCGATGTGGCAGTGACCCCAGGGACACTTCCATGGGTGGGAGAAATGGTTTATAGAATGCCTTCTTTCAAAGCACCTAAACTAGGAGAATTGCCTGAAGTTTAGTCTCCAGAGTGACATACTGACAGATTTGTTCCCTAGGCATGCGCTAATTGTTTTGGAATGAGAATCACTTGCTCCTGGATGCTTCTACCAAAGCAGCATGTACAAAATTAATTTCACAAAACTCAGCGAGAGACCATATGGAAGAGGAAAGTGATATTTTTTTTAAACAAAGTTGATTTCAGTCACTAACACATAGTGATATAGATGTCACTCCCGTGCACTCCCACACCATGTACTCTGAAGCATCAAGATGTGTGTGATACTTTCATACACACTTCTCCGTTAATGTTTCATTTGGGCCAAGTTTAGTATTTCTGGTATAAATCTCTACAAGCCCCATAAGTTAAATTATACTAACGTTCATGCCCGCTGTTAGCTTATACTAGTGCAATTTTCTTCTGCAGCTGCAGCTACTTTTAACTTTGGGGATTAAAAAGAGAAAGGAGGAAATGGTAACACCAAGCTTAATTATACTCTAAATGTACTTGTAAGCTGTTGGTAGTGGTTACCAGCCTCCCCCTTGCAGCGAGAGCAGAGGAGGAGGAATGTTTTGCTTTTTGTTTTACAGAAATGTAGAAATTCACGGGGAGAAATTACAGCCCATTTTGAGCTTCAAGTGAAAGTTTGGTAACTGTATTTAACATCAAGGACTAACCTATGTCATTTCCCCCCCTTCCTGCATTTAATTCCTCTGCCTGAGACTCGGAAATGGCTCTTCTGTAGTAGCCACAGGTCAGGTAATTGCCATCTTTTTGTGGCCTAAGTCAGCTCCAATGCCAGCCAAACACCTTATACTCGTTATTTTGCTTTATTTTATTTTAAAGACTGTGACTATTTAGTTTTCCTTAGAAATCCTGGGTACAAAATCAAAACGCTGCTCTCAGACGGTGTCCCCCTGAAGACGTCTTTAACATGTCCTTCGATAAAAACACCAGCCCTCTGATAAATGAACTGATGTTGGCAAGATGTGATGATGCAGGGTCAACCTCGCAGAGAGCCGAGCCCAGGCGTCCCCTCGGCTGCCGCGGGGTGGCAGCGCTCCCATTACATTCTAAAATGCATGTGCTTATTAAAACTGTCTCTTGGTGACATTTTCGAGGCAAAAGATAGCACAGAACTGGGGATGAATATACAATTTCCAAGCAAAGAACAGCAAGCAGCTCCAGGCTGCTGTGAAATCTAGATCAAATTTGAAGTGGTTCTTCCCTTGTAAGGGAAATGATATGAGTGTGAGCTCTTTGAGAACAGGTACAGTTTGGAGAAAGCCTACCAAGGTAACTCAGTTGTTAAGCAGAGTCAGCCCGCCTGGCAGTAGAATTGGAATGGCAACACCTGGGGAGATGATGCAGGGCTCAGAACATCTGATTGGACAGTGGTGTTAGTTATGGGAACGTCAGGGAAGAGGGCAGTGAAATAGTTATGGCCAGTCCCATAATGAATATGACAATTGCCGTCCAGACCCATGTGTGAGAACAACCGCTGTGACACTGGGTTTGTCCCCATGAGAAAAGAGCGAGAACAGAATCGCTGCTCTTTGTGATCTCCTCATGTGGACATACAGTATTAAAAACTGTTGCATCTTGTTCTTTCAAATAACAGCTTCCTGGCAGAGACAGAAGCAGTAATGCTTGTACTGTGATATCAAACAGTGCCCGCTCTCCTCCACTCTTACCCTTCCTCACCCAAACACTAAAATATCAGGGAAATCCACTCCTAGAGTCCTCTGTCTCGCTGGAGCCAGTGAGTATGTTTTAGCCCTAAATCCCAGTCTGAGTACAACACATAATATTGTCAGACATTTTGGCTATTCAAATTCGAGAGGAAAACAGTCGATTCAGGCCTATCTTTAGTGATTGATCTATTATCAGAGGCCTGGGAGACTGAGACATATCAGATGCATAATTACGTACATCGGTGCAATATTGGGTTGTTAGTCATTCTTGTTTTATGGCGAAATACAAGGCAGTTTCTTGTTTTGATTAGCATCTCTATTGCCTGTTCTCAGTAAACACATTGTTGGCTTTTTTTTTTTAATAGGAATTTGCACACATCTTCACCTTCCACACAGTCTAGTTACCCAGCCTGCTTTAATGTGTGCTGCAACTAATAAATGAGCAGCTGCCATGGCTACTGTAGCCATCCAAATATAAAGAAAAGCTCTTCAGCTTTTTAAGGAGTGGCTGGAAGTAGGTAATTAACCACGGTTTCACTCCTTGCACACAAAGCACACGGAAAGAAACGCACCGGGCTTCCCTGTGAGTTTTTGCTTTTACCAGCACGTACTTTGAGGATTGCAACATCGCTGCCATTTCTGGGGACAGCAAGAGAGTCAGAAAGAGCGAGGCCGAATGCTACAATGCTCGACAGAAACCTCTCTAGCAAATCCAGTTACAATCAAGCTAGCGATAATAAAGGGGTCTTAAAAATAATAGCAGATTCATGTTTGGCGAACGTCTTTCTCCTGCTTCCCTTCCCCCATTTTCAGGCTTTTCTTCTTTGCTTTATTCTCTCCGTTGCCAGAAAAGCACCTCTAAAGCATCCAGGAGTAGGAGGGTGTTCACTAAAAGATTTTGCAACTTTTTTCAGCTCTTGGCTTTTTCCATATCGATGCATTGCCATTTTTGCATCTTAATATGCCAGTCTTATATTTTTAAAGAATCCCTGATGTTATAGAGCTATTAAAAAAAATCACTTCTTTAACATGCAGGGTAAATCGCATTCTTCTATGTAGCAGATTATTATTTGTCTGTCAGCTCACAGTAAGAGGTCTGATTTCTGCCCACCGACTTCACTGGGAAGCCCTCAGTTGCCTATAATGAGAGTAAAATTGGGTCCAAGAGTGTTAAATTATATCTTCTCCAGCACAGAAGAGCACACCCAGGCTTCCAACCATATCACTCTATTTGCAAACACCAGTGAAATTCTTTTTTTGGTCTCACTGAGCCATGACAACATGATAGTCTCTTAGAGCTATAGATTGGATTTCAGGACAGAAATTGCTGCTACCAGCTGGTTTGAGTTCTTGGAGAGAGAGGGAAAAAATCAGCCAGAAACTTGCTGCAAGCCTGTACGTCCTGGTTGAGCTGTAGGACACGAATTGCAGCCTCTTTGTCTCAATAACAAAAAACACTTACCAGGAAAGCTGCTGGTATTGGTTTATTGGAGGATATTCTCTCTCTCTCTCTCTCTCATGTCCCATTCAGAGCTTACTGTTCTTACTTCACTTGTCTCTGAAATTCAAACTGTTAGTGGTTGCTCTGTAAAGGACAACAATAATTTTAAGTTGCTATAAAATTAATCTGAAGGTGAAGTTGAGCTTTCATTCATATTTTACTCTTTGTATAGTATATTTTAAAGTGTTTGGGGCTTTCGGCCAAGCATTGGTATAAATCAGAATAAATGTTTGGCTGACTCACTTGGGTATCTTCCTTCAGCAATCTGTTTCTAGCTGAAACCAGGTTTGGCCTTCTTTGCAGCTGGGATACCTGTTTCTTTTCCTGCCAGATTTTTTTGTGTGTTTTTTTTGGTTTGGTTTGGTTTGGTTTGGTTTTTTGTGGTTTGTTTTTTTTTTTCTTTTCCATCTTCTGTCTGAAGCAAAAAATATCTTGGTTCAGCAGTCTAACATCTTACTTTGTGATTCCTCAACACTCTTTCCAGTCAAGACTTTTCAAGCTTTTTTCACTTCTGCCCCGGCAATCCACCTGTTTTTAAAAAAATGCTGCTTATTATCTAACTTATGTAGTTCTCTATAATTCAATTTTCTGAGATAACAAATAAGAGTATGGGGGTATCTGCAGGCTGTTTGTGCACAGCCTGCCTATCTGTTGACACCAGTAAGGCTGCCAATGTAAGGTTTGCAAGTCCCTGCAAGGAAGTACATGCGGCTCCTTCTCATAGAGGCCCTTCTTTTGAAAATCCCTGTGGGTTACAGTTCATCTCCGTTCTCTCCACACACCCCTCCTGATTCCCCGGCTGTGTTTTCTGTGGCCTCACTCCTAAGGCATATTTGAGCCTTGCATAATGCCTTATTAGAGAGGAGGGAAACAGTGATGACAGCCAGCTCCCTCAGCCGGCTGGGGAACTGAGTGCTCAACTTAAGAGGGGCAATCAGCTTTTGTCCTTAGTCTCCACCATCCCCTCCTACACCAGCATCAACTGGTCTCCACCAGTCCCTTCTCCACCAGCATGTACTGTGGGAGCCAGCTCAGTAACTGGTGAGAAGCTGCAGCTGACTTGGAGTGACTGGATGCCTCCAGAGAGGTTCAATTCTAGGTCTCCTCTGGGCTTCTACGGTCTTAAAAAGGCCGAGTGGGATGTTTTGTTGTCCTTCTGTTGCTTTTAACTGATTTAAACTCTTTTAAACTGCTTTTAACTCATTTAAACTTAGGGAGAGCATTTGGGTGGCAAGTGAAGTGAAATAGTCCTTATCTTTGCAAAATAATGCTTCGAAGAGCAGCAGAGAGCAACCTAGAGGGAAAATGTTTCCCATGGGACTTGCACATTGTGGGGTGATTGTTTTTGCAGCCCTGCAAAAGAGAATCTTTCAGCACACACACTGCAGATCACCAGGAAAAAAAAATGCAAAATGAGAAGCTAAGCAGCTGCATTTTCTACTGTAGTAGCATCCACTGGCTGTCACAGCTCATCCTGGTGAAAACCTGGTGAAAGAATAGTGAGAGTGAGCTGGGGGGTAGGCACCTGCATGGCTCAATGCTGGAAAACTCGCTTCAGCTATGAGACTGGAAAGAGACTTCGAGCTCCTCTTGGCCCATACTTTTGCTGCGAAGCCAACTGATGGCAAAAATACAGTAAGAAGGACTGCTTGGGGAGTGATGGCAGATAATTAAGAAATGTGCCTGTGTAAGGAAATGCCTCATCTTTGCACCACAGAGCCAGACACAGTCCTCGTCCTTGTGCTCTTTGAATACGAGGACAGCTTCTGCCTCACCCAAGAGCAGGGTTGATCATCTCAAAACATTTGCAGAGGAAGAAGCACAGGCAGGGCCCACTCTCCTCCATGACTCTCCCCCATGTGCTGCAGCACTGGACGAGGAAAACCTATTTTCTTCCTTCAGGAAAAAGCCCATTGCATTAGAAGCAGCAGGATGAATTCTGCTATGCTTCCATTTTAAACTAGTTGTGTATCGGGGTATACACAAGATAAATTTTAAAGCAAGATTTTTTATTCCCAGCCTGCAAAAGATTCCGTTTTCCAGCTGCTGGGAAACATCATGAGCTGATGCTGTAATGAACTCTCTCATGTAAGAATTGCCTCATTACCATTAAATGTTGCCAGCTCTTAGATTTGTGTTCTGCTTCATAAATTCCAAAAAGCAGCTCAATGTATTTAGGAGCTATTTCCCTCTTTTAAAAGGAACCAGAGTCTATTCCAGGACCCAAGCCAGATCCCTTACAGTTTTAATGAAGACAGATTGCCATGAGCTTATTTCAAAAGATGAAGAAAAAGTTTTTGTAGAGCAATTTCTTCTTTTTTTTTTTTTTCTTTTTGCCTTTTATTTTTTTTCCAGGAACAAGAATTGTGTTTTTTGTGTTTTTGAAGAACAGTGAATAAGCCCAGAAAAATTACACTATTGTATGTGCCCACTAGTCAAATATTAACATTATGATCAATTTTTTTCCCTTGGCAGAAGGCAACAAAGGACCAGAATTCATTCTCCCTGATTCTGCATACCAGCTCCATAGGGTTCAATTCACTGCAAACCAAGGTGGAGCTGCTTTGGAGGGACTAATGCTGAGGCGTGGAGGGTTTCTCCCTTCAGTTGTTTATTTGACTATAATCCAGCTGACCACTTTAGGTCAGCTCTGTGTTGCCTGACTTCTGTAAAACAATGAAAATACCTTTTAAATTGTGATGGGTGGTTACTGCAACTTTTCACTTTTATTGGCAGCCTGAAGTACTGAATAGGAAAAAGAGGCAATTTTCTTTTATTACCTATATAGGGATAGGCAGAGCAGCACAACAAATTTGTACTGTTATTCATGTTGCATATGCCTACAAGAAATAGAATGGAATTTGCTATGAGCTGCAAAAGTACTTCACAAAAATAAATTCACCAAGGAGAACATCAGTTCTGAACTGTGTACCTTCCAAATATCTGGGAAATCTGCCTGGGCAACACAGTCTGTTGGATCTTAGTGGACAGTGTTACACGCGTGTTGGATTTAACTTACAAATCTTTCCCAAAGGAGCTGGAGAATGGAAAAAAAACTACAATGCAGTTGGGCATCTGTCATTTTCTGTTAAAAACTGGCTGCTTCCAGCATGTCCAGGCAGACTTAAACAGATGAAAGGGTCAACTAAACAATGATTATATGTGTACCTAAATTAAGGCATGAGAGCTTCCAGTAATTTATTTTATCTATTAAAATGCTGCTGTGGTTTTGACTTTGAGAAAGGAAGTGCCTTAGAAGGATCAGAAGACAGTATCCCATGACAAACAACCAAAATCGGATGAGTTCAAAGATGCAAGAGGATATGTGTTCACTCTGTTCAAGGGGGAGCGTGCAGCTGTGTCCTAATAAAAAGAAATAATTGAATTTTTTTGATCTCCTAGGGTTGTCTCCTTCATAATCTATGCAAGAGAGCATTTTTTAATGCTGTGACTTTTTTTTTTTTTCATAATGTCTTTCAAAACAAGGCCCAGTCTCAAGAACCCTTTCTTTTCCAGCATTAGCCCTGACATTTGGGTAATAGTGTGTTCATTACACAGGATCCCTCCTGCACAGCTCCTGGAGAACTGCAAAGCAGTTGGGACAGCTTGGAAGGCCATGGTTAGACCTGGACTACAGGTTTCCCATGCGTATTGAGCGGAGGTGTACAGAGAGGGAAAGCACCAGGTCTGACATGACAGCGCTGGGAGAAGCTTCTAGTCTAATTAACGCTTGCACCAGCAAACTGTTGGACTCTCCACAGGGACTTCTTCTATTAGCCAAACCCAAAATGCAATTTTACTTGTTCTTTCCTCACTAGAAGTAGTGTACATACAGCGCTCTGAAATTCCAGCTGTAGGTGTATCAAAAATTTAACCGTTGTACCCTATTCAGCCATCTCTTGGTGTTCCTTTCAGTTGAAAAATAGTGGCGTTTCTTCCACTTTTTCCTCAGAAAACCTGTTAACAATTACCATTTCTTATTGCAAGAAGGGCTGAAAAATTTGGCATATGAACATCATCACCTTATGGCATGTTGTACCTGAGCAGAAACTTTTCCATGCACCTCACAAAAGCAGGGTCCATGGAAAGAACAGTTGTAGCATTTTGAAGTGCTATTTATGCTGTCAGTTCTCTTCCTATAAATGTTTTTAAGTCAGGGATTTAAATGAATCACATGAATCACTCTCAAACTAATCAGTGAATTGATTCCAAATCTGGCAGCCAGTCAGTGTTGATACAAGATTTACTGCACGTATACTCCCAAATTTTGTTTGTACAGTATTTTATTGCAAATATAAAAAGGCAGTTGTTGATTATGAATGAAATCAAACCAGGATAAACTGAAGAACAAAACTGGTGTACATACCCTCAGCAACCTGGCAGTATGGACAAAAGTACCCATGAGTGGACATCTAGCACTTATTTGCTAGATCTTCTTGTAAATAATAAATCATCTTCTCTTTCTGCAAACAACATGAACTGTGTTCATTGTTTGAGATTCTTTACATTATTAACAGCTTGGCAGGGAGTTCAAAAACTCAGCTGAAGGAAATATTCAGGAGATCCTATACAGTTTATATTAAGATTCCATGCTGATCTTTTGTACATATGCCTTCTGATGTTACTATGAAGTTTCCATAATTTTGTATTAGTCAGAAAAGTAATGTTTTTCTACTTCTTTGGGGCATTTCCATACTGTAAGTATTCTGAAATATGATTTGAGTAACAAGAATCATAGAATCATAGAATGGTTCAGGTTGGAAGGGACCTTTAAAGATCATCTAGTCCAACCTTCTGCCATGGGCAGGGACACCTCCCACCAGACCAGGTTGCTCAAAGCCCCATCCAGCCTGGCCTTGAACACCTCCAGGAATGGGGCATCCACAACTTCTCTGGGCAACCTGTTCCAGTGCCTTGCCACCCTCATCGTAAAAAATGGCATCCTTATATCCAATCTAAATCTTCCCTCTTTCAGTTTAAAACTGTTGCCCTTTGTCCTATCACTTCAGGAAGGCTGGAACCTTTTTTACTCCAGTACTGCATACAGTTTGCTGTGTACTTTAGAAAGTAAATTTCCATCACTGCTGTCACACTTCTACAGCTTCTGGAGCTGATGTGCCAAGGTGTAAATTCCTTCTCAGGGTTAGTCTGGCTCAACAGGCACAGACCTCCTGCCTTTCTCTTGGAGCTGTAGCGAGCATGAAGAGGCTGGGGGACAATGACATAGGCAGGGTTTTATTGCACTATGCCCACTTCATCTTTGGCCATAGCAGTAGAAACCCTCTTGCCTAATGCTTTCAGTACAAAAGCCAGGGTGCTGAGCGCCCTGGGGCAGGCGTAGGTGTTTCAGGAAAGATGAGGGCCATCCTGTTCTTGCACACCCTAAAAATCTCCACAGGAACAGCCAGGTTTGTCTTTAGGTCTTGAAATTACATGTAGGCTGCTGAAAGTAAAGCTACTCATTAACTGTTCATTAATTCCTTTCTTGAAGTAATTTTTTTTTTTTTTTTTTTTTTTTTTTTTTGTGGCATGAAGATAACCTGCAGGGATAAATGGAAATTGGGTTTGTGCCCTGCTTTCTAGAGTGATTTGGGTTGGTGCTCTATCATTGGAAAAACAGCCATCCTAGCTGCTAGGCAGTTTTAATTATGATTTAGGCACTTCTCCTGTATTTATTGTGGACTTCTTTTCTTAAGTTTCTTATTTTCTTTTTCTTAATCTAAGCATCCAGTTTATACATATATAATCATTTAATGCAAACAAAACATGGATTTCTTCCAATAGTAATTTGTAATGGTGATATAAAATTTAATAGGAAGAAAAGCAATCTGGTACACTAAGGAACGTATAATACCTGCACCCTATCTTCTTCATTGCTCTAACCTATACTCTTCAACATATAAGCTTTGTTTTTTCAACTGAAAGACCTGCAGGAACATCACACCTGCACAATCTGATTAGGTAAAGCTAAGCAAATCTGAATGTTAATTCAGTAGGATCCCCTGAACTGGTAGACAGCCAACACAATTAAACAGCTATCCTGATAAGAAGAGACAAAAATGCTTCTGAAAAGACTTGCCATGGAATAAAGTACCCACCAAAGTAAAACTGCAGCAGTAACGAGATTATTCACAGCATTTTGTTTTTCTTTGGCATTTATTTCCTTATTATTACAGGAATTTCTGTTTATGATGGAAGAGAAGTTTGGCATTTCACACTGATGTAAGAGCTTGCTAATACTTAACTCCCTGTGTCACTGAATGACTATATCCCTGTTAAGCAGTTTCATTGTCATTAAGTGTAATTGTGCTATATTAGCAACCATGGAGATGTCCTGGTTAAGACTATCCTGGTTAAAAGGTTTGTACTATACCAGTGATGATATCCAAATAATATAATTCTGGCAGAAAAAAAAAACCCGGAGCAATAGCTATGAGAAGGAATTTGTAGTTGCTCATCAGAAGAGCAGACAGGGAAGTGTCTCCGCACCAGCATCTCCTGGGGCAGGGAAGATTGCTTTTCTCAGCTAACTCAGCAAAATGGTCATGGTCCCTAGGCATTGCTATTTGTTAAAGGTGTTTCTCTGAAAGGGATGCGTGACCATTGCAGGCTGAGGTTTGGCAGAATCCTGATTTTCAGAATGCTGGGCTCTCTTCCTGGGTAGAAATCATCTGCAGCGTTGGTGTTTCCCTGGCTTCCTCTGAGCACTGTGCACAAGAACAGTCTGCCGTACAAATTCTTCAAACAATCCTCTTATGAATTAATGTTGAAGGCGGCTTTTTCCTTTTCAAGCTGTTATGCTTAACATCTAATTAGCCCACGGTGTCAAGGCTAACATGATAATTCTGTAGGCCAGACATTTCTCCTGAGGAGTAAGGAATAATTTAAAATGGTCATTAGGAGCTGCATGGTCTTGAATATAGAAATTCTTTTCACTTTGTCTATAACTTTAGATAATCTTGCTACATTATTCCTTCCACATTAGTGCTCATTTCTGGAGTTACTAAGTAAAATAACAAGCTGACATCTGTACTGTTACATATGCTTGATTACCTGTATGCAGAAAGTGGCCAACGAACAATTTCAGATAAACAAGTGATTTGATGCTTGAGGGAATTGTCAATATAATTAATCAGCATCTGGGGACATTAACCTGTTTGCTTAAGAAGGGTTTTTCGTTAAATGAGGTTCACAAGCTAAGGTTACACAGAATGCAGAGCAATGTTTACTTCAGTCTTGAAGCCTTGCACTGAAGGGTGTTTCAGAGGATTATTTGAAAAAGTGTTTTTCATATCTAATAATATTCCTCTTAACCACCCTTAGTTACTAGCAATTTGATTATCTTTCATCTCATGTCCAGTAAGCTAAACTGACAGAAATTATCTTCCATTTTTGTATAAAAGGAAGAGCGTGAGTTGGTCCTTACCTACATACAGAGAATCTTTGAGTAACAAATCTTTGCTTCCACTAGTGCTGAACCATGTTAAAGTATTATTTATTCATATTCATGTGCACACAACAAACATTTTTTGAAACTATACTGATATAATCTATCTTTCATAGCCTGCTTCAGTCAAACCACCGGGACTGTGTAGGTGGAATAATGAATTCCAGAAGGAGGAATCTACACCAGTCATGACCCTTCCCAGCCTCTAGACGTTCAAACTCAAATACCTGCAATCAAAAATGTCACAGCTGATTTTGACAATTAAGCGAAGAGAGTGATGGACTTTCTCAGGTAACCAGGCAAGCTGAGCTGTATTCTCTGGAGAGCAAGGGATTTGGTTTTATAGCACAATATTGCCTCCCAGAGATGACCATTTTGCTACTTTTACTGGGTCGTTATAGGAATAATATTACCGTAAAGCAAATTGCTTTTTCACCAGCAACACCTACCTCCCACGTACCACACCTTCATTTGTACTTCTTGGCAACTCCTGCACAGCAGCACGCAGATCCCCATGTTGGCCTGGCATAGCAGATGGGATGCCTTGGCTTGTGTTAAGTCTAGAAGGCAGGTTTTGTAACATTTTGCTGCACATTTTCGTGTGCTAGTAACAGGAGCACGTGATCCCTAATTCCTGAGGTACAGCATCACTCCTACTCCCGTGCCAAGCCTTTTCTGAACAGGCTTGGCCAGCTTTGCAACTGCAACAGTCATTTTTCTCTGATACTGGTATTGGTTGAGAAAACCCATAACAATTTATTGTCATTTAGACAATTGTTCTATCACTCGATGACCCCTCCCCACCCGGAAAGGGGAATCGGGGAACAAAAAGAAACACAAGGGTTGAAATATAAATAGATTTAATAGAATAAGACTAAATAATTAACAATAATACTAAAGAAGCAGTATTAATCCCGATACTAATATAAAATATGCAAGGGTTATACTCAGCCAATTATATCAGTAGGAATCTGTGCACTCCCAGCAGTGGACAGCAAAAGTCAGACGCTGCGAGCACTACAGCTTGGGGAGGAAGGGAAGGGCTCAGGGTTCCGGCACCGGGGCAAAGAGTTGTCTGGACCGTCGCCATCAAGGGAGAGAGAGAACTCCTCAGCAAACTTTCTAATTTATATTGAATGTGACGTTCATGGTATGAAATAATCCTGTTGGCCAGCCTGGGTCAAATGCCTGGGTCTCGTTTTTCCTTGTCCCTGCACCTGGCAAGGCTCAAAAACACTGAGGCCTTGAATCCCACAGAACCTGGGTGGCTATCAAGTAAATATTTTCACAAATTCAAACACTAGAGTCTTCTAAAAGTGCAGTTTTCCCCAGCATTAGAAGAAAAGTTAGTCCTGTGTCGCTCAGCCCAGGACAGGTACCTATAAATAGGGATTAGAATAATACTGTCAAACCGCCTTTCAGATCTTGAGAGTAAAGAAGGATCGGCAAATGTGAAAGGCTAGTATCATAATATAGTATCATAATATTTTCTAATGCCATAGTATCATATAATGCTAGCTCCTGGGTATTTGATTTAACATCCTAGTTCCACAACATTGCTTTCAGGGCATGAATTTCGGGGCAGTTTTGAGTAAGGTCATTAAAATTGTCTCGGGAGCTAATGACTTTCAATATTTCATTCTTTTATGTTTAGTTTTTAATTATTCCTTGTTTAATTCTGTCTGAAAATGAGTGCTTTTTTTCCAGCAATGAATGAAAGAACGTGGGTTATACATGGGTTTTATATTTTTATTTTCATTTTCTTAAGAAATTGCTCAATGAAAGAATCACAGCGGCCACATTTTGACCAACAGATTACCCAGTCAACTTCACCAGCCACTAGATCGGCCCATGTTTTGCTCATGGAAGTTGTTTAATTTCCATCCCTGAAAGTCTTTTGTTACACTGCAAACAAACGCTGTGAGGAATAACATACACAGGACAGGGCAGTAGTCTGTGTCGATGCTTCTCAGCTGGTTTTAGTTGAAGCGCAAGCCAAACTTTAAGCAAAGAAAGATAAATCTTATTTGGTTTTGTCATAATTGTTTTCTTGTATAACTAAACAACACATGGGCTGAAATGACATCATTCGTGCTTTAGGTTTTTTGTTGTCATTTTTATTCATTTGTTCACTTCTATTTTGCTGTATATTTTGCTAACATTATGGAGGTTTAAATGGTTCAGTAAATGTGCCATCTAAGATCTGATGAGCCAGTGGTGAAAAACTGTTGAGAAGCATTCAACTAGGTAACTTCTACAGGTCCTTTCTATCCATTTGCTTTACAACTCTTTGATACGTAGGTGTTTGCAAGTAGGTGTTCCCCGGCATCCAACTTCCACCATTCACTCCAGAGTAGTAAGAATGAGGATGCGAGATCTTCCCCTGCATAGCTCTGGTCCTTTTACACACCCTGTTAAGCTACCAGGCAAACAGAAATGTTTACTGCTACTGTCTGCAGTCCATTCATCCAAATTTCATTCTTTCCATGACCTTTCTTGTAGCAGCTGTGTGTAACGTTTGTAAAAGCAGCAAATTTTGAGGCAAGGGATTTGTCTATAAATTCTCATTTACTTCTGCCTTTTTTATTTCTGATGAAAGGTCCTGATTGACAAAATGAAGTGTAATATGTTTAAAGACCAGCTTAGATATATACTGCTTTACAGCTAATATTTCCTGAGGTTTTTGTGAACTCTGAGTCAGTATGAATGTCAGCATGGGAAATGAAATACATTTAATCTTTCTGCACAGCTGTTTTTATCAACCTTCTCCTCAACCATTAATAAACAGCTGATAAAGCTCTCAGGGGAGCTTGCCAGGATGCATACTGAAATTGGTTTGTCCAATCTGTCCCTTCTGTCGCCTAGTGGAAGGTTAGTGCTTTAGATTGGTCAGAGAGCTTGAGAAGACTTGGAAAAACTCAGGAGTGGTTACACAGGTGGTAAGAGATCTGACCTTAGCCCATCATCTCATGTGAAAGGAGAGGACAGCTCATTTCACTGGAAGTGAGACCACTTTTTTAATGCTGGGCTGAATTTTGTGATTTGCTAATTTATATCAATAGCTCAGCTGCTCCAGATGGAAACTCCAACTCACAACCTGGGGGGCTGCAGATGAGGTGAGGACCAAGCACTTCCCACCCGTCTGCATGCTCCAAAGGGAGGCAGTAAGCAGAGTTACTAGCTAAATGCTATTCTGAACTAATGCTGGGCAGAGAAGCTTCTCTCAGTAAAATTGATAAGGACGTTTCCAGTATTTTCAGTACAATCAGAATTTCATGCTGAAGAGGGAGGAACGTAATTTCAGAGTGACTTCCCTGACACTAAAGACTGTGTGCCCATGATATACATAGAAAGTTATTTTTCTAGTGCTTGTAAATTTCTGTTTTTCATTTCTGTCAAAATTACTCTTGAAAATACTTATTCATGACACATTCCTCTATAGGATAGTCTATCTTTGCTGTGTTTACCTGACAGAAGTAACTCAGTGGGACAATTGTGCCACTGGGTAAATGATAGCTAGGGTAAAATGGTTGAATTGTCCTTCGGCTGGAAAAGCATGTGAGTGTTGCTGATTGTTGTTCATTGTGGCCATTTTAGAACTTAAAATGTACTGCGGGAGTGCTTGAGTTCTGAAGATACATATGCTTTTGAGGGAAAAAAAGTATAGTATTTTAAGTGAACTTTTGTACTGGTGTTTTGTGACCTTGAAAGTGATATCACAAGTGACGAGTGTTTTCCTGTGAATTTATGGCCACATTTCATAAATGGTGTCCCATATTATCCCAGTGTAAACCCTGAGAAGCTTGACATGACTCTATTTGAGCTACTCTGGGTTTACATCAGAGCAAATTCACTGGAAAGTGTTCTCTGATACCTCCAGCCTGAACCTTCATGTTGTTTTTGTTACTCATTATGGTGTTATACACAGGGGTTTTAGCATCGGCTATAGAGACTGAAGCCTTTTATTTGCAGCCAAGATGTAACATACACAGCACTCTTATAAAAAATGTCTGTTTTGCCTTCTAGTGGCCCTTCAGCTTTTGGTAGAGAGGATCACAGCTGAATCTAAGAATGGAGGTGAGGCTTGTTTTTCATGCTTTTAGCGGAAAATGCATGCAGTAACACACCTTTTACAACTGTGCTTCATCTGTGCTACCTGAACGTACACGCTCATCACTGGACAAAATAAATGAGGTAATTTTGCAGTAGATAGCAAGTGGCTAAAAGATGAAAGCAAGCACATCCTGTAATTTAATAATAGACATTTGGAATTATTTGTTTTAAATGTTTAATAACAGATGCAACTTGCAACTCTTTATTAGAAGAGCAATTCTTACTCTAACTATTCCTTAGAGCACTGCAGGTTTGTTTAATATCCCAGCTAGTCAGTGTAACCATTTTGTGATTACTGAGTGGTTATTTACTGGGAAAATGGGGAGGGAACCAGAAGAGTGAGAGTCCAGGTAGCACGTCTGGGTGACAAACATGTCTATTATGTCTGTGTCTACACCACACGTAGGAAATGCTCAAATAGCTCAGTTACCAAACCTTTCACTGAATTTCACTGAATTTTTAGAGTTGGAAGGGACCATAAAGATCATCTAGTCCAACTCCCCTGCTGAAGCAGGATTGCCCAGAGCATGTTAGAGCATGTTACTCAGGACAAGTTAGTTACTTTAATAATTACAAGCTAGAATCTAGGCCAGTGGGCAGAAAAGGTTTTTATATATGGCTGTTCTATCATCAATATGCAATAAATCAGTGGTGGTAAAATCCACTTTATAGAATACTGATGTTCACTTCATCATAGTGGCCATGACGAGACTGACTGGGTACTGGGACTTAAAGAACCTCTTACCATTGGGTGAGATTTGGCCTGTATTTCCAGCTGCCTGAGCTTCATGTCTTGTGAGAACTCCTTGCAAATGAATTGGGTAAATTATGCAGAAATACTCTGAGACACAAAAATGGATATAAAGACTGCTTTCCTTTTCACCAAAAGTGCTTGTTCTATCCCCACAACCTTCTCCTGTCTCACACAGTGCATTTATTTTATTTCCATTAACAGGCACTCTGTGCACCCATTTAATCAAGGGAATGAAATAACCCAGTACTGTTGAATCACATTCTGATTTAGTAAAAATAAATGCAGATGTTTCCTATATGCAGGCTTCCCAGGTGGTTAATTGACAGTTTCAGCAAATGCTGTTTTCTTGCACTGTTAATAATTTTTTTGTTAAGTGTGTCATAATTCATTTATTTACAGAATCTACCATATATTGACAGCAGGGAGTACAGTTCGCTTTTTGTAAAGTCAGCCTGAAGATTGTTATTTAAAGCAGAATCAAAGACTTATGAAGAAGACAGGGAGTTAGCTCCCATGAGGCGATAAGGGAAATTGCATTGAGACAACAGAGCAGGAGGTTAGCTTCCTGCGCTCTGGAATGGAGAGATATGAGAAGCAAAAGGGAACAGCAGTAAATCACGGGCTAATGTGATCGTGTTACTTCATGGGATGCTCTGGAAAAACAAATGGCAAGAGAATGGTATTATGTCTTACATGTGCACTGTAAGCATCTATAAGGTGATTGAGTGACCTGTGTGCTGATAATGGGCTTTAAATAGAAAAATGGGGGGAAGAGAGGGGTGAGATGCTCTGTTAACTCCAGTCGTGACACCACTAACTCCACTAGAAACAACCCTGTCTTGAAATGATCTCCTGAGACCATGAAACGCAACTCTTTATTCTCTCATCCAAAAATCATAGCAGCTGAAGAGCATTCAGTAAGTTGATTGTTCTGCGTACAAGAAGCCCTCGAGGTGACTCTTGCAAGGAAAACCCTGAAATGGAGGCATGAGGAAAATGGAGGCTTCCTTTTTCATCACTGTTTTAAAGCCAGCAAAGCACCACTGACATCAGCTTTCTGCATCACATGGGGAAGGGGATATCTTCTCATCCAAGCTGCTGTTGGAGAGCAGCAACATCCTGAAGTTGCTTGGGGCAGCTCAAGATAGGCTGGCAGCGTGCCGTACGTGACGCCCTAAGCTGGGCCCTAGGGCATATACTCCCAGCTAGCTTTGGCAACAAGCTCTCAAGAGCGGTGTTTGAAAACCACTCCTTCAATCAAATGCGTGTAATGCCAAGGAAAAAAATTCAGGGATGGAGCAAGTTCTCCTGTACTTCAAAAGGCAATGCAACAAAGGTCTAACAGCGCAGCATCCTAAGCCACAGTGTGCATGTTCCCATTGTAGAGACATGGGGAAAAGCCCCTGCGTTTGATGCCAGCAGTGGATGATATCATTCTCCTGATCTGTCCCAGTTCTGCAATGTTACTTCTCAAATTTCCTCCATAATCCGTAGAGTTAGCGAGCATTTCCCAGTTAGAGGCTGCCCTGAATAACCCAAATACAGTATCTGTACGATAATTTTCTTTTTTGACTCAAAAATTGTGTACTGTTTCTCTATCATGAAAACTCGATTGAGTCTGGAGACAGCATTTGTGCATATTCAGTGTATCATATTGATCATAACAGGGAGGAAGCCAAGAGAAGGCCTTCTCCATAGAAACGCAAAGTTACAGTGGGAACAATGAGTCTTCTCTCAGTGATAAATGGCACCGAGGCTGTGATTGCTCTGCTCATTTAGTCTCTGGAGGTATCTCTATGCAATAACGTTTTTACTAACAAGCCCTTTACTTTCCTTTTTAATCTGCTCAACATTTTGGCTGCCAGATTTTACAAAAACCAAACACATTGTATCATTTTTTCCCAGGAGTCCCTTTACTAGTATCTCTAAGCCTGAAATTTCATATTTGCATGTGAACACAGCAGTATCAAATCATTCAAAGCAACTGACACTTCTATAGCTACACCAGACCAAGGTCTGTTCTCAGTTACCCATAAGAATTCAGCAGCAATTTATATACATTTTTTTGCTTTTTAGAGTTATTCATAAAAGAATTCAACAGACGGAGGAAAGCTAAGAAGGAAAGCTCATTGCTACAGGATGCTGTGGGTGCCAGCAGTTTATATGGGCTCTTGGAGGAATTAAAATTCATCTGGGTTGTTATACCTAAAGACACTGTTTCTGGTACAGGAAATCCTTGACCAGCAGATTGCTGGAAGCTGATGAAAGTACCCTGAGGAAGCCATGTTATGTGCCTGCCCTGCCTGCTCTTAGTTGGTTCTTTGTGCATCTGCTACAAGCCATTGCAGGCAACAGGTCTCAATGGACACGTACTCTGACCAGGTACAGCGGCTCTTACGGATCGCTTAAGGCAAATGAGGGGACCTACAAAGAGAACCCCTGGAACTGTAACTTGTGATAGAAGAACACAACAATACTCCTTATGTTTGGCAGAAATGGATGAGGACAGTCTCACCTCATGTCAGGGCCCTGAGGGCACTCCTTACCACTTCTAGGGGTTTGGCTGCCTGGGCTCAGTGACAATCTAGTGCCCTGTGGCACAGCTGGTGGTCTTAGGGAGAGAGCCGGGAGGACTCAGGGAGGTGTCTCCCCACCTCCTGTTCACCCAGGGTCTGGTTTTAAGCTCAGGCTCTGGCTTCTTAGGTCCCAATCAATCTACACTGCAGCTGCATCACAGCCATGCCCATGCTTGGCTGTGGATCCTGCTGATGCACGCACTGGCCCTGACCCATGAACTGGATTCCCAGCTTGCCCCTGGACCTGCCTCATC
Organism: Numenius arquata; assembly: GCF_964106895.1. NCBI lineage: Eukaryota > Metazoa > Chordata > Aves > Charadriiformes > Scolopacidae > Numenius > Numenius arquata. The sequence continues at coordinate 43,118,013 of NC_133582.1, read as the reverse complement.
ACCCATGGACTTGCCTGATGACCTGTGCCTGGGTGCCCCCTTCCAACCTGCCCTTCTCCCTCCATGAGGGCAGCAGGATGGGCTCTGACTGGTGAGGCCATGCCTTCCCGACCTGCAGATCACCCATGGCTCACAGCTACCCATCTCTTAGCTTTATATCTCACTCCTTTGCTGTGCCACACCAATGCCTGTAGCCCATTCTGAGGCCTGATATGCAATGATGAGGTGTGATCCACTGACCACCGAGCATGGAGTAGGTGATAAAAGGCTGGTGTTTTGTTCATCTATGTGCACAACTTTTTAGCAGGGCCTGTTGCAATAGGAAAAGCAGTAATGGCTTTAAACTAAAATAGGGAAGATTTAAACTAGATACAAGGAGAAATTTTTTTACAATAAGGGTGGTAAAACACTAGAACAGGTTGCCCAGAGAGGTGGTGGATGTGCCATCCCTGGAAGCATTCATGGTCAGGTTGGATGGGGCTTTGAGCAACCTGATCGAGTTGAAGATGTCCCTGCTCATGGCAGGGGAGGTTAGACTAGATGACCTTTAAAGGTCTCTTCCAACCCAAATTATTCTATGATTCTATGTCTTTTGTGCACCTTTAGCTGTGGGGCACAGGCACGCACCCCAGTTATCATCCCCCCATCACATTGCTTGCTTGCCTCTCTGACGTGTGAACGTAGCACATGCGGTCCCACACACTGGTAGAAAAAGTCATAGGTCCGACGGTGATATTATGCTCGATCACACAGCACCATGGATCTTACAATTCAGTTATAGCCTCACAGAGATTCTCTTACAAGAATTTGTAAGGTTGAAGGTCACCATGCCAAACACAAACGTTCGGGCTATGTATGGACATGGTTGCTCACTGAACTCCAGCAACAATGATAAAGTGACTAAGACATGTCTTGCTCGGGGGCTGTAGAAGAGGTTTGCTAGGGTGTTCTTCTGACTTCAAACAGGAGAAGACAATAAAATGGCCAGGGCAGAAACATGGCTCATGGCACGCTTGCGGCCATAAGCTAGGATAATGAAGATCACTCCAGCTACCAACAGATTGTCTATCAACATATGCAGAGTTCAGAGTTGAAAGAATTTAATAACACAGCGTACTCTGCAATTGGAATCTGTTCATCTAATTTACCTCATGAGACAGAAAATTGGTGGCAGGTTTTCTTTTCCTGCTTGCCTTCCTTGAGAATTCAGTGTCAAAGGAAGCTAGTGTCAAACGGCCCTGGTGAATGATCATTTCTGTGCACAAAACACATAACTGAAGTTTCATCACCCTTTCCTGTCAACAAGTTTCAGTGCTGTTGAGGAAGGATCATTTCCATGTTACCTTCCGCCTCTGCTAGAATTGAACCATGTCCAGGCTGAGGATGAGAAAGTACCTGTAGCAAATCATTTAGACAAATTGCTTCCCTGAGAAAAGCATCAACTTATATTAACAAAACTTTTAAATGTTTAATATTGCATCTGCTCTGTAATTTGGTTCACTGTAATTTTTGTTTTAATAAAAAATCCATTTTTATTCATCTCTTCAATATGCCGCAGTCCTGTTTCACCCTCTTTATAACTGTGATGCATTTTTCTCTTCTAGTCAAAAAATTGGAGCACTTTTTCTGTTTGCTCATATTTCTATCTTACTAGGTTTAACCTCAGAACCTTTCTCTGTTTCTCTCTGGCGGATTATTTGATGTTTCATCCCTTTTGTTTTTCTAAAGAGTAAGTTGGAGTTTTTCTCTTAAGTCATCACATGTTGATTCATTTGTATTTTTGCTAATTATTTTTGTATTTCCTTTTGTGTCAATATCCTCCCCTTGTGTTCTGGGTCAAAAGCGTTATAAAGAAATTAACAACTCTTTCCCTGTCTGCCAGGATAACTGCTTATGATAGTATGGTTTCTAATTCCTTAGAGTTGATGAGGGATTTATGCCCTGAAGCATACAGTTTGATATCCCAGCCTGTACCCTTTCTAATGAATGTTTCCATTATATGCTTACTTGTCCAATCTTCTTCTGAATATGACTAGCATTTGACCTCTGAGATGACCTGCAGAAAAAAAAAATCCACATTTTAATCACTTCCTATTTTATTCAAAAGACAATCTAAAAAAGACTTCTTTCCTGCGTTTCAGATGTGCTGTGGCTTGGTTCTTCCTCTGTGTAGGGTAAAAGCAAATAAGAGCTCGGCCCTTCTTTGCTGTACCTTGTTCTTCTGTACTGTCCTTCATTTCCCTCTGTGCCTGTCTCCTGTCTGCACTAAACAGTTTGCATCGCTTCAATCCTTGTTCATTGGAGAGCTTTTGTATAACTATTCATGACCGTCGTCTGCCTTTGCATTTCTGCAGCTGCATTTTGTGAGATGATGATATGTCTGGCTATGGGTGCTCCCAGTCAGACACATCCTTAGTTTCTAAAATAGAAAATAATACCGCCTCATCTCATTCCCTAGGCATACTTTTTTGATCATCCGTTCATAATGTGAGCAGTACCTTCTGCTTGATGTCTTTAAAGTGGCTGTATATCCTCTGCACTAGAGATCCAGGCTATCCAAAACTGACAGCTAATTCAATCCTAAAATAATTTTTAGAGTGTGTACAAAGCAGAAAGAACAGATTGGCATGCAGCTACTAGGAACAGCGCCCTTTGATATATAAACAGATAAAGTCTAAACCAGACATAATTTCCCAGAATCCATTTTCTGAGTGTCTTTTCACTTTCAAATACAATTCTTCAAGTCAGGCATTTGCCAATTTACTACATGAAACTCAGAGCCTGTTGGCTAAGCTTTTATTCTAAACTATCATGCTGATTCTTCCTTTTAGTTGTATGGAGGTTTCCAACCATTCTTCTTTTTATCTGATAATAGAGAAATGAAGTGGCCTTTTAAAAGGAAGACCTTTTAAAAATGGAATCTCTTATAAAGTAGGTTATGTTTTTTTCAGTAGATCCTATGCAGCTGAACTATTAATTGCACCTGGAGTTTCAGGTGCTCAGCACTTGGTCCTTACTCTCCACCAGCTTTCAAATTACACATATGCTTTCAATTAGATCCTTTTTACCCTTTCATTGGCAGGATTCGCATTCTCCACTCTAGGATAAGTCACGTTTCATGCGCTCACAATATCTCCCCTCCTTGCTTGCTTATTTCACCAGCCTCAAATCTGAGATCTTCACAAAGACAAGAGGAAAAAATCTAGAATTACCTAGCAGGACTCCTTAAACCATAGGCTAGGCTAGATCTCTTTAAGTGAGAGGGAGGGGCCTCAAAGAGAGCCCTTATAAAGCCAGTATTGTAATCCCCTTCTTTTCTTCTGTAGTGCATAGCAGTATTATTGAGGGATGTGTTCCTAGGGGAACATTTGGAAGGGGAAAAGAAGAATTACAGACCATGAGAAGATGGGGGAAAAAGGTTAGTTAGTTTTGGTTCTCAACTGTTGAATCATCTTGAGAATGGTAGCTATGTTTAGAAAGAAGAAAGTTGTATGTAGGTATAAAGCCATAAGGAAATACAGCAGAGTATATCACACAACAAGTTTGAGGAACAAAGTTGTTCCTCAAACAACTTAAAAATTAAAAATTTTAATTAAAAATTAAAAATTCCTAGTTGAATTGCTAGAAGGTGTTACTTCCACTTTAGTGAAGTGTCTCCTTAATTTCAAGGACAAAAATACAATTTTTATGTCAAATCTGGCAGAATGCAGATTGAATTTCCCTGTTATCTTTCCCTAGTCTTACATGAGAAATATTTTGAAAAGCTAATGCCAAATGTTTACAGGTGAATTGCTGGAATCAGACTCAGTTTGAGAAGGACCTTCCTCTTGTTTAGGTGTGAAGAAGCAGCTATCTCAAAAGCAAGCAGCACTCTGGCTCTTACTATAACTCTTCTGATAAGATTGAAAAAAAAAAAAAAATTCTAAAGCCTCATACGGTGCTCCTAGCAAGAACGAGTCTCTTATCCCCAAGTTCATCTGCAGATATAGTACTTGCTGTCCAGTATGCAATTTCTGTAAAGCTTGTACTTAAATGAGAGGGGTTTCTCCATAATCTGATCTCGTTTGTCTCCGATTATGTCTTAAATAAGTGGGCCCATTAAAGACTAGGACTGTGTTGTAAGTGTTCTCCTCCTGAGGCAAACCTCCTGTGAAAATGCCTTTGCGTAGGACTCTTCTGAGTAAGAGAGGGAAAACATTCAGATTAGTCCTCTTCAGAGCTGGAAGATTTGTGTGTCTGAGAAAAGGAAGGTTAATGAGAAAAGGCTCCCTTCATTCCAATACTTCTCCCCCCTCAAACGATTTCTTCTGGCTAGGAGCCTAATGGGGTTTTGGATCGGCTACCTGATTTCCTGTGTTTGAAAGCAAATCTGAGGATAGTTACCTTGCAACAACCCTATAGGAAGATTGTGTTAGCAGACAAGATCTGCTGTGGGGATCTAATGTGTTCGACCTTGGATGAGAGAGAGTCAGAGGTGAGAAGAAGCTCAGCTGACTGCCGGGTTCAAGAGCAGCAGACTTCAGCCTGGCCTTTCTAGCCCCATTGCTCTCCCAAGCACCACGGTCAATCAGTACAGTGAGGAAGACGTTTTTGTGCTACTTTGAGACATATGTGAATAACCAGTCGATCTTTTCTATTCAGATGAAGTTAATAGTCTACAGTCTATTATGTGTTTAGTAGATAAATAAAACACGGTGGGTTTCTGTTATCTGGCTCTACCATGGCTTCTTGTTGCTATGTGTGGGAAGCTCCTTCAGGAAAAATTTGGTAGGAAAAAAGCTTTTCTCTGCTTCATAATCCTGTAATATGAATACAGAATTGCCTGGGCTACAATGTCAGAATAATTAACAATGAAACACCAGTGGCGAGGGAGCTATCAAATAGGATATCTCTGGATCAGTATTGGGCCTGGTATTAATTAATGAAAACACTAATTAAGGTTTATATTAAACAATCTGGAAGATAAAATGAAGCATGCATTGATCAAATTTGTAGAGGCCAGGCTGCAGCTACAGAATGATTGATCAAGAGATTTTAGAGTAAGAGGCAAATTTTAAATAGGGTGAGATTTTAATTTAGATAAATGTTAAACAATGCACTAGAGGATGACACTTTATAAAATGGAAGGCTGCTGATTAGAGATTGGTAAAGCAGAGAAGAACTTAGGAGAGCAGGTAACAAATGGGGCACAAATCCCAATACCATGGAGCTTTAAAAAGACAAATAGCTTTCCTGGCTGTAGAGAGAGTAAAAGGGAGGTCATTTGTAGGACAGTGGCCGTAAGGATATCTGTTCTGTGTTTCTGGTGTGGCAATGTAAAGTTTCAACCTGTTACCTATGTGAAATAAGCTCTTTAATTGTGACCTCAAGGTTGGATGGTAAAGGAATAAAGTTTATGAAAGAGATTCAGAGCTGATAGAGCTCTGAGAGGCACGTGGGCACAGTGGGTCCCACTGACAGCCCACCTCTCAGCCGTAGGGCACCTAATCAGGCAACCTGCGTATGATCAGTTGGTGCTAACTTCTGATGCATTCTTGTACTTGGCAAAACACAATGGGAGGGGGCTGCTTTGGTCATTCAAAATGTAGCAGAATGTAAGTGTAGAAGTTTCTGCCTCTGTCTACCATCTCATCAACCCGTTCCTCTCAGCTACAAAACTGAATTAACAGTATCTTCTGATTGATGGAGAAGGCTGATGAGCGTGAATAACATAAGCATGGAAAGACGTTTTGGGAAATGGGTGCTGCTTTTGAGCCTTTTTGGTTTTTTAGAGCTGTGGTCTTCCTTGTCTAAGAATGACTTCATCTAGATTGAGGCCCTGGCAAAGCAGAGGTCTTCTCATATGCTTAAGGGATCCAAAAGCCATGGCTTCATTGCGATAGAGAAGTCTTGGCCCAAGGAACTTTGAAATGAAAAGTTTAGGTGAAGGTCTCTGGCTGAGATACCAGGATGATAGGAGAAGATGACGAAACAGCTCACGATGAGCAAGAGTTACGTCTTGCTACCTGTCCAGCTGCTAGCAGCTTGCAAGGAGTAGTAGGACAAGATCTGTATTTGTTGATCAGCTCCTTATTATATATGTTTTCATGGTGGAGGTGTTTTGTATATACATGTATATGCATCTATATAGCTATACACATATACCTATACAGATGCATATTTATCTCTAAATATTTTTTTTTCACTCAATGGAAATAAAATTATTTACCTCTTTTACAATAGGATCTCAATGCTGTTTCTGGATTATATAGTGATATATTTTATTACTGTCATTAAAGATTTTTATAATACGGGGCAGGGGTTGAAAAGTGCTGTGTGGGAGCTGCTAAATTCACCTTGACTGATACCACGTGTGTTTGCTGAATAAATAGGTTAATGCTATTCTTGTTGATACTGGATAGTTGCCATGCCAGAGCGGAGGGGTTTAGTCTCTGTTGTTTGCTGTTTTGTGAACACATAATGGATCATTATTTTAGTACAAATTGGGTTCATTCCTAGGTAAAGCTAAAGTGTTTAAATTTCTTTCTTTTCCTTTTAAATATATCGTGGCATAAGAAGCCAGGGGATTTCTTTAATAAACACACAGGGCACAAGAAGAAGAAACTGTTCTTTCAGGTGTCAGAATGCCTGTTTGGAAACTTTTTTCACATTTCTTTAAACCAATGAAAAGAGAATTTTTCACTAAAACTCTTAAACCGAAACGTTCTGACAGCTGATACGGTATGTTGAAAGCTTCTCTTTGCTTTCCTTGGCTTGTTACTGCCTTCGTTAAAGGGGGACTGAGGGAGGGAGAAAATTAGTGATATGTACCACCGACTTACTCTTGTTAGTGCAAGTTTTTCTAGTTAAGAAAGCCAGTTTAATACTTCACTATTTCATCTCCGTTTCAATAAGGAATTTAAGGGGCTATTAAAGAAAATGTAGAATTCTGATATTAGCCAAGGCAATGGCTTGTAGCTTATGTAGCAAGCAGATGATGTCCTCCCACACTTTGGAGGCTCCAGCCACCTGGATTACTGCAGATGTCTCCCTCTGTGCTCAGTAAGTACCCATATGCAGCATCCACGTGGCTGCTAAAGCACTGATGTTAGGCCAGCCTGAAACAAGCCTACTGGCAACTGGTCCGTTCCTCTGGAAGAACTTGGTCATGCGCTTCAGAACTTTTTGCAAAGAAGGATCTTCAGCCTAGTAGGATTTTTCAATGAATGGCATAATGCTGTGATCTTAGGTAAAAGTTAGAGGACGTACAAAACAAATATATCCTAGTATTCATCTATTTTAAAGGAACCATTACAGCAAAGTAGAGCTCAATGCTTTCACCTTGAATCTTCTACGTCTGTCGCTTGTATCTTCAGTTTTACTCTCCTTGTCCTTCCGCTTATGGTGATCCTGGCTTTGCAGAGTATTTGCAATTAAAATTCTCGTGCTGTGATGTGTCACCGATCTTCATAACATTCCCCTGGCTTCTCAGCAACAAGTGTACTTGGCAATTTCCAGTGCTGACAACTCCAGTTTTCTTCCTCTGCTGTTCAGGTGGTCAGAGCCACACAAGCGCCAACAAATTCGATAAAGCACAGAAGCAGCATTTCTGGCTCAGCGGGGATTTGTACCAAAGTGAGGGCATGAGAGGTATTGCGCCGAGTGCCCAAAATTGGCTGGCATCTCTGGATGGGAAGTGAAGTGAAACTGGAAGATCACCTTGTAAGCAGGCCTGGTGCCATCCAAACAGATGGGCTGAAGCATAAGCAGCCAAACAGACATTTAGGAACACAAAATGGATTTGTTGAAGGCAGGTTTCCAAGTATGAAATGTCAGAATGGTTGCCTGTGTCAAGCCTCCAAACCTGAAGGGAAGGATTTGTGCGAGTAGTGTGGGATGAGCTAACGCTGAAAACAAACATGAAAATCTGTCTTGGATCCTTTCCTGGATCCATTGAAAGATTTTTTTCATAGCTGTGAGACCTAGAAGGGACGAGTGGGAGAAGAGTCCTGCAAGGCGGTAATATTTCACTACCACAGGGATCACTTTCCACAAACTGTGCTGACAAGGTAAAGAAATTATTTCTTCTACCTCCCACAGATGTTGATGTGCAGGAGGCCCGTTGCGTTGCTCTGGCTGGTTAGTCTTTGACAGCTGTATTTAATAGCTTCAGGACAAATTCTGTAGTACTAGCCAAGCTCTAAATAATTTATTATAGACAGAAATATACCTTAGTAAAGACTTAAAAGATTTTGAGTTAATCTCCAGTGGCTGTGGAGTTGTAGTGAGGACTGAATTGCCTCCCTGTAATAACCCAGCTCCTCTCTGGGACTTTTCTGCTTAAAAGATCAACAACAACAAAGGGGGTAAAAAAACCACCCCAAACTTCCATAACTCAAAAATTTAGGATGCTAATTGATGGAAATGTGCTTTGCTGTTTTTTCCACCCACTACAAAAGCCAGGCAAACGCTTATTACTTGTCTGCTGATCAAAGGTGCAAAGTAGAGAAGGGCTCACGGAAAGAGAAATGTAATGACTTGAAAGGAAATGAGTTTGCAGGTAAGATTCAAGGCAAAGGCTCCAATTGCAAAGTAAGCTTTATCTGAGCTTACATTGTTATGCCCTGTAACTGGTGCCTTGCAGTTCCAGTTTAGAAAGTGGAGAATGAGAGAAAGCATTAATCTGGCTGAAATCCACATAACAGGATTGTATGCGAAACAAAAGTGAAATCAGAGAGTGCAGTTGGTGAAATACGGCTTGGGGGGGGGGGGGCGGAAATATGCTAGAAACAGCAGTTTTCTAGCCTCCCTACTGCAGCTGAACAAGCTTTAAGAGGTATTAGGATTTATTCTTTGTAGCAAGAGGGGTAGGAAAAATCAGGACCGAGTTACTGTTGTTGGATTTTTCTTTTGCAGCAGCAGCAGAATATTCTTAGCAGAAGTAGGGCTGTTAGAGGATGCTGTCAGGGAAATGATTTGCATTTGGTAGAACTGCCCCTCAGTTCTTCCAGCTCGCACTGCCCTTGTGGCACTTTAACACTGGTCATTTGTTGTAGGCTCTGCATTTGATGTTTTGATTTTCACCAGTTGCTCTGCAGAAAAGGATTGTGCAACAGTCGAGGACTACTGATCTTTGGGAAGAGGCAGAAAACATGCATTCAGATCTCCAGCTCCAGACAGGGAAGCCTCTTTAACTGTGCAGTACCAGTATTGCTTAAATTATGGATAATCTGCTGCATAAGCCTGTCTTCTATTTCATGAAGCTTCCTATCCATGCGATTTGGAAACTTGTATCCACAGTGAAAGACAAGAGGACTCAAGACAAGGTAAAAACAAATTAAAAGAAAGGAAAACCTCCTTCAATTGTAACCCTGTGGGTGACCTGGCTATATCTTAAAGGGAGAGGATCAGAAGTTTAGCTGCACTGTTTTCTAAATGTCAGTATCTGGGAGTAATGGCTATGTCTAAGTTTTTATAAGAGCTTTGTGACTTTGAGAAAATTGGCCCTGAGAACAAATAATTTTTGACTCCGAGGAAATTACTGGACACTTAAAGCAATTGGGGTCTGAGACCTGAAGCTTTAAGTAGTCGTTACCTCTCTGTTGAGGATCACAAAAATCGTATTACGCTGCTGTCATGAGCCATTTTCAGTGTAATTCCAGTTCATCTTGAATCACTCATCTCCATCCTAGCTGGCTGGAGATGAGCTGTTAAACTTCCTTTTACTTTTGATAGTCTTGAATCCCCGGCTACACTAAGGGGGAGTATATATGAGGAAACAAATTCCTAAATATGTATATAAAATAAACCAGACTTCCCCTCTCTTAACTCTTCTGTTAGCCACGAACATTATGCTCTGCTGTTCTCTGTGCTGTAAGGGCTTTGTCTCTAATGAGAGGTGTTAATTAGCCTGGATCAGGTGTAGGGACTGGTCAGTATTTGGGCTCTTTGTCATGTAAATCTGCGTTAAATAAAAGGTTGAATTCTTGGCAGTACAGCTTGTAACTTAGTTTCTTAAATGTTTTGGTAGAGCATGATTTCTTGGCTTAAATGCAACATGAATATCCTTAGGAGAACTGACTTATCTGAAGTTGTTGCTGTTTCACAAGGAAGTGGAAATTATTTAGCACAGAGTGGGGGAGAAGGGGTGAGTCTAGAATGGGGCCATCTCTAATGAGTTACTGTTCTTTTCCATCCAATATGTGCTCAATATTAAGCTATGTGATGAGCATTCAGAAGCAGCCTATAACAAGAGCTGAAGTTCTGCATTCCTTTGAAACAGTTAAACTTCTTCGCTCTTTATGCGCTAGATGATGTTGAACAGCATATTTATTTAAAGAAGTGGTCAGCAGGCAAAGAAAGGCACATTCCTTTGACGTGATATATTTTGGAAAAAGAGTACCAGGGCTTTAACTGGGGGAGGGGGGGGGGGAGGGGAAGTCTGCTTTTCCTGTTTTGGTACAGTAATGTTCATTATTTTCTTTCTTACTCCTAATGTTTTTACAATGGCTGACAGCTCAAGCACTACATGCCAATGGTGGCAGGGCTGATACTCACCAAATACTCCTATTTGCTTCTTTGACTCTACAAACACTTCCAGGGGTGGGAAGTGCAGTTGAGCTCAGCAGGTTGCCCTGCATTGCTGTTGAGAATAAGCTTTTTATTTCTGAGGATCATATTCTTTTATCTAGCAGGGTGAGTCCTTGGGATTGTTTGCTTAGCACTGGCTCAATGCTTTTTAATAAATATTATCAGTAGGTGACTAACTGCTTTTCCTTTGAGGTCGGTTTTGGTTTTTTTTGTCATTTTCTCAATATTCACCCATTACCGATCTGGACAGGTAATTAATTAAAACTCAGGAAGGCTAATGGATCCATGCTAAGAGTGCTATTGTCATGTTCTGTTGAGACAGTTTTTGCATGGTGCTGCTTGTACAGTCATGAAGGCAGAAATCACAAGCAGAGCCCTATGCAGGGCTAGTTGGCTAATAACTTTGAGTTGGTCAAGGTTTGTCCTGACAGCTGAACTTCAGAGGATGTATAGATCACTTATAACTTGAACACTAATCGGTGAGACTGAATGGTTTAGAGAGCAACCTGTAACTAAATGAAATCATTCTGTATGTGCAAGGATGTGAGTATCTTCAGTGCAATATACTTCTGGCACTGCTGTTCCAAGCTGCTGGAAGAAATTCATTTAATCAAAACAAGCATTCACATGGTTATTAGCATGTTAGTCCCGAGACACAAAGCTTTATCAATATAAAATGAACTGAATGTGATGCTGTTATTCATTCTCTTTACATTGCCTGATATTATGCAGTGAATGTAATGAGGCTTGTTGAAGAACTGCTGTTCACTGTGATGTTCCAGAAAAGATACGCATCCTAGGAGAATTGTTCACTGATCAAACATTTTAAATGAAATAAAACATTAAAATCACTGTAATGGTTTCAATCTGACCTCAGCTTTGCATGCTCACTTTTAATGAGTTGCATTTTGCTCTGGAAACTAGAGAACTAAAAATCCTGTTTACTGGTTGCTTAGAAACTTTACAGAAACTGATTATAAGTAACAGCATTAGATATCAAATATTTCAGTAAAAACCAAAGCTGTGAAATAAATGCATATTGTTCAAAAAGTATAGATTCTGGAAATTACTACAGACTCTTATGAAGTCCAAGAGATAAACAGATTATAAGAAGGACATGTGAACAGATAAGAACATCCAGACTTATACTAAGAAGGATAAACTTGCTTGCTCCAGGTATACAGTATGGTTTAGGAAGAGTGTTTCCATACTGCAGTGTATTAAATGTTTCCTCTTTTGGATCACCTTCTGGAATCATTCCTTACTGAACATACCAGGCCCAGGAGCATGGACTTCGTAGAGTACCGGTATGAGTCAATAATGGAATTATTTATGATCGTTACGATTTTCTCTCCTATTTTTAGCTCAATCTTGAATGTTTTAAAGCACAAAAATCTGAAAGCTTCTTGACAATCTTTACAGAAATGTTATGAAAATGTGTTTTACAGCTATATATGGTAGAGTTTCTTTGAGAGTAAGTGACGTTTTAACAATATAGTTGAGTTTAGGAGGTAATTCTGGTTAAATTGGGCTTTCATCTAGATCTGTATAGCTATTTATTATGGGAATATGTATTTTCTAAAGAATAATTCTTATCTAATTCTATACATTGAATTTTTCCTTAAAAATTATTATGATTAAGTTTTTAGAATGTATGAGGCATTTAATATTAATTTAGCCTGAGTAAGGAAACGAATGAAACAATGTCCTAGGTTGTGGAACTGTCATTGACAGATGAAGTAGGCTTTTTAAAAAAAAAAAAAGTAGGCTCCAAATAAAAATTATAATGAAGGAACTTAGAAGATACAGAAAAGAAAAGAAAACACCAGAGTGAAGGTGAAAAATATAATGCATGTTTCTTTTGGGGGGTTGGAAGATCCAAAGTCTGTGAATTTTAGCCTTGGAAGTGACTATAAGCAATCTTGAAGCAGCAGCTTAGTAGCCCTGGAAATGAGTTTTCCTCAGTGACTATGCAATGGGTTTGTGGTTTTAATGCCATGGCCAACTAATCCCAGTCAACCCCATTTCTGAGTATATACATCAGAAAACTTTGTTTGTTCCTGCTGATAAGGCTGCAGTAAAGCTATAAACATGCCAGTTATTTTCTTGTCAAACATAAAAGACCTATTATTTCAAGGTGTTTGAGGCCTCTCTGCTTAGATAAAATAGACAGAAAGCGTGTTGTGTGGCTTGTTTAATGGTGTGTGTGCTGGGAAGGTTTTCTCCTTCCCTTGAAGTAATTTTTCAATTCATTTGGCAAAGCAAGAAATAAATGTTGCCTTCGTTGCTAGTTTGAGTGTACCTGAATTAGCGTTTGAGGAAATGACTTTTCAGGAGTATTGTAAGGTTACCTCCTTCCAAAACATGGCCATAAAACTTAGAATTCCTGTTGAACATGCCAGTTGGACCCAGATAAAACTTTTTCCTGAAAGAAACCACTGGAGGCTTTTTTTTCTTTACAGTCAGCTTCCAAAGGACATCTGACACAATGTTAAACAAAATGGAGGAACTATTATTTTGTGCTGAGAAACCACCAACTTTCCTTTTGAATCTTAGACATTTCTTACAGCTTCTCCAGCCAGTGCTTCTTCAGAGTTATTTTTTGAGCTACACACCAGCCACAAGATGACTGCTAAAATAATTTCTCTAGCTAACAGTTCATGCATAAGAGTGATACCATCAATGAGCTTCTATACATGAGCATTAACAGATGGGGTTTGATCCTTTAGGGAAACCACCAAATGAGCTCTGGGAGTCCAGAACTGAGGCAGCACAGAATGATTTGTACATTGTGCGTGGCATTGAGAGTACGTATGTCTTTAGCAATTAACACAGCTGCTTTGGAAGAACCCCTTTTTAGCTTCTTTTCTGAAGGCAGTGAGCTGTATCTGTCCCTCTCCCCCAGTAACTTCAGAACTCATGGATAGAAGAGTCTCAAAGATGTGAAAATAAGACTGGTAAGAGGAGAGGCATCCTACTAAAACTGCCTTTAAGAGCAGCATTTTGTCAAAGAGAGCATGCAGGGGAGATAATAATGATACTTCATACACAGGAAAAGCTCCAGTCAGTGTTGTCACCTCTCAGCTATTAAAAAAATAAAACAAGCCCCAAACCCTACCCTAGAGAATATATCTGAGAGAACCCTTGACTCAGATACCTGGTAGTGGTTGATTCCCTGCTGCAGCTTAGTTGGTTAACAAGTCAATCAGCCAGAGGACACCAGACTGCTGGAGACCAGGCAGGATATTCCACTAACTGTCACAGGAGGACTATTCCCTGCCATGAAAACATTTCTGTCTTTCTTGAGTTCACAGTTCAGTCACTGATTTCTAAATTAATTTGATTAGAGCCGCATAATGGCACCTATGCTGAGTTGCATCCATCCGTCTTTCCTTCAAGTCACCGTCCTAACTGTGACTGGGCAGGATTTGTAAGTCACTTTAAGGTCTGTGTAGGAAGAGAGTAGAGTTTCTTTTGTTAAGATGTTCTCATAACAGATCTTATCAGATGTTTGCTTGTGTAGTGCATTGTTCTTTTGCCCTGCAAAACCTTTTGTTTTCCTCAGAAATGGCAACTCTGCCCAGTTTAACAGTCCAAGTCTTCTCTCAAAGTAACTGTTTGAGGAGAACAGTGCTCACAAATGATGTGTTTTTAATCAAGGAGAAAAAAGCTCGCAGGCTGCATGCAAATAGGAAATAAGATACACCCTTCAGTCAGTATTTAACCTTTGGAATAATTTATCTATTGTCAGCTCTCTGAAATTTTGGTTAGAGGTGCTTATGAAAGATTTTATATAGATGAAATAGAGGTTATAGTCTTTGTGCACAGTTTACAGACAGAAGTTCTCTGTTACATATACAGTCAGCCTGTACTACAGAAATAATTCCTCACAGCTTTAAAATATACATTAGTTGAATCAAAATGGCACTGTTGAACTTTGTCTGTAAATGTAGTCATTATATGCCAAGCAACATTAGTATGACTGAATCTGACATATGTTTGACACGCAGTTCCTGAGATTATAGAACTACAGGCATTTTAGAGGACACATTTCATGTCCTCAAGTGACAATCTAAGACTTTTGCAAGAATCAACTCTTCCAAGTAGGAAAGATTTCAGACATCTAGTCAGCCTGGAGATGAGACACTGAGGATGCAGCTAAAGGGTCTGACCAGGACACAGTACCCAGTAAAAGATGTAGCAGCTTTTGCTGAAATAGCTGGCACTTGATCTCTGCTCTGAGATAAACAATACATTCCATCATACGTGAGTTAACCTCTAGCTGTCTCTTAGTGTGTATAGGAGAGATGAGATCTATTATTGCCAATGTTTTAACAGTGATCATGCTTGTATTATGGCTATGGTAGTCCAAGTTCTACTGTTGGGTTGAAAAAAAGAGGGGGGCACCTATAGCCTGGCTTTGTTTTGCTTTTCTAAAGATTTCTGTATCTAAAGATGTATTTGGTGTAGCTGCCTCAAGTTTCCAGTGTAGGCACTCTATGAAATATGCAAGTATTACAAATGACATAGTGCTTCTCTACTAGGACAACCAAGAAATCTATATAGCTATTAAAGAAAACTTCGTTATAATGACTTTAGACATGTAGAGTTAAGTTTATTTAATAATAGTGGTATACTTTTTGGTATGTAAAAACTATGCATATGTTAAATTTGAGATGACACATTAAAAGTGCTGCTTGCTTTGAATGACTAAGATGCTATGATTTTTGTGATTAAACAGAGGCTTGACTCATTTATCTAATGAAAATTTTTCTCTAATTTCTGCTCTTCGTTTTTCTGAAGCATAAAAAGCACTAACTGATTGCTGTGTATCCCTGGGGTGGTATGTCCAGAATGTAAATACTTTTTGATTCTCTGGGGCTGATGGGTATTACGTTGTTTAATATTTTATGCTTAACACCATCACGTCAAAATGTGTCCTAACAGTTCCTTGCAGTTCACAAATTAATTTGGAAAACTAATAAATAATTAGTCTATATATATAAATAAATATTAGTCTAATAAACAGGTATCCACTTTGTCACATTAGATTCCTCTAGGCTTGTTTGGATCAATATTTGAGAGACTGCATCAGAAGAAATCCACATGTGCTCTGGTTTGGCTTTATGCTAGACTTTCTACTGTAGTCGCACAGAAATTCCTGTCAGGATTGTATGATGTTTTCCAGGGATGTGCAGATTCTTCTTTTTTCTCCTCTAAGTAGATTTTCTTCTTGAATTACAAGCATTGGTAATGAGGCTTGGATGTTTTGCCCCTTCAGATAAACATCTTTGTTGAACTACCATCTAATGAGCTGGGTCTCCACTGCTTTGTGCCAGACACGACTAGTCAATTTTTCAAGCATACACTATGTCTATCTCTATTTACACATTCTAAGATGAGCAGATTCTGGTATTGTCGTAAGAAAACAGGAACTAATAAAAACCACCGGAAGGAAGCTACACTAAACAAGGATCCTAATCTTAAGGCACTGAGCTTCTGCCTTTTTGACAAAAGCAAAAAGGAGCTGTGGTCCCTTAACATCTTGAAGAACTTCTCTAGTTCTTCTTGACTAATGGTTTATACTATACAAATTCTTATCTTAAGAAGCTGAAAACTTACTAAATGGTCAATGCTTTTTTTTTTTTTTTTTTTTTTGAGTCTAAGTTTATGAGATGGTCTGTTGAAGAATTCTTACATCATTGACATTTAAAACAGGATTGTATCACATTTCCTGAAATACTATTTTCATGTAGACACTTTCGGTGACACTGATATCATCTCAGGAACGTGACCAGGTGTGATTCACTTAAGCCAGTATCATGACCGAATGGCTGCTGCTGACAGTTATTGCTTGGGGAGAGGAGTGGGCTGGCTGCCACTTCTGAAATCTAGTAAAATGAAAAACCTTAACGGAATAGGCAGTGCAGTAGAAAGCTTAAAGATTACAGAGAGACTATATTATTTGAATAATGGGTAGAGCAGTGTGTGTAAACAAAAATATGACGAGGACTGAAGGCCAAGAGAAAAGATTTCAATATTTAGATATATTCTGTTACTGTAGCTTTATTTGTGTACAAATAAAACACAGTATTTTTAATTAAAAAATTCTCTCTGCCCCATCCTACTGTTGCCTCCCTGTTTAAACTGTGAATAAGTCTGTCAGGTACAAATGGATTAGATTTAATTTACAGGACCTTCATATTAGCATTTCAAATGCCACAGAAAGACAAGAAACCCACCGAAATTTAGGTAGCATTTAAAGTCCTGAGATAGTCAAACAAAACAGATGCTTGCAACTCCTGTTGTCTTAATTGAATTTCTTCAGCTGTGCCCTGTCAAACTAGCTTATCACACCATCAGATGTACCGAACATGTGTTAGTTACAATGAAGAGGTACTGGGCTCACGTGTGCTCAGTAACACATGTATATATTCACGTTTCTCCCCAGGAAATTAGGCAGAAATACAGCAGCCCTATTTTTTACCATATTTTAAAATGAATTAGAGCAGAAAATGCTCAAGAGGCATTAAAAAAGCCTACTTGAAAATGATTTTGAATGCTAGAAATTCCAGGACTGTCAATTCCAACAATTACAAAAATGACTTAGCCTTTCAAATTCTGATTTCTTTTCAGAGAAATTTCATTTGGCCTTTCTATTCAAGTTCTGAGGTTCACGCTTTCAAGTTTTTCTATGCAACTAAAAGGATTAGAAACTTTTTTCAGCATAGGCAAACATCTTTGATATAATTGCACAGTTCCAGGAACCAGCATGCAATATCAAAGAATATGATCTTAAAGCCCAGGAACTGTAAATGCTATTAACACTGCAGTATTATAGGAACTGAGCTTTTGGTTGTAGCCTTTCTCTGGTGTTCATGCCACGGCACACCTCTTTCTTTATGGTATTTGCTTTGCATCCACGGGAAGTTTGTTATAGGCTACTACAGCCTGAACTCAGTCCTTAGGACAAAGGGAGGAACCTGAATTAGTGACAGCAATCTTAATAGAGGTTGCCTTTCATAGTAACGTATGGTATTTTCAATGAGGCCTAACATAAAAAAAATACATTTGCAACCATCCTATGTATAGGACTCAGAAGTGCTGGCATTGCTGTTAGAAACTTTTAAACCTGAACTAATTTCATGTAGTTGCTTCTTCAGTTACAGTGCTCCAAGAAGGCACTGTGTTTGAGCAGGGCTAATTTTACACAGAAGGACAGGATGTCATGCCACAGCTATTTTAAAAGGTTGAATGGAATTACTGCCACAAATGACTAGGCTGGTTCAAAATCATGTAAATTTGACAAAAAGGAGAGTACTCCTTAAAGATAAGCGCTTGTGAAGCCTGTGTACCTGCGATAAACCTGGAACTCATTAGAGAATATTTGCTACAAAGTTCCTGTTGGGATCAGAAGCCATTGTGTGAAGGGCTGCAGAAATGTATAAAGTCACTTGTTCTTTTATTCAAAATGGATGTCCTTTAAGTGGCCTAGGACTTGGGGAAAAATATGGTGGTTTTCCTTTTGTCACAAACTGCGCAAGAAAATGCAATTTTAAATGTTTTGGCAAATCTAAAAATGGACCTCATTTTTTTTTCTCACTGATTTTCAGTTTCTCTGTTACAGTTCTGCATTCTTCATGCTTTGATTCTAGAAGAAGGATCTTGATTAGACTCTGTAGGATGTAATAGCTTAATTGCTGCAAAGCTTAATTTCTTCAAACCTAGCTCTCTCTTCAGATATTCCAGTGAGACTATGGCTTAGGATATAACAGACTTTTATCAACAGGAAAAACTGAAACACTAAGGTTAGCTTATTTAAAATCCTTTGTAATCTGTCCCAGGAAGTGAAAACCAGCATCAGACTGTGCACACATGTTGAAGATGTGAGGCTGTAAACAACTAAAGATCAACTTTTCAAAAAGGGAAAACAATTTGGAGTGAAAATTATGGGAGATAGAAAAGACATTCTTAAAAGCACCTGGTTTACTGGAATCTAGATCTACTGAAGAAAATTCTTTAGGAGTCCTGTTCTGCAACTTTAAGAGTAGCAAAATCAAGATTTTGGTTCACACTGCATACACATACGAGTAACTTCTTGTTAATCCCTGTTGCTCCTAGAGTGTCAGAGGCTTCCAATGATAGTTTTATTTTTTTCCCCTAGATATATGATTTTCCACAGGTCAATGAGTGATGAATCAGAAACGTTTACAGCTTAATATCTTTTTAGTTTGGTGTATTAAATAAGCCATAGCTATATGGCTGGATAGATACATGGTTAGATATAACAATGATAGATAAACTAATGCTAGATATAAACATAGAATTATGATTAAGTAAATCATAGATATGATAGCAATCATAGAAATATGCAATGTAAGATATATTTGATATCGTATGATAAATATGATCTCAACAATAATATCTTAAAACATCTTACATTATTGTAATATTATAATCTTCTGACCTTAAATATATTATATTAAATATGTAAGATATATGATAGAAATCATGTCTCTCATTAGATATAAACAGATTCTGGGCACTTCTCAAACAGTATATAGAATCTTTAAGGTTATAATTTACCTTAAGGTGAACTTCAAATAGGAAACAAATTTTTCACTGATCTATCACTGCCAGTTTCTGTAGTCTATAAATAGGGTTGTATCCTCCTCAATAGATCCGGATTCATTGGAGGCCCTTAAAGATGGCATGGGAACTGCCTAATATTTTTACTGAAAGAAAAACTTCTTTTTTTTCCTTCTGAATAGGCAGTTGGCGTGCTGAATTTGTACAGAATGTCCCCACTAGCCAGATGGTGGGGAGGAGGGCATACGGTACAAGTTTCAACTCTTTTTAGATGAAATCCCCCTCTGGTGCTTCTTGGCTTGTTGCAGATGCACAGAATGCAGCTGACATTAGTCACTGATTTACTGGAAGGGAGAGAGAGGGGCACCTCAGGGCCCTTTCAACCCTCCCATTGCCATAGGCTGGTGGAATATACCCTCCCAGTGCATATGGTATAGCTGTGAGGTTTGTCCCTCCCCTATCCGCTCCTGCCAATTTCAGTTGGGAGCTGTATCCAACCCTTGGCGACGCATGGACTTGAGGATGTGATCTATTATTTAATGTAAGAGTTAGGCTAAAGATGGTCATGTTGTTGGAAATACTCTAGCACCTATTTTCCAAGGCAGACAGGAGTCTTTTTGTCCTGCCCTGAAATGAATGTTTGCTTTTTAATTCCCTTGTGCTGAAGTTTGATATTCATCAGCAGTGGTACGGGAACACTTCTGAGCACTTGCTCCCACCTCCGTTTTGTCCTAGCACAAGCTCGTGTAGCTGGGTAGGGAACCAGGTCAGAACAACCTTGTTAAATTTAGGTAATTTTACTAAGTGTACTTCACTAAGTTTCTAAGTGTTACATACTTGCAAGTACAGTTTTTACTTCTCCCCTTGCAGCCTTATTGTTGGGGTCGATTAAGAAGGCATCTGAATACAGATTTAGTCTTTCAGTTCATCACTTGGAGTTACCTTAGGTTAGGGGTCTTTTATGCTAGAGAACGTAGTTGCAATAGAAGCACGCTGCATTGACTGCTTTTGTCAATAACCTCTAACGTCTGCTTCTTAGACCACTTGTGTTAACACATTAGGGAGGAAAAAATCTTCTGAATACTTGACTTCCATTTCTATTCACGTAGTAGTAGTTCTGAAAATAAAAAGGAAAGTGGAATGTGAGCTCTCCTATAAAACAAAAGTTTGTAATGAATTTCTCCCAACCTGAAAAGCTACCGCATGCTTTCACTTGATAAAATTTTTGGCTCTGAGTCTGAATAAAATTACACAGTCCAACACATTATGCTTAAATGTTTTATCAAACAAATTACCTTATTCTTGCCAGAAGCTGAAATCTCATAACTACGTAAACATCTGTTTACTAACTGCCAGCTCCTTACTAAATATTACCTTCACCCCATTTTACCCGCCCCGAATAGTCTTGAAAAAGAATTTCCAAGTGCTGAGAGACTTGGCAAGATTACTTCTCTGTAATATATGCAGCATTCCTGAAATTCTTGGCACATTAGCCTTGAATCAATTCAAACTGAAGTACTTCACTACCGCTGGGTTTTTTTTTTTTTTAACTGTTTATAGTTTCATTGTTGAAACATCTTTATTCTCCACCACAGAATATATGTAAAGCAACTGGAATATTTTAAAAGTAAATGGGGTGCTCTTCTTTCCCATGTAATGAATTGCAGTAATCCTTTGGTGACACATAAACTTCTACTAGGGAGCAGTTTTCCATCTTCTGCTCTGCTCAGGCCATGGCATGACTGTAGCTGCAGCTGATAGCGCAGAGCAGCGGTGCCTTAGTCTGGCAGCAGACATCCTAACAAGGCACGTTGCCTGCCTTGGCTAAGGCTTCCAGGAGTAACTTCACAGCATATTCCAATGATAGAGCACAATCTCGTTGGATGTGTCTCTTGCCTGTCTGTTACAGGCAACAGGAAACTAGCTCCTAACTTCACAAAATAAGTAGGATTGTCTCTGGAAATGTGAAGCCTCGGTACATAGATTGGAGGCGCTTCCGAGAGCTTCTGCATTAGTAGTGGAGCTTTTACTGGAGTACTCAATTTTGAAAACAATCACTGAGGATAAGCCAGAAGCAGCTGAAGAGCTCTGTATGACCTAAATGAAGGGAGGGGAAACCTCTCTGGAAAATATGCAATTAATAATGTTAACTATTTCAAGGAAGAGAATGGCAAGTGAGTATGGAATATGCGGGAGAGATAAAAGGTATCCAGAAGAAAAGTACGGAAGATGAAATACAGGTTTGAGACAACAGTTGAGTGCTATAGTCAGAAAATTAATTAATCTAGCCTTTCCCTGAAGGACAGATTAAACCAGATTTTTCTTGAATCCTTTGAGAGCGCATGTTCACAACAGTTCAAGCTGATTTAAGGTTAGAGCTCCCACAATCCTGTCACTGCCCCATCCCACCTGCCTGTACCTGTTCTGGGAGTAATGCCGTTTTGGAGGTAGGCTTTCTTCTTGGCTGGATGAGTCCCCCTGAGTTGGGTCATCTACCAAGAGATGACAGTGCCAGGGCCAGGAAGTGCAGAACTGAGCATCAGCAAGAGGAGAACCACAAAAGCCTGATTTCATGTCAACTTACAGTGCTGTGGTGCTGCACCCCCTCTCTGAACACAGGATGTTCATAGGGATGCTATTTAGGGATGAAATGAGAGGGTTAAATTTAACGGTGTTTTAAAAATCAGTGAAATCTAATTTAAGACTGCCATAAACCAAAGTTCCTTAATTAGCATAATTGCACAGTGTCAAGACAGGGCTAAGGTAAGGTAATTTGAAAATGTAGCTATGTTTCTTACATCTTAACATGCTCAGATTTATAAAATGAAATGAGTACGTGTTTCCTCTGGGAAAACCATATCCTCTATCTCCTTTTAAACTTAGTGAACTGATTTTTATATATATATATGCATACGTGTGTATATATATATGCACATATATATAAAAACATTCAAAGGTTATGTAGAATTGCCATGGATTTTCCTCTGGAAAATTCTGTTCAGAGATGAGGTGATAGCTGATAGAAACAATCAGCGGAACAGCAGGGATGGAAAGGATGTTGGGAGGAAATAACGCAATACGGGCTTTACGAATGATACATGCCACTTAAAGTGTGTAAATGAGAAGCTCCAGTATCTTCCCTCCCCTGTCCTGGCTCCAGTCATGCAAGTACTCTGTCGAGAACTGTAAAAGCAGTGGTGAGTTTTTAACATCAAGATGAAAGACAACAAATAATGAGATTAGATCAAATTAAAGTCCATCTTAACAGAAAGTAATTTTTTTCTTCCAGAAAAGCTAATTTTTGCTCA
This sequence comes from Numenius arquata, assembly GCF_964106895.1. Classification (NCBI taxonomy): domain Eukaryota; kingdom Metazoa; phylum Chordata; class Aves; order Charadriiformes; family Scolopacidae; genus Numenius; species Numenius arquata. The sequence continues at coordinate 43,095,547 of NC_133582.1, read as the reverse complement.
GTCTACTGAGGGTGGTTTAAATTATACCATAAGCAAATTGGTAAAAAGCCTGTTTTGATGGAGGGATCACACATTAACCTTTTCTGCCCCAAACTGAAGTGATATAGAAGACTTTGTCCATATTAAAATACTGGTGTTATGATTCAGAAAAATGTTTCTCTTATTATAATGCATAAATAAACTTCTCATGAAATTAACAAAATTTGTGGTAGATTTAATTAGCATTACTCAACACTGACAGAATTTATACAAATGCATCTTTAACAGGATCCTTTAATAGGATCTGGAAGCTCAGTTCAGAGCAACAAGTATTTCAAGTGCTGTTACGGTCTGAGAAGTGACTTTAACAGAATTCTGTATAATAGATCTCCATTCTGTGAACCATGCAGTTATAGGTATCTTTGTTATTTGGTTGGTTTTTGGTTTGGGTTTTTTTTTTTTTTAACTAGTTCTGGTAGCTTGCATATAAACTTGCTGCAGGTTAAGACCTATCTGTTTAATGCTATGAGACTGAATTCTCCATTCTTTCTTTCCAACTGATTGATGGTACTATCTGGAATGTCACATATTTATTACCTTTTAATATGGTGGACTTCCCCCCCCCCCCATATTAAAAGGATTTACCTTTTAATATGGGAGACTTTTTCCAAGCTTTCCAGAGGCTCAAAATTCTTCTGAAGATGTAAAAAGGCAATTAAAAGCAACCTTTTGTTGGAAGCTAAGTATGCTTTTTTACAGCTGACTATTTAAAAAAAACCCAAACAAACCCCAAAGGACCAAACCCTTTTATCAAGTTGCTAGTTTTCAGCCCTGAAGGTCTAGGGGAGCACAGAAAGTACTGAAAGCTACAGTACCTATTTGTGATCCCCACACTCGTTCTACCCTCTTGGCTGTGCCAGAGTAACCACTTGTGATGCAGTTTGAGAGGTCTGTATTTACTGATCTGCTGGGTTATTCTGGACATGAATCAGTTCCCACATAAACTTAGGTGTTGGTCAGTTTGAGGTTGTGGTTCCGAGATAATCTAGTGGCTCCCTGCTGCTGAAGGAAGGAAAGGTCTGAATTGGGCATCAAGAGGAGGTAAATGAGGAGACTTCTGTGGGGAAAAGGATGGGGAGGGAGTGGGGTGGGAAGTGGTGACAGGATGACAGGAATTCCTTTTTGGTGATGCAGAACACACATAAGTGGTGTGCTGTGGCACATAAACCTGACAACACGCCAAGGGAAGGAGAAGGTGTGGGGCTGGGGGCTGCTTCAGTTGGCACCGAATGCTCATGAAACTCTGCTCTCCTAAATGCAAGCCTACCAGCAGCAGCTTCACTTGCTTTTAAGAAGTATTTTCAGGTCTGCAAAACTACAAAAAGAGTGATCTGATGACCGCTAGGATGTTTAGTCTTTTTTTTCCCCCAAACCCTATCAGTGTTGCATATCCTTTCAAGTACTGTTTTTTAAAAAAGATTCTAACTGTCAAGTTTAGAGATTATTTTTTTTGGCCTTTCATATTTGAATTTGTAATTGTTCTTCTAATTTGTATGTATATTTTCAGTGGAATTATTCAGTTGTGGCTAGACATGTTTGCTCACTGGATATTCAGATGAGCATTTTATTGCAAGATTTTTTTACAAGATTAAAAAATATTATTGTAAATTGTGACTATGACTGGCTACAACTGGTTACTGTAAGTGAAGCATTTTTTAATTTCAGCCTATCTCCACAATCATATTCTAGTAATGTTGCTCTGGTTTGCCAAATAATGCTTTGGCTACATACTGTTACGAGGCTTCCTGAAGATATTAGGGCTGTCCTAATACTCTTCTGTACCAAGCTCACATGAAGGTCAGAATTTTTAAAGAAACAATATTCAGCAGCAGAGGGAGATAAAACACTCTGAGCATTGTTTACTAAACAGCCACTGTTTGTAGGTGGGGAGTAGGGCAGAAACAGTAATATAACTACCAAGGATGGATATAGTCCTGGTCTAATGCAGCAGAGGCGCTTCCCAGCTGCCTGGCAGCATCACAGCCACGTATGATTGGCTACGCTAATGAGAATGAGATTAAGCCCCGGAGATGAAGCTTTTTAGTTCTCACTGTACAGTAGGGCTTGCTTTTGGCTTTCTTCTCCTGTTTTAAAGCACAGGAACAAAGAATGTTTCTTAGTAGGCAGGCTTTGCCACTGATACTTAGATCTCAATAGCTCCAGTTGAGAACAAGCTCAGTAACGTTCAAGAATTCCCTTCCAATCTTCTCCCCAAAACATCTCATAGCATAAAGAGAACATAGCATAGTGTAAAGAAGTCCAGATATGTTGTGGATGTAAACAGTACTAGGACCTACAGGCTTTGGGTTTTTTCCTTGATGAAAATATTTACATAAGCTTTTCATATTTAATGGTGACATCTGATATTGAAAGCAAGAGTTACCTGTTTTAACAAGCAACTGAATGTTTTTCCTAACAAGTTATTGTGCATCAGTTTTGTGTTGCAATTAAAAGCACCATAACTAGCGTCACAAGTAGCTCAATGTGGTTCTTTGCTTTGCCTTACAAACAAGTTAACAGAGGCAGTATCTCGGAGAAGAGTCGTTGCTACGATGACAGCGCTACCTACTTGTAGTGGGATACTTCACGGAGTAACCACGGAAATAGTCAAGTAACATGGCAACTATCTGGGGCAAGTCTGAAATTATGCATTAGTTGTTCTCAAACCAGTAACCTGCTTGTTGTCATCTTATTTTCCTGAATGCAAATATCCAGGGCCTGGACTTTACATCTGCACGTGTAACTCTTCTTTACCTCTCACAATATATTGACAAATTTGTGTTATTTTAGCACCCAATTTATCCTCAAGAGCTTCAGAAGAGGAAAGTATGCTCTTTAACTTCTCCTTGTTTAGCTGAGAAATTCAAGATGGGTTGGGAGACTAAATTGTTTAAAATTTAGTTCTGTTAAATACTACTTACAAACTGACAAAGACCGATTTTGGTTTCTTCTGCTGCTTAAGAAAAACAAAGCCAAGGTGACAGGTTGTTAATCACGACATGTCAATGCAATTGTATTTCTCGGACATGTTGTCATGCTCCTTTAGAAGCACGGTGTAAAGCCTACAATTAGCATGTCTCCATTGGATTTTGACCTTGAAAGTCAAAAGGCATTTTGTTCTTACTAGCACTGCGCATCATACCTTAAATATAAAATTCATTATCTCAATGGAAATTACTTGTACTTTAAAACTTCCCCAGCCTTGGAGCTCAGCATTGGAACTGTAGTTTCAAATAATACTCCTTTGGCATCTAGGTAAACATAATTGAATTGGTAAAGCGTATTTTTTTTTCCCACAGTACTTAACGAGTTGTAAGTTGGTAGAGTAGGAAGATTAAGGTTGGTGGTGACATGATTGGTTGCTAATACCAGGTTTTAAAGGTAGCCACTTGGGAGCGTTGGAGGTTTTGTACTGAGACTTCTTTTTTTGCTAACATTTGAAAGAATAATTTGGTGATGCCGAGCTACCCGGACCGCGAGTCTCGCCGGGGTTCGCTGTAACCCTGCAACCAGCAGCTGCTCCATGTGTGCGACACCCGCGTCCATCCGAGACCCGCCTCGGAGCGACACAGCGCGGAGGGCGGCAGAGAAGAGACCCGCAGCCAGCGGGTGTTCCCGGCCTGTCTGCCTACCGCCAGCCCGGGGCCCGCAGGGCCGGGTTTGGCTCCCGCTCCTGGCACAGCGGCCGGCGGGCTCGGCGGCGGCGGCGGGCCTGAGACGCCGAGCCCGGGCGGGTGCGCTGCGGAGGGCAGCGGTGCCCCCCGGCTGCCCGCACCGCTCACGGCTCCATCTTCCTCATGGTAACGAGCTTTTTTAATTCCTGCCCGGGCAGGCGGGTGAGGAGACCGCGCTGCGGAGGTCGGCAGCAGGAGCGCCGGCCTCCGCGCCGGGGGCGCCTCCAAAGCTGCCAGCGGCCGCTGTGGGGCGTTTTAAACGCGTTTGTTTTCGTGGCGAGGTCCCCGCAATCGGGGAGGCGCCCCCCCCCCCCCCGCGCTGTGGCCGAGGGCCGAGCGGGGGGGATATAGCGGCCGCCCCCTCACGCCGCCGGCTGCCACCCCCCCCCGCCCTCAGAGGGGAGCAGGCGTACCCTTCTCGGGGAGGGAAGAAGGGGGGAATCCGCCCGCCTCTTCCGCTGCCGCGCCCCGCCCCGTCCGCTGCCTCTCCCCGCCGCCCGCGGAAGTGAGCGGAGCGGGGATGCGGACGCGCTGCTGTTGCTGCTGCCGCCCCGAGCCAGGGAGCTGAGAGGGGCGACGAGGCGGCGGTTGAGGGAGCTGCTGCTTGCCCCTCTTTCCCCCCTCCCCTCTATATCACCCCCCCTCCTTGCTTACCGCGGCGGCCTGCGCCACAGGGTGAGCGGGTGGGGCCGGGGCGGCTGAGGGGAGCCGAGGCGGGGGTCGCCGAGCTTCGGGGGAGCCGCCGCTTCCCTCCGCCTGGCGCTGCGGAGACGGGGTGCGGGCAGGGCGGCGGGGGAGGGAGGGGTTATTTGGGGTGAGGGTTTATTTTTAGGTGCGGGGCGTTCGTTCCGTGCGCAGCCCCTCCCCGGGCGGGACGAGGCCGCTGGCGGCGCTTGTGGCGAGGGGGGTAAGCGGCGCCGCCGCTGCTGCTCGGTGTTGCCGGAGCTGCTGGGCAACTAATCCTAATCCTTGGTGGCCTCTGACAGCTCTGCGGGCTCCCTGCGTGCGTGTGCCTGCTCCGCCTGGCGTCAGTGGAAAGGCGGTGGAGACCTATGCGCCTCGGCCGTTGGGGTTTAAAATTTTTAAAATTATTATTATTTTTTATTATTTTTTTCCCCTCTTTTAGCGCTGGTTTCTCTTGCAGATGTTGCTGCAGGTGGGGGCAGAGGGAGCGGTGTGATTGCCTGGGATCTTGGGGCATCTCTCTCTTCACCTTTTCAGCTCCCGTGCTGCTGCTGCTAGAGACTTTTTTGTAACTATCGACTCAAGTGCAATTTCGATGGAAAAATGAAGGTAAAGGTCTCATCAGAGTCACTGACTTCATTGGAGCTAAGAGGATTTTTGCATGCAATTTGGTGACAACTCCTACTGGTGCGTGTGTATTGTTTTACCCTTCCAGGGGTTTGCAGGGTTGCTCTCGTGTGTTAATCTCGTGGTAGGAATTTTGATCTGCGTTTTGTACTTCTAAGATTTGTAGAACCATCGTTTTTTCTTTATTGTACTGCCACTTGTTGAACTAATCGGACAGATTTTATTCTCTCTTGACAGATTTTCAAAACGTCTCTTGAGTTGTTTTAGGGCTCTATGTGTTGGGAATAGAAATTTCTTGTTTTATTTAGGTAGGGGCTTCTGAGCATTAGCTGCTTGGTATTTTCTGAGGTTATGTGTGTTTGTTAAATTTTATCTTTCAGGGTGCAATTGAGAAGCATTAGTTGCATTTTGTGTTGAAATATTTTTGTGCATATTTTGTGTTCTTAAAGGTGACTTAATTTTGCTGCCTTGGACAGTATTTGAGTTCTACCACTTGAAAAATTTGGTATAAAGTTGTAAACTCTGTGTACTGAAAGAAGTGACTCTACTATGCTTTCTCCTTCTTGTCAAGTTTGGAAATGACTTAATCCAAGGAGCTAATTCAGTTTAACCATGTCGGGCTTCAGTTTATGCTCTGGGAACCTTGGGAGCTCCTTTGCATTGGTGATAGTGAGCGTGGGCTTCACCAATTTTCGCTTTCAATTTGACTCTGAGTGTTTAGAGATTTTCTTGCTGTATATATATACATATATATAAGAAAATAACTGTTGTTTCCCCCCACCCCTCTTGTGTCATCAGTATTCTTTGAAGATACGAGATGGATTTCTTTAGGTGGCTACTGGATTTCCTTTGCTCTAGGTTGTTATGTGAGATATATGAGTTCCTTTTATTCCCACCCCATTTTGAAAAGAGAGGTGCTTTTTTAATAGTTTGACTTGAATGAAGAACTGGATTGAGTTTGGGATGTAGACCAACTAAATTATTTTCTACAGCTAGATATTGTTGTGTTTTGAAATATGGTTTTCTTCCATGACTGGAGAGTTGTAATTGTGAAATCCAACCTATGTTGAAAACTATGTAGGTTATTATAATCTCGCATTTCAGAACTCTTTTTAAACTTTAAAATAATCTTAGAATTTTCTTAATTCTATTGATCATGTCTCCCAACTGTATGTTTGTAATAAAGAGCACAGAACATGTCAGGTAGAAGGAATTTTGGAGTGTGGTGGAGTGTCTCTAGAAGATTGATCTTTGTTTTGGGAGGCCAGATAGCCGATAGAAGTAGTGTCAGTGCCTCTGCATTTCAGTCACTGCGTTGCGAAAGATTTTTGAATGGACAGCACTGGGAGCGGAGGAAGCAGAGTGGATGTAATGCCATTGATGAGAAATATACTTGGAGGGGGAAAAAAGTAGCCGTCTGACATTTGTGTACCAAAACCAAAATGGCAGGAAGACTTTTAATGACTTTTAGGTCTATTACCAGTAGAATACCAATATGATATATAGTGTGTGATAGGTGTAGTTTATAACCAAGTTGCATGTGATAGTATGGTCGTTCTAAGTCTTCTGCATGCTGGGAGCACAAAGATGGCATTTCTTAAGTTTCTTATGGAATAAATAAATAATGCCTAAAAATCAGTAATACTTGTATGGTAGAAGTAACTTACATATATATAAAAAGCTTTATCTAGGGGAAAAATAATGATCATATGTGTATTTCAAAGGCAGAAATAAATTCTATGGTTTGTTGAGGGCTTTCAAAATGGAGTAGGCTCCTGAGGATAGGAGAAAAGCTCAACTTCAGTATGAATAAAAAGACTGAGTTAATTCCCATAACACTTGAATTACTTCCTCTCCACGCGTTCCATCCCCCCCCGCCCCAGTCTCATAACTGAGTCTCCAGACAGGCGTATGTATTTACAGCTGTCTATTTCGGTGGTCTTCTTGGTATTTCTGAGTTCTTCTTTTTCTATCCATTTGACATTTTGAGACAGCTAGACACTAGCAGCTTTCATATTGGAACTTTTCAGAACTCTTGAGAGGATCCTTAATGTATTTTCTCCAGGAGACAGTTGAAGAATCTCTGTAATCTTGTAGAACAAAGATTACAGTTAGAATATCCTTAAACTTGTTGTTTTTCAAGTTTTTGTTTGAAAGGTCTCTTCAGTTTGAATGTTGAGCAAGAGTTAGCAGATTTTTTTTTATCCCTGTATTTGGATGAATCTTAAAGATTGGGAAGTGGTAAAATGGTTTGGAAAACTGATGTTTTCCTCTGTTAATTCAGTTTCCATAAGCAGTATAGTATGTTTACTTTAAGCTAGTTAATGTTTTGTCCCAAGACTTCATGATTCCGGTCTCTTGTGTTGGGATGATTAAACTTCCGCAAAAATTCGTATGTCTCTTGGTAATGGGGAAGAGAAACTTTCCCATCATAGGCAAACAACTGTTTAGCTTAATAGAACTATGACTTAGAGGAATGATGTTTGTATTTCTGTTTGGAAAGATACAATTTTGTGACTTCTTTCCATAAGCGGATCTTTTTCTTAAACTGTAGACAGTCAAGAGAACTTGCAGCTGTTTAGACAAAATGTAACTCTGAGTGCAAACTAGGCTTTGTAACTTTTGGATCTCTCCACTGGTACCTTTGGGATGTTTTAAGTAATTTTCTATAATTGTAGTCTGAATTTTTTTGCTTTCTTTTATCACTATCTTTTAGATTGATTGTCAGGTTCTTTGTTCTACTGAAGATTGTCTTGTAGAAGACTGCCTTTTAGGAGAAAAATAAAGAATACAGTCTAAGTCACATCAACTTTGAGCTTCAGAGGTCAGACTGTGCTAACAAATAGTTAAATAGGAGTACAGTTTTGTTACCAAAGTCTTCTGTAGAATTTTTTTTTTTTCAGATCATTAAGTGCCTAACAGAAGAGGTCAGAGTAACATTTTCCCACATGTAAACCGAAAAGACTTCCCAAAATCATGTAGAAGGTTGGTACAAAAACTCAGACCAGACTTACTGTAAGTAATAGGAACATCGTGTGGTGATTCTGAAAATCCTCCTTAATCTTCATTATTTTGAGTCCTAGTTAATTTCAGCTAATCTTCTAAGAGGACTGTTAATTTCAGCTGACAGTTTTTCAGTAGTAATTTCAGGAAAATTTTGATAATTAGATAAATAGTGAGATGTAAGTCAAGATTTTTTTTTTTTTTTCTTTTAAAAAGATGCTTTAATTCTTCACATAATCCTGAGAGGGCAAATAAATCATTTTTGTTTGTCATGTGCTTGAAGTGCAGTTGAATTTCCTAATGAGTTTCATGGGTGTTTTTCTTAAATAGTGAAAATGGGCTTAGTTGTACAGTAACATTGAAGATCAGTGAGTAGCTTTTGTTTTCTGAGGGCAGTGAGTTAGCACTCTGGACTAGCTCACCATGGATTAGGCAGCTCTAAGTACTGATGAAGGGGTGGAGTGTGCGTACGTGCAACTGAAAACAGAGGGGGAAGGGATGCCTGCGGCAGCAGTGACTTGAAAACAATTTAAAATGTTCCAGAGTGGCTTCATCAGTTGTGTCATGAAAGTAATATCCAAAATAATCAATGAAATTTGTGAAGGAAAATGTTAGAAATTCTGAAATGGACTTGGTGTTATCACAGCATTTCACATTCCTTTTGACATGTAGATGATTTCTTAATAAACTAATAGGCGGAACAAGAATTTTAATATGAATTGATTACTGTTTCTTACCATCTGCAGCTTGCAGAAAATTAGAACGCAATACTTTACACTTATGTTGGCAAAAAAGTCACCTCTTCTGTTTAACTTGAAGGATAAAGTGAGAGATTTATTTTTTTTTTAAATAGAGAGTCTTCACTAAAGGCCAGTTCTAGTAGATACCTTCCTATCTTTTAATAGTGCTTTGATAACTTAGCAGTTAAGTTAACATAGCATTAGAAATGTAGATTTCCTTTTTAATGCAACAGTTGGCATCATCTTTTAATCTGTAGTTTGACTGGTTGATGGAGCATTAGATAGTTTTTGTCTTTCTCTTTTTTTCACATGCAGATAAATCACAAATGTTAGTCTATAATAATCTCAAAGTGGTTTAACATGGAATCTGCTTCAGTTCAGACAACACAGAATGTATGTTTATTATTTTGCTATCTTTGTAACTCCTTTATGTGGGGAGTCTATGGCATAATCTCTTAATGAGTCAGGAAAAACGGTGTAGGGAAAATGCAGACAATTCTCAGGGCAGCTAATTTAGCAAACGAGAAACAAACATTTTTGCTTGCTTTTTTGGTGAGGAGTTTGACAAGAGCGTGGCGATCTTGGGACGCTCTTCTATAGGACTGAATGAAGTGGTCTTATGACTGCTGAAAGAAGATCCTACTCTCAGCTATGTTCCTGCCGTGTTGCGTTGGCTATCATGTTTGTTGAGTTTCTCTGGCTTGCTAGCTTGGCAGAGGGTTAGCCCAGCCCTTCTTTCCCCTTGGCCCCTGTTGTTGGACAGCTTTCTGTCGAATTAGTAAGTTGAGCGGGCTCGTGAAGCATCCGGTTAATGTCAAAAACCAGTGAGGGACAAAGCAGTGAGACCTCCTTTTAGCATAAGCAGACCATTAGCTTGACTCACTTCTTTATGTGGCCTTAGTTTCAGTTCAATGTAAATTCACCCGTAGATCATGGTGGAATTTTGCAAGAGTGGAATAAGTTAATAAATAGGTTTTATTTGAGACCTGCTTTTGAATTGGTGAAAGAGTTCAGGTGATACCTAATTGACACTGAGTGATAAAAGTGGCATTTTCAGTGTGGTTTGTAGTGGCTAGAAGGAATGATAAAGTTACAATGTAGAGAAGGAAAATAAAATAATCAAGGTATAAATTTGGGACAAGCATCTGCTTCTAGTTATTTGTTTTGTAAACATTCTACTCGAAAGACTTAGAAGGTATAAAATGGATAATGGGTTAGCAGGTGCAGCCTACAGAACCTTTTACAAAGGCTTTTCAAATATTTTTAAGTCATAAATTTTCTGCAGAACTTTTTTTCTGCATACGTAATTCACCAAAGAAAAGCTTGGTGAGTACAATGTTGCTGCTTTCTTGATACTGATTATAAGAGAGCTTATTACCATAAGCAGAGTAATTATGCAGTGAGTTATGTTTGCATTTAAATTAGCACTGCCACTAACTTGGTCCTGAGAACTGCTGTAAACAGTAAGTTCAGGATCTTCTTAATTAGCATTGCATTTTGTTACATTGTGAAGTAACTTGTATAGCTGTAAAGGATATAATCAACGGTTGGGTCTTGGAGCTTCATTTGTTATTTTATTCAACTACTGAGCAAATATTTTTATTGGTGTTTTTTGCTTAATGCAATTACATGACAACTAAAGTTTGCATGTCACGGACACATTAATAGTATATCACAGGATGTTAAAATTCTTTATTAGTGGTTGCTGTTTAAGTGCATCCTTCAATTTGAGAAACTCAGCACTTCCAAGTGTTATGAGATAGCAGCAGACTACTGGAAAGGAGCCATATGATCTTATTTCTAAGCTGAAATGTTCTCCTAGAATGTTATCAACTCTCTGGCAAGATAAATGACTGATATTTAGACCCAAAGACTTTTGGCCTTCAACTTCCAAAAGGCTTCATGTGACTCAGGTTTTAAGCAGAGGCTTAGAGTCAAGTGAGATATGCCCATCGGTGCTCTTGTCCAATGTTTCTGAACTGACCCAGTGCTATTATATGTAAATTTTGCTTTCACCAGGGCATTAGCATCGATTTGACCATTTTAGTGCGTGCTTAGGATTCTATTTCTTTTTGTTCTTCTGATTAATAAGTAATGACAAATGTATGAAATGTTCAGGCAGACTTTTCCAGTGTTCAAGGAATTTTTTTGAACAGGAAGAGTCAAAGCTGAATGTTTTGGCCAATCAAATACAGATTGGTCTGGTGTGTTTGTCAGTGCGTTCTTGGTAATTCTGATGCCACCTCAAGGCTTTCAGCAACCAGGCTTTAAATTCATCATAGTACATCCTCCAGAGTATATGTAGAAATGCTCTCAATGGTAAATATTTTGTAGTGATTGAATACAAAGTTTGAATGTTTTTGCATTCTTTAGTTTTAATGGTGTGACTATATAAATGGGCTAAAGGAAGATAAGGTGATTTGGACAGGTGTGGCGTTGGGAGTTTAGTCTGAATATTTGTTGTCATTACTCCTACAATCTACAGCACTGCTGTCAGGTTAAGGTATCATTATTTTTGTGAATTATTTTCTCTGGCTAGAGAGCAGGCAGTTGTCATTCACAAGGCTCGCAAGATGACCACACAGAATATCCTACGATTACAGAAAATCGTTCAGCTTTACTGTTGTGCTGGTAGCCTCAGTTGAACTAGCTGTCCTCCTTTCCTTTTGGTTTTCTTAAATTAAAGAAGACATGGTGAAACATCTTGAAAGAGTAAGATATTTTTCAGGTTGTGGAGATGCGTTTATTGGAGAAGTGTTTTTGTAGAAGATATTTTTATTACTTAAGTATTTTTAGTTCTTGAGCTTTTATAGACTACTGTAGAGTTAGTGAGTTGGATGTTAATCGGAGCATTGTAGCCTTTATTACATTGCCTAAAGTAGATGGAGTTGGGGATAGATCTCTTTCTTAAATATTTTACGCTTTTTAAGATTGGACAACCCTTGAGGTTCAAGATGGTCAGTGCCAGTATTCAGTTTTTTGTTTCTTAGTTGGTCAGAAATGTGGAAGTATTGTGTACCAAGGAGTATAGTTCTGTGTTATGGCTGGTGGTTGGCCATAGTGAAAGTCCTAAGCACTGCTGAAATAGTACTCAAAGATAAGGCAGTTTTTTTCATGCTCATGGGGCAGTTCAGCAGGTTGTTCGCATAATTTGGATGTTTATATTTCTTTGGTTAATGGGTAGTGTCTGTGCCAGGTTGACTATTGCCCCCTTTCTGTAAAGTCTTATGAAATAACACAATAACAAGGGGCTGAAACTTTGTGACCTACAAGGATAGAAACTACTCTGCAAGGAGAACTCATTAATGCAAATTAGTATTTCTCTTTCCTTCTGGCTTTTTTAGAGACAGAACTTTTCTGTGTGCACTTCCTTTGATGTGGGGTCTCCTGGTAAAATGTTTAAACTAAAATACTGTTGAATAGGAACAAATTTCTTTGAATATTAGAATACAGGGCTGCTGCAGCTGTTTCCCCAGAAGTGAAAAATCATCACACTTTTCCAAAGGAGTCCATTTAAATGAAGGCAGTAGACAGTAACTTCAAAGCTTTCAAAAAGTATTTCTTCTCCTGAGCAAACAGTGGCTGGTAGAAAACAAGTGGCTCATTAGTCTGCAGACTTCAACCTTTTGGGGGTGGGAAGGGACAGCTCTTTGCAGTGGCGAGTAAAATACTCTTTTTGCAAATTGGTCGTGGATGTTTGTGTTGAATGAGTGTTGGCACTTTAATTGTTGCTGTAAGAAATATAAGCATTATTTCCCATAAAGATATTTGTCAAAGTATAATACTCTGCCCAGGTTCTTTTAGAAAATCCCTGTATAGGGGATGTAATGTTTAATATCAGTTGTGTATATTTGATGTTATGGGGGATTTCTGATTTAGCAGAATGATACATTTGTACTATTTTTTAAGTATATTTTATAAGTTACACTTGGCAAAAGAAAGAAATTGCAATACGCAGTTCAATCGCAATACCGATCTGACTCCCATTACCAGTCTCTATAATATGATCACCATCATGACGCCGGGCATCCCCAGTCACCAGAAAGGAATAAGTGGGTTGAAATCAGCTCAGGGCTGTTGCTCTCTTTTGAAATATTGTTGGTTGTTCAGTGCATGTGTTGGGCTGAGCCAAATGCACATCTCCCGTGCTGGTCTGGCTAACTCAGACTTTCACATTCTTTTGATTCAATCGGGGCGAAACATTTACACAACTAGTTGATGCACTCAACTGACATAATGGTTTATCCAAAGCAAAGGCCACCCTCCAGTCCCCATTGTGTTGAGGTAAAGTTAGCGTCTTTGCAACAGCTGTGGTTAGTCACACACCACATTATTTCCAGAGCTTCATGGCTGCATCGCCCTTGTCCATCTCCTCTGAGCCTTCTGTTTTAGGGGTTTATTGGTCAGTCACAGTATTGGAGAATTTTTTATATTTAAATTCACAGGGCTTTGAGACTCATTAGAGGAATTGCTAATTGAGAATACAGGAAGTAATTGGTCTTCCTGATGTAATCAGATGTGAGGTACAAACAACTCTATCACTGCAGTCTGTATAGATGAAGTCTTCCTGAATATAACTTCCAATTTTCTGCACATCGTTAAAAAATTAGTTCAAAAGCCAAGAATACGACATGAAATAATGGAATTTACTTAATCAAGGTGAGTTTGTAGCTTGTCTGCATTTGTAGTTTGTGAACTTGGCTGCACTGATTTTTATTTATTTTATTAAATCTGTATCCACCACACTCAGCTACTTCCATGTGCTTCTTTTTGTTAACATAACTGGTGAATTTCTCTGGAGGTATAATTCCTGTTCAGATCTGTCAAAATTTCACGGAGGAAGTTGTATCATAGTCACAACCATGTTCAGTGTTACATGTTCTAGAATGGTCTGAGGGCTCTCTGCATGCTCATCTCCACCCTGCCTCCGCTTCTGGAATCCTGCTATGCGTCCAGGATTTGCTTCTGGGTGTGCAGTTGGTCTAGGACTAAACTGTAACTATTGAGTGTGCCTAATGGCCTAATGCTTTTTTTTTTTTTCTTTTGTGCTTGGATTTTTGCTGTGTCTTGTCATCACATGGTCCTCATTCTGTGGCTGGGCCCTGTATTGAGGTTCAAGGAGCACCTTGCCTTCTAAACAAATGGGAGAGGCAAAGATGGCAGAAATCTAGTGAAATACATGGTTTTTAAGGTTGTTGCTAGAAAGTGACTCTGTGGAATCACAGTCATGATACTGAGTGGTGACCTGTTTAAATGGAGAGTTTGAAGATGGACAATAACATGATTAAAGATCTGGATCTCTAAAACCTCTAGCCACCATGTCCTAACAAGTAGGAAAAGACTTTGCAGCGATCTTTCATATCTGATGGAACTGACAGACTCTACCCAGAATGGAAGCAATGCTCTTTTCTTTTCCTTAAAGACCTTTCACAGCCAAGAGTCTTTGCCTAGTGGGAACTGTTTCCCAAGTCCATGTGCACACACATGGAGACTCAGGCCTCTATGCCCGTTGACATCTAGTTGATCTCTAGTCCCGTGACTTTCAGGATGCCAGACAGTGCAGAAGAGGTAAGCGCTTGATATTTTATTGTGTTACCGTGTGCACTGATGTCTAAGGTAGTTGCTCTGTCTGTTGTTACCTCTCTGCCATCCTGGCTCTGAATTGTACAGAACTGGAGAAAAGCATGCTTAGTAGCATCGGAGTTTTCTAAACCTTTTAGTATACGTCACGTATAGTTTGATCATACATAAAGTTCAGGAAATGAGGAGCTTGTAAGTTTTAATCTGTTTTGCATTCAGTCAAAAACCTTTATTATGTTGTTGAACGCTATCATTTTTTTCAGTGCAAGGAAGGTATATAAAAAGATAGTTCTTATGGTGGGTCAGGAGCTACTGAGTCTTTCAGGATCCCAAAAAGAAAGGCACGAACACTGGTAAGGCAGATCACTACTAATAACTCAGAAAAGGCGAGAGCAAGGTATAAATCATATGTCCTTTCTGATGCTGGGAACTCTGAGATGATCGAGCTTTGGATGGATCTTTGGTCAGGCACACTGTAGATCTCGTGTGCTCTGTGTTCACTAGTATTCTTAAGGGGTTTTGCTTACAGTACGGGTTCATCAATCACTCGCTGATAGCAGTCAGGTCTGGCATGTGGGCTTTGAAGTTGTCCCTTGGACAACACGGTCTAATATCCTTATCTCATAAATAAAGCTGCAGTTCCTGAGCAGGTGCAGGGAATATCTCAAGTGGAAAAGACAACATACTGCACATATACGTAAGTTTAAATGCACATTGATTAATTACCCATTGATTAAGTATACATTCATTAATTTTACTATTGATTAGACACGGTAGCATTCAGTAGCAATTGTGTGGTATCTGCGATAGAGGCATATTACCTGGGTGTGGGTCACTAGCTGCTCGTACAACAATAGTCTCACAGGTTGATTACTACAAACAAGTCAAAAGGTCTTTGTAGTACTTGTAGTGGCTTGAAAGGGGTTCATTTTTACAGGGACTGATGGGGGTAGATTCAAACTGACTGAATTAGCTATTCAGATGGACGGGAAGATTCAGAAGAAAGTGATAGGTATGGTTAAGAAGTACATATTGGAAGCATGCGGAGTCAGTGCTTCCAGTCATCTTTTCACATTTCCAGTTGCATCAGAGTGGTTCCCAAAAACTGCCTCTACTAACCTGCAGTTTGCCAGTGGGACTTCTTGTGTGGTAGGGTAAACGGTTCTTTCTGAAAGTAGAGTGCCCAAACCCAGATGCATCCTTATGTCTCAGGTTTCTGAAGGAACTTCTCAAAGAAAGAAAAAGTATTTTGCTTTAGTTACCTCAACTTAAATGCCATTTTTTTAAAAACTCCCTCCCTCCTCACTGTTCTCAGTAGTTTTGTTTTTACACCACCTTTGTGTTTTGCACTTTTAGGTCGGTTGAGTAACTGCATGTAACATTTACAGGACTTTATATTAGCTAATTAGCTAAAATGTTTTGGTCACGAGTCTGTCTAGAAATAGATTTTTCTATGAGAATGTTCTAAATTTTTAGACTGCTCTCAGTGAATGTAGGTCCTGCCATTTGCTTTCTCAGACAAAGCAGAGCTAAAATTTGTCCTGAAAAAAATAATTGTAAAAGTATCTCAATGTCAATGAGCCCTGCTGATTGATAATGGACTGTTCCTGCTAAGCTGAGAAATAGCATGGTAATGGTAGGTTGTCAGTATCGGTCATGGTAGAAAGAGGGTAGGCAGAATTTTGTAGTGTATGAGGAAGAAGAAACAGTAACACATTACTGTTAACTGGTTAATTAGATTTTTTTCTGAAGAGAAAACGCAAAAGAGCTCTGAATTTCTGTTAGTGTAAGCCTTCCAGGCTAATTTGTATTAATTTTGATAAACAAGCTTTGGTCACAGTTCCATGGTCATATGATTGATGTGTGTTTCTTGGTCTAGAACTCGTAGTGTGTACGTTGGAAGTGGTCCAAGAAAAGTCCTTCCCCAGGCAGCTATTTATTTTTGTTAGCTAGCATCCTGCTGCTTTGTTCCTTGGTAGAGTTAACTGCGAGCAGGGAATGGGCAGCTGTAGTCACAGCTCCAAAAGCTTCAGTGGTCATGTGTGTGCTGCCTATTTGATACAGCAGCATAGGCCAGTATAGTTTCTTAGCCCAGTTATCCATCTAAAAACTTGGCCTGCAACAAATTACTGAAGTGCTTTAAGGTATCAGCTGATAGATGCTAGAAAACTAATTGCAGCATAGGATGGGAAGACATCTTACTATATGTGGGTTGACTCCTTTAATATAGAAACACAGTGGTTTTGGGAATAGCTTCTGTTGGATATGCTAAAGGATGTTGCAGACGCCCGGACCTCCAGCGTGCAGATCTGGGCAGCAGTGCAAAGGGCTGTAGAGCACTTGCTGACAGTATTGAATAAATAACCCTTCTTTCGCTTTGTGGAAATATTACATAGTAAAGGCAAAATTATTTGCTTGAGGATAGTTACTGTGTTCCAGCAGATAGCAAGCACTTTTTCAACTATTTTTTTGGACCTAAATCTGTTGGTGTAACCCACTTTATATTTTGGAAGGTAGTGATGAAAGAAACAGTGATCAGATTCTCGTTGGCTAAGCAATTGAATTTAATTGGTGGCAAAGTTAGATATTTGAAACTGTTCTTTTCTGAACTAGGAGTGTAGTTTAATCTACACAGATTGTAGGGGATTTTGAGAAATTAGATGAAGATCCTCCACAATTGTCTTACAATATGTAATTTTGCTCTAGAGAAAGGAGCTGCCTATAAAAAGACCTTCTGAGCTTTTATTTTTTAATCCTGTACCACATTTTCTCTATAGATATTTTCACTGTGTACAGTACAGTATTGTTCGTAAAAGTGGGAGATAATATGAATGAAACACATTGAAAACAAATGCCTTTTTGAGTCTGTCACAAAAAGGTTGTCAAAATAGGCTTTGCTGTAGCACAGTTCTGTGCTAATGCAGATTTATTTGGAAAAGCCTGATCTTTGAGACTACTTTAACATTTTTGTTTAACTTCCTAAAATATCCTTAAAAAGCTTGTTATTAGACTTTCTGAAGTTGTCATTGATAATATTAGGGAAACGGTCGGTTACATATCCTTTTTGGAATTGTTATTTGTGTTTAGCAGCCATGTCAGTTGGTATCAGGAAAAAGACTTTTCTCAGCTCTAAAATTTGTAATGGCTGTCAGTTCATTTCTGCCGACTCTTGCTGGGAAACCTTGGCTGCTCGGCATTTTTGTGGAGAATGTGGACTCATCTTGGTCAAACTTCTAAGTTTGCGGGTTTGTTTTGAAACAGCACTTAGGCTTAATGGTTTTTCAGCCCTGAGCTGGTGTTTGGTAGCTAATACCATGAATGTGGTTTCTATTTTCAATAAAATTCAAAAGCTGGCACTTAGGATAGGAAACCTTAAGGAAAAGAACATGAGCTAGTAATTCGGTAGGGTGTTTTATCCGAGAGGGGAGATTGTGGCAAAATCCTGGGTGAATGTTTGCTTTAGAAAAGTATGTAGTCCAAGAAAACTGAAACACAAGTAAGGTTAAAATCCAAAGAAAATTAAGTATTACCATTTAAAGTATGCAAAGTCATCATTGTCAACTGCAATTTCCTGAGAATTGAAGTAATTAAACTTAATATTGGTTTGTATGTGTAGGCTTAACAGCAGCTGCAGCTGGGTGTGTTCTTAATTGCAGAATAGGTGAATTTGAATGAAACTGTTTCTTCCCAGGGACCAAACCTTGTGAGCATGGAGTGCTTCTTGGCTGCTGTAAAAGTGGTGGTACGTTTAACCACGGGCTGGCTGGCTGCGTGGAGGACTGGGTGGTCATGATGATGCATCGCTTCCCATAATGAAGTTGTAGGGAAATGAACTTATATACACCAAAGAGTATTTTATAAGGCTTAGGGTCACAATGTTTGTATTCTTCGTAACTGGAAAACCTGCCATTCTGCTGCTCTTGTGGTCAGCTTCAGTTGCTTTAATAATAGTTGTGTTTTGTAGAGGGAGTCTTATGATGTGTTCTGTGACAAACATGCAACTGTGGAGCATGTGTTTGTCCCTCTGGGCCAGAACAGCGTAACCTTGGTGTAAGGGCTTGTGAGCATTGGGTTTTGTCAAAAGACCCCTTGTTAGGAACAGAATTATATTCATTATTTTGTTTTCCTTCTGATGTTGAAAGTAATAGTGCTTTTAAAATACTTTAAATAAACATATGTTGAGACAGATAAATCTGTTCCTGTTTTGAACCATGGCTGAAATATTT
Organism: Numenius arquata; assembly: GCF_964106895.1. NCBI lineage: Eukaryota > Metazoa > Chordata > Aves > Charadriiformes > Scolopacidae > Numenius > Numenius arquata. Next base: position 43,076,974 of record NC_133582.1, on the reverse strand, counting down.
TTTTCTTAATTTCTTGTCTGACTTGAAATGTGTAAAGGTATTTGGAAATGATAACTTGCTAGATAATTTTTATAAATGTATATATTTATAGTGTATAATAATGTGTATTCACCATCATTTTTAAAGATGACTTGCATCAGTTTATATACTTAAGGTTTCATTAAGTACCTAACCAATGCTAAAGCATATTTAAGTCACGTATTTTGTACTCTATAAAAATTTGGCCACAGACTTTCCAATTCTGGTCTTTGCATAAATGTATCATTGAAAGGATAGTGAAGAACAGAAGAAAGCTCTTTCGGTGGAATGAAGTCCGGGAACTGGAGTGGAGGTGTGGCAGAGCATAGCTGAGCTTCCGTTCTTGGCCCTTGCTGAGCTACACTCCAGGAGCCCAGCTGCTCAGTCCTGCTGGTTTTAGGCTACAGTGTGGGATCTAAGGGGTTCCCCCTCTTTGGAGGCCAGTAAACACATTGTTAAGGTGCAGTTCTTTCATCTGCCATCCTGCCTGCCCAGGAGCTCAAACACATGCTCCATATCACCCTGTTTCTCATTAGTCTCTAGACCTGCTTTCTTATATTTGCAGTGAAGGAGCAAGTTTTGTTGGTTTCCTGTTTCACTGGGAACTACATGGCAAGCGTAGAATTTCCAAGGGTTTCTCTTGAAAGTGAAAGCCTGTGAGTTCCAACTGTAGCACTTTCACCTTTGTTCATTGTTCCCATAGGCCCCTAGGATGAAGTCTTTGTGGAGTCTATTTAAGTAAGCAGCTAGAAGAACAAATACTGAGTTAAATTTATCTCAGCTGTCGTATCTGAGTACATGGCAAGCAACACGCAGTATAGAAAATGAAGATTGTCATTCCTTTTTTAGGGCATAAAAATGCTGGAATCTTTTAATGTATTGTCATCTTGAAGTACTTTATCTTAACATTTTAAGTCTCAGCATCCAGAGAGGAGATTTATATGTGACAGTCATTATTTTTAAAGCATAAAATCACCTGTTCAAATTCCGTGCAAGTATAATGGGCAAACCATTTCTGTGGTGTGCATGTTTGCATGTTATGTGTCTTCCAGTTAATGGAGGGGGGAAGTGTGTGTGGCACAACGGACGAGATATTAATTATGGGTGCAGTAAGGTAATGAGAGGGGGGAAAAAAGAGTATCACTCCAACTTCTCATTTAATAAGCAAGAATTCAGAAACTCTGAAGCTTCATTAAAAATCAAAGCAGTGCTGAGTTGTGCAATCAATGTTGCTGTTGCTCTGTTCTACAGTTCACAAAACTTTGAATTCCTTATATTACAGGAAAACATTACTTTTTATAGCATTGACTTGAAGCTTTTGAACTGCAGTCAAGTTTATGACTTTCTTGTTTGAAGTTTTCTTAATGTTGTTTCTCCTGTCTTTGTGTACAAGAAAATGTAAATAGGCCTGCTTAGACCACCTTCATTAATAAGTAGAAAGTAGGGGCAGGGAGTGAAATGTATCTGGAGTGATTACTTTCTGACCAGGTGTTGATGATAATGAGCTAACAGATTATGAATATATTTAACTATTAGGATCTTTGTCATCACTGAACATGTCGTTAGAGAAATCAATCTTCTCAGTTGCATGTCAGGTGTTTTCTTTTATTATTGCAGGTGATACTGCATGAAAATAAGCTGAATTTTAGATTTATTTTTTTTGAAGTGCGATGGTTATCAAAAACTACCTTTTAATGACATTAATACTGTATTGCTCTGGTATATGTTGTTTGAAATGAAATGTTAGTGCTCTCCTTCCCTTCAGACTTTGGTTTTGTTTCTTAGGTTGCACGTCTTCAAAAAATCCCTGATGGTGACAATGAGACAATGATTCCTGTACTGTCTTCAAAAAAAGCAAGTGAATTGCCAGTTGATGAAGTAGCAAGCATTCTGCAAGTAAGTGGTTTTGCATCTCTTAAGAATGCACTGATGTTACCAAACAATAAGTTTGATATTTCTTAAGGACAGATCTTGTCATTGAAAGTCTATGCATTATCATGCAGTTTGGTATTGGCTATTGTCTGCTTCTAAAAGCATGTTGATTTTTAAATTGTTACTTGAAATGCTCTAATCTGTAACGTTTTCAAAAAAACTGGGTATTTGGAAGGGGGATGAGATTCAACTTGAAAATGTTTGGATTTCTGTATGCTTTGAAGATTGCTTTTTGTTAATAAAAATCCTAGAGTCAACCTTCCTATAAAATTCTGTCCTATTTCTCGTAGCTATTGCTTCCATTTCTCTAAGGAATCCTTAACATCCTTAATTTATTTTGGTAGCCTTCATTTTAAGTGGAGGAACAGGATTGAGAGAGCTTCCCATTGACAGATTTATGAACCATTGAATCTGGGTTAATTTTCATGTTAGATGGTATTTTTTCAGTATGCTTGACTGCTTGAGACTACACCATGATAAAGGTTGGTCATTGACAACTCAAGACTTTGAAGCTATTGCTGGCATTTGGCTGAATAACTGAATTCCTGACATAATCTTCAAGAGTCTGAACTATGCCCACGGTTTGGCTTGTTACAGAGTTTTCTGCAGGGAAGATCAGCAATTGTTTAGAGATGTGAAACAGCATCTGCTTCTGTAGTTCTTCTGTGAATTTTTTGTTGATCTCTTAAGAATTGCCAAACTGAGTTCTAAAATAGTAGTTAGTTAGCTTTTATTGTCGTACAAACATTAGTATCAAACTTGTCTTTCTGATATTGGCCAAATTTGTATAATCCGAGGCTATATATTTTGGTGTTGGGATTTGTTTTGACGTCTACTTATTATTGTAATTGCTGACTGTGTTATTCTTTGCGTATTTTAATAGGCTAATCTTCAGAATGGCTTAAAAAACTGTGAAGTTTGTCATAGACGGGCATTCCATGGATGGAATGAATTTGATATTAGTGAAGATGAACCACTGTGGAAAAAATATATTTCCCAGGTTAAGATTTTTGTCCTTTCTAATACTTTTCAGTAATTTTGCTCTTTATTAATAATTTAGCTTTTGTGTGCGTGAACGTATTCTGATAAAAGTGGGAACAGGAACAGGAAATTGCAACTTCTATACATTATATCTAATTTACCTATTGAAAAACCTTTTATTTAGGTACGTGCCAGTGTTTTAATTACATGATTTGTTCTTGGATGTGTGTTTGTAACTAGCCAAAGGGTACCACTTATAACTAGCCTGAGGGCTGGAGGAGCAGAGCAAAGTTCCCTGTAGGCAAAGACTTGGGTATGAATCGCACTAAGGTCAGACACAAATGCATATGACTGTTGGTAAATATTTAAATGAAACGTGAAGTATGAATGCTTCATAGAGGAAATTTTAAAAAGCAAAACCACTGCCTTTGAGCTGAGGGTGGAGGTGGGGCCAGCCTTGATTCTGGTATTAAGCAGAACTGTCAAATGTCAAGTGTGTGGGGTTTTTGTTGTTTGTGTTTTTTTCCTATCAGTGGGATTTATCTCATTTATATATATGCATATATTTTTATATATATAAGTGCATACTACTTCTCAAAATGGTGTGGAAGTGTCACTACTTCCTTCTGCCTACCCCTGCCGTCCCCCAGCTACACAAGATATTTACCGCAAATTTTCACACGGAAGATTTTTTTCTAATGAATTTTTAATGTTAAACATCATGACCAACGTTTCCTGCACCTGTAGAGTAAACCCTGAAGTAATAGATGGTTAATTCTGGAGAACTGTTTTACTTGGGAGTGACTAAAAAGATATTCAGCACTCTGCTGATGTTAACAGTGGGAACTTGATTACGTACTAGCTGTCCTCTGGCATTAATGCTTTATTTTCCCATTTGTAGTGTCAAATTAGTCAGATGCATCAGAACATTTCTAAAGCATATTGTCCAAGTCTATTTTAGGTAGGATTTATTAAGATACGTATTTGCTTTGCTATATGTTCTTCACTTTAATTGGGGGAATGTTCTTTTTTGTACCATTTCTCAAAAAAATGACCATGTTAGCAACCCACTGTCATGTAGAAGCAAGACCTGTTATTATTTGAGCTTTAGAAATCTCAAGAAAGCATATGATCTAAAAGGAAAACTTGTGTCTTGTAAAACAAGAAATCATGAATTGAAAGTTACGAAATATATTGCTGCCTTGATAGTGGTCAGTTTCTGGGGACGATATAAGCCTCAGTATAAGCCTCAAGGACTGAATATATTTCAGGCTGCTTCTTGTATGTTTAAATTATGTTTAAATACAGTATGAACAAATACAGGAGATTATTCTTTTTGTCTTAAAAACGTGAATTGAGAAAGGTAAGAAACAGTTTTTTCCTGTTATGTATTGAATACGGTCTATTCAAGGTCTTTGACAGTTAAAAACAACACCCTCAAGTAAACACCCAAACTGCATAGAGTCAGATTTTCTTTGTACTGACAGGTTAGAAATACTTTACTTGTAGAATAATATGTTTCAAAATAGATCGGATGTGCTTTGAGGGATAGATAAAATGGTCTTTCTGTCAAGTATATTGCTGAATTACTGTTCTGTTTCATTTCAGTTTAAAAATCCCCTTATTATGCTTCTCCTGGCATCTGCAGTCATCAGTGTTTTAATGCATCAGTTTGATGATGCCGTCAGTATCACTGTGGTAAGGAACTAAAATTTTATCTTTGTTGGGAGTACTTCAGAATGTGCAATCACATGTACTGTCAACGTCACATGAATGCCAATGTGGGATGGGATCACTTGATTCTAATTAATGGATTTGATTTATATGCTGTCATTAAATCCATTAAATCTGTTTAGTTTGTGACTGGATTTTGATGGGGTTTTTTTCTTGACTGGTAGCAGTAATACATATCAAAATACATCAGTGAATAGTTATCTGGCTGCATCTTGCATCCTTACTGGTTGAAATGCCCGTCTTCAGGCATTTGTTCAGAGGACCAATTTTTGGTGTCTCTTATGTAATTTTTGTCTTAAATTATGCTTTAATTTCAAATTGAAACCAAATAAGCCTTCTGTTAATTTACTTGAAAGATGTAATCTTTTCAAACATGAAAAAGAAATGTAACCTGAACTCTCTAGAAATAGCAGATGGAAGACAGAAGCTGAAATAATGAATTTTTTGTAGAAGTTTGCTTCTACAAAAGCAAAAAGTTTGTTTTTCTTCATTTTCAGATGATAGTGCAATTTTTCTGTGGCTGTATCTTTGTGCTCAGAGCCTTAGCAACAAAACTAATTTGCTGCTGAAGATCAACGACATATTTCTTTTGGTGGCAACGCTGGCTTGAGCAGCTTTTGCCATCTTATTAGCTCTGCTGATACAAATGTATTGTAAAGCTTTTTGATCTGGACTGGGAACTGATGAAGATTTTTAAAAAAATAATAATTAAAAAATTACCTCCCTTTTCCCTTTTGGAACCTATTGGCTTCTTGATGCACACCATTGCATGTAGACACAAACCGAGAGACTGATGTGAGGGTAGGAATGCAAAGCTGTGTCAGGTAGCACGAACTGTAGAAGATAATACTGCCTCCAAAAGGAACACGTGTAGCTCTGATGGAAACATTCCATGGAAAGATGGAATATATATAGTTATTTACTCTAACATTCAGTTGGTGAGGCCAACGCTAGTATCAAAAATAAAGCAGACTTACTGGATTTATCCTTGATTTTGTTAAGAGTTCTTCAAGAGTGTTTTTCTCTTGCAAAATGGTAATACCTTGGTTATTTTTTAGTAGTTCCTGTGGGTGCTTTAATTAAAGGCTTAATTAATGGATTTTGTTACACCGATTTATTACACAACCATAAGACAACTCAATTTGAGTAACAAATTCAGGTAATGTAACAAAACTCAATTTGAGAGTGTATTGAAGGGGAAGATGATACTTACTTTACACGAAATAGATTTCATTCATTCACTCGCTTTCACATCACGGACTTAGAAGCCTCGTGATTTTTCTGTTGAAGTGGTGTGACCAGAATTGTATGTGATACGAGGGACTGTGAAGGCGTGCTTTGAGGCCTCAGTACTTGTCTTAGATTATTTCTAATGAGAGGGGATTTTTAGCTTTTTTGTTTGGGATCTTTGGTACTTTGGCTGTTTGGGGTATACTCTGTGTCCTGTCTCACTCCTCGGGAGTCCTGGGCAGAGTTCCTGAGTCTCATTCTCCTCTTGTTCTTCTTACTGGGATATTTTCTGGCTCCAGACCTGTTCTTCAGCTTGCTACCTTATCTCTGGTCTTCAGTTTATTCTTAGTCATTCTGTTATCTGGTTATTTGAATGAAAACACATCTGTGATGCTCTGCAGCAGTTAACACGTCATTCCTAACCTTTGTTCTGTTCACAGAGAATGCCATTCACTCTTCATTCAGACCAGTTTTCCTAAATGTGTCATGGATCTTTCTCCACTGCTGTCTCTTGCTCACTGTCCAGAAACACGGAGCAGTTCTTCAAAATCACTATCTAGTTGTTAATCTTATTTTTAGTAAAATCAGGTTATTGAGTTCTTGGACATCACTAGAGCAGATGTAAATAGATAATAGCATCACTTCTATAACAGACCCAAGGGATAGCGAGGGATTTTGAGCATGAGAAAGTTTGTTTCCAAATAATATTGTTAATGTGTAGTAATAACTATGGCTAAGCAAACCCAAATATGATCACTTACTTTCATGGCCATTTGGAATTAATTTATCTTACCTGCTTTTGTTTTCCTGCAGGCAATTCTTATTGTTGTTACAGTTGCCTTCGTTCAGGTAAGACAGCTGTTGTCCAAATGAGATTATTGCTTTTATGTAAACTCTTCTATTTATAAGAGTGAAGTAGTTGTCTTGATGCATTGTGCTGTGAATGGTTGAGTAAAGAGCTCTGTGCTTTCATCCAAGTCTTTTGTCTCTTCTAAAGTGCAGGATTCACCTGCTTTAACTACATTGACATTTATGCATCTGCATTGGTATTATACTCAGCCATAAAAGAGTACTTGTATAAAAGCACTTAGAATAAACAGTGTAGAAGTATTTAAATATTTAACTTCATAGAAAATAGATTTTGAAAATGTAACTCTGGCTTCAGTTTTGTACAGAAATTAAAATATAATAAAATTGTCTTCAAGTAGTTTTCTAAGTCGTAAAGGAGTTGTTTTCATTCTGTAAATGCACAGCTTTACTCAATGTGTACCTAAACCAAAATTGCTTTGTGTTTGTGCTTTATATGTTGAGTTAGAGATGAGTTGTGTGACCTTAGTTCTCCAGGAAGGGACTAAGAGCATGAACACAGTATTTTTGGTACTGACTTGTTAAACTGTAGAACTCAATCATGTGCCTGATCACCGAGTTTAGAAGCATTAGTACAAGGATTACAAAAACTTGAAGATATTGAAGAAAAATAGAGAGGACCTCTGCTATTCTTTCAGAAGAAATGCCTGTAGGCAATCTGTAAATTTTTCAGTGTTTGGACCATACTTGCTTTTTAAAGTATCTAATATAGAACTGTCGAAGGGCATCTTTTATCTTATTGTTTGGGATATTACTTTAATACAACTTTACTAATAAGACAAATTTCAGTAGATGTATCTTATGTTTAACTGTTGCCTGTTATAAAAATGTTAAGTTTTATTTTTTAAAAATGTCTCTACAGGAGTACAGATCAGAAAAATCTCTTGAAGAGCTTAGTAAACTTGTGCCTCCAGAATGCCATTGGTATGTAATAGTCTGTCAGTTCAGTCCTAAATTAAGTCATAATAACTTTAATCTGAAATGAGTTAATGAAAAAGGTTTTACTGAACTTACTGCCTTTGTATCAAGCTCTTATGCTGACACAGAACAAGCTTTGCTTTTGCTCATTTTAAAGATTGTTTTCTAAGCCTAAAAAACTACTCCATGTTCAAATGATGTTACTGATGTGTAACTTCTAAGAAACAAGCAGCAAATAAGAAATCATGTTTTGCTGAAACCAGTAACATTGCAGTGCGTAGTCAACAGTGTGACTGTTTTTCTTGGGCAAAATGCCAGGGAAGAGATTCTCATTGCTCTTCATGTTTTTGCCTACAGTGTACGAGAAGGTAGGGTGGAACATACACTTGCAAGAGACTTGGTCCCAGGTGATACTGTCTGCCTGTCAGTTGGAGACAGAGTCCCAGCTGATCTACGATTATTTGAGGTATATACCTAATATTGCTTTAATATTTAATAACTTCTGGTTTTGTGGGACAGAGGGGAAGAGAAGATAGCCACTGAACACTGAACTACAATAATTGTTACTGTTTGGAATTCACAACTGTTCTGATAGAAATTTTGAAATAATGACTTTCCACGTGTAATTGTGCATTCTTAACAAAATATATGATTTCTTTTTGTAGCACATAGGAAAGAATTTTCCAGTTTTATGTAGTAATGCATTTTTGAAAATTTTAGTTGAGTACTTTTTCCTCAATGTTAAACATGTTGTAAAATTACTGTTTTCAGTCTGAATGATAAGATATTTTGGCAGCTGTTTGCAGATGTTTTTTGGGTCTTTGCATTAATTCTTAGGGTATAGTTTCAGTGTTCTCTGATAATAGAATATTAAAAAAAAATTTGAAATTGTGCCAGTGTAATACTTTCTCTGACACTTTTTCATCAGTGTGCGTTGTTATATTTTCTAGTTTCCTAAATATTTAATTTGTAACATTAGCACGGCTGGAAGTGTTTGAGTTGAAGCAGTAGTACTATAATAGTACTTGCAGATTCTCTAAAAGCAAAGTGGAATGTGTATATATTCATCGCGCTTATTTTGATGGCTTTGGTTCAATAATATCGTGTAACTTTTCTGTCAGATTGGGCATCCTCAGGTTTCCCAATATTTGGGCTATCTATCATGTTAAAGTCATTTCTGGATACGATGAGCGGTGTATCTGTGATTGATACTGGATTAATCAGAGTTTGTTTTATAGACAAAGCCTGAACGAGCTAGTTTCTGAGACAAATCTGTGGCGCTCTTGAGAAATTTGTCTGGCTTATCTGTTGTTAGCCCCTGTAGCGTAGTTAGTGCTTGAGTGGGTTTGTTTTTTGTGACTGCAAACACTTCCTCCTTCCCTCAGCAGTTGTGTAGTCTCTGCATGGATATGGCACTGGTGTTGCAGCAGCATCATCTCCTGCTCATAAGCTTATGGCATGCTATAATAGTGGCCTGCTTGGATGTCTTACAAAGGAAAGCAGAAACGAAATTAGAAGTTTCTCAGCTGTCGTTAGCCCTAAAATAAAAATTTGTGCCATCGTTATCTCAACTACTCTTGCAGATCATTTGAAAATAAGAGCGTGTCATCTTATTTTCGTCTTGTCTGTACTGGGCATTTTTATGGGATGGTGGGTTTTAAAACAAATTGAGATCATCTTTTCAGATAAAGAGGTAGATCTTTTCAGCATATTCTGATTTATGCCGTCTGTCCTAGGAGATTGTAGAAATGAAAGCAGGCACTGTTTACTTTCTACAGCCTTTCGTATATGTGAGAAGTTTCTTCACTGGTCTAATCTTGCAGGGGCAATCTTGTTTTCTAAAAGACCTTTTCTGGCCTGAGTTTTCTGTATGTTAATGAATGGTCCATCAAGTTTTATGGTAGTCTTCACTAAAGCCAGAATATTACATCAGGAACTAACATACTCATAACAGTGTAGGCTTTGAACACAATTCCTTTTGGTAGTGATGATACATATTTCAGAGCTTGTGGCTAAATCTGACTAGTAGCAAAGTGGCACCTTCATCCTGTTTCCGCTTGGTGTCTGAGGAATACGTAACAAATACAAAATTACTATAGAGCTATCTGGAGTTAATAATTCTTTATGGCTTTGACTGAAAGATTCATTGCAGTTTTTCACAAGTGTCCCTTTTCCTTTACTGATGCAGCATCTATCTTCTAAAAACGGGTACTACCCTGGTAACTATGTGAGAGAATAGCAGGAATTAGAGGGATTTGGCAGATCAGAAAGCACTTTAGTGAAGGTACTATCCTTTTTTAACACTGACCAATAATTTTTCATCTAGCTGCCTGTGTTCATTTTATTATTCAGCTAGAACTGGAGTGGATCAGAGTTATCATGCCATTTAAAAAAACAAAGCAAAACACCAAAAAAACTCCCAACTCGGATGTCAGAGTGATCTGCTATAGTGTAGTGGTACTGAGTGCAATGTAACTGATTCTTACTTACTCTTTGTAAGTGATATCCTTTGAAAAAGAGTTTTGGCAGTTGAGTTTTATTATGCACGCTTTAACACTACTTTTCTTGAGAAGGTTATTTTGGAATTTAGTGGTATGGTCACCAATAGTGGGTTTATACCTTTTAATAGTACAAAATTATTTTACTTAAATTTTGGAAACAGAATTTTATGATTCAGGCTTTGGCTAAAGTCAGTAGATTAATATGTAAGAATTGATGTCAGTTGAGGGAAGACATTTTTCTTCAATTTATAATTTGATAATTTTTTGTTTATAGAGCACAAGCTTAATTTTCTTCATCTATCAGCTGATTAATACAGAATAACTCATTTTTAACTAATCCTTCTCTAACTGCCCCAACAGGCTGCCACAAAAGCCACAAAAGGAAAACGTAAAACAAAAAAAGGCAGCTTCTCTTCTTCTAGTTTACTTGACTGTTGCCTGAATAGTATTTTCCCTGTAGACACTTTGTGAACAAAAAAACCTGCATGAAATATGTTTTTTGTTAGGGAATTCTTAATGGACCACGATAGGAGGAAGTAGACAGAGGGAGACTTGACAAGATAATATATATGTGCACTTGTATTCCCAGTTAATTATTTTGTTTGGTGACAGAATGCATCTTGAATGTTTTATAGAAAACCAATCACGGACATAAAATTGAGTAAACTTAGACTCTTCGAAGTGAGAGCTTGTTGTTTTGTTGATCCTTAAAATATGGTTTATACTGACATGGCTTTTTATCATAGGAATAAATTGAATGTATTTTTGTCAAAATTGGGGAAATTCTATTAACACTTCTAACTACTTACAAAAGATTGTTATGCTTTTTATCTAGTCCATGTATTTTGTTTTCAAAGGCTGTGGACCTTTCTATTGATGAATCCAGTCTCACGGGTGAGACAGCTCCTTGCTCTAAATCTACAGCTCCTCAGCCAGCAGCAACCAATGGAGACCTTACTTCTAGGAGCAACATTGCTTTCATGGGAACATTGGTCAGATGTGGAAAAGCAAAGGTGAAATCATTATTAATAGAGAAGAATATTTTCCATGTTTCAACTATTTGAAGGCAGTTCTTATTTTTAAAGTTCACCTATCAATTGGGAAATGTACTTTAATAGCTACGTATATTTTGAGTTTTCTGAAAGAATAGAAATGGAATAGAAATAGAAATTTTTACTGGAAATATAGAAGACTACTGTGATACACTGCAGATCTTTTCTCATTAGTGCTTTTTGAGACATTCTTAGGGCCAGGAGAGCTCAAATTTATAGGGACTAGATGATGGGAAACCCTTCGGTCTAGGATGTGGTATTTTACTTCTAGAACTACATTTACATGTTTGAAAATCTGTAACTGAAAATGCAGTTTTGGCTGGTGTTAGATAGGGGTTACCCTTTTTGAGTTTTGTTACTCTACTTCAGTAGTGGACAGAGTAGCAGCTTGTTTCACAGAGGCAAAATGTTTCTTAGCAAAAATGTTTCCTACTTGTGCCAACAATTATTTTTATAAACAAAGCTAAAAATCATAGCAAGCTAAATGGCATTTTCCCACTATTTGAGTCAAAGCTGTCAAGAGCATCCACTAACATTAAAATTAAACTTCAGATTTGGCTTTTTTTTTTTTTTTTTTAGGGGATAGTTATTGGAACAGGAGAAAACTCTGAATTTGGGGAGGTTTTCAAAATGATGCAAGCAGAAGAGGTAAGAGTGAATATTCAGAAGCGAGGACATATTTTTTAAGTGTATATTTCATCCATTAGAACTGTACTTACTGTACCTTTCAAGGGAATAGTCCTGTCCAGCCTGTGAAGTGGAATCTAATTTAATACACGTGAGGAAAATACAATCATCTGTTCAATAGTATTTAGTTTGTATTATAACAAGTGTAATTATTAATGGAAAAAAAAGAAGGAAAAGAACCCGATGTGAGCATTCTACTCCCAACAACATTCTGAAATATCAGTCTTGTAGGGCTATTTTTTGATATTTATATTACAGTAAACTAATTTTAAAAGTAAATTTTGAAGGTAAGAGTGAATTAAACTTGATACCAGCTTTCTCAGATAGTGTACATGCACTTTAATGATAACTTGTTGAACAAAGGTGATTTTACAATGACCCTGTCTTTTTTTTGCCATGCTTTCTATACTGTAGTCCACCATCTATTACTATTAAAACCCCCAAACTTATTTGCGTCCAAGGTAAAAAATTCACTTTCCTGTTTTGGTTTGTTTTTTTTTTTTTTAGTTCAGATTTTTGTTTTGTGTCCCCTCCTTTCTATCCACCTTCACCCCGTTTCCACCACCCCCCCTTTTTTTTTTTTTGGGCACTAGGTTGTCTTAAGTATTTCCATGGTTTTCTATTTGGCTAAACTGAATTTTCTGCAGATGATTAACAAATTCCTTTAGAGATATAACTGGCCTTCCAGGGCTCTATTGCCTTTGTCTTGAAAAGTCAGTTTTATTTTTGTTATCAAGAACTTTTTTGTTCTTGGAAGAAATGCAGAGGCTTTTAGTCAGCATGATTTTTTTTTTTTAATAAAATCTTTGATAATAAAATCTTTTTTTAATAAAATATTTTGTGTTAGATTATTTGGTGTAGACATTGCAAAGCTCCAAAAGAATGTTTCTAATAAATTTTTCATTTCATTGAAGTGGTTGTGAATCTTCTTGAATTCTACATGAGAATGGAACAGAATAGTCTGTTTTCAGAAAGTAAACAGGGTATAACTGCATCTTACTCACTGACAGTGTTTTGAAATGTGCACATCTGAAGTAATATGTGATACAGTTCATTCTTTTTAACCTGTACTTGTTAACTGCTGCACGTTTACCGTTCATCAAGGCTCCAAAGACACCGCTGCAGAAGAGCATGGATCTCTTGGGAAAACAGCTTTCCCTGTATTCCTTTGGTATAATAGGTAAGAGAATTTACGTGAAAGAATTACAAATTGTTATGCAACTGAAACCAACAAGTAGGCTTGGGAAAATGGAAGGCTTGATCTTTTTTTTTTTTTTTTTTTTAAGTATTTTTGACTCCTCATTTCATCGGTCACTTTGAGTTCATGATACTAATTGTATGAAGATTGCTGATGTGACATAACTTTCATCATAAGAGTGTTTCACAGAATCGTAGAATGATTTGGGTTGGAAGGGTGTCACGACCCGCTCTCAGGAAAGAGGGGCGGTGACTCACATTTGTAAATCTCTGATGGCGCGGACTAAGGTGAGATAAATCTCAAGGTCCATATACAAACATTTATTAGTTTCCCAAAATGATTAGTATAGGTCTTAATAAGTCCATGCTAATTGGTTAGGTATATAACAAATTATGGCAAGCGGTGAGGTATGGATTGTGTTATTTAGCATGTTACTTATGCAACTACTTATGGCAAGCAGTACTTGGTTTTGTATTGGGTGCACCTCTCAAGCCTGTCCAGGTCCCTCTGGATGGCATCCCCTCCCTCCAGCGTATCGACTGTGCAACACAGCTTGGTGTCATTGGCAGATTTGCTGAGGGTGCACTCTGTCCACTCTCCATGTCTCTGACAAAGATGTTAAACAGCACTGGTCCCAGGACTGACCCTTGAGGAATGCCACTTGTCACTGACTTCCACTTGGACATTGAGCCGTTGACCGCAACCCTTTGAGTGCGGCCATCCAGCCAATTCCTTATCCACTGAGTGGTCCATCCATCAAATCCATGCCTTTCCAATTTTAAGACCAGGATGTCATGTGGGACAGTGTCAAATACTTTGCATAAGTGCAGGTAAATAAGGTCTGTTGCTCTCCCCTAATCCACCAACACTGTAGCACCATTGTAGGAGGCCACCAGATTTGTCAGCATGACTTGCCCTTGGTGAAGCCATGTTGGCTGTCACCAATCACCTTCTTATTTTCCATGTGCCTTAGCACAGATTCCAGGAGGATCCACTCCATGATCTTGCCAGGCACAGAGGTGAGACTGACTGGCCTGTAGTTCTCCAGGTCTTCCTTTTTTTCCCTTTTTGAATATGGGGGTTATGTTTCCCCTTTTCCAGCCAGTGGGAACTTCACCAGACTGCCACGACTTTTCAAATAGAATGGAAAGAGGCTTAGCAGCTTCATTCGCCAGCTCCCTCAGGGCCCTTGGATGGATTTCATCAGGTCCCATGGTTTTATGTACCTTCAAGTTCCTTAGATGGTCTCAAACCTGATCTTCTCCTGTAGCGGGCAGTACTTCATTCTCATAGCCCCTGTTTTTGCCTTCTGCAACTTGGGCGGTGTGGTTAGAGCCTCTGTCAGTGCAGACCAAGGCGAAAAAGTCATTCAGTACCTCAGCCTTTTCCATATCCTGGGTGACCAGGTCTCCTCTTTCCTTCCGGAGAGGGCCCACATCTTCCCTAGTCATGCCTTTACCTCTGACATACTTCTAGAATTTTTTCTTGTTGTCCTTGATGTCTCTGGCCAGATTTAATTCTGTCTGGGCTTTAGTAACCTAGTCTGGTTCCTGGCCACTCGGACAGTTTCTCTGTATTCCTCCCAGTCTACCTGCCCTTGCTTCCACCCACCAAAAAGCCTCCTTTTTGCTTTTGAGCTTGTCCAGGAGCTCATTGTTCATCCATGTGGGCCTCCTGGCTTTTTTGGCTGGCTTCTTCTGTGGGATGTACCACTCCTGAGCTTGGAGGAGGTCATCCTTGAATTCTAACCAGCTTTCTTGGGTGCTCTCCCCTCCAGTACTCCATGTTGCCCTGCCAAGCAGGTCCCTCGAGAGGCCAAAGTCTGCTCTCCTCAAGTCCAGGGTAGTGAGCTTGCTGCGTGCCCTCCTTGCTGCTTTAAGGATCTTGAATTCTACCATATCATCATCACTACAGCGAAGGCCACTCTTGAGCTTGATTACTTACTTCTTCCTGCAAACATACTTTTCTGACTGACTGCCTTTTTGTCTTCTAAATGCATCCTTTTAAATTGCAATGCATCTTGTATTCTGATTCAGGGTGTGCATAAGTGAGTACCTCACTGGTGGTATTATTGGGCAACTTGGCTGGCAGAAACTTTCTCCACCTTTGCTATACTAATGGAATCATACTTTGACGGTGAAAGAAATAATACATTTTTATAGGTAGCACAATGATAAGCTTGGTTTTGGCTATTTGAGTTCATTTTCTTGTCCTCATGAGGCTACACAGTACAGGTTGGTTTTATATTTATCTTGATGCCTATTTCCTTTATAGGAGTTATTATGCTGGTTGGCTGGTTGCAAGGAAAGCATATCCTTGATATGTTCACAATTGGTGTGAGGTAAGATTTTTGTTTTTAAATAGTGTAGATCCTTCATTGCAGCAAATTATCTGAAAGCTAGTGACATATAATATGCTTGCTCTGCTTTTAAGTTCACATAAGTAATTCACAATGAAAATAGACTTTGTGCTGTAAAAAGTCAAATTCATAGTAATTTTTAATGATACGGTATGTTCTTGCTGCTCTTTTAAACTGTGCATTTATGTGATGATTTCTGGGTGTATTGTGGAACATCTGCAAACAGACAATAGAATGGTACAATTAGCATTTTCATCACTTAGTAAATAAAGTAAATGTAATTTTATAAGCGGCATCAGACAAAACCAGGTTACTGCAAGCCGCCTGTAATGTAGCTCATTAGCTCATTTTCTAGCATATTATGGAAACTTCATTCCAGGGTGTTGTCTGCTGAGAATAACACTGAATTTAGATGATCTAACTGTACTCTTAGAAAAGTAGCTGAGTTGCTAATTACATGGACAGTGCATAAGGCAGAAGTGTTTGTTTAAATGACAGGATCAGACTCTGGAGATTTACCCTTTTGGAGAGGGGCGGGGAAAAAAACCACCAGGACCTGCATCTTTGAGCATTGTGTAATGAGTTATTGTGATCTTGTTTACACTGTTATCAGCTTTTTTTATTTGTTTGTTTTTAAATGACCTTCTGTTCCATTTCTGCACTTATCTTGCTGCCACATCATGATCTGCAAGTGACAGCTGTGGATCAGTGGTCACCTGAAGTGGTGGCATTTCCCAATTCTGTTTAGTGCTGACTACACTTACTGTTCACAGTCTGGGCTGCTTTGCACGGCACTAATTAGTGGTTTGTGTAGGCCAAACAGATGTACAATTGATTTCTCTCTCTCTCCCCCCAACTTTTCTCCATACTTTTGCATAAGTAATGAGTAGAAATGTCTAGGTTGCTGCGTTTCGTTACTGCCTTCAGTGTGTATCTTATCGTGAATGATGTACAACTGGAGTCAAATGGCAG
The DNA here is from genome assembly GCF_964106895.1 of Numenius arquata. Lineage (NCBI taxonomy): Eukaryota > Metazoa > Chordata > Aves > Charadriiformes > Scolopacidae > Numenius > Numenius arquata. The sequence continues at coordinate 43,060,525 of NC_133582.1, read as the reverse complement.
CTGCTTCCTTTCAATGTTAACCTCAGTGAACAAGACAGACACAGAAACAATGTTCTGAAGTGTAAATGCATCATTGCTATGTATTCATGTATGACATTCTAAGACAAGATTTGTATATTTGCTTTCATTACAGTTTGGCTGTAGCTGCAATCCCTGAAGGACTCCCAATTGTGGTAACAGTGACACTGGCCCTTGGTGTGATGAGAATGGTGAAGAAACGGGCTATTGTAAAAAAACTGCCTATTGTTGAAACTTTAGGTATGACTAGGCTAACTTAGAGATAGTATTTTGGTATAAATGTTAGGAAATCAGCACAAATATTGATGACTAGTGATTTAAATAAAGCAGATATTCTTATTTTGCTACCAATGTGGTGGTATCTCTAAAACATTTCTAAATTGAATGCATTATACACAGAGTTAGAATTCAGGTATGTTTTTGTGGGCCCTCTACCCTTCTCTTTTTTTTTTTTTTTTTTTAACTGAAATAAACAGTCTGTCAGCATGTTACACTAGCAATATTCTAAACTGCATGAGTGATTGGATGTATGAAGTACCCTTTATACTTGTTTGCTGTAAGATGCTCTTGTTAAATAAGACTCGTAAATATTTTTTAAACTAAATCTTTGGTGTAAATTTAGGACTGAGACAGTTGGAAACAAACCCAAATTTGAATATTAGAAGAGGCTTTATAATCATAATTATTATTAATAATAATGTAGTCACTTTCAGGATGTTATGCTGCTATCCTATTAAAACTTAAAATCGTCTAAAAACATTAAAGCTTAAAAACATTTTGTATGCAGTTTCAGTCATGAAACGTGAAGCACAGGACATGGAAACGAAATAGAAATGCTGAGTTAAATAATTGTGCTGCATTTGAATTTATTTTTGCATTTGAAGATTGGAAATATTTTTCCTGATGCCTCTAGCAGAGTTTCATTAGTGTTGTGAGGTTTTTTGTTGCTTTTGCAATTCCTGCTATCGTGTCCAAAAATGTCAAATACTGCAACACTCTTTCAAAATACTATTTTCCTGAGTTAAAAAGACCTATACAAATTTCACATTTCTGTAATCTTTTCAATTTTATTAAAATTTGCTGGTTTAGTAGTAAGTCACACTTGTGTGTGCTACTGTTAGGTGTTGAGCTTTTTGATAAGTAAGAATGACTGCTGTACAGCTTTCCTCCTAACCAGGAGTTGCAATTGCAATTTCAGTAGTTTGAGATACAGCAGAATAAAATCCAAGAGAGGTAGTGAACGGAAGTATTTCAGACAAGTTGTGAATTTGGGATTTGAATTGCTTTTTTTATTTATTGGACAAACTTGCAAAGAACCTTGTAAAGCTATTCATTAATAGTTGAAAATTGTCTATGAAAAAACAAAATGGGATTTAACAAAGCTGCAGTATTTCTCAAAATTTGTCTTGAATACTTTGTTCTTGTTAGTTACTCGCATTGTTCTAAACAAGCATTGTCTTATAAACGTTAATTGATTATTTCAGGTTGTTGCAATGTAATTTGTTCAGATAAAACTGGAACTCTAACAAAGAATGAAATGACTGTTACTCATATTTTTACTTCAGATGGGCAGCATGCCGAGGTATGTAGTGAGACTGTTAGACTTTAATTTTTCTTTTTACTTCATTGTGTGTATCAGCTGAAACACACTTCAGTATACTGCAGGTAAAGCATCAGTTAAAGCACAAATTTGTTGCACCAATTCCTGTTCCTCAACTTCCAGCTAATTCTGTTCTTCTGTTCATTTAGTATTGCAGCCTTTGAGCTGTGCTATCCAAGCCTTCTTTGGTCACAGAAGAATTTTTTTGTATAATCTGTTACGTTCTTAAATCTCTTGGTGGCTGTAGGTCACAATATAAGACAGATGCTGAGATGCAGTACAAAAACAAGTTGAGAGATTGTATTTTTCCTCAGTACAGAAAGTTGAGGCTATTTTCCTGTTGCAGGTGCATAAAATAAAATCTGCATGTTACAAATGTTAAAAATAGGGACATCCAGCTTTTGGCTGAAAGACTATGTAAATACACAAAAGAGAAGGAAAAGCAGGAAGGTGTGGAACTAATGTGGTTTCATGGGAGTGTTTTAAACAAGTTCTTAAATTCTCAAACTCTTCTTGATCAAGGTTTTTTTTCCCATTACAGTTAACAGAGGGTCTTGTCATTGACTTTTGTAAGCATAAATACTGGCGTTTTTTCTTATTATTTCCTGTAATTGCCTGTGTTTGCTTATATATCCTTGTATTTATTTTTCTATTCTTAGAATTCTATAGGAATACTGTAATTGCTTTTTCTTTACTACTAGCACAATTTGTTTACACCTGGGTCAAATCAGCTCCTTTTTCCCAGTTCAAAGAGAACTTGAAATGGCTGTAAAATATATTAGCTGTTAATGCTGTGGACATGAAGACATTTTAGAATCCTAATGGGATGCCTGGTCTTTATGCAGTAAAAATACAATTTTACTGTTCTTAACGCTTCTCTGAGGTGTCAGCTGAGAGGCTGTTCAAATATGTTTTGGTTTTGTTTTTTTTTTTTCCTTCTTACTGGATAAAAGTAGGACTCTGCTCTGTACTTCCATTCCCCTACAAGGGGTATGCATTATTAACTAGTATAAAGACAAATAGGAGGGAAGAAAGCAAAAGAAAGAAGAAAAAAAGAAAGCATGCCTAATACTGTAAGGAAACAACATATACTGCATTTATTTATGCTATGGAATAAAATTGCTACTTAAATTAGTCTCTAATATATTTCGTTGAACTCACTTGCCCTCACGTTTTAATTCCTTTCTGCTACATTAGAAGCTGAGTAGGAGAATCCATTCACACTGGGTAAAATCAGTCATTACCAATGACCTTTTTTACATTTTCTGTAGTTTATAATGAAAAGATGAGATTAAACCAGTTTCTGAACCTGGTGAACGTTACATTGCATTCTGCCTTTGGCTGTTTGTTGTGCAGGTTACTGGAGTAGGTTATAACAGGTTTGGAGAAGTGATGCTTGATGGTGAAGTAATTCATGGTTATAACAACCCATCCATTAGCAAAATTGTTGAGGTAAGATCTTGGCACAGAGAGGTGAGTTTTAATTGATGATGTAGCACAAGAGCTTTGTATGGCATTTACTTTGTGTTCTGTTTTCTCCCCTTTCCTTCCTCCTCTTACAGGCCGGTTGTGTGTGCAATGATGCTTTGATTAGAAACAACACATTAATGGGGAAGCCAACAGAAGGGGCTTTAATCGCGCTTGCTATGAAGGTGTGTACTTGATGGTGCTTTTTGGATTCATGGCAGGTGGGAAGTGTGTAGAAATAAGGGGGTTTTTGTTCATCTCATTTTCTTCTCCTCTGGGGCTCCTAGATTTGTATGGCAACTGCTCATCTCCTGTGTTTCTTAGTTGTTGGAAATTGTTGGGCATTATTGAAAGATGAGACAAAACTATTTAGAACTGAAGTAAAATCTTTATTTCCATCTTTTTGCACTTAGCACTGTTATTTTACCTGCCACAAACTAATTTACCTGTTGAATATTGATTGTGCTGTCTCTTTCCCAGTTCTCATTGGAAGCAGTAAAAAGTTGGTAACTGATGTATTGGTGACTGCACCATTTATAGTGCCCTTTAAGTGCGGGGCACAGGTTGTTCGAATTGTGGACGCTGTGGTTAAATGTTTTGGTTTTTTCTATAATGTTATGACACCCATTTCAGCTACTGAGAAATGTGGCGAGGCCTCTTAGCACTTGATTTTTTTTTCTGTGTTGGTGAATAAACTCAAAAACATTGGAAGATGAATGCATTACATTCTTTCCCTGTGTAACTGAGGCACGAGATAGATGTGTGTTCTTGCTGAGACCCATTCCAAGTCCCCAGTCGTTGACTGGAAAGGATCAGAGTGACATTATTTTGGCATGAGTCCACAGAAACTGAGAAGAACAGGAGTCTTTCACATCTGTTGGTGAAAAGGGAGGTAGTGAAGGAGTTGTGAAGTTCTGTAAGTACTGAGAATGGCTCATGGCAGGCTGCCGCTTCTGCACCTTTAATCATTGCTTTTTCTTAGACTTGATTGAGGGTAGAGCATGGAATGCTGTGAGTAGCATCGGTGTTGGGGAAAGAACGGCATTCAGAATGAAATGCATTTTGTCTGGAATCTTCATGGTTAGTTTCAGATTAAATGTTTTGGTGATTCTGATCACTTAAAAAGAAGTAATATCAGGTTGGATCATTCAAACTTAAAATTACTTTGTCGAGGCCTTGTGTTATAATTTTGTAGGCCCTTCTAGCAGAGAAATTACATAGATTTTTAAAAAAATAAAAAAAAAAGGCTTTGGGGCTTTAGACGTGTTTTTGTTTTAGCTACATCGCTAGCCGTTGCCAGACTTGTGTTTGTGGATGGTTATAATCTACAAAGTATTTGAAGATCCTTGGATCAAAAATAGTATAGTGTTAAAATGGTCTGACTTAAACTGAAGCCTGAGAAAAGCTTCCAGGGGGTTTCAGTGCTGGTTTGTCAGAAGTGTGTCTAAACTGAAACAGTGTGCTCAAAAGCAACTTTGGGGATGAAACTGGTTTTTAACAACGTAATAATTAACTAAAATGTCTCAACAAGTAAAGAAATTGCATAGCTGTTTGGAAAGAAGAGGTCGTGACATTGTAGTGATACTTCTGTTTTATACAGATGGGTTTAGATGGGCTCCAGGAAGACTACATAAGGAAGGCTGAATATCCCTTCAGCTCAGAACAAAAATGGATGGCTGTTAAATGTGTTCACAGAACACAGCAGGTAAGCTTCAATCACTATTTCCTTGTGCACTTGCTCTGTAGAACAGTTACCTACCTTGTTTAATATCCTCATTTTTCACTTCATAAGTTATGGCAGGCTCATAGTAGTGCACAGTCCTGGGAATATGGTTTGATAATAGATACAGTTTTATTTTCAAGCTCTGAAGTGCAGATTAAGAATCACAAAAAATTCTTTCCCTAAAAGGCACACTGGGAAATTATTTTAAGTGTTTTGGTATCTGAGACTTTGAATGTATACCTGGCTGTTTTTTCTTCCTTCTCTTCCCTCCTCAAATGCGTAAAGCAATTCTGCTGATATTCTGTTGTTTCAGTGCTACATAGTTACATAATGAATTAAGAGAAAGAAGATGCATTGATGTTCGATAGTAAAACTTCTTTTGTTTGAAAACACAGGTTTTCTGGTTTTGATGCAGACAGCGTGTTCCCCAGTGTTGATAGATTTTTATTGATGTCAACAGTGTCCTGGATTATCAATACAAACCATTCTTTAACCTCTTTTCCCATCTTCTGATGCTTTCACATACATATCTGCATTCATATTTCATTAGACCAATCTTGAATGTTTTTGTTACAAATAGACATAGTCACTGCTAGTCTGATAACTGGAGCCTTCTAAATAATATGTGCACCAACAGACCTTATCTTGGATTTACTAGATCCTAGTAAAATTTCCTAGTAATTCTGACCAAAAAAAGACTTACTGGTGGCGTTCAACTATCACAGTAAAATCTTTGCTTTAGAAAGAAAGCATTTGACTCCTTTTATCTACATGAATAATATAATTGTATAATCCTTGTCTTTATAAAGAGTAGTGAGGAGGAATTGCTGTAATGTTTTAATTCATGTAAAGATTTATTGTGTCTGTGTTTCGGTATCAGCACTCTTAAGATTGTTGAAAAAAATGGTAGCAGTTTTAAAGGGAGCATAAATTATTTGAAGGCTAAGAAAATGCAGCAGGATTAGAAACTTAGAGCTCTATCAGTTGAGCCTATCAGAAAGACTGAGGTAACTTGACTACTGTGCATAATACCTTCACAAGGAGAAAATAGATATATTTAAAAAGAGCTTTTTAGTTCAGCGGGGAAGAGAAGATGAGAATCAGTGATTGAAAATTCAGCTGAGGAAAGCAATTCTTAATGGAAAAGGCAGGAAGGGAAAGGATGAGTTGATTTAGCATTGGAGTTAAGTGTTCAAGGTAGGTGGTGTATTCTTGATCCTTTGATACCATCAAGGCTAGATGGCTATCTGGAAAATAGTAGAGTTGTTAGGCGTAGTACAAGGATGTAGGTGATGTTTAATGACTGTGCAGCTGGTCAAATGATGAGCTAAAGGTCTTTCAGGTCTAATGTTCTGTGTAGGGTTTTTCTGTCCTTTGTATTGCCTCTTCAGTCTATAAACTGTGACCCACAGTGTCTAATGTGTATGACGTCTACTGAAATGAGATACTGATTATTAGCTTAGTTCTTTTGACATTACCACTCTTGAACATACACTGTATAGAGATACTCAAAAGAACAGACTTCTGGGTTTAGAAGTTTAATTTTGATTTGCGTTATATTCTGAAGGCTCTTTAGAAAAGTATAGATATGCCATTCTTACGTGTGCATGTGTATGTACTTGTGTGTGTATATATTTATATATACATACACACATGTGCACACAACAATTCTTCTTCCTTTTAGGACAAACCTGAAGTTTGCTTTATGAAAGGTGCATATGAACAAGTCATTAGGTACTGCACATCATATAACTGTAAGGGGCAGACCCTACCTCTTGTTCAGCAGCAGAGAGAGCAGTATCAGCAAGAGAAGATATCTATGGGCTCTGCAGGACTTAGGGGTAAGGCTGTTTCAGTGTCTCAAAATAACCATTTTTTTAAAAAATGGCACTGCTTAAAAAAAACAACCAAACAATAAAAACCCCCAAACCACTAGGATTTGTTTTTTCAGTAAGTGCCACTGTGTTGCTTAGTTTTTCTTTAAAATGGGTTAGTGGAAAACAGGTGCTGTTGCCTAAGGCCTGTATAGTAACATGATTAAATTGCAAATGATGAGAAAAGAAAGGTGCTGCTGATTCCTGTCATCTCTTGCATGTGACCATAACTGAACAGTACATTGCTACCTGATAGCTCCCATATCTCATTATAGATATATGTGCACTTTTTAAAAATGTTAATGTGCTTATTTTTCTATTACTTTGGCTGCTGACACCTTTGAGTTAGGCTAGCACAACTGATTGCCGGTCAGACATGCCATTAGAATTATGTTTTATGTGAACAAACTGTGTAGATTTTTAAATATAACAAAGTATTTTTCACAAGATGAATGCTGGGAGGTGATTGTGGGCAAGCATTGTAAATGACTGGCTTTCTTTGGCCTCTCTAAAGAGACCTCTAGGCTTTTAAGTCCACAGCTTTTCAATGTGAAGGTATGGAAATGTGGAAATGGCTCAGGAAATTCCTAGGATGCAAATTATTAGAAACTGAGCGGATGTGCTAGGAATGCTATTTCTTTGTGCTGTTTTGTTCGGACAGTCATTCTTTGTGTCTGCTTCAGACCACTGTTAAACAAAAAACCTAAGGTAATGTTTTGAAAAAAAGTGAATTTGCTTTTCTCTTGCAACTCTAATGTCATTTAAATATATTTTAATTATGATTCCTACTGTAAAAGAGGTTCCAGAAAATACTCAGCATGTACTTAATGAAATCTGCCTTTCTAAAAGAAAAAAAAAAAAACAAAGCAGAAAATCAAAATAAGTTAACTGATCCTTCCTTTCATTTTCTTGCTTAAAAGACTATGCATGTGCAGAGAAACCACAAAGCTAGATGCTGTGCGCTTTACGCATCTGAGAACAAATAGGAAAGTTATATTTAAAACCTGGAATACATATATTTGGTAAAAAGACTCCTGTTTAGAGGAAAGGAATATACACAAGTAGGCTATTTTGAATAGTGAAGATAAGACATTGCTACCCTGGTTTAAAGTAAGAAAATTGCAATTTCCACCCTTTGCTTTATGCTGGCCCACTGGTTCAGTTTGGTCTCATTTCTTAACATCTTGCGATAAGTTAATTTCAAGTGGAATACTCAGATGAATGCAGCTTCTCAAAATGTTTTCAGCAATGAGGCCTTTGGTCAGTGTGCAGATAAATAGTTGTATGCCGTTAGTTTTCATTTTTGAAAACATATATTAGAAGTTGTTTTAAATGCTGATGTAAATGTTAATTTCAAA